>NC_051154.1:112409695-113009695 GCF_013339745.2 Dermacentor silvarum
GTCTCCTAAAAACGGCGCATGCTTTATGCGGCCGCGGAACGCGATGTTCGGGCCGCCGGCCGGACGCGGAGCGCATACAGCGCGCGCATGGCCGGCTGGCTTCTGCGCCCTCGCCGGACCGGGGCTGCCGCAGCCCTTCTCCCAGTGTTCCCGCTCCCCTTCTGCTACAGACGTCGCGTCCGTCGGGCAATCACTGGTTGAATTCACAGGAGCAGTTCGCACGTTAGAGCGGTGCACACCAACTCCTCCTACCTAACACGAGATCGAGCGCGGCCGCTTGATGCAGGATAGTATAGGGGTAGGGGATGGGGTAGCCACGGAGTTTCAACTGGGGTGCAATTGTTGCGACGGGATATATTGTGTCGTGGCATCATTCGGCATTGTGGTTTTCAGCGAGATTTCCACTTCGTGTGTCTGCTGATGTGCCCATAAGGTGTCGTAGTTAATGGATGGCGCGGTACCGATACAATAACCATCATAATAATTATCATAACATATAAAACATATCACCAATTACACACCCATCATAAGAAGGATTGCTAATCACATTAACGTCGCCAATCATCTCGAAAAGAGATGCGCCGCCAATTTATTTCATTACTGTCAATGATATGTCAGAACCGCCAAGTCAAAACCTCACTCGCTGCTATTTATTATGTTGTTCAACTGTTGAAGAATCCCGCTCATGCATACACAAAGAAAATTACCGGCTTTGAACGAAAATTCGGTGTTCCCTTTCAAATCTATCTATCTATCTATCTATCTATCTATCTATCTATCTATCTATCTATCTATCTATCTATCTATCTATCTATCTATCTATCTATCTATCTATCTATCTATCTATCTATCTATCTATCTATCTATATTTATTTATTTATTTATTTATTTATTTATTTATTTATTTATTTATTTATTTATTTATATACATCTGTGGATGGACGGACGGGCGATGCAATCGTCCATCCGTTCATCCACTGTCGTCTTCCGCACGTTCGCTTAGCCGCTAGGTGTGAAGGGGAAGCTATGACCGAACTATAGACTGTGGAGAAATGTGGAGATCGGGATTTATGATCGACCGACACGTTGCCAGTCGCAAGAGCCACTGTGCCGGTCATTTATGAACCGCTTTTACGTCCAAACTGTATGCTATGTAGCTTCAACAGCTCTGCAGCGATTCCACTTTAAGCACTTTACGGGCACTTTAAGCTTGGCTGCACAGACCACGTTGGCGCTGGGATGTTGTGATCGGCCGCTTCCCCGCGTGGCGCTGCCTATAGACATTCAACGGCGGGAAAATGATGAGAGCGTTGAGGGAGATATAGGATGTCCTAGCAAAGTGGCACCTCGCGTTGACGACGGGTGCTGAGCCGGGCTCCCTAATAGGCTGCAGTAAATGGCGCTTCTTCCTCTCCACAATCACTTTCTCTCTATATAGACTCTTTTCGTGGCGGTCCCGTGAGCGCCGCCATGTTTGATCACGTGGTGACGCGTCCATTGCTTGTCTCAGCTGCATCCGTTGCCTCCGTGTTTACAATGCATGCACATGACGCCCGTTGCGACCCATGCAGGAAAGCTCTGTTTCAGGAGATATCGTAGACTTTGACTGGGTGGACGACACGAAGCTTTGGCCACAGCTTCAGAGGGCATGTAAAAGCGCTTTCGGAGCTACTTAAGCTTTGTCCAAAAGGCGCGAGCAGCGTATATGGTTCTTGTTCTAAAATCGAGGCTTAAAATGTATTCCAAGCCTATCCAAACGTTCCGCTTATGAATTGAATCAGGATCAGTGTGTATTGCTCTTCGTTCTTTATTTGGCGAATACTTTGGAGCAGCGGCTTGTCACGTTTCTGACTCAGTTAAGTTCCTGGGTGCGGTCACTATCTGATTGTTCATTTTCTGCCTAATCGCTCGCAGATGTGGTTAGTTGAGATAGATTTGTTCTTGCTGCGGCGCAAGGCTTGAAACGTAGATGTTCTGCACTTTCTAATTGCTTGTAGCAAAGACGTATTATATTGCTAGTCACTCGTTTACTCTGTGGGCCGTCACGAAACGTTTTTCTTCGAACATTCGTGTTGCATCCGTGTAGTCGCCGTCACTCATGCTTCGGCACATTGATTCAAGTGTGTGCCCATTCACTTATTCTTGATACGTTGGCGTTAGAGTGGGCGTAAGTTTGCATGTGAGTTGGGGTAGATGCGTGTTGATAGCGTGCGAGAGACTTACTATAGGCCAGGAAGCGGCGCTACTCCCTTAGTCACTGTGTAACGAGTGGTACTCACTCTTGCCGACGTTCTGGGGTTGAAGTCCTTTCTTTGGAGGTTAGCGATACAACGGTGGCTGATGTGTGAACTCTTTTTATCCTCGGGGAAAGCCGTGCATCGAGAAGGGCCGGCAACGCAGGCAGTCCTTCTGTCCCGTAATTGAGAGCGATTTATCTGCACGGATGAAATTGGAAAGGTTGGAAACTATTGTGGGGGCCGCCGGCTTCTCCACAAGCAGTAAGCTGCCCAGTGATGAGAGGATTATAACGTGAAGTGATATGAAACACCGTTCCGGCAATAAAGCACATTTCGTAAACATGATTAAACAGTCCAATACAATGGAAGGGGGAATTAACAGCAACAAAACGGCACATTCTGCACTGTCTGCAACTAAACACATTAATAATAATAATAATAATAATAATAATAATAATAATAATAATAATAATAATAATAATAATAATAATAATAATAATACTTTATTGATGACGGGAGTATAATACAATGCAAGAATCGGGCCTGCCAAAGCCGCAGTGGGCTTGAACGGCAGTGCCTGGCAAACAGCGACAGAGCCATCAGTAACACGCGTTATTAGCTTGTAGACAACAGTGAAAAATAAGAAAACATGACAGGCTTCCGATCACGTATTAATGTGTCTAAGAGCCTTTCTGAGACTACATTTCGTCTTCATGTCTTGTATGCACTGGGGAAGTAAATTAAGCATTGTGGGGACATAATAGTTACAGACTCTTCGACCGTATCTCGTCTTACAGTGGGGTGTAACATAAGGATTCTTTGGTCTCGGGCAACGAACAGGCGCATAAGGAATTTTATACTGGTTTAACCAAAAATGCTTTAAGACAACAGTTTCTAGCAGCAAAGAATTGAAATCAGTTAAAGACAAAGTTTTGAACACATCAGATTTGAGGGAGACATCATGTGCAACATTCTTCAGAATACAACGAAGGACGGAATTGACCCGGTTTACTCAATGTTGAGTGCCATGACCATATGTAGATATCCCATACCGGATTACACTGCAGCGTAAGGCATGTATACTACAAGCTTTCGTACAGACAATGGCATGTCAAATTTAATATTATACAAAACACAAGACACTGCGTGAAGTTTTTGACAAATATGTGCGAAATGAGAATTCCAGGATAAATCACTTAAAAAGAAAGAAAACAAGAAAAATCACTAAGGTATTTAATTGAACGAGCGTATTGCACAGGGTCACACGAACAGGGATTGCAATGGGATGTGTGCGAATATAATGGGGACGATAGGTACGTAACTTGCTTCACAGGGTTGTGGAAACAGATTAGTTGAGTTTTGGACGCATTGACAACATTACGAACTTTTCACGCTCTCTAATAATCTTGTGATCACAGGCGCAGATGATGGCGGGAGCAACACTTTCTTCCCGGTGATCGCGCAGAGGTCGCTGTGTGCGTGGCGCTTTCTGGCCACGTGGGGCCCAAGTATAGATACAGAAACACTTGAGAGATACCCCCGCTCATTACTGCTCTGCTAGCCTATGACGGGCAGCAGTACAATTTGTTGCACTCTGCATCTAACGTCAGGTCGTCCGGCTGCCGATGGAGATTAGTGGGCCCAACCTCGAGCCAGAGTTCCGCCACTTGCATTTGGCTAGCACGCGCAGGGCAAAGGATATTTTTTGTGCTATTTTTGTCGGGACGCCGGGCGCCTGACAAGCACTGGAGTACGTAATTGTTTGCGCCTGCACTGATGTTTGTTTTTCCGCTGTCATTGTTTCGAGCGCAGAACAATGCATGTCACGGTGCAGGCCATTCAAAGCCTTCGTCCCTGGCCCGCCGTCGGGCGTCGGAAATTGGGATGCGCTGGCGGCCTGCTTGTGAATCGCTCGTTTTAATGCGGTCAGGCCCGGGTCTCGGCGGTCCCGCGACGGTAGCAACATGCAGCCGATAGAGCAACGGCAGATTGCAATTGTCACGCGCGATGGACAGAGCGTCGCTAGTGCGCCGAGCGCCCCTGGAAGAAGAGCTCGAAATATCTGGCAAAAATGTCCCGCGTTTATCCCGCGCGCATTTCATCAAGCTGATGCTGCTTAAGGTAGGTGCGAGGGTCTTGTTTTCAGGCGTTGCTGCCCATTGCGCAATCTCTTACTTACGATTTTTTTTTTTTTTTTTGTCTCTCTCGTTTTGCAAACTCGCAAATTGAATCCTGTGGCTGGAGACGTATGCATTATATGCGCGGGAAGAAATGCTGACATTGGTAAACATGAATATGAATAATAGTTTAGGCACCTTGCATATTTCAGACTCAGTGGTGGTGATTCTGCTGGTTATAGCCGTTCAGGATTTCAAGGATGGCTGAGACAATGACTATGAGAGCGTGGCTGTGACCGGGTTTGGACGGAGCGAAGCGTACTTCATACGCGCAGGTGGGGCAGAGACTCGCGTTTATAGCTTTCAGAAATAAGTCGTAATAATACTATAGGTGAAAAACAAAATCTTAAACAATCCTAGTCGTGGTTGTTCTTGCTGCCGTTGCTGACTCTCTGAAGTAGGCGCAGAACCAAATGTATCCTTGCTTTACGCTTGGTGTAAGCGTAAAGAAATGCCACGTTGTTCACTTCCATGGATGAATGTTGCCGCTTACGGCTGAATACGTTACACCAGAGTCCTTCGAATCTGGTTATACTATAATCTTATTGTTAATTGCAACTTCAGTGAAGCGTGCGTGGGGGTCACCTTTTCGATTTCTTTAGATGCATCAGATACCTCGTACTAAATTTGTTCGTTAGCATCACTGGTTTCAGTGGGCGCTGTTCGAACAGCTGACTGACGCGACGGTCGCAGCCAGAGGCGAGTGAGCGCTATTGCGGGCACGCAGTGGCAGCGGAGAGGCGTTCAAGATGCCGGCTGCTGGGGCCCACGCACCATCGCGAGACGGGGGGGTCCAGCGACGGCGGTGCGGGGCAGATGGCGCGCCGGGGTCCCGCCGCTGCGTCCTTCTCCCGAACCATAGCCATGCCCGAACTTTAGTTTGTGGCCTCTGCGCGCGCTGTCTCTCTCCCTTTCGCTTCCCCACGGCCCCGACGGGCGCCGGTCTGGCGAATGGTCACCATGGCAACGCGTCGTGTTGGGCTCCGGAGACGGAGCAGCGGCGGTACTTCAGTGCCGCCGACGGGCCGCCGCTACGCTGCGACCCCCCGTCCTCTTCTTCCTCCAAGGGGGGAAGAACACGCGCTCCGTCGGCTGACCCCCCCTTTCGCTCTTCAACGGCCCGTGCCGAAGAGTCAGGCTGCTTGCTCCTTCCACTCACAGCGAGCCACGCGCCTCGTGTCCCGTTCCGCGTCCCTTGCGAGAGACAGATCTGCAGTTAGCTAAAAAGCGCAGAGTCCCCCGTTTTCCGTTCGTACCGCGCCGTCGGCCGCTGTACGATGCCCTGAGAGCGGAGCCGTCCCGCTGACGACTCCCGCTGCGGCGACAGCTAGGCAACCTTCCGAGGCTGTCGAGAGGTGCGTACGTGTCCGTTCATTTCCACTATAACCGCAGGGTGGTTGCGCGAGTACTTAAACCAGCATCGTGCTTCTTTCCTTTTGTTTTCACCCTTCGCCTGTCATTTTACGAGCGGACACATTTAACGGTTCAAAGCTTCTTTTTGAGTAAAAAGCTGTTCTTTAAAGCGCCCGCGCGTGCAGTGGTAGCCCACGGTGATTTGAACCGCCGCTGCATGCCTGTCGGACCAACGAAGAATTTCCAAAAATTGAATGTTACTCCACTTTCTCTCGCTTTTCTGTTTTCTTTTCAAACAGTAACTTAGTCCCCTTAAATTCGCTGATGCATGTAGCGATACGAATGCTCGCGAGGCCGTTATTTCAGCCACCTCTCATTACGACTATTAATTTCCATGATGGTCTCAAATGAACTAGATCTGAAATAGGCGTCACACTCTTCTTTTCCTTGGTCTCTCGTTGCAATCTTAAGCTGTCGCCTGTAGGGGCGATGTCACGGTGACAGCGCATACAGGGAAAGAATTCCCCTTTTAGGACTATACGAGTAGCTTCGTGTTTTGTGCGTCATTTATAAACTCGGCGGGGATTTCCCCTGAGCCAGTTGGTGCAATATTACTGTAGCTTACACCCTAAGATTACGGACTTGAAAGAAAGAAGGCAAGACGACACATTTTCGTCGTCTTGCTTGCTTTCTGTCTTGTCGATCCGTTATCATTGGGTGTACGCTGCAGCAGTCAATGAGATTGTTCGCCATTTTACTTCGAAGCTTACAAACTGCAGCTATAGTATCACACTTAAAGGGCCTTGTATTTCTGAGAATAAAAATACGTGAAAATTTACCTTCTGGTTTCGTATCCTGTTTTTGCGTACATATCTGTCATCAATGTTGACACTCCTCTAGGAAAGAGTGGAGTGTAATGTAGTTTTCTGTACCAAGTGTTATGTACATATTCTCGGCCACTCACGGCCAAGCTGTTGCAACGCTTACACTACATGGTAGAACGAAAACAGCAGAGTACCAGTAGCTAGATTACATATACGCATTCACAGTTTCCTTTGATCTATAATCCCAACTTAGAAAAAAATAAAAGGAAACAAAGGACAAGACTATTTCGATTGCGGCCTTGTTTCGACGTTGTCGCGAGAGGCACATCATAGTTCTAGATGCATTTTTTTTCTCACGTGGATCAAAACAAAAAGTTGCAATGAACACGATAAACAATACTTAATAGTTTTTCGTTTGAGCGAGCAACTTGTAGAATGGTTTAGGAGAAGAAAATGAGAAGCATTAAATTTGCATAATTAGTTATCTTACCTCCTGAAGGCATATAAACTGTAGAGGATTGACTGGTGGGATATCTGGTTCATGATAATAGAAAAAAAAAAAAAAAGCCCTAGAAGGCGGGACGATGTATGCAGGCATACGCGCTGTCAGTGGGCTCCTCCGTGTAACGTCCCGTAATATGGTGCTGTTTTTTCTTTCTTTCTTTCTTTTTTTCAGAATTAACTAGCCTCATGTTAGGAATACAGTGCCCGTAATTGTAAATATTCTCTCTATAAGAGTGCTTTGTCATTGGCTAAAGTTTGGTGAATATGGACCGAGATTTCTGGCTAGTACATTACATGTTTTATTCCTTGAGTAAAATTCAATTCATCTCTGATTTTCTTCTAGTCTCAAATAACTTTGTTGTTTAAGACTCAAAAACGAAAGGAAACACAAAAGAAAAACTAGAAAAAGCTGGGCACACCATTTCACTTCGCTTCGCCGGCCACTGTGGAACGGCGGTGTGCAGTGAAGTTTTTTTATGCAAGGACAGTGGTTATTCTCTACCGAAATACAACTGCTACACCGTTAATTCTAGTGTACACATTAAAAAAATTTTTTTACTCCATTACGAGACACTATTTCACAGCAATTCATTCACAAAGCAGCGTAAAACAGAGGTGGAACAGGAAAATCGACGCCAAGGCATTTGCTGTTCTTGTTCGATACGATAAAGGGATGAGGAGGTTAGCAGGGACATCTATGCACGTACGACTGACTGTATAGGTAGACAAGTTCAGAGAACAATTCCAGAACGCCCGACGAAGAGAGAAAAACAAGAAAATGAAACGTGTGACGCCTATATCATGTGCCGAAGTCAGCGAGAAGTTGCGTTATCGAAAGCACTGAAAGACGAAGCGCGCGGCCCGCTTGGCAGGTAGCCGGTGCTCTGCGGCCGGCCGCTGCACCATCGGGACCGAGTGCCTGTGCGAGTAGCGATGGCCGTCGAGAAGACCGACGACGCGGGCGTCTCTACGGCGCCCCGGGCCCCCAGCAGGCCCAAGTCCCTTTGGCAGGTAGGTCGCGGCCGGGGACGCCTCTTGTACTCCGCACGTCACCTAATATTTGGTCTCGCTTCACTTTCGAAGACTGTGTCATAGTGGAGAGACCAGAAAAAAGGACTAATGCGGTGCAATTCATACGATATACACTTATTAAGTGCTCATAGTGGTTGCGCGACAGTGATGCGTGGTCGAGCAGCCTTATCGTCAACGTGTGTGTGTGTGTGTGTGTGTGTGTGTGTGTGTGTGTGTGTGTGTGTGTGTGTGTGTGTGTGTGTGTGTGTGTGTGTGTGTGTGTGTGTGTGTGTGTGTGTGTGTGTGTGTGTGTGTGTGTGTGTGTGTGTGTGTGTGTGTGTGTGTGTGTGTGTGTGTGTGTGTGTGTGTGTGTGTGTGTGTGTGACTGCGCGCGCGCGCGTGAGGGCTTGCGTGTTGTTATTCCCGCGCGTGTACTGCTCGTATATACTTTTCAAGTCGCTTGCGAACGTGCTTGAAAGACCAGACGATTGCATGCAGAGGATATTGCAACACCAAGCGCCTGAGAATGCCTTACACAGACAGAGTTGGTGCATGTGGCACGGGGTGCCAGATCGGGTGTGTTAGCGTAACTATCCTGTTTGCGTATATATATATGGTTAGCTCCGGCCTATGTTCGTATACGTGATGAGCGCGGGCGGAGCAGCACGGCCGCGCTTCCTGGCGCGCTTGGTCAACTCGATTCTGTGGCAGCATCGCAGGGAGGCAATGAGGCGATAGGTCTGTTTTGACTACACGCGCGTGTGCTTCTGTTTGTAGCTATCTTCTTCGTCGAAGAACCAATTATCGTCGCAACCTGCTCAGGTACGCGTCCCAAGCGGCTGTCAGACGTCTGTCAAGGGCAGCCAGGGGGACAATAGTCAACGATCCCTCCAAGTCGTTCGCGACGAGCGCACAAGGCGCTGCCTCGACTTGTCACCGCAGCTGTGCAGGCGTCGACGGGGCGCCCTTCCCCCCGTCACAAGTGCCGCGGTGCCGGCGTGATGGGCGCCCGCATGTCACTGACCGCGTATGCGCCCGGCGGGAGCCTCCTCTGGCGGTCGCACCTCATCGGGATGAGGACACCGTTCCCGGACCAACGGGATCCTTAACCACGGCCTCTCTGCACAGCACGCGCTGTTTTGCTCTGACCCGATTACGAGCGTATCTGTGCCTCGGCGGAGAGCTCTCGACGCTTCGCCCTCCGTCGTCACGGTGCAGCGTAACAGCGACGCTTATCATTCGCGGCGTTGCCGAAGAACGTACCCCCTCTGAAGGACTGCAAACAAGTAAGAGCGACTCCGAGTGTATATAGCCGCGACGTGGTGGAAGGCAAGAAAGACAAAGAAAGAAGGCTGTGCGGTTAGCTGAATGGAATCTGCATAACAGGTTAGGCGCGGTGCGATTTTTACGCTTTCTGCTACGACTCCGCCGGGTGCACTGCTCGGGGTATTTTGCTGCTCTGCTCGCCGGCGTTAATATAGGAGGATCGCTGCATAGCTCTGCTACGGTACGCGCCCGATACTGAGGGCGTTCAAGTGCAAGCGCTGAGTGTGTGACCAAGTTGGTCCGTTACGTGCGTTCCATACGTGTCTACCGAAGTATCGTCAAACACTTGGCCCGTGCGGCGTGCATAAACGAGAGGCGATATGGAGGAACGGCTGTACCGGCACTGCTCTCGTTGAATGGGCCCCGGGGAGCCGGCGATTCGCCCGAGCCGCGAAACTTGGATCGGCTGCCTCATTCGGCTACTCGCATCGCACGGCGACCAGTGTGACCCGTCGCTCTACTTGTTCCTCCGCTGGCTGGCACTCCTGCTGTTCCGCTCCATACTGAGCCAGATGATGCCCTCCGCGGTAAGCGCTGCTGTTTTGGGCAATGTTCTGCCGCCTCTAATGTTACACACAGTCACAGCACGCTTCGACCTGCACATATACTTTCCGACAAAACAAACAGTCAGTCATATTATTCAGAGGTATTGATTATTTTCTCTGTAAACTGAAAGACTTGCCTTTGCAGTCTCATGCATACTGATTCCAACGCGATATTTTGTTTTTTCTTAGCGCAGAAAAGCAAAGTAAAGATAGCCTCATTTACCAAACTAATCGTTCTTTATTGGGTTGATTTTATCGCATTTTGCTACTATATTCACTGCGTTTTTCAATACCGGAGCTTGTTTTGAAAGAAAGCGGCAGCGCGCAAAAGCACATTATCGCTTTCTTCACTTCTTCGCTTTCGCGGTGTACGTCATAACGAAGTGAAAGCCGAGTATACAACACAGAAAAAGGGAAAAAATGAGAAATGCGTAATTGAAGCCAGCTAGCAATCGACCTGTTAATTTCTCACGTCAGGAAAGTATAGGACCGATATTGAAGGCAAAAATGGGACAGCGTGAAAATCAAGCGTGCATCACAACTTTCCAATTCCAAGTGTTTCTCCTGACAGGTGAACATTAATTGTTACCGTTCATGCGAACGGAAACGCGAAAGCTTTCGACGCAGATCAAGTGTACCGTGCAGACGCTCAAATCGACAACTATATGGCTGTATACGACGTTGTGTAAACTGTACGAGCACATAGATATGCATGTGAGGTCTCACTGAAACCGTGCATCGCAGGGAGAGCTGGAACAGGTGTCGTCTGCATCCACATAGCCGAAATTGGCAAAACATTTCGTCCGTTACACGGTTTGCCAGTGGCCGGCCGCCGTCGCTAACAGTAGATTCGCAATCATAATTTGCCGGCATCTTTTCATACGAACCGCCCTAGTGTACGTACGAACTGCTTTGCGAATTTGGGCGCTGTTTTTTTTTTTCTTTTTTTTTGCGTGAACTCGTCGTGACGGGACAACACCCGCGCGCTGCGAAATCACGATAGCCGAAGGGGTGACCATCACTATAGAATTTGTTATGCGAAGAAATAACATTTCGATTTCGGCCGCTGCCAGCCCCGAGATTCTGCTGTGCGCTGCGATGTTTTTGGCGATACAAAAGGAACTCGGTATACGAACCAGGCATGCTGCTGACGCCCTTTTTGTGCGTACATTTGCAGAAAGGAAACGACGCGCCGCTGAGCGATAGCATTTTGATCGACATACGCCGCGTACAGCGCCGAACGCTCTTGTTTAGCGGGCGCAAACGCCGGAACGGGGCTTCCCGTGAACCTTGACGTTATTGTAGCCGGGCTGAGCGCAGCCAACGCCGGGATTGCAATACGCAACGCCGCAGCACGGCACCAGCTGCTTAACAGCACCGCGGGCGCCGCGGCTCGGCAGGAGAGCGCGCGAGGCCGGCGTTGCCGTTTCCTGAATGGCGGACTTTATGGATGCAGCAGCAGCAGCTGTTCACTCTCCGCACGCGGAACAGACCTGAAAACGATGCGGTCACGGTCCGGCGCCCACCGCATGGTGCTGCGCTCTCGCGATTTCCCGCAAAGTGCGGCCAAGGTCGCTACAAGGACGCTCTTTCCGTCGAGACACTCGCAGAGTGCCACGCCCCTGCGGCTTCCGCCTTTATAGAGCATCATCGGCGCAGGGAGAGCCAGTGGCGCTCGCGTGCTCTTTCGTTGTAGTACATACATTTTTCATACACGATCTACGCTTGTCGGAACGGTTCATTCGTGTTTTGCTGCGCGGAAAACCTGCTGCGAGTTCGTCCGACGCGACGCTGACGAAAAGCACGCGCGCTTCGTTGAACTTTGATGCGGCCAGTGCAATTACTTCAACGGCAGGGCGTGTCTCGTTCAGCGTCTTGCAGCCAATGGAAGGAGAAAGTTCGCCTTGTCTTCCCCCGTGTACCCAACGCCCTTTGTCATACAGACACAGCTGCCACCTTTGTTCATCGACACCGCCCAGCTATGTAGTACATCCAACGGCAAAAGTTTTCGGAGCATGGAATGAGATGGCAGGGGAATAAAGGAGAAGAAATTTCGCTGCAGCTCGTGAATCGAAAAGTTCGGTGGATACTTTGTGTAGATGGTAGACTCCGTACGACTACCACATTTCTAACCATGAGGTACGGAGATGTATCCACCCATAATTTCTACTCCACTCAGCCGGGAAGCTATGCGCTGGCTGAGAGTGGAGAAATCGCGAGGAAATTCAACTTTTTTTTTTTTTTCGCCACTTCCGTTCTCCAAAAACTTTTGTTGTCGGTGGTCACTGTCAAAATCACTCTACAATCAACAAAGCGATAACTGTGGTTTGTTCTTACGCTAGTATATATATTTTTTCTTGGCGCCAGTTGTAAATTTGACGAGAATGCACTCGTTAATTGGTGAACCAAATTCCCAAAACGCGGGCGCATTTTCTTTCTGCTACACTAGTTTCGTGAATGAGAGGGCAATAAGAAAAAATTGATAATGCACGGAAACGCACAGTCCCCGTCGAGGAGAGTGCGGCGCTTGCTATACAAAATCAGGACACCGGGGCGCGCCCACGTGCTTCGTGCACTACGCCGGGCGTGCATCCGGTCTGGCAAAAGTTCTCGCGAGCTGCATTGAAAGCGGTGTCAAGCTGGCGGAGGCAGTTAGGCAATTACTCCAGCTCGGCACTGTATATGCCGGCGCCAGTCATGCTTGGGCGGTCGGTTTTTCGCAAGCGCTTTCTGCTGGTTGCCTGCCGACCCGCCGCTCATCTGTTGGGCAACCACATTAAGCTGATGAGCCTGATGAGTCGCGAACGCCTTTTTCTCTTTTCCGATCAAACGTGGCAAAGAAGCGTCGGCGTCGACACGCTCGTCGCGGCATGCGTACACTTACGTCGCTATGTCTTCTGGCAGCACTCGCTAACACTGGGCGCGGTCGCTCAAAGGGGACGCGGTATTTTCTCTCTCCTGCTGCCGGCCGTCGTCTTCCTACCTCACCCCTTGTCTCTATCATCTCTTTCATACCCCTCCTCCCCTTCCCCCGTGCAGGGCTGTTGAGGAGTCCTCCTAGAGAGAGACAGTTACGGCACTGCACTTATATCTTCATTTCCCCCCAATAACCACATACTACTACTATCCCAGCACTCGTGGTCTTGTTGGCACTATGGATACTGAGCGTGTCTGCACAGGGTAGGCAGCGAGGCCGGTCCAGCGTTTACCGTGCGTCGGAACAATGAGTGACCATACCTGTTTTCTGTTGTTACCCACGGTCCTATTCCTTGGCGTGCACATATCTCAACGATTGCCTTGTTTCGCGCGTGCGCTGTCTTGCCAGTGAGACAAAACAGCAGTCGCTGCAAAAGGTGGAAACATTTGACTTCATTTTTTTTAAATAGAAATATGCTTGGCGCAGTCATTGACTCGGGCTAGCGCAGTCTGATGAATTTCTTTTCCGTAGAAATTGCGTTCTGTGACATCTGAAAGACACACACACACACACACACACACACACACACACACACCACACGCACACACACACACACACACACACACACACACACACACACACACACACACACACCACACACACACACACACACACGCACACACACATACACACACACGCACACACACACACACACACACACATGTATATGTGTGTTGTTGGCTTCTTATAATTTGACTAATAAAAATCGGGCCCCCCGTTTCCTTTCCTCTTGTTCATTATATATATATATATATTAGTATTATAATATATAAAGAAAATTAGCAACACGTTTAATGTCTGTTCGACCCTTAGGCACAGATAGACATTCCTCTTGATTTGGTGGCCCCTTGACCTCGAGGCTGTCTGGAAAAATCAGGAGGAATGGCCGGCGCATATACCAAAGTGTTGATTGTTTGTTGACCAACTCAACCTTTCCAGCTGGCAGCAAGCTGGGCAACTGGATATGCCAGCCGATGTTATATACCGAATATTTGTAGTCCTCGCTGCTACCGATGCTGGAGATTGTTATTGCAAGGAGGCTAAAAAAAGTTTCTCTATGGAGGCTTCAAACACCGCATCCAGTCGTACTAAGTGAAAGAGCGCAGTCCCTTGTTTCCTCATCATTCGCTTCAGCGAAGCGCGTGCTCTCTCTCCCTCGTTCACCCGCTCCTGTATTATCCTTAAGGCTGGCTGCACGTAAACATCGAGACAGACAAGGCGTTTCGAGCCAGCCTTCGCAGTCGTTTGTGCATCGTAGCGTCCACCAGGCGTCATTCGGGAGTACACGCGATGTGTGTGGTCCGCAATGGCGGCGTCTCGCGCGCCTGCAGACATTGCATCGACAGCCGCAACGCGTTGGAACCGCACATGTACACCGTTGCTATTCGTTGTAGCCGCGATGCAAGCATCGTCGACGCGTTGTCACAGACGGAACAGCTGGAGCAGGCCGAGCGACCTCGAAATTTCCGGGTGGCATACATGGAGTGCGCGCGCGCGCTGCCGCAGCTGCGTCGACGCCGCAGAGTCCGCGGCGGCGAGGAGCAGCGGGCGCCGCTTAGCTGGTCCCCAGGCAGCGGGCGCTGGACATCGGAAGCCTGGCTGTGACCCCGGCCAAAGCGAAGGCCAAGCCCCGATGGGGGCCCCGGGCCCTGTGGCGGAGCCTACGCCCACGCCGCCAGCCTTCGCCCCTGGCCTCCGAATCATTCTGGGTAACCGCACGGCCTCCAGCACCTGTGTGTGGCTCTGTAGCGGGCTGAATGCAGCGGCGCTCGTGCGCCTTATCTGCGGTGTGCACGATTCGCGCATCTCCGAACCGGCAGAGCGCGCGCTGTGCAAATTACTTTTGTGTGACGCCAGGTGAGCCCGGTTCGCACGCGCTATCGCCGAAAGGATAATGTATAGGGATGCGACTGGCTGGGCAGAGGCCTCGGTTTATCTGTCAGCCACTGGCGAATCTAATACTGGAGTTAATACCTTTTGTCTATCGTGTACTGATGGGTCACCCGAATGCCCGCTCCTTTTAATCCGCCCCTGATGCCACTGGTCCGCGCTGCGCCCCCGTCGTAATCTTCAGCGTCGACGAGTCGCTACGACTGAATAGGCAGCCGGAAAAAAAGCTTATTAAAAGATTTGTAGGCATCGGCGTGGCTTATCCCTGGAGGCATTTGTGCTTGCGCCGCTACACTCTTATTCTTCCCGGCACTCATGGTAATAAAAGGTACGAATATCGCAACGATTGCATGAAAAATGTGGAAATAGGTGCGCGATATTGATCTGTGGTTTACTTAAAACATGTCCGAGACGTTCGGTGCAGCAATGAATAATACGAGTACCGAATACCGCTTGCCGATATTGTGTGAGATGATTTCTAACAGGCGTCAGGCAGTGTGTGGTGGTCGCGATTGCATAACCATGACGACCGTGACGTTGTCGCTGTTGTAGTATATATATATATATATATATATATATATATATATATATATATATATATATATATATGTGTGTGTGTGTGTGTGTGTGTGTGTGTGTGTGTGTGTGTGTGTGTGTGTGTGTGTGTGTGTGTGTGTGTGCTGGCACGTTGTGTGGATAGCAAAAGTGTTGCCTAAGTACTGCATAGTCGCCCATACACTTCCGCTGTTCGCCTTCGCCCACGGTTCTTTGAGCGCGACGCTCTCCATCATGCAGGACGAAAGGGGCCGAGAATTCCTCGCAACGCCTCGTGTCGAGTACCACGAGCCAAAAAACGCACACACGACAGGAAAAGCAAGATTTTAATTAAATGTATTATAACATGTTAGTAATTACATCATTGTTAGGTTCCATTGCACGTAGTTCGGCCTCACGTTACAAATAAAGTCGGAAAGAAGTCATCTTTAAATAACCCTTCATTTCGGGCGTAATAAGTATTAAAATGTAATTCATTCACGTCCTGTAGGGGTGTCAGTGTGCATGTAGCAAGAGGAACTGCGCCTCGGTTTAGACACACGGAAACTTTTTTTCTTTGCCAAACGTTCACGTTCCCTCTTTTTCATTTTTTCCCCCTTGCGAGTGGAGCAGGAGAAAGGTGATTATGAAAAGAAAAAAAAAATGCTGTCACTGAGACTTTTTCTGAAAATATCGAGTCAAAGTAATTCATTGCCTTTGTTCAATACTGCAAGAAGTTGACTTAATCACCGTTATGTCATTGCGTTAACCTCAGTGCTGCTGTAATCCAAAAAGGGCGCACCCCCCCCCCCCTTTTTTTTTTTTTTTTTTTTTGCACGCTGCGCACCAACATGGCGACGCTTCCGCAATGCACCTGTAGCGACGCTGGCGGCTTCTTCTCGCTGCTGGTCACGCCGCTTCATGGCACGTCGAGTTGGCCGTGACCTCCATGGGCGGCGGCGGACAAAGTGACGCGGGGCGCAGGCGCCACCAGGCTCATCGATAATTTCGTGACCGGCAGTAAGCCGCTCGGTACACGCGCTTTGTCCGTCTCGCCGAAACTTCGCAACCTTGTGGGATATGTAGGGCGGCCTTGCCTGTCGCGGTCACGATATCCAACGGTGTGCGTGTGGAGGGCAGAGTTGGATGAAATAATCATTAAAAGCCAACAATTACATTAACTAGCTGCCTAAATAAATCAGAAATTAAATATTTAAATAGTTCCAATTCTTTTTATATTCTAATTTGGAAACTAGGCCCCGACGCAAGGCAATTTCTGTGCGCTGATCACCATGAATGTCTTCCCACTCGCCCAATTCGCAATCCTTTTTTGCGTTTCAGAGCAGGTCTAGGATTTTTGAAAATGCGACGCTGCTGTGGCGCGCTGAATTTCTTGCTCCTGTTCCCAAGCAGTGGTACATCACCCCCTATATACGCGAGGGACTGGCCCAGAAGCAAGGGCTTCTAACAACGATTTTATGACTAAGAATAATTGAACTTATCAATCGAAACATGAACTTGAATAATAAAGGAAAAGGGCGCATAGTTGAAAGCGAGGCTCTAAAAAATTGTTGCAGGTGTTTTAAGAACTTCAAGAAAATTTAACAATTGTGAGGACTATTATATAACGAAGGCTTCCATGAGTATAATTTGGCTTGTGTATTGCGTCGCGGAGAACGTCATAAATAGTCATGTAAACGTTTCCGTCGCTGAAGCTGCAAAGCAGAATTCCTGAAAGAAAGATTAACCGGTGAGCTTCAGGAATTGTGGATGGACCGTGTGTGTTTTTCTCTGCCTTCAATGTCTATTGTACGATACCCTTACCAGGTCATTGGCTGAGGAGTTGGAGCTTCCAAGATGCACTTTAGAGCACAACAACACCAACTTGCTGGTTGATTATTTATACCGATGCATTTTTAAAGTTATGTCGCTGGGAGTTATAGGGACTCCGATGAAACGATTCATGTGTATTCGCATTCCCAGTTTGTAAGCAATTCCGGACTCCTCAGTTACAATGCCCCTTTCAGGGCAGACATATGACGCTTCTCGCAACTCGAATGCCATTTTATTTTGGTGCGCACCCATTGACTTCGAATTCATAACACGCTTATAACAAGTAGCCGCAGTAAGAAAAGAAAAGAAAAAAAAAAGGCATGTTAAGGCAAGAGAAAGAAAAAGGTCCGTGTTTGTGAGAAGCGACATGTCCTGTTCTTTCTACGCTGTGCCACGATGGCTGAGTGGCTACATGGCGTTCGGCTGTAGAGCACGAGGTCGCGGGTTCGAGTTCCCGGCTGCAGCGGCCCCATTCGGAGGAAGGGGGGGGGGGGGGGGCAGAAATGCTCGTGTACCCCGCCTTAGGTGCATGTTAAATAACTCCAGCTGATCAAAGCTAATCCGGTGCCTCCCTGCACTATGCGTCTCTCATAGACCCATGTGGACTGCACCAGAACTAGAGGCGTGCGAATAGTAACTTTTGAGACAGAATCGAATACGAATCGAACGGTGCCAGGAGCGAATCGAATCGAATAATTTTCGAATAGTGAACAGTCGTTCTCACCATTAATATAAAACGATCGTTATATCCTAATATATTCATAACGTTCGCAAGTTTCTGTCATTACATCGCATGTTATGAAGCGTTGTTTTTTGAAAGCACAACTGGTGCATGAGAAACAAACAAGCAATTTATTCTCATGTACAGGTCTCGTTGGTGAGTGCGAATAATGGCGGTTTACCCGTAAAAGTCTCTCCCAGAGCGAAGTAGCGTGCTCCTCTAGGTAACTTTTGGTATTTTATGTCTATATTAAGGCCGCCCGGATTAAATTTGTCGCACTTTTTGCTCCAATTGTATGCTTGATCACGCACAGTTGGTGGTACGAAAATATTGGAAAAGTGTTCGAAAAGTATTCGTTTACGAATATAGTGGCTATTCGATTTGAAGACCGAATTGAACAGTAGGGCAATATTCGATTCGGTATTCTAAAGTTTTGAATATTCGCACATACCTAATTAGAACGTTAGGACGAGTCGTCATCCCTGCTTTCTTGTGCTTTGTCCCTGCATGAATCGCTCTCGGATATCGAGTCTTAGTTGAGTCAAGATGTCGCGAATGCCTTCGCCGAAAACTTAATGCGAACAAAATAAGTTTACTCGAAGGTGTGGCTAGAATGCTCAGGAAGGTTGTACCGTTTGGTAGTGTTTCCCAAGTGAGTAGCATCCTGTCAGTGCATTCAGCGTAATGTAACTGTACAGCGTAAGAAAAACGCTGACAGGATGTGTGACACTTCATTCGTCGCTTCCACTTCCGCTGATGGTTGCAACAGCGCGACTAAAAACAAGGACTAAGAAAAGAAGGTGATACCACATGGCGCTGACTACAACCCCCCCCCCCCCCCCCCCCCGCCCTATCCTTTTTTTTTTTTTTTTCTTAGTCCGATGTATTTAATCGCGCTGTTGCAACCATGAACGCGTATACCAACGTGCTCGACTTTCCATCCTTCTGAACCAATTTCCGCTGGCTTAGCCAATCTAGTGCGAATTGAAATTAATGTATCCGAGAGTGATCGATCGACAATACGGCCTCCGGCCTGTTACAAATGTGAAAAAGGAACACTTTTAGCGTACCGTTTCGCAACGTTGCGCCGTCTTAATTGAGAACATCATCGCTTGTTTCATGGCAGCGCCCGTGTAGAACCATAGTTCCATTTGCAGCCAACAAAAGAAACGTGTTTCGCTTTGTTCGACATAGATACGGCGAGTTCATTTGTTCCTTGCGTCTAATGGCGTTTACTATATGCTGCAGCGGCTTATGACACGGGTATGTGTGGTGCCTGGAGGGAACAAAAGCCTACATAGTAGCTCGCTACTTCAAAAGATAGTGAAACTTCATTGTATCCTCAGCGGATGCAGCAAATCTATTTCATATAAAAGACGGTCGCCGTGTTACAGCTTACAATTACGGCTACGTACTTATATAGGTATACGTATACAATATACAGGGTGGGGTGATCGAAGTTTGGAAATTTGCAGGCGCAAGTTGGAATCAGCTAGCGCAAGACCTTCGTCCTGCAGTGGACAGAAAATATAGGCTGATGATGATGATACAGTATATAGTGGCGCATATAGCTGCATATGTACAGCTGTAACGGCGATCACCGCCGAAGGGGCACCACGTCTGACCGCAAGCGCGTATTATTCACACTACACAGACCACCACGCGGATGCGAGAAATTCGCGAAGTACTTCTGAGGAACAAGCAGCCCACAAACGACAATATCAAGGAAGAAAAGAGGCTCGCAGAGAGCGCTCCTTTTCCCTTCTTGTGTTTCCTGTGAAGTTCTTTCTTTCTGTCTCTTTTAATAAAGCTGTCGCTTATGCGAAGATACCAAAAAAAAAAAAAAAAAAGGAAAGAAGAAGACGAAAAAAAAAGAAAAAAGCATATATATATATATATATATATATATATATATATATATATATTCTAGTATTTTTCGTGCGTGCAGCACTAGTGAGTGGCAGTGCCGATATACTATACGGGGCGATCATTCTTAAGTTTTATGAAATTTTTAACATCCCTGTGGCAGATAGCACAATTCTTGCCCTTGAGCTGGATTATTAGAAGAGTAGGGCATTACTAGCACGAGAAATCAAATCACATATTAAACTAACTGACAAAAATTATTTAATTAATTAATTAATTATGGCACATATTGCAATTTACGAATTGTAGCTGGTGAGATTGCAAGACGATACGCATCCGCTTGATATGAATCTCCAGGATGTCACCAGTTACGATATATTATTTCCCAAAGTGTGGGACAATATACGAGGGCGTCCCAGTTACTTTTGTGCTTCAATGCATAAAAGAGCGTCTTGTTAAATAAAGTAAGTGGTATTAGTGCACTTATGTGACTGGACTTTGTGTTATTGTGATTTGGAGTTGACATTTAATTTTAATGCGTGTAGGTTCATTCTTTCTTTCTTTCTTTTTTTTCATACCTCTATGTGAAAAGGAGTAGCCGGCGCCAATTAAAGGCGCCAACATCTCCTAAAAACCATATAATAATTTAAAAAAAGTAAGTGGAACAACAGTGCATTTTTACGGTTAGTTTGATGGCGCATATCTCCAAACTGGTGTCATTCTGGAAATGCATTCCAAGTGGATACGCCTTGCAAACTCACCGGCTACAATTCGTAAATTGCAATATGTGCGGGGAAGTAATTCATTAAGAAGTTTATTAGTGATTTAAAAATATATTTTTTTTCATTCGTTCAATATGTGTTTCGATCGCTCGTGCAAGAAATGTCCCTTTCTGAATAATCCAGCTCAACGACAAGTATGTTATCTGCAACAGGTGATCTTTAAAAATGCCACAAAACTTAAAAATTATCACGCCGTGTATGCTGAGGCCTTTTCGCAAGTTCTTGGACTCAGCTTCACTGACCCTTTGCCGTAAAGTATATCTCCAGCTGGCAGCGGGTCATCGCGCCTCTGCTGAAAATAAATCGCAAAAATGCATTACCTCGTACGTATCGCTGTGCTAACATAAAAAAAAAATCGAAAATATAGGGAAAAAGTTTCCGAAAACTGTACTGTCGTGCGTGAGCTGCTGTTATTGCGCTTTGGTTCGTTTCTTCTTTCTGCGAGCGCTTGTAATAATGCAGCACCTATACTCTCGCGGGGAGGACGCCTGTGTTCATGTTCCAGCGGCGGTGACCATGTTATGGGGCCGTATAACAGCGGAAAGCGGGCCAGTGGCAAGCCCCGCTATGTGCGTACCCGTATAGCTGTGTACTTGCGTCGTCCTTGCCTATAGTTTATGATGCTTTCGGACGGCGCAGTATAACGGATGTATCCGCGTATAGCGCAGTCAACAACACGACGTCCAACTTGGTTCTCAAGACTTTCCTCTCTTTGAGGCCGCTCATACATTACGTAGCGCACGATGAAGACCCGCAGCCAGGGACCTAAAAAATATCGATGATCAAAATATCCTCCTATACAGGATTTGGCTTAAAAATTACTTTCCGGATGGAACTTATAACGTGCTGTCTATACACTTCTGTGTGCGTCGAGTCACTGTGAATGCTTTGACATATGTTGTTGTTATTGTACGTGGCATGTCGTGACATGATATTCTACAGAAAAAGAGTCTATAATAAACAATAACTTACTAAGGGCACGCATTCGCGGCCGGGAAGTACGTCGTGCAGTTGTCGGCATTAGTTAGGGCTCTCGGCCTCTCACATTTGAAGCGCCCGTATTCCTCTTGCGTAACATCCCCGTGTATCTGCGAAGAGTGAGCGCGTGCCTCTCAAGAAAACGGCCGTTCGGTATTTCTTGAAAAATTCGTGATTTTCGCCTTTGGCTCTCTAGCATTCACGGCCCCGTCCGGTACCGTTATGTATATATAATGCAAGGGCGGCTGTCTCGTTCCCTAATCCGACCGGCAGCGGCGGTCACACACGCCTTTCGCCTCCAGGGGCGCTCTGCTGCACTGGGCGTGGCTTTCATGAGGGTGGGGGGGCATACGTAGGTACTAGTTCGCCCTGTAGCGCTCGCAGGGGGGCTGCCATTGAATCTGTGCCCTAGGCTGCACAAGAGAAGCGCGCGCTCCTCTTCTTTGTCATCGATCGCCGCGCGGCCCACGACTCGCCGGCTTCGCCCGGCTACACGGAACGTGCACACACATAAGTGCAACCCGCAGCAGCTGGGCCCCGGCGTTTTGCCCCCCTTTCCCCACCGGCCGCGGCTCGATATCCCGCGCGTAGTACCAGACAGCCAGCACCACGTGGGCCGCCGCAGTACGTGTCGTCCGGGACACCGCCCGTCGACAAGCGCCGCGGTTGCCGCCACCCTCCTTCGGCTCAGTGTGCGCTATACGGTTCGGACCGCTGCACCCGTGCATGAGAGTCCAGCGGAGGCGTACGTAGTCGCGAGGACGCAGTCTAGGGGGGGATTCTTAAACCGCAGAACCAACCCGCAAGTCCGTCAAGTCGACAAGAAAAGCATGAAGACGGCGCCGCACTTGCGCGGTCACCGTCGACGCCGGAACAAGAGCTGAAGCAGGCGATAGGCGTCGCGTTTCTTGTTATCCGTCCGGCCGGTTGGACTGATCGCAGTGAGCAATGTTTCTCGGCCTACGTGGTAGGTCGGAACCTGAAGAGTCAACGCCATAAACCATTATTTCGAAGAAGGTTCAAGACTCTGCCCGAGCGGCGACTACGTGAACGTGCCCCTGCCGTCACTTTAGGAGGAAGACCAGATCGAAATACTGTGTCAACATCGCTGACTGAAAGCGAGCGAAAGGCTCGGCTCCCCGCTGACCGCGTTTACCATGCCGATCAATCTCGCAGTGAGTATCGAAGCAGGGCCAAACGTGAATGCTGTGAGCATCTCCATTGCAGTGATCTGGCCAAATTTTTGTGCTGCCTTCAACAGCGGTAATTTGACTGGGGAAGAACTACTCCTTATGATCCCATGAATTTAGCGCTTCCGCCGACTTAATGAAACTTGTAACTGGGAGCATCGATTGCTATGGCACAACGGAGTGCTCGCACGGCATGATTACTATGTATAAGTCAACTGATATGTCTACAGAGTGCTGAGCGCTGCTTCCTTTTACGTTACTGGCAACTTGATCTATCTATCTATCTATCTATCTATCTATCTATCTATCTATCTATCTATCTATCTATCTATCTATCTATCTATCTATCTATCTATCTATCTATCTATCTATCTATCTATCTATCTATCTAACGTGTGCGTGTGTGTGTGTAAGGGGGGCGGGGGAAAGAGAAATGATGGTAAAGTACGTGTCCTCATGTACTATGTCGAAGACCGTCCTGTTGGCGTGTACGTTCTTGTGTAAAAAAGGCGAGCCAGTAGCAGAGCGAAATAGCACGTCTGCAGGTGCCACAGTGGCCGGCAGGTGTAGTGGCAAAAAAGATACTATAAATATATGGCAAGTTCTTTGGCTATCGATGTAATTTAGAATTTCTACTGCTACCATACACCGTGCGCACAAGGCAAATTTTTTATTTTCTTCCAACCATTATTGTCAATTCCTGCCCTAGCTTACATGTACCGTCGTCCCTCTTTCCCGTTTCGCCTGTACGAATGGGTGTGTATAGTAATTTTTGCGCATTGAGAAATACATGAGTCCTGTCGACTTTCAGACTTTGAAGCATGTAAACTAGCGATACCGACAGTGTGGCCTTACGACTTTTCCACATGTAACCGGACGTCCCTTGTATGGAAGAGAGAACAATAGAGTGAGGCTGAATTTTGGGGCATATACCTTTACGCGTATTTGAGCTGCACTGGATATATATATATATATATATATATATATATATATATATATATATATATACTCTGTATTCACTACTTTTACCTGCCTGAGCTTCAGAAACGTTAACGAGTTCATGATCTACCGTGCCATTGTTCATATTTCAATGGCAGCTAGACCTCACTTCTCAGTGTACCGTTATCTTGCCCGAAGTTCGCTTTCTTTTTGATTTATTTTTTGACGGGTCTGGTCACTCAGCATAACCCCCCCCCCCTCCCCTTTAATCTTTAATTTTATATTAGTGTTTTTGTCCGTAAAAATGGAGGAGAGGGGCTTCCACCAGGGCACCGCGTATCGCCGGGTTGGCGTCGGCGCTTTGAACCCGCGCATCGCGAGAGCTGATGAGCCAGGACGAGGCGTGCTCTTGCTCTCGCAGCATGTCGGCAGCGCGCGGACCTTGATCCCAGGAGTGGCGCACGGGCGGTAAGCCAGCGCGCTTGCTAAATGCGTCTCGAGGCTTACGACGCAGTCGAGCTCCGTCTGTGGCGCGCCGACTGGCCCGTGCGTTGCGGTCGCCCCCATACACTGCTTTTCTTCTTTATTCAGCCCGGACAGTCAGCCGCGGTCGCCGCTCGTCTGCTAAGGGCACTGAACAGGGGAGCGCGCACCTTCTTCCGCCGTGTGTGTGTGTGCCCTTGGGGGGGCCACGGCCAGTCTCTTGTCTGGTCAGGCGCAGTTCCTCGGTCTCCCGCCGCTCTGTGTCGCGTCCCAAAGAGTGGAGATGCTGCGGCCGTCTTGAAATAGTGCTCCGGAAGACCGCGCCGCGTGCTCGTCATAACTCGGCGCCTGCCTCTCCGCGTACCTCCAGAGGTTGCCTTCTGCTCGCTCTCGGCTTTATAGCATCCTTAATGTCACCCTAGGGAACGTGGCACCGCGAAAAAACTTCCGTGCAGCAAGTTTCCGGCGAGAACACCTTTGCCCTTGCGTTTTAAGGTGGTGCGAGCTCGCCTTTCTCCCACTCGCGAGAAGAGCCTTGGAAGTGTGCCCCCTTGGGACGCCTGTTGAAGTCATTCTGCGACCTGTGGCTGTCCTGTTCTCTGCTGATGTATACGACCGCACATTTCGCCTGCAAGGAAGTGTATTGCTTTCCGCCCAGTGTACGCGCTCGGAACCTTCTGTAAGTTCTATTGCAAAAAGCGCTGCGGTAGAAGGACAGAACCTCGTCGGCGCCGGTTGCTCGACGTTATTCCGCCGGCAGCGCAGACATTTGCAGGGCTGTGCACTGCTGAGGCGGGAGAAAGTCTTCAGTTGGCTATGATACGGATGCCACAGAGCCCGCTGGTGAGTCGTACGTCCGCTTCGATCTGGATTGACGAGGGACGAATTTAGAGAAAGTGCCTGCAGGTGACCCTTTGTCGCCTTCAGGCACTTTTATGGCGAAATATTATTTTTAGTTTTAAACTTCTTCGTTTTTTTTTTTTTTTGCGTGCGTATTCGCAGTA
The DNA here is from genome assembly GCF_013339745.2 of Dermacentor silvarum. Taxonomy (NCBI): domain Eukaryota; kingdom Metazoa; phylum Arthropoda; class Arachnida; order Ixodida; family Ixodidae; genus Dermacentor; species Dermacentor silvarum. The sequence goes on from NC_051154.1 coordinate 112,434,870, forward strand.
CAGCGATTTAGTACTTGCCTTTTGGGTTGGACCATCGCGATTTTCTATGTTCGTTTTGAGTATTTAGAAGGGATGCGTATGCTGTGCGTATCTCATATGCAGCGCTCGAGACCCACTTATGTGGCATGGTATACGTCCAAAATATCACCTTGTTTTTATTAGCAGTCGCAAGTTCGTCCGCCCGGATAACTGCCTCGAATATCTTATACCAGACCACGCGGAAACCCGCGTTTCTTTATTGTGTGTGTACGACTAAATTTGCTTTCTTTCGCTATTTCACTATCGGTTGCACTCATATAAGAGATTTTGATTGTACTCAAGCACTGCTTATCCACTGGTCGCCGCCTTCGCTCTTGTCTAACTCGTCATGAGTGGCTGCGACGCCTCTTCTTAGGAACCGTTTTCTCGCGTGTATACAGCTTTGCTAATTCATGTTCAAATGTGCTGATTATTTCATACGTAAGAACGGTTTGTAAGAACGATAGCTGAGAAGTCCTGATATCAAACGTGATGAGTGAAGGCGCCGACCAATGACAAACATTTGTTCTCTGGTGCTTCTCTGATTCACAATACTGTTTACGTACGCACGAATAGTTTGTAAAACTTGCTCAAAAGAGAAGGATATGACACGGACGCAATGAAGAAGGTGAACAGGATACGCCAAATCGATATAACGCTATCAGTTCAGAAGCAGCCCCTCTTGCGGTTCGTAAGAATGGGCACGTGCCGGCCAACTTGAGTTGCGAAGGTGATGATAGCGAAGGCGGGCACCAGACAGTTGGTTCTTACGAACGAGAAATAGCTTTGTGAATCCGGCCCCAATTTCCGTCTTGAACCCTTTCAGAAGCTGCCGACGCGGTGACCCATTTTTTCTTTTCCTAGTGTGTTTCATTGCCGATGTCCCTGCTGAGCGCTGCAGCGGCGACAGTGGCGCCTGAACTCGCGCTGGCCGAAGCCGAGCGGTCGGTCTCCTCACCAGACTGGCTCGGTGCCACGGCGACGGGCCAGCGTCCGAAATAGCGGTTGCCTCAAAGGGGAAGGAGGGCTCGAACTGCTTCCGGTCTGCGCACGCTATAACCGACCAACAACCAGGATGGTTACTTGTAAATGAAAAACTTTCTGAAGTAGCTGGCCCCGCGAGATCTTCGCACAACGCCTAAGAAAACCTCCTGCAAATGCTGGGGGGAGGGGGGGGGGAGAAGGAATAAATTTCCACTCTTGGCTGCATGCTGTCGGCAAACTGCGCCTGCGCTGGAAATCGCAGTCATTGTTCAGTCACGAGCGAAGCACGCAAGGGGGGGGGGGGGGGGGGGGGGCACATGGGAAGTTTTCCTTCTGTGTAAAGTATACTGGTCGTGGGTATGTGAGGCGTGAATGCAAATTGCGGACACAAGGGCAGGACAATTAGGATATTCGGAAGTGAAATAATGGCAGCCATCGATTTGTTACTTGCAGACTCCAGTTATCGGAGCACGATGTTGAAATCACCTACGCTATCATTTCACCTGAGTAAATAACTAGGGCCGAATTCACAAAAGCTTTTCGGTCGTAAATTCTGTTTTCCGTTGGCTATGGCCGCCTTCTCTAATATATGTCGGACATCACGATTGGCTGACCTCTGCTCTTATGAACAGTTCTAGCGTAACAAGTTATTTTTGTGTGTGTGTGTGTGAATACGGACCCTGGGCCGTATTTACAAAGCTTATCTTTCGTACGCAAGTGCTCTTTGTCATTGGCTGGCCGCCTTCGCTAATGATATGTCCTGCATTAGGATTGCCTGGAATTTGCTCTTAAGAATAAATCTAGCGTAAGCTTACTTTCTCTCTCTCTCTCTCTCTCTCTCTCTATGTGTGTGTGTGAATACCCTGTCTTTCTGCGGATTTGCTTTCTCTGTCTGTCTGTTCCCTTACGCTGACGCGACGACCGTTGTCGTCATCGCGTCATCGACATTAATCTGTCGTCGTCAGGCCGCCTCCTTACCCTCTGCTTCACTATTGCTGTAGGTCGAAGAAAAAACTCTTGTCCATGACCAGCCCAAACCACAGCAAGCCGGCTGATACCGTGACTCCCAGTAACGTTAGCCAAGCTGTTCAAAGAAGAAGAAGAAGAAGAAGAAGAAGAAGAAGAAGATAAAAAATATTAAAAAACGCGGTGCAAATACAATTATAAGACCTACGGTGTTAGGGCGTCAGAGGTTCGATGAACACCGTAGATCTTAAAATTGTACCTTGCACCGTGCTTTCTAAAAATATCTTTTTCTTTCTTTGAATAGTTTGGCTAACATTAACTGGGACACCCTATATGTTATATGGACCCGAAGACACAAAAAGCTCTTACGGTAGAATTATTCGTGATATCAAATTCCAACCGATCATATGTTGCTGGACCTCTTAGCGAAGGTGAGGCAAAGATCACTTACGAATGAAATGCTTTGTGAATTCGGCCCCAAAGGCATATGCTTATGGCAAGCATAACTGCAGCACAGGCCGGAGCGCTTGGTTACTGCGATGTGTCCGCTTGAAATGATTTGACGACCGCAATAAGCTCTCGGGGCGCTGTGTGCCTGCTTTGGTTTCTGCTAATGTGCGACCAAAATCTGCGCTGTCATTCGCTTCCTCAAGCACGTCAGCACCTACGGCAATCAGTGGATGTGAGCGACGAAGCGCACGCAGGAACCTCGCGGGCACACACCCCGGCTCAAGTGCGACGCATTCTAGAGCATTCCCTATTGGTTCGGGTATGACTTCCGAGATACCGTGAGGTTGAGGACCACGCGCGGTATCTTTGATCTTGAGCTTCAGCCGGAGCGTCAGAGGGTATTCCCTTCCATATTTTGCCCCGCTAATGACTGCGTATACGCATACTATAAGGGCCACACATGTTCGAAGTGCCCAGATGAGTGTAGTGCACACGCAGCGCGCAATGGCTGGCTCGCGCCCTGGAGGGACCCCAGCTGCGTGGTGGGGAGCTTCCTGTTCTGCCCGCCCGCGCGAGCGCAAACACCGACGTCTGTGCGGTTCTTGTGCTTTCAGAAAAGCTCACCGTCCTTACTTGCCCCTCAGTCCTTTTCAATGGGGGCGCCCTGCTGAAAAGAGATGAAACGGTTGCTTTTCGTTTTCTTTTTCTGTTTTTTTCCCTCTCTCTCTCTCTCTTGTTCGGGGCACTGAGGGCGGCAGGCGGGAGAAGAGAGCGGCTCCCGGCGCCATTTGCATGCGAGAGGCCAGCATGGTTCGATCTGCATGCAGCCGCATTTGATGCAGTCCCACGGACGAAGCCGATTTTGGAGTGGCTTCTGAAGTCGTGGCGCCACAAATGTTTCCAGGAGAAAAAGTCTGATTTTTATCCAATGAATATTTTTGAAGCCAACAGAAAGGCCACATATGCAGGGTCACTGAAAACAACTTCGAGGCAAGCATCTTTCGTGTGCACCTGATTTAATTCTGTGGCAGTTATGTGACCACGCTTCCGGTCGCAAGCATGACTCATGCTAAAGTTGTCTGCTAGTCGTTTACTCAGCCTTTACTAAACGTATTCGCGGAGCTGACGATCAGTGCGGTGGAAAATGTATGCACAGCTAGGATATTATGCAAAACTTCCCGGCCTCGATCATGTCTCTCCTGTCTTACTCTTCTCGCGCGGTAGTTCTCCAATAACTACGCCTCGACCGAGGATCGCTCCGTGCCCAACTTTGTGGACTGCCATGCATTACTTCGGCGGTGGTGATAGTGCACAGACCGCTGATCAACATAGCACCCCCCCCCCCCCCCTCCCCTTCCGTTCCATATATTCAGAAAGCCGTTAAAGGAGCGTTCAGTAAGAACAGTTCCGGGCAATCGTGATAGAGGACTAGCGAAGGCTGTCAGTCACTGACAAGCAGATATTACGACCAAATGATTTGCGAGTGCTACTCTACTCTAGAATACTCCTACTACGATGCAGAATACCATCACGTGGACTACTAAGCTATAGTATATTACAGCACGATAGGCACTGGCCAATCGTGAACAGGCCTTTTGAGAACTGCGCACGGCTACGCGAATTTGACCGCTGCGTACGAAAAAAAAAAAGAAAAAAAAAAGGAGAAAGCATACTTTTGCGAGTTAATTTCGTTCGCATTGCCCTCGCGTTTTTAGGTTCTTTTTTGTTGACGGTGTCTATATGAATAGCTTTATCTGGATGGGCTGGGGATAAGTGTAAAGCGACTGTGCAGAGCGCGGAAAATAATACAGAGAACACAGAATGACAGCACTCACAGACAAATAATAACAAGGGAGGGTATCAGAATTAGACCGAACATTGCATACGCGTCATTCCTGGCTCTAACCTCCCGTCCTTGCGTCACGCTCCGGCGCGGCGCGCACTGCTGCCGCCATGATGAGCAGGGAAGATAAGCCCCAAAGGTGGCAAACTTTTGTAAGAGTGTAGTGGTGTGATTTCATTGTCGCGGCAAAGCCAGTACGCTATCTCCAACGTTTCTATCCACAAGGTGTAGCTGTGCATCATCCTGAAGCGGCTAGCAGAATTAAAAAACAAAAACAAAAAAAGAAGTGGGGGGGGGGGGGGGGTTGAATTCACAAAATTATTTTTTCACAACTGCACTTTGCCATTGGCCGGCTGCCTTCGCCATTGATGTGTCCAACATCACGATTGGCTGACATCTGCTACAGATTTTGTTAACGTGAATTTGCGTACATTCTAAATAGGAAAAGCGCATGTACTGCGTTATGTTTAGATAACGCCGTTTTTGCGAGAGACAGGAAGAGAGGGAGCTGCCCAGATCGTAGGCGGGAGACTCTCCGTACTTTCCTGTCTTAAGAATTAAGGCGCGGGACTAGAAAAGCGCGTAACAGAAAAGAAGACGGCACGTACAAATCTAGTATATGCTGAGCCATGGGAAACCGAATAATTCAGTGCACGTCCCCAGCGCTTTTATTTTCTTTATGAGCCCGTCCGCGCGGGCAGTGCTGCAAGGACACTGCCTTGGCAAGCAAGTCTAACCCACACACTCTTAAAAAAGTTTGCACCCTTTGGGGCTCATCTTGTAGATAAGCCCCAAAGGATGCAAACTTTTTTAAGAGTGTAGGTAGCCTCGATGGGCGCGCATCGAGGCACCCTAACAACCTCAATCCTCCTACCATTGAATAAGCACTTCCGACCAGTGCTTCTGACGCACCTATCTGGAAGACATCCAACATACACTATGTTAAATTGTGTATTCATTATTACATTCTAAATTGCCAGGAAACCCATACCAAATGAAATAGCTGTCAAAGCAATTCGTGTGTGCAAATAAGCGCTCCCCTGAAATTTACTGACAGTGTTTGGGAACGACACATTCATAATATTCACAAGTGCGTCTTTTGGCACGTTTATTTTCCACTTCCTTGATAAAATCATGCGACAAAGTTCCTCCCAATAACTAAGTTGTGCACGCCGCGGCTACACTTCCGTGTCCCCTGTCCTCTCAGCCAGTAAAAGCAACGTAGGAACAAGTATTCCGGCATAGTACATTAGTGTACGAGTAAACGATGCGATCAGCACTGGGGAAGCATTCCGCGCGCGAATCTTGCTTGGAGGCAAATCACGGAGCACGGAGCGTCGCGCGGAGGCGGAGGTATCGTAGCGGAGGCACGCCAGGCGCCGCCATCTTCGGCAGAAGCAGATCGCCCGCGCATGCGCACTGCGCTGAATCAATACTGGCGTCTGACGCGCCGCGACGCCGCTTCGTTTCAGACTGTCTCGCCGGGTTCCGTGTTCTTCGTTAGGTTTTGAATAGCATTTCGACATCGAAAGCGTAATTTAGGCAACGAAACCGCGCCCCGTTGACCTAGGGAGGAGCACCCAAGCAGATCGGCCGTTAAGAGAATCGGCACAACAACTCTCCGGCGCCGGCGAACTCGTCGCCTCTTCGAAGGGATCCTCTCGGCGATGTAGGCTGCTGCTTTAAGCTGCACAAGCGGCCGGTAACCATGGTTACTGAAGGAGAACAGCAGGTAAATTCATTTTGAACTGTATCGCGCGTTGTAATGAGTTGCCATCCTCTCGTGCACAGAGCTATGTACACTGCCTCTCGTGTACGTAGCTGTGTTGCGAGCGCTTGTAGGTTCGCGGTCATGTAAACACGCGGATGCATTTGCGGACCGGCGGTGGCGGCAGCGCTTTGATCGGGAGAACAAACCAGCCTTGCTCAGTGGGCGTGCACCTCTTTGGGTTTCGGTAAATGGCACGTATTCGTAATCTGTTGGAAGCATGGCTTGAAGCAGTTCTGCAGTTCGCCTTTCACCGTAAACGTGGACCAGGCAATTTCTTTTTTTCTTTTTTCCACATTTGCCCAGTCCGCAACTGCATGTGTCGAGTGTTCGTTTTCGGATCACCGCTAATAGGTGTGGCCCGAAGGCCGTATTATAGCTGAGTACGCTTATCCGGTGTTACCCAGCAAAAGTCAGTAGATCCTGGCCCGCTGCATCCCATTGTTTGCGTTCGCGCCCAGAGGAAATCGGCGCTACTAATAGGAAATAGCTGAGAGGGCGGGCGCGCACATGCATACCGCTACGCTGTGTTTATCGTAAAGCGCGCGTTTTATCTGGCGCATTAGTAGGTCGTATGCTGCTCTGGATCAAACGTGAATGCCTTTCTTCCCACTCCACGTCGGTGGCACCTGCGCGCTGTAGTTAATATACAGTCTCGGCATGGGCATCTTGAAGTGGCTGCTAATCAACCTACAGTGTTCAGCCCCGTACATTGTTTTGTGGAAACCAAGAGGAGTGTTATCTTGTTTTTGGCTGAGATTGCTGTTGCAAAGCGTGCATGTGTGCGGCGATTCGGCGGCTGTCGAGCAAAGTTTCACTTACCCATTAGTAACTTCGTTTGCACTTTATATCCCTCGAATAGTTATCTTATTTTGTTTTTAAGCTTATAGGTGTTATTATTGGGATTTTCAAAGTATTTCTCCTTGCATAGGATGTTATTCCTTGACGCAAATATGTTCACAAAAAATTATACTAACCCAGGTGAAAATGTCAGCTGTTGTAACTGGATAATTTCACAATTTCAATTGTACAACCGTACAATTTCAGCAGAAGACCATATGTTACAAGCTGGGAGCTGGACAGTGAACATGTTTACAGCAGTCATTTTCTCCTAAGAATGCAAAAGCATGAATGGCAGCACCAAGTACTGGGGATCCATAGACTCCGATAATCTTTTAAGAAAATGACAGTTCTTGAAAGGTTAATGACTTGTACTATTAGAAAAACTTTTCTGCCCCACAACCCAATGTGTCACTTAATTACCTCATCCTGTAGGGGTAGTTAAAGCAATCAATTTGTAGCTATATTGTAGCTTGTCTGGCATCAATATATGGTATTTATGGTTTTTCAAGTCTCTGCTAACCTTAAAGAAACAGGTTGTGTAGTTTATTTGTGGCAGTGGTTGAACAAAAGGAATAGAAATCTAGGGAGAACAGGCTGAAATTTTTTTTTGCAATCAATCAATCGCTGTTAGTGTTCTCTCTCTGCGAATTTTATTTCTGTGTACCTTTGTGTAACTGCACCAAATACATTTCAACTCCTCTGTTGTTTACCTGCATATTAATGTTTTTGTAAATCTATCCTGTCTTGTGGCAAGGGAAAATACATTTTTGCTAAATGCCTTGCATATTGCCTTAAGAAAATGTTATTGTAGTGGAGCTAGAACTTAAAAGAAATGTATGTGCTGTTTAAAAGGGGGAAAAAAAGTATATTTGGGTAATGTGCAATGATTTCACCAGCACTTTGAACTGCAGACAAGTCCTAAAGAAGCATGTTAATCTATATTAGTTTTTTGCGATGGGTGGAAGGCCAGCATAAAAAAAATGACTAAAAGGGCACTTCACTAGAAAGCTTGGCATGCATCAAGTTTACAGTAGAAGCAAAGGAGCCTTCATCTCTTCGTTGAGCAGTCACACTATAAATTCATTGCCCTTGGTTCTGAGCATGCTCAAGCAGTGACCTGTAGCAATGGACGAATAGGGAGAAACCATTGACATGTGATGGTAGCCATGGTATTTTCAGTTTTCGGTGTTGTTTACATTTCTTTAGAGTGCATAGGTTTGCTGGGATCACTGTCAATCTGCAATAACATCAATATTTCAAATGAAATATTCATAAAATAGTTACACCTATAATAGTTAATTTTCTGTTTGAATATATATATAGTGCCACTGACGGTGGCCTGCTCCGGACCACTATCAGTTGCACTTTGCTCCTCGAAGAGGCAGGACGTGTGTCGAGTGAGCTCCTGAACACTTTTCAATGGGGTGAACGCAATTTAAATCAAGCATCCGGGACCTCAAAGAGGTGCAACGTGATGCTGACACATCAATCTCGCATTTACCACTAGATTGCCAATGAATTTTTTGTTGTTAATTGAACTAGATAATATTCTGATATAGTCATTTAATGTCATACCTTTTGAACTGAATGGTCTGAAGGCACAATTGGTGTTGGGGATGTATTGCAATACGAAATGAGTCGGCCTTGTTGTCAGCTATCATTTTATATGGTATGTCATCACTGTTTAGGCTATTACAGTTAAAGCTTGTTATAATGGAGGTGGTTATAACTAACTAGTAGATATAACAAAGTAATCGTAATTCCCCTAGCAATTTCTTTAGGCACCTAAACATCTAAAATCTCGCTTTGATGAAGGAAAAACTTCCTATAAATGGATGTAAAAAGCCTTTTTTTTTTGGTTGAAAATAATAATTTGCTGCTAATTTCATGCTGATTAGCTCGAAATCTCGTAGTGTGTCGCGCTTCTAGTAACTTGTCTGATACAGCATTTTAAAACTCTTGTGGGGGGGGGGGGGGGCAATTGTTCGCTGCACTTTAGCAGTGCACTGTGGGCTTTTGCATTGGCTTCAGCTTCATCATCAACAGCCTTCGATTACCTCTGCCCTGTGCCAGGTGATCCCAACTTATGCCTGCAAATTTCCTTATTTCATCACACCCCAACTAATCCTCAGCCATCCTCGACTGTGCGTCTCTTCTCTTGGCACTCATGCATTATGTAACTCTAACGGTCTAGACCACCAGCTATCTGCTCTGTGCATTACATGACCAACCCAACTCCATTTCTTCCTCTTAAAGGGGCCCTGAAGCACTTTTTGAACATAGTAAAAAAAGTTATGCTGTTCTGTTAACAAGGCTTCTGCGAACATGTGAGCCAAATATTATTGCACTGCATGCAGCATGAAATTTACAATCTCGTGTCAAAAGCAATGAACAGTCATTTGCTCTTGCATCCACAATTTCGTCATGCAGTCTGATTGAAAGCAGTTGGCCCACCAATGCTATTGGCTGATTTCGTGATCGCGAGAACATTCTCAGTAACACATAATTGCTAATTTTGAATTAAACAAATAAAAAGTATGTCTGCTATCTCAAAAAGACAGAAAAGTCCTTTTACCTTTCATCTTTGCACTGCGCGTAGCTGCGTGTGCTGCGCATGGCCTCCGAAATGGCAGCGGTGTGCTGCGAAGCGTAGCCCACCGCAGCTGCCACAAGGTGCCGTGACACTTAACTTTTGGCCGGGGCTTAGCGCTTTTGGCTTTACTGTGTAGCTTCCAGCATTCTAGCGAAGACGAAAAGAGAGAGGAAGCCGAGTATAGATGCGATAATACCACTACGGTTAAAGGATTCTAAAAATTTTTGCGGCATTAGATTCATGGGACGACATCCTTTAATAGTGAGGCCATTCTATGATTAGTTAGAAAAGTGTTTCAGTGCCCCTTTAGTGTCAACTAGAATATTGGCTAGGCCATGTTTGCTGTCTAATGTACACTGCTGTCCTGTCTCATAATGTTACACCTAACATTTTTCGTTCCATCACTCGTTGCGCTGCCCTCTTCTCAAGCTTCTTTTTTAACCTCTAAGTTTCTGCCCCATGTACCGGTAGAATTCAATGATTGTGCACTTCGCTTCATCGTACCCAGTGGTAACTCACCTTCCCGCCGGGCAATGCTTTCCGCTAGGGCAGACATCAATTATAACGAAGCATATAGCTAAGTAAGCTCTGTTCCCCCTTCAACTATGTCATAACAAGGTTTTGCTAATATCTGTTGAAATCTGCCACTTTCATTGAGAAAAGCAGTTGGATTGTAATAAGCACAAGATTTTTTTCTATAAATGAAAATCTGTGGCCAAGATATGCACAATAAAATTTATTGTGCTCCACAGAAAAACACATGGAAAACTCCAAATTGTTTAGTACAATTAACCTTGAACATGGTTTATAAGAGGACCACAGAAATTTTATTGAAAGGGGCAGAGCAGCTGTTGTTTTCTGGTCGGACAATTTCTAGATAGCAAACTCAACAGATGTTAAAGGAATGCCTATAATACTGTTAAATTTTCATGTCAGAAAGTATTTAAAGTCAGTGAAATATTATGGGGTAACCTTTATGATCAGCCATACAAATTTATCACAGCGGTTATGTGATTTGCCTGTGTGATCACAGCCGTGCACAAATTCCCAAGATGTTATGATGTGCTATATCATGTGCTTGACACTGGCTTTGAGTTCTAGCTGTGTGAGGTAATTAGGTAGGGGTGTTTAAATAGCGAAATTTCTCAATTGAATACAAATATCCGAGAGAAAATGACCTTTGAATATCGAATCAAATGCATAATATTTTCTTTGTAAATAAAGTCAAATATAAAGGTTGTGAGGAGTCTGTTTGGTTAAAAAGAAGGCTTATTTACACCGTTTGTTAGATTTAGTGCTGTTCAGATCTGGAGGTCAGGTCAACTGAGGAGCTTTTAGATGAGAAACAGCTGAAAGGCCAACATATCTGGCGCACCATCACAGTGACAGAAGTGAAACGCAGGAAAGGACCCCTCACCAGATGTGTGTAGAGTTCTGTGGTTGTTGAAGGATTGAAGTGCAATGCTACAGAACCATATAACCTTTTGAAGGGATGCAAACATGGTGGGAGTGTTCATTTAATAAATTGCTTTGCCTAGATCAAGCAAAAAGTTTGTAATCTTCTCAAATGTGAGGCATCCTTATCGAATGACTGAAAATTATTGAGCAGGAGTTAGCTACCCTATGCAGTTGCTCAGCAACTATTGCCTCTGAACAACAACCTTGACTTCCTTATGGTGGAATCAATCTGGTCAGTCACCATTTGCATCTGTCTTTCTCCCTGTAGACTGCAATTAGTGCTGCTGTCCCTTTCAAACCAAAGCAATATTCAACGACTTCGAATAGGGAATTCTCGAAGATGAATAGCAAAGTCTATTCGATTTGTATTCGAAATTTCAAATATTCGCACACCCCCAGTAATTACTAATGAAGAAAGTAAGTCTAAATCAGCACATTAGCTAATCGGTGTCCATTGATTGCAAGCTGAAAGGTTTTGGCAACTGTCGTACTCGGTAAAACCATGAATGTCTTTGTAGGTATTGCACAACACATGTCTGTGTGTCAATAATAATAATAATAATAATAATAATAATAATAATAATAATAATAATAATAATAATAATAATAATAATAATGTTTATTTCCATCTTGAATCAAAAACAAAGACAGACCTCTGATAGTCTATACAGTGTGAAACATATGCAGACATACAGGAACATTTTCATTGGCTCTCTTTTCAAAGTAGATGTCTTCATAGTTAGCAACAGGAAGGATTCTTTTGTTGATTGAGGTTATGGTCACGGCTGGTGAATGTTTTCTTGAATCAATACAACAGTACTGGTAACACTTATGCATCATTAAGCTATTTGCAGGTGTCCTTTTAGCAGCTTGGTATGCTCAAAGACTGGCGTCATTACAGTAGACCTTGTGTGCCTTGTAGGGGGAACTTCGTAAGCCTAGCTAACTGGCAGACCAACGTGTGAGAAAAACAAACCCTCAAAAGGCGTGGAATCTCAAGTCATGCCAATTTCACGGAATCTTTGGAGAGAGGCTGTGTCCGCTCAAGGCCATTGCTGGCTTGCCCCTATGCCGGCTCTTGAGACATTCATTTGTGTGGGTTTGCCATGGGCACTAGCTTTGTTAGTGGCAGATATGGATGCAGATGAGTCTCAGAATCCAAGGCATAGTGGTGTGTTTTCTGCTTTCTATGGATGGATCTATGTTGTTTTCTCCTCTGTGGCTGCAATTGTGAGTTATCTGCGTGGAGGCTCATCTCACCTGGAAGCTTTGCCTGTGTTTCCACCTGAAATCACCAACGAAGGGTTGGAAGAGTGCTCACATTTAGTGGTGAGACTGTAGTTTTCAGTTGCAGTTAATGGCTTTTTGCTGCATGTCTGTGGGCTTGGTGGATCTGTGTATTGAATTCTTTTACTACAGATAGTTAATGCTCCTGAAATGTAAGCACTGACTCTGCATATGCTTCACATGATGTATTGATGACTGGTCCTTGCTAGCTGGTCCAAGAATTTCTGCTTACAGCTTTCAAGAGTGATATTCATTTCCACGAACTTGCTAATACTGTTCACATCATATTAACTTATGGGGTACTTGCAAAATTATGATCTCTGACTGCTGAGTATAACTCTACAATTGATTTATACCTTCATTTATAATTTTATTATTGGAGCTGTGAATAATGTGTAATGCAGTGGAAATTGTTTTGCCAACTTATTACTCTATTAATTCTTTTTCATATCAGCTGCTTAACATTTTAATTTGAGGTTCACATTTGATTGAATGTTGTGAAATCATTTCTGCGGCTACTTATGGCTGAAAAATTTTATGCAGACCAAGGGCTGCTGAGAACCATCCTTTTAGAGCTAGGGCCCTTTGAGTTTTTTTTTATAAAGGAACATTAACTGTGTTCCTTATGTTACTGGAAAACTTTGACCATCTCATTAGCTGGTCAGCACAGATAAATAGGCTAGATTTCTTGCCACATTTGCACTTTCAAATTATGTTTCTTAATAAATGCTGTGTATTTAGGTTTATTTGTGGATTGATGTAGGTTACCTTTTTATGTTTTCATAGTGATTGTGTAGTGGGTCTTGTCTAAAGATGCTAAGGCTCCCTGAGACCACTTGGGCACGGTATATAATGAACAAAAAGTGCACATCATTTATGAGCATTGATTATTGGAAAGACAAGTAAGACATGACAGAGCCTGTTGACTTCCTCAGAGTGAGGCAACACTACTAAATTGGAGACGCCTTATGCAGTGCATGTCTCTGAATAAGTGCACATCCTTTTAACACGAAAATATGTACTGCTTAGTTCATGATAAAGTGAAGTGAAATAAGGTAAAGGTAAAGGGACATGCATTTGCATCAGTATGGTATTCAGTGGAAAGTGTTTAAAAAAATACTGAGCAGGTGAGGGGAGGGGGTTCATTTGGGCAAAAGTGTTGAGAATGTCGAAGTGCATATAAAAAGAATGAAGTTGAGAACAAAAGATGGAGTAGAAGAAGTAACCCAAAGTTGTGTTTCAAGAGTTCCCAAAAGCTAAATGAGGTCAAACAAGTTAAAAACGTTTAGTGCTTATGAGTTTGGCGGAGATGAAACTGATCAATAAATTCTTTAGTGGGATCTGTAAGGCAAGTAAGACATATGGCAGGGCCTGTTGACTTCTTCAGAGTGAGACAATACTACTAAATTGGAGAGGCATTATGCAGTGCATGTCTCTGAATAAGTCTGTGTTCAGTGCGGTGAAGTTCAGACTGTTCATACTTGCGACAATGTGAAGCATTTAACTGCAGGTGTCACATAGTATGTAATCATAGGAGTAGGCAACTGCCCCTAAGCTTGGCTGCACCTAAAATGAAATCTTACATGACACCTTCTATTATTGCGAATGGCGATGGATAACACTCCCAGGGCTAGATAGAAAATGCATGTGCATAATTATACAAGAGAGTGGACAAAAAGACAGTTGTCGCTGTAGCTAAATCAGTAGCTCACCGAGTATATCATGTGGTTGCAAGCTGTGGGTTTATCTCCTAGTGACGGCAAAAAATTATTTTCTTCCACTTTCATTTCCCTTTTCCGTTATTATGAATATGAGGTGTATTGCAAATTTAACCCTCATTTATAAAGATGTCTGCATTTCTTGTTTGGATAATAAAAAAAATAATAAAAATAAAGGTCAGTTAATCTTTTTCTAGGCTTTTATTTGCTTAATTGTCTGTTGAGTTCATAGGATTGTTACTAAATATCATGCCCTTCTCTCACCTTATTGTTCTCACTTTCAGCATGCTGGCATTTTGAGGTGTTTCTAGAGATATCAACTTTAATAGCTTGAAATATTAGACACATGCTTTCATAGCGGCTATTACTGAAAAAAAATGTCGCTCCTGTGTAGGGGAGTGCGACTGCTAACCTTGGCCATTTAGAAAATGTGCAAAAAGTTTTATGATAAACAGATGTAGTCCGACGTGTCAAAAATTTAGATGCTGCTAGTTTCTTAGCAAAATAATTGTATTAAATATTATATAGGTTCTGAAACATAAGACTTGGTTCCTAATCTCACTGTAAAAGTACGCAATAACAGGGGTGGGACTCCTGTGCCAATTGCGCCATTTTGATACAAACACTAATTCCTGTGCCAAACTGCGCCAAACACGGAAAATTGACTGAAATTGTACCACGCTGCGCCAGAACGGCTTCGCCATGTGTACTCCGGCAGTGGCTGCGAACAATGAGCGGACTCGTTCTCCGAAAAAGAAGACAGCCATGCACATTCCGCACACCGCTGACGACACTTCCTGCACAGTTTCTCAATGTTTTCGCACTCATGAAACTGGACTTTTCGGCGCTTCCTGCAAGTGGCCGGTGCACACGCGGCCACTCCCGGCTGTTGTCGCTGCTGTCGGAACGGCCACGGTGGCTGTATTTAGAGTGTACTAGAATATGGTCAAGTAGGCCGAGTGGCGCGGCGCTCCCTAGCTGAGGCGCAAAACAACGAAAAGTAGGCTGAGGGCGCTGTGAGCGAACTAGATGTTAGGGAGGCACGCGCTGCAGCGGGCGGGCGTCTCTGTCTCCAGGGCCGGTATAACCTAAAACTATTCTAGTCTGTGTTTACGATCATATGGGCGAGGCCTCAGCCATTTTCATCTAGCACGGACTAATGGCGGATTAATGGCACAGACTAAAGGCAAAGCATCGATTGTGTTAGCAAATTAGTAGACAGCTATACGAAGTATAGTAGCTTTATCGGCCCTATAAACTTGGAAATATTGGCTTACTAACCGAATTTGTGTAGCAAGCATGGTGTCAGCTTGCACAAGCAAACATGAACACATCACACTCTGTGTCCGCGGACGCTGGTTGCTGCTGGCGTGAGCAAGCGTGACAGCAGCAGCGAGCGAAGTGACCTTCGTGCTGTCTATTGGTTCAACACAAACTGAGCGGTGAGAACACAGCACGCACAAAGGCATATGAGCCGTTTGCAGATCGCTTTCAAGTTACGGCACGCGTGGCCACGCAATGTACGCAGTTATTCGCAGAGTAGAAGCCGCCCCCCGTCCCTCCCATGCTGCCTCCCGCTTTCCTCCCTTTCATGTGTGAGATTGAGCCGCGATCGTCAGTTCCCCTTGCGCCTGGTCGCGAAATACACAGTTGCTGCAGGAGCACCACGCCCCCTCCTTCCCCCCATCTCCCCACGGCCTTTTTGCGCGACAGAGATGGCGCGTTTGCTCTCCCCTTTCCTCCCTCGCGTGCTTTCACTCGCACATACGGCACGCGGCCACGGTGTTATCGCCCTTAGACTTTATACGGAACATCACGGCGACGGCAAAAAATGCGCCTGGAGTGTCCATATAATTCTTATCGCAGTAAAATGCACTGTAGTGTCCGTATAATTGCTATCGCAATAAAATGCACTTTAGTGTCCATATAATTGCTATCGCAATAAAAGCAGTTTGGAATAGTTTTACGTTATACCAACCCAAAGTTTACTGCGGCTATCTGGGTCTGCGGTGACATATGGTGACCCAGAAATTATTTTACCGCATCGATTGGACTGTATAATTTGAGAACATTTTCCGCTATCACCATGAGCGTCGGCACGGGAATATTTAGTTCGATCGTAGTACCACCGATGTTTTCGGCTTTACAGAAAAGCATGCGCCATGCCACAGCTCGACCCACTATTCCATATTCTTGTGCGTGATAACTACAAAGCGTAATTCTACTATGTGCTTCGTGTTGGTTTATTCTGTGTTTCGTCGTAGTTTCCAAGTGTGCTGCCATATTCCATTATTCTACCAAAATTCAGATTCGGTTGCTTTCCTAACTGCTTCAAAATAAAATTTTATTTGCTCCTAATTACTTCAAAACGAATTAAGTCTGCTACAAACTGCTCCAAAATGCAATTTTGTCAGCTCCAAACTGCTCCAAATCGCAGTTTTACTTGCTCCAAAAATTGCTCCGAAATGACTTTCTAAGTCCCACCCCTGCAGTAAGTTTCCTTGCATTGTTCTTTCTTCTGAAGCTTGAAAAACTGTTAGTTGTCACAAAGTACTGGATCACTGCTCTTGTTACAGGAATAGGATCTTTAAAGTGTGTGTGTCCCACATGTCTACCACGATGGCATCGGTGCTTGCATGCGTCAGCTACTGCTAAGAAACCTCAGCAATCTTGGCTTTTACTTTATGGAACGAAAGGCACAGTGTTAATGAATTCTTTGAGGCAAGGAGAGGGCACAAGTGAACAACATTGAGTTGAGCAGCCCAGTCTGGAGCAAATCAATAGATGGTTGGCAGAGAGCAGCACATTATTATAAGATACAAGAAGGACAGGTACGGCCAATGCTGTTAAGGTGTGGTGCATCCTATTGAGCTCAATGTGCTTAAATGAAGGAATGCCAGCACAGTGTTTCTCTTCAGTAATTCTTGTAGCATAAAAGGCAGGTTGAGACAGCACTAGGGGCTTTAAATATAGCATGCTTTTACTGTGTGTGCACTTCTCTAGCATCCCCTTGTATATAGTGTCAATGCCAGAAAAAGTCTAGCCTTACCAACCTGCTTAGTTACTAAAGACACTGTTGTTCATGCCTGTATGAGTACTATTGTTTGAAAATGTAAAGTGCCCAAGCTTCGCTAAGTGTTTATGTAAGACTGTTTCAGCACGGACTTCTTATAAGTATGCTTCATTTTATTATTCCAGGGTTTTTTGGCATAACATGCAACTTATGTATCTTTTGTTTTGTTTCATGCAGACTGATGGCAACGCCAGCTTCCTGCGGGCTGCTCGTGCTGGGAACCTAGAAAAAGTGCTTGATTACCTCAAGGGCAGCATAGACATCAACACAAGCAATGCAGTAAGCTGATTCCTGGCTCTGTTAAAGGGGGCCCTAGCTAAGATTAGCCAGGCTTTAAATAAGTACTGATCCAAGTTGCAGGTTATTAAAATGATACGGTGCTGTTTGCTGTGACCTTGTGCACTTCAGGGTATTTTTTGGCATTCTGTCTAATTAGTTGGTTAGCTGAGATTAATTGTTTTCTTAAACTTAGATTTTTTTTTTGCTTTGTTTACGTGATAAAGTGTTAGACTCATGGAAAACACGATAGTTTGGTTGCATTGCATTACCTTTCACATAGTTAATATATTTTTGTTTGTGCATCTAGGATAGAAGGTGTGTGAACGTACAAAATTAGTGTGATGCTTGGCTTGCACGATGCTATCGCACTGCCTTCAAGCAGGCTATGAATTGCGAAACTTGATTCTCTATCTTACTTGGTGAGGGCCAGAGAAATGGTTATGTACGTATCTTCGATATTCTTTCAGTCACTCTTCCAGCATGGCACTGCACCTTGAAGCAGCATATATTGTTTTGCCATATTTATTAGCGGTTATGCAGATGTTTGCCACCACTGATTATTAGAGCTTCATTGCTTTCACTGAGATGGTGGACCAAGAAGGGAGTCAGGCTTTTTAATTTTCAGGAAATTTGTGCGTATTATTATTGTGGCCAACAGAGTAGCCACTGTGGTGTAATCTCATACATTCAGCTACTTTTTGTTCAGCATAGAAGAAAAGACTATAAATGATCCATAGTGTGTTGCAAACAACCGAAATTAATAATTTCCAAGTATGTCCAAATCTTTAGCATGTTAACATAGTCGAAGAAATGGGTTAAAGTTTTGCATTATAACCAATTCATCATTGTTTGTTACACCATGATCATTGATTTTGGTGATTATTTTACTATAGCTGAAGAAATTAATGATGATGGTGCAATATTTGCAAGCAGCCACGTGCAAGTTTGCCGTGGCTGCTTAGGCACATGCAGCTTTGTGTATTCTAGATTTCAGACCTTGATAAATGAACACAGTGGAACAAATTATCAGATATGATGAAGTAAATCTAAAATTTGGTTGTCCATGTTATATCTTAATGTGTATTCTACTGCTATAGAATGAAACCGAAATTCAAGATCTTAGACAATATTGAATATGGCAAAGTGAATATTTGTTCATTTGCAAGCTCAAAATATATATTCAGGCAGTAAAAATGTCAAATAATCAGTATGGGCAGCTTGAAACGGCACATGCAGGATGTGCATGTGCATTTTGGCCAGAGGCTTCAGCTTGCATACCTATCTCATATGTAACACAATTTGCACGGTTGTGTATTAATGATATTGCAAAGCACATTTTTGTTATTTAGTATTGTTCATGTGTTACATATTTGTACGGCAAGCCATTGACAGGCCATCAAAATTGACATTGGAACCTTTGCTGGCATGTTGAAAGCATCAGGCCTGCAGTTCTTTTACACAGACCCGATAGTGAAGTTTTTTTGGCTGATGTTGATGCATACGCTTACAACAAATATTAGATATAATGAAGGTATTTTCATGTTGGATGTGACATTGTTACAATGAAGTTCAATTATAGCGCAGAAGTAATGAAATAATGCATTTGTCCATGTAACCTGTGGCAGTGATCAGCAGCTAAAGCAGTCTGATGTTGAGCATGAGATTGTGTTCACTGCAGCTGGATCACTGGGGAGGATGTGTTCACTGCAGCTGGATCACTGGGGAGGATCACCTTTTCACTAAGAGTTAGTGCTTGTCGAAGAATCTTAGCTTGTTAAATTTAATCTGAAGCCTCTGCTACAGTATCTCCCATAACATAAGATAACTTTGAAAGCGGAAACATTCTAAGTAAATCACTCGTGCCTCAACGTGTTGCGTAACAGCACTAAACTAGTAGTATGTTGCATTTATGTGCAGAATGGGCTCAATGCACTCCACCTGGCTGCTAAGGAAGGCCACGTCAACGTGGTTAGCGAACTGCTCAAGCGTGGAGCTAATGTCAATGCTACCACGAAGGTAGGTATCGAGGATGTCTTTGGCATTATTTGGCAAAAAGTGTATTGATGGTAGTCTTTTACTTTGGTTATTGCTACTTTGTTTTGAATTTCAAATACTGTTAATATGTACTTCACAGCATTTTGTTCCTTTTTTTTTTTTCTATGTTAAGTGTGGTAATAGTTGTGGAAATGTATTGACAAAGTGTCATTGCGTTGGTGCAGCACTTGTAGATTTTCCTTGTGCAGCACATTTTTTCCCACTGCTTGGGAAATTCTGCTTCTTACAACTGTGTTCCATCATTTTCTTGAGTTCCTATTCATATTTTTGCATTTAATCTTATCCTGTCCTTTACGTTAGGTCCTTGAATCCTAATTTGGTCCGTTAGCGTCTTGGTCCTGCTTCCTTGCCATTTTGGGCCAACCTTGTTTCCTCTTGTCATCAACTTCTCTGTATGCTTCTTCCAAGCTCTGTTCTCTTCTAATTACATGGCTAAAAAATCTATCTTTTACATTAAATGTTGATTCTAATGTCTGCTATGTTACTTGATCCCTTATGCTGTGATTACAACTCCTATCGTCCCCCTTCAGTGCACACATCCATATTCGTATCCTAATTTCAGCTACTTGGAATATTTAAATGTTAAACTTTTCTGCTGGAATCATTTGTGAATCTGTGTTGCTTGTTCGTACTGTGTGAGAGTTGATTAGGTGATTATCTGTTCATTGCCATTTAAATTGAGTTTTCTGTTATGCTCTGTCTGCATTTTCATGGCGTTATAGCATCATCTGCTATGAGCTTATCGATGCTTTGCTGTGTCCTCTTTTGTACAGTTCACAAGAGTAAAGTAACCTTTGTTGACAGCCCGCACTGGGCATTGCTGGGGGTAATGTTCATAAATGTATTTACAAAGAATCCTCACAGGTAGCAGAATAGAAGTATCAAGGTGAAACTCTGCTGATAGTAAGTGGACCCAGTGCACATAACTGAGTCACTTAAACACCATGTGGTGAAGTCGAAATAATTGATAATGTTGCAAGGAATCTTGGTAGTGTGGGCGGATGCTGCAGTAGTTGGGGGAGTTTCCTCAATGTTTCTGACAGTCTTTGTCTAAGCGGCCTTGAGTGATTTCTGAATCAGCATCAGAGAAAGGATGAATTTGGAAATCCTTGTGGGGCTTTTAGATTTAAACAGCTCTTGACAGCTGACATTGTTCTTAATTTACATATACTAAGAATTTGCATAGATGTGCGTGCTAAAGCTTTTTGAGGCTGTTATTTTTTAACCATTATTTCTGCTGAAAGTCTTTAAATTTACTTTTAATATTGGTGTGCATTCTGCAAATGTTTAGGAACAGCATATCTTGAAACAAACCAAACTTGAAAGATGGTAGAATGATATGTTTCTCTGTTGGAGGTGACAATTTCTTGAACTACTTAAAGGCCAGATGCTCATGAAGAAATGAAATGTATTTCTGGAAGTCCCTAAGCAGTGTACAACAGATTGACTCATCTGCCTTTTGGAGAATTCCAGGATAATAATGATGCATACTGATAAGGCTTCATTTATAACCAATCATTAACCAAATGTGTTTGGCAATTCTTCTTTTATTACTAATCGTTAAAATATAATTACAGTAAGAATAGCAATTCTAGATGTTTCAGCACAGTGCACTTGTTGATGGGTGTAGAAAATATGCTGTAATTAGCTGAAGAATTGTAAACGGTCATTAATTTGAAACACTGACTTTTCCTTGCTGTCATTAAAGTTGTGCAACCAGGAATAGGCTCTTTTTGTTTCTCTTGTATATGCCAGTGCTCTCTACATTGCTTCGCAGATAATAATAATAATAATAATAATAATAATAATAATAATCCTGGCTGCATTGTATACGCTCATAATGGTGAATGAGATGTTTTGCTGTAGTATCATTATTAAATTACCATGCAATATTTGGTGAAGTGTAGCTTGTGACAATACACACTGTACTCGGAAGTGTAAATTCTTCAATGATGCCCTAGAGGGGTTGCTTATGAGGTAGCAAGGAATAATGTATAGGCAGACAGCCTTATGCCTATTTCCTTGTGCTTTCATGTGCTTGACACACCCAGCTGCTGCCTGTCCACAGCCACACCCAAATTTGAAAGTGGGAGACTTCAACTTCCTGAATTTGAGTGTCCGAATGCTTGTTTGGGCAGACTATATTTGGATGTATTTTCCACAGAACACTTATGCCTTGAGATGAGAGATGGCAGATCACGAGTGAACAAGTGTACTCGGAATTCCTGCTTACTAGGCTGTGCGCTGAAGTACATCTTGTGCGGTACTCATTGTTCTTCCTGGACACAATGGAAGCATCTAAAGAAACTCAGCATTGCTGATCTCGGTCATTTGTGGTGGCACAAAGGACACCAAAGATTGCATTAAGTGCCTGCTTGACAACATGAAACAAACAGCAAACAGAGAAATTGCAGGCAATGCTACATAAGGGTGTCTACAAAGCAGAAAGCTGAGGCAAATGCACATTGCCTCAGTGTGATGGGGGAGCTTGTTTTAAGGAGGCTGCATGCAAGAAATTCTGCAAGCGATTTTTTTCAGTATTGGGTTTATGGATTCATTGGCCAGCACTTTATGAAATTTTGACATGTATTGCCATTACGTTTTGGTAGTAAATGCCTCTCTAAACATGCGTGATTTTCTCTATTCACTGTTTTGGGTCAATATCGCAATTTGTGTGCACTATAATGTGTTCATATTAACCAATTTCAATCAAATTTGCATGTAAATACAGAAACTTGGGAAGAGTTCAGTTAAAGAAAGAGCTTATTTCAATTTTTAGTAGCTTTCATCAGGCAATCTTAAACAAAAACAATAATCTTGGAAAAGGAGGTTTAGAGCTAAAATGTTTCTTGTTTATTAAAGTTGCAACATGCAATTTTTTTTTGCATTGAGTTGTATTTTTGGAGCTTTTTGTGGCACATAGGAAGCATTAAAAGTCTTCCTACACCTGATAAGGTACCACAAACCTTTGAGTGAGTATACTTAAGCTAAATACATTTGTGCACTTATGAAAATGATCTTAAGCTAATTTATGAGAACGTTTGTAACGAAACTAGATGATACAAACATTACAAATTCCATTGAAATACTGAATTTCCCAGGCACATCTCAGTCTTAGGAAAGCGCGTCACTCTATTTTAAATTCTTTTTTCTTTATTTCTTTCTTTCATTTTTTTTTTTTTACAGAAAGGCAACAGTGCTCTGCACATAGCGTCGCTGGCAGGCCAAGAAGAGGTGGTGAAGCTGCTGGTGCAGAAGCAAGCCAATGTCAATGTGCAGTCGCAGAATGGCTTCACACCTTTGTACATGGCCGCCCAGGAGAACCATGATGGAGTGGTTCGTTTCCTCCTGGCCAATGGCGCCAATCAGAGCCTCGCCACAGAAGTAAGGCTTACTGCAACTTTAATGAGTGGGTATGCTCTGATTGGTGTCACTTTTGCTGCTTTCAGGATGGCTTTACCCCTCTGGCAGTGGCATTGCAGCAAGGGCATGACAAGGTGGTGGCAGTTCTGCTCGAGAATGATGCTCGGGGGAAAGTCCGCTTACCAGCCCTGCACATTGCTTCCAAAAAGGACGACTGTAAAGCAGCTGCCCTGCTGCTACACAGCGAACATAATCCTGATGTCACTTCGAAGGTCTCGTCTACATTGTCTAACTGCTGAGCAATTTTCTGCAGGGGGTCTTTCTTTATTGGGTGTTCTGCACAGTGAAAAGCTTTGGTATTGTTTTTAGTCCAACATACTGTAGATTGTAAATGACAAAACAAATAGTGATAATTAAGTCATTATCCTCCATGTGTAATTAGTTTTTGCCCTAAAACTCGGTGAGAAGAGAAATAATGTCAGCTCACTCAGCATTATACGAGTTGACGAAAGTGTTGTGTGGAGTAGAAGGCTGGCCATTTCTTCTGTCCACACAACTCTCACCTTATACTTGCAATGTTTAAGTGTGCATGGCCATGTAAAAGAAAGCTTTGTGGAAAACAAAAGACTGACCACGCATTTTATCTTCCACAAAACTTTATTTTATATGCATTGGCTAATTTTTCTTTTTACCTTTATATATGTATGAGCCTGCATAAAGTAGATGCACTTTAAATAAATAATAATTGCTGGGGTAAAAAAAAAAAGATACTGCTACAATGTATTCCACTATTGCAGGATGCACTGCATCCCACAGTATAGTGGAATATGTAGGGGAATGTTAAAGGTTTAATATAATAATATTCCACAGCGTGGTGGCATAAGTGATGTATATAAGCTATAATGATCAGCTTCTTTATAACTGTCAACTTTTGCATTTCCTCTATGCACAAATAAACTATAGATAGGATGCTTTTGTCTAATACATATCAGATATGAAGGTCAAATCCTAGGCTTTGGAAAGCTGTCTTTTGGAAAAATCTTACATTCAGTGAAATGACATAGTGAAAGTATTCTAAGTAAATAATGGCAAATATTGATAGACTGGTTATTAGCAGATAAAGGAATGCACCCAGCAGCTTTATGCAATCGTGAAGATATGAAGTGACTGTATGTGGCTAGATGTAGTTCACAGTGAGATTCTCAAGTTCCTGCTGTATAATAACCAAGCACAGTTCACATACTCTTCTTGTGTGCCTAATGCATATGACACCATTTGATTTTGTGCATGTGGAACTGGCTAAAAAATTTTTTTTAATGACTGCACATATGAACAAAGCTACTGCTGTGGCGCATTGTTGCTGGGTTTATATTGTCCTGCCAGTGCTCCACAGCTGTGGAAAATGAGGATGAGATCGCTCCTTAACCCTCCTGGCTTTTGGAGAACTGAGGATACAATAGAATCCTTAGTGCACAACCTAAAATCTCTGCTTGCACTAAGAAAAAATGCATGACCATACTTCAAAGGTTTTATATTTTCTCCAGCTGCATAAATAAAAAAGTAGGACTGAAAGAGAGAGCAAACGAAAGTAGCAACAGAAAATTTAAGACCTTTTTTTTTTCTTTTCCTATCAATTACAGAATCTCCTACTTTATGTTTGGCTCAATAACACTGTGCTTTTGTTCACCTTTACTGATATTGCAGAGTGGGTTCACTCCACTTCATATAGCTGCTCATTATGGCAACAGTAACATTGCATCTCTCCTGTTGGAAAAGGGAGCTGATGTTAACTTTCCAGCAAAGGTAAGTAAGATGCAGAAATGCTTTGTCCCAAATTTTTTAAACATTTTTTAATGTATTCAGGATGTAAAGAATTGATAATGCTTTAGCTGTACTGTGCAAGTTTTGCATTGCGAAGGCCGTCCTTTCGTGCTTTTTCTTTAAATTTGTACCTTAATTCTTTACACCATGCAATTTAAAAGTTGCAGGATTTTGACATTTGTTGTCTCATTCAACAACATCACTTCTCTGGCTTCACATGTGCAACAGCAGCATACAATTGAGAGATGCAGAATTCATTTATGCCAGCTACTGAACTTAGCAGAATGTGATGGTCACTATTAAATTACACCTGTATTCATTTTTTTATTACCTGAAGTCATGTTTGAGAACATGGTTTTAGGAAATGTGATTTTGTCTGTATTGAAAGTTCATCTGGCTATTTTACCTTGTGACGGATTGCCCAGATTGTATGAATGAATTCACATTGTTCTCTGTTATGTAAATGTGGGTCTCTGCTGATATTAAGAGCAAAAAAAGAAACTTGGAAGCAGGGAGGTTAGCGATATGCTTGTATCTCTTGCACTACACAGATGAAAGGTGATAAAGCTATGGAAAGGTCAGGGGGACCAAAGAAGCACTGCACACAATTACAAGGATGCGCAGCATGACTTAAATAGCCAGTAACTGAAAGTTCTGCACTTCAGAAACTGCAGTACTAGTCGACGTGTTCCTGCCTGTGTTTAGACATTTGCTTAGTTGCCATGAGTTTTTCAGTTTTGTTTCCCATTTATGTACATTCTTTCTGTTTTTAATTTCTTGTGATTTTTTTGCTTCTGCATGCCAATTATCTGTACAATCTGTCTGTGGATGTGTAGAAGTTTCCTTTGAGATTTTCCCTTTCCAGCAAGAGAGTAACCATTTTATAGGCAGAATTTATTAGGCATATGTGGTACAAATGGTGTATATTTGTGCAAAAAGAAATCTGTACTTGCACTTATAGAATTGGAACCTGTATATGCATTTCCAATGGGGTTAGTGCCTGTAGGTTCTAATTATATTTTAGTAGTCATGCAATATACTGGGAAGTCCTGGGAGAAGCAAAATGAATTATCACTTAATCGATTCGGCTTCTGTCACTCCTTGCATAGGTTCACATGTGGGCACACAGTTTGGCTGTTGATGCTATTGATGGCCAGATGCTATTGATGACTGTTATTTCTCAAAGGGATGCTAAAGAGAAAAACTGAATTTCATTTCTTTAGAGCTGGGCAAATATTTGAAATTTCGAATTTGAATTTAATATTGCACACTAACTATTTATATTCATATTTGAAAAGGACCTATTTGGTATTTTTGAATATTTGAAACTAACTGAATATTTTGCAGCTGACTGTTAGTCTCACAGCTTTTGGTTTCGTGGTGAAAGCCTACATAACAACTTGTGAGTTTTGCTTGTAGTCTGTCATTTAGTGTTTTTGGCAGTCTAGCCATGCATAATTTTTATCTTTTACGCTACGACGAGTGATTTTTCCTTGCCAAGCCCTTTTACATGTGTGATGGTACACAAGTCCTTAAGCAGCTCCTTGTTTTTGTTTTTCTTTTTCCCGAGCTTCTGATAGTTTATCGGCAACAATTTACAATTTCGCATTTTGCAAACCTCCATTCCATGCAGCAGCCATTCTTTCTTAAAATAAAAGCTTGTTAGCAACCAGGCTCTAAAGATGCTGAGAGGCTATTCGGGCAGTTTTTAATCACAATTAGTGATCTTGTGTTTCCATCTGATTTGTCCCCTATAGCTGTCTTTTTTGTACTAGCCAG
Source organism: Dermacentor silvarum (assembly GCF_013339745.2). NCBI lineage: Eukaryota > Metazoa > Arthropoda > Arachnida > Ixodida > Ixodidae > Dermacentor > Dermacentor silvarum. The sequence continues at coordinate 112,461,168 of NC_051154.1, forward strand.
TACAGGTGTGGTACCTATAATATTCCTGCTGTAAATATGTATGTGTTTGCATTCGACTATTCAATATTTGATACTATTTATATTCGATTCACCTTAGGAAAAATTTATATTTGCCCACCTCTAATTCTTTTTAAATATTGCGCCGATAGCCCATTGTCAGTATGTCAGCGTGACTTCATGGATTTCAAAATATATTGTTTTATTCGGGTCGTTGTGGCTCAGTAAAAGTTCTTGAAACTTGCTAAGGTTGGTCTTTGGCTCTTTTAGATGATTATATAGTGCACCTCTTACTGAGTCGCAGATTAATTAGGCTCAAGTAGAAGCCGTGAGAATCCATGACATCACAGTGAGCTGATGAAAGATCTTCAAGGCGTCGTTGCCACCTGTCTTTTGTTTTTTTGTCTTTTCTGTCATACCGAGCCTCCTCTCACAGTAATAGTGGCTTTGTTTGGTATTGCAGAAGGATAATTTGCTAATACAGCTCACCTTATTTTTCTCCTTTGGGTTCCTTTATTGCCCTAATGCTTCTGTTAGCCTTTTGTTTAAATTACTGCACCCCAACTCTTTCCTTACCACTCGAAATGCGCTCATTTACAGTGCTTTTATTTTCTAATGTTTTATTTCAAGACGTATTAGTTGCAACATATACCATGATACAATAATTGTATCCAGATTATTGGTGTTTTGAAATGCAAGTATAACAGAAATAATTTCTCAGAAAGTTTTTGAGAATTCCTTATGTGAAACTTCAAAGAATCACCTCAAGAAGAATGAATGAAAGTAATAATTTGCAACTATTAGCATGGGTACCGAGAGTAAAAAAATATCTGAAATGTACAAAATATGCGCCTTGCTCCTAGTTCCCAACTTTTATAAGTTATACCATGCAAAAAAATACTATGCAGATTTAGTGCTATGTGGCAAAGCCATGGCTTCGCAAATGTGAAAACGGGCAAGCGCCTATGGTGCGGGGGAGTATTTGTTTTCATTTAGGGCAGCAAACACGTGGTTCCTTTTTTTACTGCATTCTTTAGGCTCTCGAAGTCATGGTGGTCAGGTTGGGAAGCATGCACACGCCTAATCATGTTTGTTTATTGGGTTCGATCAGCTTTCTGTGCAAACAAGCTGTTCTAGTTATGTGCCTTGAACTGGTGCTGGAGCTATCACGTGCTTTGTATGGCACTTGTACAGTACTGTACAATAATATACAGTGTTGTACAGTATATTACAGTAATTAATAAGGGCATTTGCGCAAGCAGTGTTTCAAAAGTGAGAGATTAGACTGCTAGTAAAGCTTCTGTCGAATGTCGGTCTGAAATTGACTGCGTACTCTTGTGTGAGTGAAAACTCCACACGACGGAACTGATTGGTCATAATAAGTTCATATGCTGTTAAAACACCAATGGATAAAAAGCAGCTGGGGGGGGGGGGGGGGGGAATAAAGTTGCACTTGATAATAGTGGAACACAATCATCAAAACAATTTACACTCCTGAGCATGTACCAAAGGTCTAGCTAGCCTTTTGCTCTGGGAAAGGTTTGTTGTCTCTGTTGATCTTTTTGGCATTTTGCGTGTCATAATTCATCCCACATAGAGTTGCTGTTGATAGAAATGTATGCATGTATAAGGCTTATAAAGGAAGTGCGGCTTCTAGGCCTTTCTTTAGGGTAAGAGAGGAGAATAGGTACAGAAAAGTATTAAACACAAATACCAAAGAATTTAGCTGCTGTTGTCTCATTTTCTTTTATTTTGTTGTTCAGTGATTCTAAGCGTTGTCATTATCCGTTGATGCCAGTCAACTTAAATTACCTTGGTATTGATAAATTCAACCTACCTCTTCATTCGACCCTGTTAAGATTCGCAAAAGGAGCTTGTCCTTTTTAAACACTTCTAATTTGAACATTGAATAATTCAAACTAATTTTGCACATTTGCTACAGTTGATCTTATCGAAGTTGACTGTTAAGGTCTTACAGTATAGGCAAGGTAGGAGCGATGCAGTGACAACTTATTATTTAAAAAAAATGACAGAAAATTATTTTATGCTGACATTTTCTTGATGTAACTTTTCCACAGCACCAAATAACACCTTTACATGTGGCTGCAAAATGGGGAAAAAGCAACATGGTGAAGCTGTTGCTTGAAAAGGGAGCAAAAATTGATGCCTCCACAAGGGTAAGTGACATGCTTGCATATGTTTGCATTGAAATATTTTTACATTTTCTATGTGTGGTGTGTAAAATAAATAATTTGTCACTTGCAACATGTTTGCATTTAAAGGAATAATTTTTTTTCCGTCTTACAGTAACAGAATCCTTGTTAGCTAACATGTCAGGAGAAAAGTATTATTTTACTGGGTTAATTACCCAGCCTTCCAAGCTTCTACATTTCATAAAGTAGAACCTTGTTGTGTTTTCTAAATTCCTTCTGGTATTGACTAGAGATGTTCATGCGTGAACTGTTGATTGGATTTTTTTTTTTTTTGATTGCATGTGAAGAAAATAGGTACAATAGAACATGATATCAGAGGAATGAGTGCCCTCTTGCCCTGCTTCCATACTTCTTTGAAGTGGGGTCTCTCTTTTCCTGCAGAAGTGTGATGCACACTGTTAAATGTCTCTCTTGCTCTTGGTGATATCTTCTATAGTCGGGTACAACTTAAGAAGACAGGAGAGGCCCCTCCCAGATGACCGAAGCGCAGCAGCCCGATTGCCTTCGCGACTAAAGAAATAGTCTCGCTGACACGACTAAGCCCAGCTTAAAGCGCGGGGTGCTATGTTCTCCGTCGGCAGGGTCACTGGCCATCCGGCTCATGACGTCAGTCTAGAGTGCACGCCCATTGGTGGAGGCTCGTGTGCGTCTGCCTTTGAAGGCCAAATGCTGCTGCCTTCTAAAGTTGTACCAAATTAAAGTGACAAAAATGGAACGGGAATGATAGTACACTTTTTTAGAGCGTAGCTCTTAGTGGCCCATTCTTACGGCGAGTGTCGGTGGCATAACCGAGCGAACAGCACAACAACGAAGGATGAAAAAGAAAGGCGTAGGGCCGACGATTGCTACAAGATGGCGCCAGTGTACTGCGCGTCGTCTGTTCACTTTGTTTCTTCGGTCACTGCGTTTCATCGGCTAACAAATGTTAAACATTATTCCTCGACGCACGGCGCACTTGCATGCATCAGAAGTTTCTCGAATGTTATTGATAGTTCTATCCGTTGGCTCTTGTCACGAAAGCTCTTTTTTTTTTGTAATCTGGTTGATTGCGTGATGCGAATTGTGTAGTGCTTTCTCGGCACCAGTGATTACTTATTCTGGAACCTTTGATGAGTCATGTATAAAAGCCAATGCGCTTGACCCGCAGGTCAGATTTTCGACCATCGCCGACTCTGCTCGCCGTTTTTATTGTGTTTGAGTGTTACTTGTTTTGCAACGCTTTGCTCCATCTGCAATGTGCCGCATGAGACAGGCTGTCCGTGCCAGCCAATAAATCGCGAAATGAAAACGCGTATAGAACTGCGCTCAAATTTCGCATTAGGGAGTAATCATCGATGAATTTTTTTTTGTATAAAGCTTCTTTGTCTATATTTTGCACCTTCTGTATGCAAAAGCACATGTGCTAACAACTGAATGTGTCACCTTAATTTGCTGCTATTTGTTGCTTTTTGGTCCAGGATGGGCTAACACCATTGCATTGTGCAGCCCGTAGTGGCCATGACCAAGTAGTTGAGCAACTGCTTGAGAAGAATGCTCCCATTACAGCAAAGACCAAGGTAAGAACAGATGTGCATTAGTATTGGATCTTTACATGCTTAGAAGGATATCCACTTCCAGAGAAGTGAGGTTATGTCACTTGGAAGAATGGGATGTAATTACAGAAGACTTGTAGCTGTTTATTTTTAGTATGGTGTGGTGGTAGTACACTACACTGAAAAAAACCCTTGAGTTGTCTTATAATTTGCTGTCTGTGCAGAATGGGCTTGCTCCTCTACACATGGCATCTCAAGGTGACCATGTAGACAGTGCTCGCATCTTACTTTATCACAAGGCTCCAGTGGATGATGTCACTGTTGTAAGTATTGATGCCTTGGACACTAATTTTGATTTTTATCATAGGTCAGCCGCTAGAAAAGAAACAAAAAGTCTATTTCTATCAAGTGATCTATTATGGCAGTAAATAACGGCCAGCAAATCTTTGTCAGTATGCAGATTAATGGAAAATCCAATAATGTGCGACTTGAAAGTGCACTGTAGCTGAAAATGTGCTTAGGTGCAAGGCACTAAATAGTAGCTGCAACTTCTTGTGCTTGATTGTTATGTTTGTACTAAAGTTAAAGTTTGCCTCTAAAGATTGGGAATGAATTAGAATGAGATATTGCAGTCCCATGGAGCTAAAGGCACTGCACCTTTTGCTGCTGGCCACAACATCTGTACAATGCAGGATGAATGGGCCACAAAGAAAGAGACACACAGGAACAAATGCTAGCTGCAACTGTAAGTACTGGGACTCCCTGTAGATTCTGTTCTGTCGAAGCTACTGTTTGGTGGGTTCAGTCCTTCGGTGGGTCAAGGAACTAGAATTTGCAAGATCCTCAGGGCCGAGTGGCTTCGTCAAAACAGACTCAACAGGGAGTCCCTGTACTTACAGTTGCAGCTAGCACTTGTCCCTGTGTGTCTGTTTCTTTGTGCATATGTTTTAGTTCGTGCTGCAATACCCTCATGATGCAAAACGAACTGGCCTAATATTTCACCTTACTAAGTTGTATCATAATGCTACATATATCCATTTAGTATGGTTTGGTTTCTGGGGCCATCTGTCCACCATTGTATTTTGTAGGAAGCATTCAAAGTTGCATTGTGCAATCTGGCTTTGATGCATTACAGTTAAACCTGAATATAACGAAATTGACAAATTCCTGAAAAACTTCGTTATAAAGAGGATTTCGTTATATGCAGGTTCGGCACGAAAATTCGAAAAAGAAACACTTACCGTATTTACCGCATTTTCCGGTGTGTAAGACGCGTTTTTCTTTCTGAATTTTTCGTCAGTGCGTCTTATAGAATGGTGGGGCTTATGTACTCTTTTTTTTCCCCGAAGAACTGCCGTCAAAATCGGATTCGACGTTATGGCCACGCGAAGCATGCCGGTTGACTTAACTGCTACGGGTTCAGTGTGCGCCATCGAGGTACTGGGTTCTTCTCATGATCAAGTTGCCGAGCGCCGTGCGAGAAGGGTGGAGCAGCAACGCAAGCGGCGGCAGGCCGACCGCGAGTCGACCGACCCATTAGTCGTCGCATCTGCAGATCGCTGTCAAGATACGGCGCGTGCCGCTGCACTGACTGCGCAGTTGCTACCACAGTACAAGCCGCTCCACCTCCCTCCCGCGCTTCCTTCCCGTTTTCCTCCCTTGTGTGCGATGCGGCTCACCGTCGCACGCTTTCACTTGCACATACTGCATACAGCACACGGGGACGATGTTATCGCCCTTGGACTTTATACGGAACATTGCGGCAACCACGACAGCAGAAATGCGCCTGGAGTGTCCGTACCTTTGCTATCGCGTAACCCGCGTTCACGGAGTGAAACATCACTCTAATGTTTTTTTTTAAAATCGCTTACCGAACGAACAGGTGCGTCTTATACACCAGTGCACTTATATACGTTTCTTTTCAGGAAAAACTGCCGTTTTTAGGGGGGTGCGTCTTATACATAGGTGCGACTTATAGACCGGAAAATACGGTTCTAGATTGTAACGCGCCCTCGATTGTAACGCGCACCCGTTTTCCGTGACCAAAAGAGAGGGGGAAAAAAAAATATCCTTTACAGGGTACCACGCACCTCATGCTTTCGATGACGTCGTAGCATCGTATAGTGTCACCTAGTGTCAGGTTAGTGAAGTGAAGCGCAGAGACTTGCGCAGTTACCAAAGAATGGCGCTGCCAGTGCGTAAAAAAAAAAAAGGTTTTTTTTTTCTTTGGCAACATCAACTGGAAAAGGAGAGTGCCGGCTTGGCGGGCTAGGCCAGCTGCAGCAAGCGGCGGGATCAGGTTTGAATGAAGTGAGGGGGAAAGGTCACGCCCGCGGCGGTATGATCGCCGGGTCGAGAGATGCATGCCCGCCTCGCGCACGCTCGCACGCACGCACACGTGCGCTCGCTCTCGCCTCGCAGTCGCCGTGAATTCGAGCGCGCCAAGCGCGACGCCGCCGCTTCGCATTCCGTCACGGCAGAGAAGGTCCTTCCGGTTGCTGCTCGTGCAAAAATCACAAAATTTGGGGCGAAATCTCTAGGTTGTTGGCGGGGGAAATTCGTTATTTCGAGGGGTTCTTCCGCTGCCGCTTCGTTACGTAGAGGTCTCAAATACATGTGCTTCTATGGAGTAACGGCGGGGAATAGAAAAGCTTCGTTATATCCAGGAATTGGTTATATGGAGGTTCGTTATAAACAGGTTTAACTGTATTTTAAAATGTTGCTGGGCCCATCCTATTGTGTTTTATGTGTACAATGCCACAAGAACTAAGAGGTGAATTTGGGATTTCATTGTCTGGCACCACACTGTTCTTTTTTCCATAAAGTGCTCAGATTTGAACAGTTTGTCTTAAATGGTTCAGTGCTCTTCAATTTCAATCAGTATTTTGCTAGTCCATAAAAATAGCACTGGCACCAAAACTAATCACAAGCATTTTGAAATTGAACTTCAATTTAAAACTTGACTTTTCTCTTGTTATTAAATGAGACCTAGTGTCAGTCATATCATCATACGCATCATCACCATGTCGTGCATGTTTTCTGTGGCTAAAAGACAATACATAAATATTAACAGGTTTACAATGTACCTTGTCAAGCAATTTTGTTTTTTTTTTTTGTAAAAAAAAATGGAGTTTTTGTTATAATTTCACTCTGCTTACTTCGTGCACCAGATTCTCATGTTGATTTGTGCTAATTTGGCTGCTAGGACTACCTGACAGCACTTCATGTGGCTGCACATTGCGGCCATGTTGGAGTGGCAAAGCTGCTACTGGACCGCCGGGCAGACCCTAACGCACGAGCCCTGAATGGATTTACTCCTCTACACATTGCATGCAAAAAGAACCGCATCAAGGTAGTTGAGCTGCTCCTCAAGCATGGCGCTTCCATTGAGGCCACCACTGAGGTTAGCATTTCATCTCAATGGTCCCATACGAGTGCTTTCGTTCTTTGTTTAAAACCAGTGTATCCTGTTCTTTCACACAGTCGGGGCTTACACCATTGCATGTGGCTTCGTTCATGGGTTGCATGAACATTGTCATCTACCTGATTCAACACGGAGCCAATCCAGACATCCCCACTGTCAGAGGAGAGACCCCTCTACACTTGGCTGCCCGTGCCAACCAGACAGACATCATTCGCATTCTCCTTCGCAATGGAGCTCATGTGGACGCCAAAGCCAGGGTTTGTAAACACTACAAGAGTCGGCTTTCGTGCTTGGTCAGTGTGGTGGAATTATGTGCTTTGCGTTTTGCAGGAACTGCAGACAGCATTGCACATAGCTTCACGACTGGGAAATGCTGACATGGTGGGACTGCTCCTGCAGCATGGGGCTGCAGTGGATGCTCCCACCAAGGATGCTTACACTCCTCTGCATGTAGCAGCCCGTGAGGGCCAAGATGAAGTGGCTGCCCTACTTCTGGACCATGGGGCTGCTCTTGCTGCACCAACAAAGGTAAAGACAAATGAAATATGCATTAGGAGGATAAAGAAAGGAAGAAAAATTTTGAACATTTTTATTTGCAGCTTCTCTTTATTTACAACCAACATGTTTACAAAAATTGTAATGTAGAAGCAATTTGTTTTTCCAGAATGATTACTTCATGGGTTGAACCCATTAATTGTACCGTAAAATGCCAGTAACGTGTTCTTCATTACATTTTCTACATTTTCTGATTTATAATGTTGCTGAAAGTATTGTGATCATAGACACCCTTGTGTACAATTCTTGGCTATTACATATTTGTCCTGTGGTCCCTTGAAAAGTGTATTAGATGGGTCCTGCTGTATGTGTGCATTGAGTGTGGATTGCAGTACCCAATTGCTGCCACCAGTGCATAACTACAGCTGCCTGATTTCATTGAAGCGAATCACAGCCCTTTAAAATGCAACTCTAGCATTAAGTTAAATGTAAAACAATGCTCTTAAATTATGGGGTTTTACGTGCCAAAACCACCATCTGATTATGAGGCACGCCGTAGTGGGGGACTCCAGATTAATTTGGACCACCTGGGGTTCTTTAACGCGCACCTAAATCTAAGTACAGGGGTGTTTTCTGCACTTTGCGCCAATCGAAATGCGGCCGCCGTGGCCGGGATTTGGTCCTGCGACCTCGTGCTTAGCAGCCTAACACCATAACCACTAAGCAACCGCGGCAGGTAAAACATTTCTCTTCAAGTTGTATGGTATTTAGAACTTGCCATGGGAGTGATGTATCTTGGCCAAAAGATATGAGAGATTCGTATTATTGCAATAAGCCTTATTCATCAGAATGCTAATGAAATTCTATCCAAAATACATCGTAACTGTACTTCAGTTCACCCACTCAGTGAAAAGAACTCTCTCTACCCACACATTTTTTATCTCTTTCTGCAACTAAAAAAAAAAAAAAAAAAACCAAAACAGTGTTCAAGAAGGCTGTTTAAAAAATGTGAGGGACAAACAGTAACAAAACAAAAAGCTGCTTGTTCAAATGTTATTTACAATCGTCCTCACGCCATGTAATGCATGTTTCAATAGGTGTAGAGCCATAGATTAAAGGCAAGTGTTTTCTGGAACACATAAATGAGAAAGTGCCTTGTTGAGCTGGGCTTATTGCCTATGGGGAATTGATTTATGGGAATTGAAGCACTCCATGACCTTGAGCACTTTCCTTTGTCTTTTCATGACCATGTTTCAGCAAAAAGTCAAGTGCTAAATCTCACCATTAAATGTGTCAGAATAACCACTTAAAGTATCTAAAGTAAACAATTTAAGGGCAGAAAGAAGTTGCTGGCATCTAGACAGTACACAAAATTCGCCAGCAAGCCTACCCACAGAACACTTAGACATTACAGGGGCAGCTATAAGACAATATATATATATATAAAAACCAGCTTACATATTTTGAAAAAGGCTGAGTAAGTTTAGTGCATGTTCTTTTCTTCACTAAATCTTAAATTGTTTAATTTGGGTAGTTAAGCTTGCACATAGCTCACTCAGGAAGAGATGGCCAGTAAAGGATGTGACATTCATCAAGATTTTTAAGTGTACGAGTACGATTGATGCTGATAAATTGTCTATCAACTGTTTGACATGGCACAGGGAAGGCTCAAGAGTCAGATTGCCAACAACAACAAAAGTCATGGTATATAGATCAAGGCTCGCGCAAGACTGGTAGAATATGCATGGCCACCGTGGCAGACTGAAAGGGTAGTTCACCAGACATCAAAATTCACATAAGCAATGTCCCACGGAGAACTCATCGAAGGCCTTTGGGGCATCTGACGTGGTGAGGAGGAGGAGCCTAATGGTTCAGTGCTTAGGGGTGATTGGGTGCATGAAGGGCAGTCACAGAGAGGCATCCTAGTGATGTGTGTTCGCTCACACATATTTGCTCCAAAACGGTGGTTTCTAGGTGATCGAGCTTGAAAAATAATTGTCACAATGTGTGGGAGGTGAGGTGGGGGAAGGCACCTCAATCTTTACATATCATAGTCTGTGCTAGACTAGTTCATTAAGTACCACTTACAAATGCTGGGAGGGAGGCAATGGCAGCCAGTGGAGAAGAAAGAAAATTGCTTGAATTTTTAATTTAAAGTCTGCATTGTAAGGAACCTTCCCAGAGCAAAATATGCTGTAGTATGAAGCTTATGTAGTCTGCTGTCAAACTGCTTGTCTCTGCTTAAGGGACAAGGTAAATGTCTACCATTCAAATCAACCGAACCTCACATTAGCCCCTTGATAAAGCAACAAGAAATCTTGATAGTATCTGTATAACCGCAGGAAAGTTTGCTTGGTAAATTTAGTATTCTTTAGAGGAGGGTGGCATGACACACGATTGGATGGCATTGGGAACACTGGTTCAGAAGTGAAGAGCTGTGAGTATTCAGGCAGATCATAATTGAATGCCTGCAGTGTGGCCGGGACAATGATCGACCTAAATTATTTGCATGTCTTTGTGAATTAAATAAATTATGGGGTTTTATGTGCCAGAACCATGATAGGATTATGAGGCACGCCGTAGTGTGGGACTCCGGATTAATTTTGAGCACCTGGGGTTTTTTAATGTGCACTCAATGCACGGTGCACGGGTGTTGTGCATTTTGCCCCATCGAAATGCGGCCACCGTGGCCAGGATTTGATCCCATGCCCTCGAGCTTAGCAGTATAACGCCAAAGTCACTACACACCACCATGGCAGGTAATTTGTGACTTGCAATATGCTTAAATTGATTGAAATAGTTGAAAAATTTTCGCTAGTCCAAGCACTGCTTTATCTCAAGTGCTCTAGAGCCCTGAAGTTCCTTCAGAGCTTTATGATTTCAAAGAAAGAAAGGAGGGCTGGGCTATTTGAGAGAATGAGGAGAGGAATGGAAATGCTCAAAGGCGCATTAATGTTGGTAGTGCAAGGGCATATCTTCTGCAGTGGGATTGTACCCATTTTACGGGGTGATAATATTTAAAGGGAAGCTAAAGAGAAAAATTATTTCTTCTGCATCAGTAGATTACCCTTCCACAATACCGAAAACACCACTCTTACCGTGAGAAGCCGCTTGGTAAGCCAGAAAGAAACGAAAAACAGAAGGGCAAGTGGCGACGCCACCTTGAAGTTCCCACACCAGCTCACCGTGACGTCGTGGATTTTGACAGTGTCTTCTAGGTCCTAATTAATTCTTTAGCGGTAAAGACTGACTACATTGTGTTCTAAAGGGGCCCTAGACTGAATATGGCAAGTTTTGCAAACTTTTGCTGAGCCAACGGGACCCAAATACGAAAAATTACTTTAGTAGTCGTGACGTCACACTGAAGTGCTGACGTTGGGGTTACCGCGCGAAATTCCAAAAAATTTAACTTTGAGCTTCATTTTCTCTTCTAATAATTGACCTATTGCAGTGTAATTAACGACAGCAGAGTTTTCGAAGAATACTTTATCAGTCCAAGTTGATTTATTGTTTTGCCTTTAGTGTCCCTTTAAGTTCTATGGAAGTTTTAAAAGTTGTCTGCGGCAGATAGCATAATTCTTGTCTTTCAGATTTATTATTCGAAGAGGCGGACATTACTAGTGAGAGAAATCGAAACACATATTCGACTAATTGACAAAAAGCCACTAATTAAATTTTTGATTAATTACTTTATGGCACATGTTGCAATTTACGAATTGTAGCTGGTGAGATTGCAAGACGTATCGACTTGTAGTGAATTTCCAGGATGACAACGGTTTTGAGATATTATTTCTCAAAGTGTGGGACGGAATACATAGGCGTTCCAGTTACTTTTGTGCTTTAATGCATAAAAGCATGTTTTCATTAAAAAGTAAGTGGCGCTCCGCAGTGCATTTTTACGGCGAGTTTGATGGTGCATATCTCCAAACAGGTGTCATTCTGGAAATTCATTCCAAATGAACACGCTTTGCAAACTCACCGGCCACAATTAGTGAATTTTAATATGTGCTGTAAAGTAATTAATTTGTAAGTTAATTAGTGATTTTTCTTAATTAGTTGAATATGTGTTTTGATTTCTGCAAGTAATGTCCGCCTCTCTGAATAATCCAGCTCAAGGACTAAGAATTCTGTTACTGCAACAAGCGATCTTCAAAAATTTCATAAAACTTAAAAATGATCACCCCATATACTTTTGTTGCAAGTATGCATGTTCTGACCGATTAATTGACATGTTTACATTGCAGAAAGGATTCACCCCGCTTCATTTGGCAGCTAAATATGGCAACCTAAAGGTGGCCCAGCTGTTGCTCCAAAAAGATGCCCCTGTAGATGCCCAGGGCAAGGTGCGTACATTGGATTTGACACTTGTCTCATTGTGCGTCATGATTATGCTCTTTATAAACAGCTTAATGTTGATTTGATGATTATGCTGCATAGTACAGGACCAGGACTGTTGCATAATTAAGGAAATTTTACTGGGTCCTTTACTTACTTTACTTTACTTTACTGGAACATTTCTTGGTTTTTCCCCTCAGAAAGGGCACAATAATCTTGCAAATACTATGAAATATGGGGAATCATAAAATGATGTCGTTATTGCCATGATCTGGGTAATGCCAGAAATTAGAGTGAAATCTAGAGATCAGTTACAATTAACTCTGCTACTGAGCCATAATTTTTTACCTAAAGAGAAGACGGCCAGCCGAACTGTTGAGTACTTGCCTTTAAAGGCCAATTGCAACAGCATTTTGGGCCACATAAGAAGCCTAGTTTTAGATAGTGTAGATATGGAGCAGCCTCCTTGTAAAACTGTATTTGGAAAAACAGTGGTTGCATCACAAAAGGCTATCAAAAGTAAACGTTTTTGATACTGAAACTGGAAAAAAGGCTGCCATTACTGCTCGCTCGAAGTGATGCATGACCCAAATTGCACAACTCCTTGGCATGACCTCCGGGATTAGGCACTGCCTACAGCTGCTCGCCGTGTACTAAAAAATCTCAGGAGGTGTTGTGCTAAGACTTCAGTCATAGCCGCTAAAGACTGGGTGCATGTGTCTTCTTAGGCACTATTGAAAGGCTGCTGATAAAAAAATTAGACAATTGCCAGCCCTGCAACTTTGCCAAAATGTATTTATTAGCAATTAGCCAAAGCGAAATTTAGCTGCAGTTGGCCTTTAACAGCAGATTTAAATTATTGCACAAAGTGTATTCGTGTTCTTGTCCATTGTTCTTCATTCTTTTGGAAGTAATTACAGTACATTTTCTTCTAGAACATACTAAACACACATAAATTAGAATTTGGGGTCCTAGAAAGGAAACATTTTGAGACTGATGTCTTGAGATATTTGACGCTTATACCCTGGTAAAGTCTGATACGATGCTCATGTTGAAAGCTGTGTAGCTGTACTACTTGTCTTTATCGTCACATAAATTTCGACCTTATAGCTACCATATTTGTACGTAAATAACGCGACCATGAATATAATGCAAGGGGGGACTTTCGGTTTCTCAGGAAAAGAAAAATATATTATTATTATTATAACATGAAGTGATGCCGCAAAGAAACAAGAAACAACGCATAAAAGCGTAAGCTCTCAAGGCGTTTTATTCATCGTTACTCTGAGCTGCTGTCGCAAAATACAGTGATAGTATGAGTGTATGCACAGTGTACTCGTTGTCACTGCTGACGTCTTTGTCACTATGAGCGAGAGCGCCGTCGTCCTTCATGCCGCCAACGTTATTGGACAGACAGTACTGTGTGTTAGAACACGGCTTCATACATGGTAACGATCGTGGTAGTGCATAGTAGTTCAGATATCTGCAGTTTGAAGGGCCAGAAAAAAAAACAAAAACAAAAAACTTTATATTCGTGTTCCAAACTCGAATATAACGCGAGGCACACTGAGGCCGGAAATTTCGAAAAATAAGCTCTCGTTATATTCGGGTAAATACGGTAAGTCTGATACTTTCGCTTTTGATCACTACTAATCGGGCGCTAAATTGCTTAGTCCAAGTTCTTACAGGAGCAGCACATAATTCTGTATGCAGATTTGCCACTTTGTATGCTTAGGCCAGCATTGATTTATATTTTTTAGTCATTTTCTTGTTACTAACAAATATTTTCTCGCTGTTTTATACACACTAGTTCCGCACTTGTTCAGCGTGGCAGTTCAAAATTCCCATGTCAAATACGTCGTTGAGAAACACCGGTCCTTCTCACCACTCAACAATGGCCGTGCACAAGCAGCACTTCTTTCTTACCTTACTGCACCTCTCTCGCTGCGGCAAATAGCTGGAGAAGCTAGGCCACCAGGCGCACCCTCCAGGATTGCAATCTTAGAAGCCATGCTTAGCTGCGCCACACCATATATTGGTGATGCTTGCGCACAGTGAGTTAAAAGCCAGTGCCTCTATTTCTCTCTCTCACTGGAGTGCACTGCGCTGGCTGACACAGCTAGGCATGACCTGGGAAGTTGTGTGAAATTGGCAAAGCCGACCAAATGAAGCCGGCGCGTTCACGCTGCGGAGCCGCGGCCGCCACAGGGCCTCTAGAGGGCAGTGGATCATATAGTTCCCCTTTCACAGGTCGAGCGTGTCCGTGTAGATGGCTGACAGTGTTTCTTGTGCTATGCCAAGTTCTGTTGGCCGTTTACTTCAACGGGTTTGCGAAATCTTGCGAAAGTGAAACTATCTTCGAAAGTCTTGGAGGTCGCCCGAGAAGTCGGTGCACAGTGTGTGCCACGTGCTGCTCGAACATGATGGATTTCGTTCGCATCGCAGCGTGCTAGCTGTTCCTTTCAACCGTGTTGCTATTTCATCCGTTTCACAACAATATGAGCGAGCCAAGTGGAAAGCTGAAGCGAAAGAGCATCACAGTGGAATATAAGAATGCTATCCTAAAAGCACTCGAAAGGCGTCAGGTGCTAAAAAGTCGCATGTTGCACATGCCGGAGAGTTCTTTGTGGTTGTTTTAATAAAATTTCATTGCATATGTGTCCGCAGAGCTGTAGTCTTCTTTGCATGTTTAAAGTTGTGCACACTATCGGGCATATACTGCAGTAGAGGGCAATAGTCGATATAACGAAGTAGTGGATATAACAAAGTAATTTTGCTCCTTCAGCTTTGTTATAATGAGGTTCGAGCTTACTTAATTACTTGCATGATGAATATTTTTGGGAACCATTACATGGCGTACTTAAACCTCTAGCACATTATAGTCAGAATGGCTGCTGCGCCAATCAGAATCAAATTTCCTTGCTTACTTGCATCTTGTATTCTAATGTGACCTTTGCAGCTCTTGCCCTAATCTAAATAGTTGTTCAACTGAAAATTATATCTTTTAACTATGACACAATGCTACATATTGCTGAATGTTTGTTTTCTGGACTCTTGTGCACAATTTTAGTTTTTAAATACAACTTCAGTCATGTGTTTGTGTTTTGGTCAGTGCAATGCCATTTAAAATTGCAGATAAATTTGTGTTGACTTCTGCGTGTGTTTTAGGTATTGGCAGTCATGCATAGATCCAGGGGGGATGTCCAGATGTCCTGACCTCCTCCTTAAAATTTGTTTGTGCAGTGCCAGCGTATGGTATGTGACAAACTTTTGAGGGCTTTCTTCCCAGCTGTTACTGTTCTTTTGCTCTGGAGAGACAAGAAAGGTTTAATAGTTAATGAAGAGAATGCGGCAGCATAGAGCTGCATTATTTCTGTCTCTGTATGCCTCGGGAAATGTGTTATGTCGGGACCAGCACAGAAGTAAAGTGGCATGCTTTAATGCCGACGTTCCTTGTTTTAAAAAGGAAATGTATCGTTAGAACGCTCACTGGGATGTGAATAAACTTATTATTATTATTATTATTATTATTATTACTATTATTGATCGTAAGCATCCGTGCGGTTACCATCATCAATCTCAATCACCATCTCAGTCAGAGCCCCTTCCCCTTGAAAAAAAAACCTGGATCCGCATCTGTTGGCAGCTGTAAGGTTTTACTTATGACAGTACTTTTGCTGTTTAAATGATTAGCCTACTTACAGTTTGCTTGTGTCATATAATAAAAATCAATTGTTCCTTTCCAGAATGGAGTGACGCCTCTTCATGTTGCTGCACATTATGACCATGTCAATGTGGCTCTCTTGCTTTTGGAGAAAGGTGCCTCGCCCCACTCGGCAGCTCGCAACGGTTTGTAGGGTTGGCTTCAGCATGTGCTAATGGCGTTTTGTAACAGGGAACACAGTGCCACAGCTGTCAGAGGAAAAGATTGCTTGATTATCTCTTGTATGGGCATTACACTCTTACTCACCAATTTCCTTTTTGTCATGCTTGTTCTTTCATGTGTTCAATGCACTACCATGCTCACATTAATTTCACTGCACTGGCAGCAACTGATGTGTACTTAGCGTTTTGGAAATATGTAATGCAGTGGGATACGTTTAATCACTAGAACAGTAACTCCATCTTTCAAACTGTGCCAGACGGAGGACAGAGTGGACAGGATTACCACTGGGTGCACTAACAACTGAAAGTTTATTAATCACTCATAGTAAACACCCCTTAAAAGAAATAAAACGGAGACACACAGGTGCAAAAGGACACAGTGACAGGAGGAAGTAAGATTGCAGCATGTAACCTAGTGGGTTGACTGAAGTTACATTGTACACACCATGGTACACACCATGGTTTTGTGGTGCTTTATTTTATTTGTGTCAGCAGTGACCAAGGAACAAATAATTTATTATTGTCAAGGAACAGATACTTTATTGGCAGAATTGGGAAATACAGTGCCTTGAGATATGTGCATTCTACTCTTGGTGGAAAGTCTTGGCAATCTGTGCCATCTCAGCACTGCTGTGTTGACTTGTGGGAATGTTCTTATATTCTATATTTTTTAAATATTCTATATTTTTCGAATAGTCGATCGAATACTATGCTATTTGGTATTCACCTTGATTTGAACTTCAGTATTCAGAATTTTCAAAGTAAAGTCGAGTTCCATTCACGTGACGCGACTTGTTGCCTGTAGCTTAACATGTAAAATAACTTATCATTTGAATGCGCTTTCATAATCATACTGAAAGCAGCACATCGTCATTGTTATGCTATGCGATAACTGCTCTGTTCATGGAGGAAGGAAAAAGTTGGGAGCATTGCACAGTGCTATTGAAGCCAAGCATGTCAACCCGACACGTGATAGTGACGTCTAACGCATGGTAAATTTTAAGGCTCCTGCTTGCTTGCAGCGCTGCGGCAGAGCCCCCGAACAAGTGTGCATTGATTAAAAAACCACCGGGCACCAAACATCTCGGCAAATCTTGATTCTTGCTTTGTTACCTTGACCCAAGAGGTAACGTGTTGGGCTGACACTGTGCAAAGGGCTGGCTTCACGGAACGTTCGCTCGCCAAGGCTGGCTGTGTGACGTAATGCTTTCTTCTAACTTTTTCCTTCCTCCATGGTTCTGTTGTCATTTATGGTTGCCATCTTGTGATGGCAATGGTGATGATGCTGGCTAGGCCGACTGTGATGGTAGGCTGTTGTGAATACAGTTTTGGTTTTGGTTCCGTATTGGATTGCACTATGCAAGTACTTTCTGCAAGAATTTTTTTTTTTAAACGGCGCGCATAAGAATGGGTAAATGCTAGGGGTGTGCAAATATTCGAAACTCTCGAATAACGAATTTAATTTTGTCCTATTCGATTCAGTCTTCGAATCGAATCTTAATTGAATAGTCACTATTCGTAAATGCAAATATTTCTCGAATAGTTCAAAATGTCAATTGCGCCCAAATAAACATAGAATTGGAGCAAAAGTACGGTGAATTTTCATTCCCGCGGGCATAGTATAGACATAGAACATGACAACTTGCGTAGTGAAGCAGGCTACGTCAAATAGGTAGCCATAATTTACAGGCTATACAGTGATCATTCGCACTCTCTGAAGAGCGCTGTGCTTGCAAAGAAACTACTTGCTTGCACCTAATGCTTCATTTGTGCTTTTAATAAATGTTTCATACATACTATGTAATGACAGAAACTTGATAACTTTAATAATACTGCGATGTGAACATGATTTCATATTAATTGTGATAACGGCTATTCATTATCCGAAACCTATTCGAAAAGTTCGATATTCGATTCAATTCACTTCTGGCGCTATTAGATTCGTATTCGATTCGTCCTCAAAAATCACTATTCGCACACCCCTAGTAAATACTGTACTATGGCCGAATTTGAAATGCCCTGTGACCATCATAAATTTTTCAAGTAGACTGAATCGCAACAATGAGCAAAAGCCTGTAAATGCATTTTATATATCGCTAACATTGTAAAAAATGCTTAATGTGTTCTTTCATGAAAATATCTATATATCAGCATTTGGAAATTTGGAAATGAGCTGTTTCCTAAGATGGGGGGGGGGGGATTGTTTGCACCTTCACAAGTAAGGGTGCCTCCTTTTCTTTTTTGTTTTGTTAACTTCTAGCTGTTCTGTCAAAATTTTATGCAAATCTTACAATTATCAAACTATTCGCTTCAAAATTATTCGGCACTATTACTATTCACTTCGAATTCACTTTGAACCATAAAATTGGTATTGACAACAAAGGGAATAACAGAGGTTGGCTTTTTGCAGATCTTATTTTGGAGCAGCTAGCTCTGACAGTGTATGTTTTAGAGAGTTGTGAATATACAGACACCTTTGAAACCACATCAGTGTTCTCATGTAGAGGCTATCACCTGTAAACTGACATGCAGACGCCATGTGGGTTTTCAATTTTAATTTGCTTATCTGTTGAAGTGCCAGAGCATGGTGGCATTGTGACAAAGTAAACTTCACTTATGCATACCACCCATCAAATACCAGTTGGTTCACCACTTCTGGTTCCAGAGTTTCCTTCTAGGTTGCTAGGACCACATCAATGCACTTCACTGCAGTCTGTGTGATTTGTTCAGTATGAAATGCTATTCGGCTCAAGTAGCATTGTTTTCATTCCATTTGAAAACTTTGTCTTATAGATGTCTCATAGTCTTACGTGTTGTGCTCTCTCAGGGTATACACCACTACACGTAGCGGCGCGCAAAGACCAGATGGACATAGCCAGCAGCCTTTTGGAGTACGGAGCCAAGCCGGGAGCTGAGTCACGGGCGGGCTTCACACCTCTGCACTTGGCAGCTCAAGAAGGCCATGCCGACCTGGCTGCTTTGCTGGTCGAGCATGGGGCTGACTGTGATGCCAAGGCCAAGGTATAAATAAGACACGCATCAATGTGTCCTTTTTATTCGGCCTGTGTCTAGGAAAGCTTAGTGCCTGTAAACATTTTATGTGCCATTGTATTTTGCTTCATTGCTGGTAATAGTGTATTTTAATCACTAAAACAAACGGTGCCGACCAAGGAAAAATATATTCAAATTAGAGATGTTTGCCACTCCCGCACGGGTATTTGTATGGTATGTTTTGTTGACTATGATGTTCCCCGACCAGATGTGTTTCGTCAGACTCTCGATTTAATAGTGTATTTTATTTTCATCAAATATGCTGTTAAAGGGGTCCTGAACCACATTTTATCAGTTGAGAAATGCATTTGATGGTAAAATACACTATACAGGATTCCTATTACGGCTGTTGTAGATCTATGCCGTTGCTGGTAGGGTATTGTTGATGCCAATTTGGATGCAGTTACAGTTGACTCGCATTAATTCAAACTCCTAGGGAATGGTGACCACATAATTTATATGAATTAGCAGAAATTTGAACTCTATGATGTTGAAAAATACAGTCCAAGGCAGAATTAGGGTTTGTTATATGGAACAGATAAGTGGAGCCTCGTTAATACGTTCTTGGCAGGAACGTAGCATAACTGCACACTAAACAATAGTACGCACTAACCAGCAAGTATGAATTTGCATCTCTTTATGCATACTGCCACCAAGAAAGAAAGAATTGTGATGGCATGGTAAATGTTACCAATATACGTGCCTAAAAGGTCTCTTTCTTTCATTCTTTTTTTGTTCTTTTTTTGCAAAGTGGTGAAAAATTATTCCGGCTCTTTCGCCTGACTGTGCACAAGTGTGAAACACTACTTGCTGCTGTGTGGTGGTGATCAACCTATATGATTTGTGTGCAGTCAGTCTTCTAGAAAGCACATGCTGTCCTTGTGTTGGGACGTGTGCGTGTTTGCCGACAAACTTCACCTGTGTTTCGTGCGAGCGTCTGTGTGGTGAACTTCGATGGGGGCGAAATGCGAAAACACTCGTGTACTTAGATTTAGGTGCACGTTAAAGAACTCCAGGTGGTCCAAATTTCCGGAGTCCCCCACTACAGCGTGCCTCATAATCAGATCGTGGTTTTGGCACGTAAAGCCCCATAATATAATTTTTTTTTGAGCAGCTTAAATGTACTGAAAACATAGTGGACCAAACAAAAATTTGAAAAAGTTCTGTATTGGAATATTTAATTATCCAAATTTTAATTATTGTGGGCCCACTGTAGTTAAAGGAGAAGTAGTGCATGACATTTCTTGCCTGGCTTTCTTATTATGTGATTGCAGAATGGGCTGACACCCATGCACCTGTGCGCTCAAGAAGACAGGGTGGAAGTGGCAACTATTCTGGCTAAGCATGGTGCCTCCCTGGATCCAACGACCAAGGCTGGCTACACTCCATTGCATGTGGCGTGCCATTTTGGACAGACCAACATGATTCGCTTTCTGCTGCGTCAGGGTGCCAATGTGAATGCGACTACATCAGTAAGCAGTCTTTCATTCTTATCACAGGGAGAGCAACCTTATGCTACTTCACAAACTTTTTCACTTGCTCGCCACACCAATGTTCTTGAAGCAAAATTTTTATCCACCCCAGCAACTTTTCAGCTTTACCCAGTATACACGTTTAGTGTTTTTGGAGATGAACATGGTACTATGCAGTGCTGTAGCTGTACAGTGAAGCCCACTTACACAATGTCATTATCATCAAATCAAATCTTTATATCTCGACAGAGAAATTGGATAATCTGAAAAAGCTTAGGTATCGTAGCTTGACAGGCTGGCCCGTAGATACGTTTGGCGAGCAGGCACGGGCCCCTTTGGCACAGCTGCAGCATAGACACGAAACAAAGGCAATCGACGCAGTGAAAGAGATGGATAGAAAAGATTGCAGCATGGGTGTACTAAGATAGGTTAAAAAAAAACATTATAATAATAATAACAACCACGTAGCATCCATAATTGATCTGATAAGCAATTCACAGGTGGTCTGTAAATTTCAACCAAATAATTAAATTTATGCTCAGTAACAAAAATGTGCATGTTCAATACTTGTAGTGAACAAAGGCAGATAACACAATAAAGTCTGGTGTGCTTCGCAGAAATAATTAGACCATAGTAATCAGAGGAAGACAGATAATTTATTAGAAAGGCAGAGAGGTGGGCCTGAGCTAGCGTGCTCTGGGCTGCTACTCTGCACAGGGGAAAATGGAAAGGGGACAAAAAAGAGTGATGAAAGATGATGATGAGGACAGGAAGAAGGGATGCATATACAGGGTGTTTCATTTTAGCTGCACCAAATTTTTAAAAATAGCCTGTGGCAGATAGCACAATTATAATCCTTGATCTAAACTACTCGATGAGGCAGGCCATTACTTCCACGAGAAATCAAAACGCATAATTGAGTAATTAGCATAATTACGCTAGTTAACCTTTTAATTAATGATTTTACGGCACATCTTTCAATCTACGAATTATAGCCGCTGAGTTCCCAAGGCGTATCCGCTTGGAACGAATTCTCAGGACTTAACCAGTTTCGCGATATTAATTTTTAACGTGTCCGACGAAATGTATGGGCGTTGCAGTTAACTTTTTGAGGAAAATGCTGTTTTATGCATTGAAACACAAAGTCAACTGGAACGCCCATGCATTTCGGCGGACACTTTGAAAATTATTATCTCGAAACTGGTTAGGTCCTGAGAATTCGTTCCAAGTAGTATGATACGCCTTGCGAACTCAGCGGCTATAATTCGTAGATTGAAAGATGTGCCGTAAAATCATAAATAAAAAAGTTAATTAGCGTAATTATGCTAATTAATCAATTAGGCATTTTGATTTCTCGTGGAAGTAATGGCCGCCTCATCGCGTAGTTTAGATCAAGGATTATAATTGTGCTATCTGCCACAGGCTATTTTTAAAGATTTGGTGCAGCTAAAATGAAACACCCTGTATACACTAACACAGTGGTTTCTTCTTGCGTCTAGTCCGGTGATCTTCAAGTAATCATTATATAACTAGGCATCATAAGAGCAAGAACAAAGGAAAAAAAGTGCCATATCTGCAAAGGTTGATGTCAATGTTATGGATGGCTCTTAAAGCTCCTAAGCAAACATGGATAGTTTGTGAGCCTTTTTACCTAAAAGAAGCGTGAGCGAACACTACAGGATTCAAAATCAACACAGCAGGCCAATAAAACAAGCATTCATGGAGTTCAGTTATCACTAAAATTCTACATTGGGGGCAAGAACAAGCTGTTAGATGGTGGTACACCGAGGATAGACTTTTGCACGCATTAACATGTCTAAGTCGGATTATGGCAACAAGTCATCCTTGGTTCCTCAGGGAATGCTTTGATAAGGTACTTATCTTTTGATAGTATTCGATAGTACTTCTGTTGTACATTGTTTATATTTGGGAGCACATTCCATGGAGTACCTTGTTATGAAGCCCAGTGGCCATTTGGAGTCTGCTTTAGGCTTTTTTCTAGCCACTGACGTCTTCCTTTCTAATTTAAGCATTTGCTCATAAGCCTGATTAAGAGAGATTTGTAGATATTTTCTTTCAGTGAGGACTTAAGATTTTTTAAATGGGGAATGTAGTTATTGTTGCTACAGATCCTCATTTTTTGCCTGCCTGACAAACATCCTTCGCTTACAGTGTGGCTCGGTGATGACTAGCGTAATCTAAATATTGCTGGCTATCTGTAGGTTTTTTGTAAAGCATCATATTCAGTTTTCTAATGTTTTATGTAAACAAACAGCCATATTGAGGAAGCCAATTTGACTAAGAGAGCAGGGAATGGTAGTGAACTTTATGTTAGATGAGGATATGGCTAATGAATGTGTTTAGTGTATTTATGCCATGTTCCCATATAACGAAGATTTCATCTTTCTAGCTGAGATAGGCGTGTGGTTTTAAAAGAAACAATTTTAACAGATCTGATTCCAGCTGTCCCATAAAAATATCGACACATGTTGGCATATTGGCTATGTCTTGCTTGTAAAAAGAAATTAAAATGTGCATACAGGTTAAAAACTCTGTTAAAACTTTGTGGAGCTCGTACTCATTTACTGCATTGCTTGTTGGATAATATGTGAGACAATGTTTGAGGAGATCAATCTGTTTCACCTGGATTTAAGCTGTGTGAAGTGTCACCTGTGCTGCTACTATGTTCTGGGGGTTAAATTGTCCTGACGAAAGGAAGTCCTCTTGTCGAAACGTTGGCTCCGAGCTGAGGTTGTGTTTGCCTTGCATGTTGACTCTGTTTGATGTCTTGCATGCTTCTCTGTTCAAACAAGTCTCATATGTTTTATGTGCGAGCACCTTTGCTTTTAGGCATGTATGAGATAAATATGCTCGCACTGTCTTATTTTTTTTAAAATTAAATGGTATCCATTGTTATTATGGTCCCATGCTTGGGACATGATGCAGGATATGATCCTGGAAGGGTGAACACTGTTTATTGTAGAAGCCTGTCTTTTTTCGGTGCTTTAGAGCTGTGCTCTTCTGATACTCAATCATGATGCTTCTCAAACAGCACGGCTACACACCCCTGCACCAGGCAGCTCAACAAGGGCACACACTTATCATCAACCTGTTGCTTGAACACAGAGCTGCGCCTAACGCCATTACCAACGTAAGTGTATAATATTGTCTTTTTTATTTGTTTTCTATAAGCATTTTGTCTTTAAATAGTGCAACTTCTTTTTAACACCAGTGAAAAAGTCATTAGTTGTGGTCCTCATCCCATGACGCTGATTTAATATTCATTCAAAATGAACCAGCGCGCCCAAATCAGGTTGTTTTAACCAAGTTTTGGTGGTACCCCTACTTGTATAGTGTCAGAGTATCAGGCTGAAGCCAATGAGCTCCCAGCACTGTATTCTCCCTTGAAAAGTGCCATTTTAGAAGTTTTTATTGGTAGCAACACATTGCGAGCAGCTTCTCGGTAATTTTGCCATTTACATATGGGTGTAGTGATTTGCTATGATTAGCATTGATTGTGGGCACAATACTGTATCAAAAAACCTATTGGTACTTGGGCTAATTCATTTAACTGCAAGGACAGCTTCATTAGGAAGGTGACATTTTGTGGTTCGGAAGATTGTTAAACTATGTCGGGCCAAAAAAATTTTTAATTTCGGCAATTATAGTTTATTTAGAGGTAATGAGCTTGCGGTGCGAGAAGCTATTGATATTAAAGGCTGAACCAACTTAAAAAATTTACATAAAATCTCCTCAGGGAGTTATCTGAATGATGTGTAAGCATTTTGTTGTAATGACGTGGTGTTGAGTGCTCACGCTCTACACTGCTGGTAATCCTAGCACTGCTCAGTGGCTGCGGTCGTCTTGGCGCCATTAAGGTAATTGCGACAGTGCTATGGCGACATAAATTGCTGTGGAAGGCGAGGCAATGTGAACTGATGAGGCAAGCAAACTACTTCATGCGGCAGTGCCAGGTGCACTGATGACGTTTCGATCCAAAGCCACGGCTGCTCCACGGTTCTGGCTTACTAAAGGTGTGCCTAGTGCGTGCCTGATAGCACACGTCACGTGGTCACAGAGACGCGCTCGTGCCACTGCTCACGCGTTTGTCGTCTTCCACAGCTGGCGAACTTGAAAGCGATCGCCTTATGCGAAAGACGGAATGGACAGCTTTCTCAGAATAGTGTTTGCCTGAGCTTGTTGGTTGCACATAGTACAAATGAGTATCAGTACATTCTGCTGGAAACCATTTGTACAGTTTTCTCGTTGGTTAACCATAGAAATGATTATGCATTTAAAAGCAACTGAAACATTCTATGTTGTAGTCCTGAGCCAACAGTAAAAATGATGGAATTTGCTACGCAATGTATTGCAGCACACATTACCAATTTCTTCATGTTGCCTCACGCAGCTGTCAATAAAAAGCTCTGTGGAATGACAAGAAAGGGGAAGGAGTTTAACTACGGTCAAGAAAATTTTCAGTGATAATTTGGCTGATTAACTTTCTCATTGTTCGTTTTAGGACACATTGCAATTGTAAAGTTAAAACCAACCAGCAGTGAAGTCATGTTGGCTTAACAGAAATCTCGAAGACTAGCGCCACTTTTGAGATCTCCAAGATTTGCTAAAAAGTGCATTGTTGTTGCTGTTAGAGGGATGCTTATGCAAGAGGGATGCTTTTGGGGAACTCTTAACTGGAACTTAATGTGTTTGATAGCGCATTTTAAGGATGGATATCTTGAAAGTGGTTCTAGTCTATGAATTTATACTAAGCAGACATGACTTCTCTATTGCTCAGTTTCAATTTCATAATTATATGTGCCTTAAAGTGAATAATGAGCATGTTAGTTATCACATTTTAAGTACTTACCCAAATTACCATTAAAGCTTTTATTACTGCTAAAGTCCACCTAGCCATAAAGCCTAGCTGCGAAAGTGGCAGGGCCTAGATATAACAGGCTTTCTTTTAAAAGTATTCTGCATAAGAAAAAAAAATAAAGAACCCTGTAGTGTGGGCAACGTTCAATCAATCAATCAAATTTTTATTATTTCTCAAAAAGCTTTTACAGATAGAGGTATACAGAAGCAGGTCCCATAGTAAAAACTGAATTGGGACCTACTGTTCATGGTTAACATAAGAGTTACGATGGCAAGAACGGTAGCTGAATGAGTACAATTGCAAAAATGATAGTGATACGGATATAAGTAAATAACGATATTAATAGACAACAGTGTATCGGCAGTAAGTAACTAGGTAAAACTAACATAGAAGTGGAGGAAGAAGAAAAGGGAAAAAAAAGAAAAATTTTAAACCAACTTAATCACATGTTGACGTACATAAGAATGGCAGGTCTAAAACGAAATTGGGTTATACAGTCCACTATGTCACATACATATCACATAACAAATAATTTTTCAATTCATGGCAAAACCTATGGGCTTTCTGGAGTTTTATGACAAATGGTAATGTATTCCATGATGATATGGCTGCAAAGTGAACGGTCTGTTTGCTATAATTAGTACGTACTTTGGGCAGAATGAAGTTATTATGCAGCGCGAAGCGTGTTGGGTTAGTGTTCGTTAGAGATGACATAGGAAATAGCGACAATGTGATCTTGTCATTTATTACTTTGAAAAGTGGCAAGGTTGAACTTGACAAGGGCAGCAACATCAAGAATGTTATTTTCTTGTAACTGTTTAGCATTGGTGGTGTGTGGATTCGACGTGATTACTCTAATAGCCTGATTCTGGATAGTTTGTAACGGATTTAGGTGAGTAGTGTACGTGTTACCCCAGGAGGTTATGCAGTAATTAATGTGAGAGTGTACAAATGCGAAATAGAGTGAGAGCAACACAGGTCGTGAAAAGAACGGACGTGACCTAATGAGAATTCGTATTCCATATGATAACTTTTTTTTATATGAGTTATATGGCGCTGAAGTTTTAGGTTACAATCAATAATAACACCTAAGTATGTGCATTATTCACTTGCTGATAATAAATGGTTACAAATGGAAGTGGGCGGAATGCATAGTGATGATTTATTTTGGGATGAGAAGAGAAGAAATTTAGTTGTAGTGGGATAAGTCTATTCATTTTGCACCATCCTAACAAGTTATGAAGATCAGTATTAAGCCTGGTTACTACCGTTGACAGACATTCATCAGAATTAATAATTGTTGTGTCATCGGCATATAGTATACACTTAGAAGATGTGAGGCAGTTAGGTAGATCATTAATATAAAGTAAAAAGAGTAACGGGCCCAAAATGGATCCTTGTGGTACACCTAAATTAGTCATTTTTGGTTTAGAATAAGCATCGGAAACACTAACAACCTGATATCTGTCTCGTAAGTAGTTGCACAATAGTAGTAATGGAGGATCTGTTATACCTATTGAATCTAGTTTAACATTAAGAATCTCGTGGTCAATGCTATCAAATGCCTTTGAAAAGTCTACAAATAAAGATCCTGCAAATTTACCATCATCAATGGCTTTCTTTAGTTGGTCAATAAGAGATACCTAGGTCAGTAGAGTAACCGGATTGAAATCCAAATTGGTCAGGTGAAAGATTATTAAATTTGTTTAAGTATATTATTAATTGCTTTTCGATTATTTTCTCAATGACCTTGCTAAAGAATGGTAAAACACAGATAGGCCTATAGTTAGATGGTAATGATAGGTCACCTTTCTTAAAAACCGGAGTAACCCTACCACGTTTAAGCTCGCGAGGAAAAGTGCCTGTTTTAAGCATGAGGTTAATAATTTCAGACAGAACAAATGATATTGATTTGGAAATTAATTTAACATTGCCAGGATGAATGTTATCCAGCGCAGTGCTTGTTTTTTTTAAATTGTTAATTACTGATACCACCTCATCAGGAGTGGTTGGTGGCACTGTATCAGTTTGATTTTTGTAATAAGGATGATTGAAATAAGATTTACCTGGTTGAAAGTTCATGTAATAGAGGCTTAAAGAGTTACTCTAAGTGATGTTAACCACTCAGCTTCAAAGGTGGCTTAGTGAAGGTTGTGCAGTAAAGTATATAGAGTAATAATGTCAGGGAGGTTGTTCATGGTGGCACTGGCCATAAGACAGATAAGAGAAGAGAATAAAACAGGCATTGGAAGGGGATTGTTTATGGTGTGATCAGTTTACACTACTTAGGCTTCTTCTGTTGTAATACAGTCGACTTGCATTAATTCGACCCTGACGGGACCGATGAAATTGATCGAACTATCCGGCAGGTCGAATTAAACAATCTGCAAAAAAAAAAAAAAAAAAAACCTTCGAAACACACCACTGAGTATTTGCCTGATTCTGACACGCTTCTAAATCAAATGCCCACCCACTTTCTATGTGTCAAAGGCAAGAAAGTAATGTAGAGTTAACATTAAAGCTTTTTTTAACAAAGTAGAAATCTAATGTTTACCCGATTTTTTAGCAAGAAAAAGGGGCAAGAGTTTACTAATACGTGTTGCACAATGACGGCCGGTTTTCTAAAGTTATCTTCGCCGCGACGAAGCCATGTTGTGCGGCAAAGCATACAAATGCCGCAAACGTGGTTTTGAGCCCAATTTTTTTGAGTAAAAAAAGCAAAAAAAGGATGCGCATTAGAAATGAGTAAATACTATAATTAGACAGTGTGAGCTACCATTATTCTTGAATATCTTCCTGGGGCAGGCCGGAAATAGGTGTTTTTGACGTGAGGTTTTTTTATGTGTTCAATGCATTCGCTGTCCCCTAAGCTCTGCCGAGACAGATGCTGCCAGTAAAAGAGTCACTATTGGAGTCAGCCTAGGGGTCAGGCGTGCATGCTTACTGGTGAAGTTTGAATTATCCGTTGAAGGCTAATTATAGAATCAAAACAACGAAAATTTGGGCCCGTAGAAATGCATGGACGCGCGCCGGCTGGGACCTTCGGTCGGGATTGAACTGCCCAAAAAATCGAATTGACTGGAGTCGTAATATTGTAAGTCTGCTGTAGTAGTTTCATATACTGTAAAATCCTGAGCAAGCCACCTCTCCCACGCTATATAGACCCCCACACTCTTTCATTTGTTATATGCAATGGCCAGTGTCACAGTTTCCTTATAGAATTAGGTTTTAGAGTACCAGAAACTGACTACTCCTGCATGGTTATTGTCATAGCACTTGCACTGCTTGAAGTCACCATGATAAAGTAAATAAGGAATAATATACAATAATATACAATAATATTGGGAATATTACTGAAATCGCTGTTTCGATTGGAGCAGTTTGGTGTAAGAAAAAATATAGTGCAGTTGTAGTTTTTTGTTCCAGTGATACTCGTATGATAAAATCTTGAGTAAATTTAAGCAAGTTAAACAAAAATAAGTCAACTCTATCATTTGCTGAAAATATTATATATTAGTATAGAAATAAAAGGGCCACGAAAGTTTGGGAACCATTATTTGGTGATAAACTTGTCCTGACTGTGGCAGTGGCTGACATTTCGACAACCAGAAGAAAGTGTTAATATGCATGTACATCAGGGTCTGAAACTGAGGGTCAATTACCACTTAATGGTTTTGTGCTAATTATAATTTGGATGTTTTTGCAGCAAGGGCAGACTGCGCTGGCCATAGCTCAGCGTTTAGGCTACATATCCGTTGTGGAAACGCTGAAGGTGGTGACAGAAACCATTGTGACCACTACCACAACAACTGTGACAGAGGAAAAGTATCGTGTGGTTGCCCCAGAAACTATGCATGAAACTTTCATGAGTGACTCTGAAGATGAAGCTGGTAAGTAATGATAATTGTGCTATAAATATTCTTCTAGGAGATCCTTAGAATTATTCCCGAGACATCAGTTTCCGTGATTTTTCCTTTTGTTACATTAACCCTTTATTGACGAGTGTTGCCTACAGGCAACATTGAACTCGAAGCTTCTGGATAAATAGCCAACGCTGAATGACCAGCAGCAAGCATTATTTGTAGGTTTAGAGCAGGAACACAGGGCGAGGAAGAAGTTTTGCACACAACTCGCTTTCTTTTGAAAGCATGGTCAGAGGAGACAGACGAATGCAAGGTTTCAGGCTACAGTGCTGTCACACACATGATGTTAAGCAAATGAAATGTACACCTATGATTCAAATATAATGAGCTATCTATACAAATTCCAAACAATGCCATAGGTGGCTTGGGATGAAGCCCACTTCCAGTTTTCTGTCTGGTGTTTCACCACTATTGTAAAAAAAGTTTCCGCAAGATACTTTTTCTTTTCATTGATGCTTATTCTCGACATGTTTTACAGATTTAGATAGAAAATAAAAATTTAGTTTCTGGGTATTTATATGTTTATATAAAGGGTTAAGGAGACCAAGAAAATGAATATCAGGATGTATCCAACAAGGCTGTGTTGTGTTAGTGTTAAAAAATTTGGTTTTATTTTAAAGGCAATTAGTATCCAAGGGCAGTGTGTCCCAAGATTTCTCACAACTTTTCAACAAACATAGGAACTCACAGGCTTATAATTAATTATTTTTATTACTAGCTGAGGACAACATGTTGGGCGACCAATCTTTCCGGTATCTGACAGCTGATGAAATGAAGTCACTTGGTGATGATTCTTTGCCAATTGACGTCACAAGAGATGAACGCATCACCGAATCTATCCACATCACTCGGGAACCAGGTTAGTTGAGTTGATTTAACTGAATATCCAATACTTAGCAAACTGCATGCTTAATACAAAAAAATTTCTTAATTCTGGTATTCTTTAACACTTGTGTCCTTCATGTGTAACCCTTGTGCTTTCCATTTCTGGTTTATCCCACCCTGTGAAAACTCTCAGTATGGGGGTTGCAGTATATAAATAAATAAATAAATAAATAAATAAATAAATAAATAAATAAATAAATAAATGAATGAATAAATGAATAAATGAATAAATAAATACTAGTTTGTATTGGTTTTTATCTTTAAGATGAATGTTCAGTCTCAAAATTTGCATAATGCAGTAAAGCATAAACCTACAAAAAATTTGGTTTGTTTGACACATTAGTAGTATCTTGTTATGCAGTATGTAATATTATCATCTCTAGAAGTCCACAAATATTGCTTTTGACTGTGTACAATGGGTAGATGACAGCAACTATTGGCTGCATTGAATCAACTTGTATACAGTTTAGTGCGAACAGAGCAGGCAAGATGACAGGAATGACAAGGGCACCATCAATCTGTCCTTTTGAATTAACTGCTTTTGAATGTAGTAGATATTTTTTGTGTATCAAATCTGAATAATCTGTTCCAAGTGCAGCAACTACAGTAGAGATTAACACACGGATTAATAACCATACAGGCTATGTGCTCAAGCCATAGTAGTGCTGTACTTTTGATTCACCCCCTTGACTGTCTGCATTGTTGCTGTTAAACCAGTGGGAGTGCTTTTTGCAATAGGGGAAATTATTTGCAAAGCTGAAACATACAAATTTTGACTTACTTGAAATTTCTATTTTCACCAAACTGTTCACTGGAAAATAGCTGCTTTGTTTAGACATTTCATTGCATACAGAGAAGTCTGGAAAAGTCAGGGAAGTGGAAGCATAAATGAGTGATTTTTAGGATCATGTTATGTTTTATTATGGAACTGCCACCAAAAATGACACATTGCTTGCTGCAGGGCTCTCAGCACCTCTTACACAAGAAGAAGAGCGCCTGTCACCAACGCAGGCCCATACCACAGAAGCTGTGTTTGTTGGCAACTATGCACCAGACAATGTAGACCTGTCCCGGACACCTATTCATGCTGGGTATGCACTAGTACATGGCTGTGCGCTGTGGGAGAGGTTTTTCATTCTTGGTTTAATGAATATGAAATTAAAGTGGGAATTACTAGCTCCATAGTTTCTACATGTAGTCTGGCATGCTCCATGCATCTGGTGACCAACTTATCAATGCAGAAAAGTGAAAAATTTTGCTGCATTGTGGCACAGTAGCTTATATCACATGAACTGAACATGGACTACAGGAAAATAAAATGCCGTATATTCTCATGTAAGGGCAGCACTTTTTTTTTCTTAAATTTTGGTCTGAATTTCTCGGGTGCGGCCCGCCCATACATGAATAAAAAGTAAATGCATACCATCAACTTCCGTTAATTTGACCTTGACAGGACCGATGGAATTGATCTAATTATCTTTTGGGTCAAATTAAAATAAGAGGCAGGAAAAAAAAAACGCCCAATCACATCATAGCTTCATTTGGCAGTATGTACCTGATTCTAATGTTCCCCTGAACGTAACGTGCACCCAGTTTTTATGGATTTATAGTTGGGAACAATGTACCCCGAAATGTAACGCTTCAAATCTTATTTGATAAAAGAGATATGTTGAAGTAAGATGGGTTGTACCTTTAGATCTCTCCTCCTGAGTGCAGTTCTGATTTATTTGCATGTATAGCTAAGAAAATATTTGTGATACCCATTATGATGATGGCTTTCAGCTTATAAGAAATGGTGACCTGAATTGCTGGTTCTGTCCACTTAATCGAACATAATCGTCTTATGTTTAATCAAATGATGTTTCCATCAAAGATAATTTATGAAATTTTTGTGGTTCCCCAAACGTTTGCCATCAAAAACCTCATTAACAGATTTTTTATTTAAAAAATGTTCAGTTCATGTTCACTTTTAGAAATGTTCGCAAAACATTATTAGTGGCGTCTATTACCACACAGAAACAGTTGTGGCACTTCCAGTTACAAATGTTTTTCTTTTATTTCATCGATTGCACTATTCTGACCAACTTATACTTTAAACAAAATGAAAAAAAAAATGTTTGTGACCTACTTATATTCAATTTCATCGAAGCGACAGTTGGTGTAAGGCTTCAAAGTGTTATAGCTGTGCTCATAGGTTGCTTATTGACATTAAAAAGCAGTATGTGTTGTTTCATCTTGCAATGTCACTCTGGGAGAGTGGTTGGGAAGAAGACTTTGGGTGGCAATGTTGTTGACAGCTTGTTGCATTGATGGGTTCACCAGGTCTGGCAGTGTAGGGTTTGTTCATTCAGTGTGCTGGAGGGAAGTGCAGCGTGGCACAAAAGCTCTTCAGTGCAAGATAACTTCTTGCTTTTGTGGGATTTCTTTTAATGCCCGAAAAATTTATAAACCCTATCTGAAAGGGAGCATTGCACAAACTTAATTTGTTGTTCTTGGTGACGTACATCTTTCCCATTTAAACATAGTTGAAGAAGTCAAAATGTAAAAAAAGAGGTAATCCTAGCTAATTAACTGATTAAAGTGCAAAAAATTCTGATTTGCTTAAGGAGCCTGCAAACAATACTGCACAGGCTTCATCTGCTTAGGTTGCACTAGTATATTTTAAGAGCCTGTTAACTTTAGTTGGAGCACTCTGTTTGTGTATGTGCTGTCTAGTAAGGTAAATATGAAAGTGCTTCATGCTTTACTTTTTTACTAGTCTGTCTGGTCATTGTATGGTGCTAATACATCTCATTCAGTGTGTGTGCTTCCTACTTCTTGCTTCTCTTTTGTCCCTGCTGCTAATTAGTGATTTACTTTTTAACATGCTTTTCAATGAGCTTGCAGCTACAAAGTATTTTAACATACTTAATATGCAATGATTGCTTTGTGCTGAGACCACTGGTGTGAACGAACATAGCCTGTTTTAAGCTTTCAGCTAACAGAAAGCCTGTTTTTGGATGAAGCATTCTCATTATTCTGTGCTGTAGCATTCATGAATAGAAAAATGAAACATTATATTCAACGTGCTTGTGAAATGAAGAAATTTTCCTGTGTCAAATTCTATGTACAGTGTAGACCGCTTATAACGTAAGTCACCGGAGTCGCGAATATCCGCATTATAAGCGGTACCGCACTATAACCAAAACAACGATTTTATTGTGATAGCAATTATATGGACACTCCAGGCGCATTTCTAGTGCGAGGGTGAGCCGGTGATCGAGTCTCAATCTCGCACACGCAAATGAGGAAAGCGGGAAGGAAGCGTGCTGTCTTCCGTCGCGCGCAAGGCTCGGAGGAGGGTGCGCAGAGAGCCGTGGCGACGGACGTGTTTTCGAGTGCTCCCGCCATTACGTCATTCTACCCGCACCTCATGAGGAATGCTGGGATGCGTGGCCGGCGCGGCTTGGTGTGCCGGGCGAAAAATATGAACGGAGCTATTCACGCGCCAGCAACGTTGGAACACGCCCAATGGCGCAAGATGTGCCGGCTGTTCGCCACCGTGACATTGCGGAGCTCAACGTGCACACTCGCTTTACGTTGGAGTATATCTACTGTTTGAG
Organism: Dermacentor silvarum; assembly: GCF_013339745.2. Taxonomy (NCBI): domain Eukaryota; kingdom Metazoa; phylum Arthropoda; class Arachnida; order Ixodida; family Ixodidae; genus Dermacentor; species Dermacentor silvarum. Next base: position 112,494,861 of record NC_051154.1, read on the forward strand.
GGGAGCGTTTGCCGTCTCAGTTGACTGCTAAACTTCCAGGCAGCCGCACTGTAACCGGTATTTCGTCTCCCGCAACTGCACTACAGTCGACGTCCGATTTCCCGGACCCTCAAGGGACTGCGAAAACGTCCGGAAAATCGGGCAGTCTGGAAAAACGAATGCAGTCCGGAAAAACGAATGCACGTGAAAACGCACCTTTTTGGTAGGTATTTTTCGCTGACGGAGAGGGTCACGGCCGGAGTACAAGATTCTCATTGCTATTCAGCCAATGCATCGTTTAGGTGGCTCTGAAAAGGGCCGTTTATAAAAAAAAAAAAAAAAATACGACGTGGCCGGCGCTGCCTCATAGGTCAGCACTTGGGCGCAAAGAAGTCGCTTATTTTCTTTTGCACGGTCCGCTTGCCCGCGATCATGTCTGCCTCAATTTCAGTCAACGTCATGTTGCCGCTGTACACCGATGACAGTGTCATCAGTGCTCGCGTCAACTCCGAGCTCTTTGGCTGTGTAGGAGCTGGCTTTTCGTTCTCGGTGTCGTCGGAATCCTCCGTAACTTGACGAATTATTTCGTCATCGGTCAACTCCGCACATAGCTCGAGGTTTGTCAGCGTCGGCGAAGCCCTCAAAGGTTATCCCGGCTGGAATCGACACGCCGGCAGCGCGCAGATCGTCGAAGGCAACGTCAGCGGATGGGAGTTCGTCACTTCGTCAGTTCGCGGATGGCAGTTCGTTCAAAGGCGCGGACGAAGACGAAGGAGCAGTCAGTGCCATCGCTGTAAACGGCGAATCCGCTCGACGAAAAGCGCAGCACGAAACAGCTAGGAACTCGGTGGATGCTGAAGGTCGGGAAACGTGATCACTGAAGATAGCGCGCAGCAGCAAACGATCAACCGCAGACACGATCGCAGAGCTGGCAGAGCTGACAAAACAACACGTGAACGAACACAGTGAGGTTTGGCTTGGCTAAGCTACGGCTGGCAACGGATTGACACGTGCAGTTTCGAGGTTACGGCAGCTGCGGCGCGGTGCGGCGGTGCTGCTGGCCACACCTGCGATGCAAGTATCGTGGGTTCGAGGATATGAAAACAACCAAAATGGCGGCGTCGGTGGTGACTTTGGGTCGGCGGTTAACAGTAAAAAGTCCGGGAAATCGGATGGCGAAGGCTATAAGCGTCCGGAATTTCGGACTTTTTAATACATTGACTCTATGGGGAACTTGACGGTGCCACAGATGAGTCCGGGAAATCAGGCATGTCCGGAATTTCGGGCGTCCGGGAAATCGGACGTCGACTGTATAAGCGATACGTGTATACATGGAGTGCTATGGGAAAATTAACGGGAGTCTGAAAAGACCATACTACAGTCGAATCGCAATAATTTGAACTTGAAGGGGCTCGAAAATTTGTTCGAATTAAAGGAAGGACATATTTTTGAAGTATTCGAGAACCATATCACAATGCACGAATGGTGCGGGTCGTGAAATATCGTGGCGCACAAGTGCATAGCGAGCGCAACTGCCCACGCCGGCCAACGCTCGGTTTCCCATAACCGCAGAAAAAACGAAATTCAGGGAGGGGGGCGGCTGGCACGGACTGGTGCGCGCGGCGATCGTTGAAGTGAGGGATGAGGGCGGCAGGGAAGCGGATTTGGCCTCGGCAACTCCGCCGCTTTGGTGGCAGTGGCTTCGGTGGCTCCCCTCGCCCTCTCTCTCTCAACTCCCACGCAGCTCCCTCACCTTCGGCTGTCTCCGTGCGCGCCCGCAGCCGGTACAGCCGGTCCGGTGCAGATTAGCCCGCTCCCTGAAGTTTCGTTTTCTGCCATTATCGGGAAGTGAGCGTTTGCCGGCGTAGGCAGTTTCGTTGGCCGGACTGGGCCTCCGCCGCTGCATTAAGGGGTCTCTCCTATGCTTTTGCTCTATGGCGGTGTCGGAGCAATGCCGGTCGGTGGCACCGCCGCCTTATTTGGCGCGCTGCTGAGAGCATTGTCGGCCCGCGGTATGTTCGAATTAACCATAGCAAATGCTTTCGCGTTCGAATTACCGAGCATTTTCGCCCATTGAAATACACATAACTTTGACGGGACCACAGCGTCAGTTTGAATAAACCGGCAGTTCGAATTAAGCGTGTTCGAATTAACGAGATTCGACTGTATATCCGGTCCTGCACTATAAGCGGTTATGTTATAAGTGGTCTATACTGTATTTGCTATCTGCTTTGTTCTGAGTGGCTTTATAGTACTACTGGCACATACCGTATTGACTCGAATGTAACGCGCACTTTTTTTTCCAATAAAACGGTTCCAAAAATTGCCTGCGCGTTAGAATCTAGTACGACTCTAAATTTGCGCTACCATATTGCCATCAGCATTTCAAGTATGGCCACCTCCTACGCACTCCGAGCCTAGCTCCCGTAGCTTCGACCATGTGTTGTAGTATGTGTGCTTAGGCATTAGTCTACCAATTTAGTTAAACAGCGAATGTTTACAAGTTCATACGGCCGATAAAACTACTATTCTTACTTCGTATAGCTGTCTGCTAATTTGCTGTCGCAATCGATGCTTCGCCTTTCGGGCGAAACTGGGACTTTCTGTTGATTGCAACTTTAGTCTATTGGGAGTAAATCTGGAGCGATAGTTGTATTTCTGTATGAAAGCATGAGGTGCGCGGTGCTGTAAAGGATTTTTTTTCCTCTCTTTTGGTCACGGAAAACGGGTGCGCGTTACAATCGAGGGCGCGTTAGAATCGAGTAAATACGGTAAGTGCTTTCCAACGTAAATTTAATTTTAAGATTTTAATCTCTGTAGTTCCCAGGGAAGGTCAGTGAAGGAAAGTTGATGGACACTGAGATCGAACAGGACTGACATTGCTGAATTTAACTTTTTCAAAAATATGCACAAAGTACGTTCTAAAAAGCTATCACAGCATGACAGATCCTTCTGGACTGTGATGATCACTTGTATATAGTTCTCAGTGAATAAAATGTGGTAATACAGTGTAGACCGCTTATAACGTAAGTCGCCGGAGTCGCGAATATCCGCACTATAAGCAGTACCACACTATAACCAAAGCAACAATTTTAAAGGCCCGCACATATGCAAAACATGTGCACCGAGCCGCCACGCGTATGCGACAGTCGAGGAATGCGGCTAGAACGTTTGCATTCAATTTACAGTCGAATCTAGTTAATTCGAACCAAATCACGCGGCGGCGCCTCCGACCGGCATTGCTCCGGCACCGCCATAGAGTAAAAGCTTAGGAGAGACCCCTCAATGTCGCGCGCGAACAAAACAAGAAAAAGAAAGGAAAAAAAAAAACGCGGCGAAAATTTCACCTTCTCTCAAATGGCAAGGTCGCCGATTCTGCGTTGCGCCGGAACATGCGTGTGCATGCCGACGTCTCAGCCACGCTACCGTAGCAACACGTAGAAATGGCAGTGAACCCTTCTTTCTCCTTTATGCTTCCTCACGGCTTCCTCTACTTTCTAGCCATGTGTTGACCTTGCACGCTGCGGCTACGGCGCAGAGGGAAACAATGGCGCTGTCCCAGGCCGGCCAACGAAACTGCCCATGCTAGCAGACGCCCGCTTCCTGATAACGGCCGAAAACGAAACTTCGGGGAGCTGGCGCCGGGCCGGCTGGAGCGGCGGCGGGCGCGCACGGTGACAGTCTAAAGTGAGGGAGCTACGAGGGAGGGCGAGGGGAGCCACCGAAGCGGTGGAGTTGCCGAGGCGAAATCCGCTTTTGTCGCCCTCCTCCCTTACATTCCACGGTCTCCGCCTGCGCCCTTCGCCGTGCCGGCGCCTCCTGCTCCCTGAAGTTTCGTTTACTGCCGTTATCATGAAGCAAGTGTTGGCCGACGTTGGCAGTTTCGTGGCCCTCGCTCGCTATGCGCGCCGTGATATTTCACGACTCGCACTCAAGATTCTGGTTTCAGCCTCACTGGCTGTTCGTTTGCACCACGTGCCCTTTTCCTCCACTTCGTCTCTCTTTCTTCCTCGAGCACTCCTTGGGGTGCCCGTTTGAGGGGAGCGTTCGCCGTCTCCGCTGACTTCCGTACTCCCAGGCAGCCGCACTGTAACCGGTATTTCGTTTCCCGCAACTGCACTATAAGCGATACGTGTATACATGAAGTGCTATGGGAAAATTAACGGGAGTCTGAAAAGACCGCACTATATCCGGTCCTGCACTATAAGCGGTTACGTTATAAGTGGTCTATACTGTATAGAGTGTACGAAATGTGGTCTACTCTGCAACCTATGTTAGCATACTGGTTGGTCTTGCGCTGTTGGCTAGACAAGTGAGAGCTTTGTGGGTTAGTGAGTTTACATGTTTTTCACCATCTCCTGAAATATGTACGTGTCATCGGGCCACAAATTTAATCAAAGGTGTAGTGTTCAAAATATTGTTCCATTAGTTAAGAATGGTACATGCTTTCTGCTTGTACCTACGCAGTTAGTATGCATTTTGAAGGCCTTTGAAATGCTCGTTGCTATGCACCTGTAGTGTAAGAAATTGCCTTGAATAGAAAATTGCTTTGTACCCACTTCTAATTTTGTGCACTATGATGCCAGCAGTCAGTGCATTTCAGCCTTAACTTTCATATCTTGTTTTACTTAAACCTAGGGCAATGAGAGTGAGTCAAGCATGATTGGCAACTTTAGCCATTGCCAGTAAGATTCATGTATATACAAGAACAGTGAGAAGTGACAACTATGATAACCTTATTTATGTCTCTTTGAGGTTCTTACATTTATTACTGTAGACAAGAATTTTTGGTCAGACTGGGCTTGTCCTAACTGCAATATTGTTTGAAGTCTCTTGCTCAACAAATTTTAAACTATTTTTGAAGTAGCTATTAACATAGAGCTTTCTGTTGTCACTTGAAGCCACATCTGTTGTTTTTTTTTCCTGCAAATGCAGGGTAGGGGCTAATAATGGCAGTGGACTTTTTTATCTAGCAAAAGTTTAATTTTTGTAAAAGTTTCTGGATGCTCTTTTATTTCGCTTATTTCTCCCTACTTCCACTGAATGTAATTGTTGCTGGTTATATATTGTAGTAGTACCTCGTAAATGAGCAGTAACTCATTGTTACAGAATGTAAAAAGTTTAAGCTTGAGTTTATTTCACACAGGGTACATTGTACAATGAGGATATAAAAAGTTGTACTGAAAAACCAAACACTTTGAAAAATGGGCAAAGTACAGGCATCCTATGTTTTCTTGCAAATTTTACCCTATAAATGAAAGTGAAATTAAATGAGTTTTTGGAAAAATAGAAATATCCATACCATTTTCCTCTTGGTGCATACCTGTTCTGTGCACTTTGCAATTGAGTTGCATGCTGCCATTTGTTAGTAAATAGTCATTCTAGTTGAATTTTCCCGTGGAATGCTACAGCTCAGAACCTATGGCATCATGCTGTAGGAGCTCTGACTTTGCTTCTGGCACTTGTGTACTCTTAGCCTTAGATTGAGGACAACGTACTCTCATATTCAGCCACTTCTAAATAGCTTCATCTTACTTTATGCAGAAAACTGAACTATTAAGTGACTTTTTTGCTTTGTAGCTGCCTATCCACAACATCATGTTGCTCCCTTCTGGAGTACACTGTTGTTTATTTTTGTTAAAATGTGAGGGGTACTTGCTTAAAAGAAGGTTGACTTGGCTAATTCTGACCTTTTTCATTCTTTGTCAAGCTGAATTCACTACGATTGTAGAAAGTCTTTGTGTGCTTTCATTTATCTTCTCCACAAACTGTGCACACATTTTCTATCTATATATTAACATAATTTATTAATTTTTTTTCACACAATGCTAAATAGTTCGGTTTTGCATTGTAATAGACCCTTTCTTAATTCACAAGTGCCCTCCTCTGCATTGCACATTTGCCCAACTAATGGTGGCACTGGTCATGGTACAAATGGATATTATGTGCTCGCTGTACATGCTGAGGCTTGTCTTTTGCATATGGTTCATCACAAGAGCCACATCTACATTTTCCATGTCACAAGAGTGCTCGTACGCTATTTGCAAATGTGACTACACCACCATTAGTTTTGCAAGCTGCCTCGGGGGAAAGTATCTGCAAAGTTATGAAAAGGGTCCATTCACAAAGAGTGTGGCTATGGGAGTGCGTTCCTCTGCTCTTTGTAGCTTGAAGCCTGTTTGTGCTTTTCTTTTGCGACACTCATGACTTTTAGTGTTGTGTTCTTTTGGTTTCGCTTTCTTCCCCTTTTATTTGTTTTTTCTGCACACATCCAGCTCCCTGCTTAGTTGGGACGGCGATTCCTGCTCCTCTGCCTACGTCCTGTCGCCCACAAAACGCATGTGGCGCGAAAGGTGTGCACCTCCCAGCTTTTTTTATTTGCTTTTTTCTCTCCCAAACTCCTCCTACCAATTTCACCATTTCCTTGCATTTATTTGCTAGTGTTTTTGCCTGTGTTTCGTCAATGGCTTCCTTGGCCATTCTTGATGCTCATCTGCTGCACAGTGCTAAGTGTAGCATCAGAATGGTAAGCAAGGCAACTGTTATGCTCAGATGATTAGGCCCCATCGTAATGACCAGAAGTTACGATGAAGGCATAATATTACACTTTGGAGAAAGGCTGCTATTGAAGTAAAATATGCTTGCTTTAATCACTTGGCATGGTGCTTTTCCTCTTTTCCGGTCTGGTACAAGCACAGTTATTTTCCTTTTTGCTTGCTGAATTTTTATTTTACATGCTAAGTTCAAAATACGAATTTGGAAACATGATTATTGACAAGTGTTTCAGCAATGGCTTTCTTTTGCTAGATACACTTTTTATGTGTACCAAATACAGTAGAACCTCATTGATGCAATCTCGTTTTGTGCTATTTCCTGGTGCCAACACTCGCGATCGAAAATACAAAAAACGACCCAATGCACTTACGCTTCTTTTTTACCGGTTAATACATTCCCAGAGAACACTATCTTTCGGTACCAACGTTCACTACATCACCAGACTATTCCGGCTGGTAAATCCCATTTTAAGAAGAAAAGGTAGGCCCCACATGCGATCGAGAGCAGCAGGTGCCCACTACGGCAGCTTCCCCGCAGTACTTGCCCGTCCGTGTCACATGAGAATGCCAGCATGTACTCAGTTTCCTCTTCCAGTACCAGCAAGTATCCTCGCGGACCATTGCACATCGCATTCACAGCTATCGCTGCCAACCCTATTGCGATAAGCATCTTCACCTATCTGTTTTACAGTGCGTGTGGCATAGTGCCATTGGAATGCATGCTTTTGGACTGCACACTTTAAAAAAAAGATAATCCAAACGTGCCGCTGTTTCTGCTGCTGGCGGCGCCAAGTGAGCGTCATATTTTGCTCTGGCAGCATCGTATTCCGGCGTGGGCACAACTTTAATTTTATTTTGGTTTTCCGTTTCTGTCTTGAAACACTACACACTAGGAAATCAACAAAGCCCGTCTCAGGCTGCTTGGGCTCCACTAGCTCGAGACGCATCGGCATTTCGTGCTGTAATGCTTTACACCGAATGGGCACGTCCAAACTTCCCGTCAAAATGCCCTGTCTGAAAAAGCTGCTGGCCCACGCCAAATTCTAGGGGTGCAAACGTAAGCTTGCCAAAGCCGTCTTAGGCTGCTCAGGCCCCACCAGCTCAGTGCGTGCCAGCATCACATGCTGTAACGAATTGCACAATGCTTCACATTACGTAGATGTCAACTACAGTTGAGTTGGCCATATGTTTTAGTGACTTCGGGTTGTACATTTTTCCGTTTAGTACATCCTTTCTCACACATTTTTTTTTATAACATATGAACAATGTTCTACTTTATATTTTTATATATTTATTTCCTATGTAAATGACTTCCTTCTTAGGATGCATTTTTGCCTTGATTATTGATTGTTTCATTAGACATTGTTTGCTTGGCTTCTTGCTTAATGGAGTCATTATGTGTTTTACATTTTGTGACTTGTCCATCACATTTTTTAAAATTATGTTGTTTAGCTTATGGTGTCATTGTAGGTGGCCACCACAGGCTGTGCATTTTGTACTATTGCTTTATGATGCCAAGTATAGAACATGTGAAGAAGCAGGACATCAGTGGTATGCAGGAACATGAAGGCTCTGTTTCTCACTGTCATTTTTAGTTGGTAAAACATGCACAGAGATTACTTTTGGTTGTTTCTCCAACTTTTTAACCAAACATGGAAACTTTCTATCTTCTGCTTATGTTGTATATAGAAGAGCTGTCATTGTGATTTTTGTTGATGTTTTGTCACACTTCTTTACTCCCACATCCGCCTTTACTGCACTTACATTTGATTTTTATGTCAAAACAGGTTTTGATATATTATCTTCATTGGTTCCTTCTCTCTCTTCATTTCATCTTTGTGGTTCTGGTACAGCTGCTTAATAATAACTCGGTACTCACTGCATGCTTGCACTTGCTAACACTACTTGAAACCTTACCCTCAATTTGGGTGATGCATGCATTAATTGGATGTCAGGTTGGCTGGGTATTGTTGCTTGTTTTAGTTGCATGTTGATATACATACTGTGATGGCTGCTAAACTGTGATGAAGGCATTGAATTCAAATTATTGTGTACTTGGTAATTCTATGCCTAGCATTGACATTATGGTTTGGTAGGCAGCCTGTGCTAATGGTGCATTAGAGTATGTATTCACATGGTTAAACTCACATGCAGAAGTGTACATTACTGTTAGATGCTTAGGTACCTTATTAAATGCTATGTCAGGCTAGAATGTAAAAAGTCTGTAACAGGGTAGAAAACTAGGCTTGTTCATTTTGATGCATAAATGTAAATGGAGCAAAAAACATTTCACAATGAAAAAAAGAACAGATGCACAAATGCGTCTGGTCCGGCTTGTGTATCCAGTCTTTCTCGTTGTTCTGTGTTTTTTGTGCAATTTACAAATTCTGTAAAAAGAGTGTTGACCAACACATAATTTATTGGCTACAGTGCAGTTAGCCTGGCTTGTTTTCTGTATAATTCCAACTTCTGGTAATGATTTATTGATATATAGTTCGACAAAGCAACTTAAGGAATTTGAAACAAAGTAAAGTGTGTGAAATACAATTTTTTTAATTATTCAGTTCGGTATTATAAAACCTAAGCATTGGTAAAAGCTTTGCCCAGTGCTAGTTGCCCAGTGCTTTTCAATAGTGCTAGGTTTTCTTGTATAACTTTATAGATTTTGCATTATGTCGAATAACATGGCAAAGCATTAAAAATACCAGACACAAGAAAATTGAAGACACGAAGTCTGCAATGCTTTTGACTCATGCCCAAGTATACTACTTGTGCTCTAAGGTAGAGTTCCTAAACGTTCCAGTCCTGTGTACTTACCTCCCATGTTGGAGTATTTCAAGTTACTTTTCATATTTTAACATTGACCCTACTAGGCTGCCAGTCGGACATGCCACAGTCTTTAGGATTTTAACCTGTAGACCATGCTCACAAAGCACCAGTTCTTGCACATCTTTTAAGATGCACAGTCATGGGCTTTCTTTCATTAGTCATGCAAGGGATTTTGTCTCCACTATGCCAGATAATTCAGCACACTTTACTCTCTGACCCTTACACTGCTCACTGATCTGTTCACATTCATGTTCATGGTGCACATTATTTAGCACTTAAGTTCAGTCAGTGACTGACTATGTAGTTTTTGCTCTGGGTAGTTTGTACTCGCTAAGTTATACAAGACACCTAGAAATTAATTGCTTTTTAGTTGTAGAAATTCACTTGCATTTACGCATGCATTGTAAATGTGAGTACAAGGATGCTAGTTGGTGCAATGTGAATGTCTGATCAGTTGAAATTATATATATATATATATATATATATATATATATATATATTATTTTGGCCTCAAATGCCTAGGCACTATAATTATTATTTTTTTTCAAAAATTGCTGTGCAATAATGGCATCTAAAGAATTTTTAATTTTCGATGATAAATATGGGGGTAATGAAGTAAAAGCTGCAAACAGCAGCTTGGTGGGGCTGTGGCCCCCTAAGAATTAGAATAAGATGTGCACTGTTCAGTAGCAGTCATTCATGATGTGAAATGTGGCTGGTTTTGAGCTATTGATAGAAATTATATTGAATGTAGTCAAAGAGGCTTGTTTTATCCTAATCATTCAAAACACTGTTAACATGTAGTATATCAGGTCCTGAACTGTCAGGCTTAACTGTAGCACCAAGATGTACACTCCAGCTGCAAGAACACAAATTCACAAATGCTAAGCTGAATTTGTGATATAACTTGTTCTGTTGTAATATATGCATAAAGGCTTGAAACACACTATGTTTGAGGCATGATATCTACTATGTTTATTCATAAGTGCATTGCACATACCCATAGTGGAATTTCATCTGGTGCATTTTATTTTATTTTTTGGCCCTGCTTTCAAATTTTAGGCACTCCTTTAGAATGTGAAAACACACATGCACACGGCCTTTAATATTTCTTGAGGTGCTTCAAAAGTACCCTGGTTTTTCAGAGGTCCTAAAGACTGGCCATTTGTTGATGACGAGACTTGGTGAACAAGTACAGGCAAATTTAACTTCATATGCATGAACAACCATTCTCTCGTGCTACTCTGATCTACTACTGATTTGGAAATGAGCTGAGTATTTTAAGGATGAAATTTATTATTAAAAATATGGTGCACAGTGCATTAAGATTGGGAAGCCATGACCCGGGTCATTTTGAATCTGGTAGCTACACTTTACATATATTTGTTCATTAGAATCTTGCTGTTGAGTAAGTTGCACCATGGAAAACTTGCCTAGTAATGCATGTGTATTGAGACTTTTCATGGCTGCCCACTTTAACTGCAGTTGTAGCCTTTCTGGCTGAAAGGTATGCAAAATATGGTGCAGCCTTTGCTTGTGAAGCAGAAGTAAAGTGCTTTTGCATGGCCACTCATTGCATCAAAAACCAGTGGTATGTAACGGTGTTATTGTAGCATTCATACAAAGTGACAGACAGTGAAGCCAGAGGAAGCATAGGGGAAGTCATCTGTTATATTTAAATGTAGAAATAATCAGGTAAAGGGAAGTGAAAGTAGATGAAAAGATAACTTGCTGTAGATGGGGATCGAACCCACATCCTCCGCATGCTTAGGTAGGTGTGCTGAGGCAGGTATGCTAAGTAGAAATGGACCAAATATCTGTGTTATTTCAGTTCATTGAACTTGGACATTTCACCCGTTGGATTGAGCCTGTTAATTTATGTATTGTAACTAAAAAGAAAAAATATGATACTGAGGAAGATGAAACAATTTTAGGGCATCATTAGCTGTATTCACCGACACAGCCAAGTCACATTTATTTATAAGATGAACTTAAAACATTATTATAACCGTCATATTCAAAACTCTTGCTCCCTTTCTCCCTGTTTGATATTACAGTTTTCCAACAGTTTGTGTTAAGCTTACCTAAAGAGTTATATCTTTGTTAACGTTGGAAACTGGAAAGATGTGGGCTGCTGAGCTTCTGAGCAGTACGTTTGGTTTTAACTTTAAAGCAGCCTTGTTCATCTTTACAGATCATCTTTAATCTCTTGGCAAGAATTTGCATTCTTTTTATAGCATGTGTACTTACTGATGTGATCTTTAACAAGCGATCTGCTTGATTTTCGTATCAATTGCGCTGTCTGTTCAGAGTATGAGACTTTCCTTGTTCCCATAGACGACAGTAGCACTTCTTGAGCACTACTACTTAGAATAAGTGTGGTGGGTCTCTGTTGTTAATTGTTTGGCCGGTACAATGCAGTGTTAGTGCTTTGCAAGAGAACAAAGAAGCTTAGTGAGTTGCTGTTGACTCTGGCTTAAAGGATGAATTTTTACTCAGTAGATGTGCAAGGCAGTAGTCAATGCACACCCGCCGTGGTTGCTCAGTGGCCATGGTGTTGGGCTGCTGAGCGCGAGGTCGCGGGATCGAATCCCGGCCACAGCGGCCGCATTTCGATGGGGGCGAAATGCGAAAACACCCGTGTACTTAGATTTAGATGCACGTTAAAGAACCCCAGTTGGTCCAAATTTCCGGAGTCCTCAGTACGGCGTGCCTCATAATCAGATCATGGTTTTGGCACGTAAAACCCCATTATTTAATTTTTTAATTAGTAGTCAATGCAGAACCTGAAAATACCCGCAGTAGTTTACAGCTGTCAACTGTTTGCAAAATGAGGAGTTTTTGACCAAAGGAGCCATGTTCTGAGAAACTGTGAAACTATGGCACTGGTGGCTTGAAAATTAATTAGAGGTTTAGGATATTCAATACTGAATAAAAAAAAAGAAAATTGCATAAATTTATATGAATGGCTTAATAGTTCAAGCTAGATAGTTTGGATACAGTATATGAAGCTCATCAACCATCTTTGAAAGTTTGTTAGATAATCTAGTGAGACATGCCTTTTATCATTGCCACAAAACAGCTTATGTTAGGTTATGCAGTCGTTATGTCACGACTGCATGCACCTGCACTGTGCTGATTAATGGCAATTACATTTGTGTGGCATGGGTGGGAGGCAGATGATGTTCCATTGCACGGCTCCTTTGTGTGATACCATTTATACATACCACGTATGCTTTGCAGATAGCAGTTGTACTTTTGTTTTTCACATCCTTAGGTGGGACTTTCAGTGAGCATTCAATCCTGTCAAATTCTTTACTGAAGTGGTTGTTGTGAAACATTAATTATTGGGAGTTCCTTACTCCTTCCATGCATTTCCAGCTGTGCGATTGATATGTCAGCCTTGCTAGATACCTCAAATAATAGGCTGATTTTGTAGTGGTGGCTAGCTACATGTGAGCAGAGCGTGGATGCAACTATGTTTGCTTAAGCTACGTGTGAGCTTATATATATATATATATATATATATATATATATATATATATATATATATATGAGCTTTTTTTGCTCAGTAAGTCTGCTGTGTCAAAGATTTTGCGCAGAGAAAGCTCCTGAACAGCTTCATTGTCAGGCTGGTATGTACAGGTTTGCTCAATATGCTTAAAGCAGGTGCAACCATTAGTATTGCATATGTGCTCACACTAGTTGTATGTGAGTATGTGCGTGCATTTGCAGTTGCAGGTCCTTGCTGGTGACAAAACCTTTAGTTATTTTTTCCAATGTTGCCTTTTTGGCCATCTGGAGGAGCATCATGCTTGTCCAAGCCACTTCAAGATTGGAAGCAAAGGAGGCTCATTCGCATTGGGGAGGCATATGGCGTGTGCTATCTGAGCAAGGGGTTGCATGAGTGTTGTGGACTACTAATGGCTGGCTGTTTGTGCTTTTCTGGCTGTTGTCTGTTGATGTGCCTAACCTGGTAATCTTTTTCCTCCTCTCCCCTTTTTGTGGCTGTTCTCTCCCCCTCTGCTGCACGATTCCTTTGGAACCAAAGTAGCAAGCTAAAGTGGAAGACGTAAGTTGCCCTCTGACCCTGCCGTACTCACCAGCATTAATAATAAAAGCACCCAACAATACTCCTTTAATATGCCCCATTGCTGCTGTTGAATGTTTACACGCCTCCAGGCTGCTAAGGGCTCCACGCTGATTGTGTGGCTGGCACTCCTCTATGTGCTCTAGTGGCTTTATGCAGAGGTGGCTTGCAGCAGAACCTTTTAAACTCACAACAAAGTGACAAGGAGCTGTATCTGGAACATGGAAAAACTTGTGATGGAACACTGCTTTATAGCTACCTAAACTTTATGGTGCCTTTTGTTTTGTTGGATGCAGTTTAAGGCTTATATCTTTTTTGAAATACATGGTTTATGGTCACTAAATAATAATAATAATAATAATAATAATAATAATAATAATAATAATAATAATAATAATAAAGCTCTTTCGTGTCCTTACTGCTCAGAAACTATTGTTGTCTGTAACACTTGTAACTATAGCTGCTGATCGCTTTGTTGGTAATAGTAGCCATAATTATCAATCTGTAGCCTAATGCTGTTCATTCTGAAAGTAAAAATAACGATGAAGTCATAATTTTAAAATTGCAAACAGGTTCGTTTTCACAGAACTTACAGGCAGGTTAGATTGATACTATTTTTTGCTCTTGCATTGCTGCGTAGTGAGAATCCTGATGCAAGGAGCTTTTATTGTGTTTTAAAAGTGTTCTGCTGTAAATTTTTGATTTATTTTGGGACATTACAGCTGTAACAGTTATATGATACGCTTTGCTGAGCTAACTAAACTTTTGAGACGGTATGTGCGTTCAAGGCTTTGTTGATTGTTCGTAAATATTAACAAACTAATGTTCAGTTTCTTATTTTTAAGTCTACTAATAATGTTATATGTATGTGCAAGTGCTGACAGAAGATTGCAGAATACAGAAGTCACAAAGAACTGAATTATCTTATGTCCTGGGCTTGAAGCTGGGACTTGAGAGGTGTGCTCTGCAGCGAAGCAATAGAGGGGGCTAGCTGGCCCATGTTGCTTGTTTTGTGCACTAAAGCGTTGAGCCAGAAACAAGACAGAGGCATAGGGAGAGATACTTAAAGGGGCCCTGAACCATCCCTCAGGCTTGGTGAAAAAATAGTCTGCGGATAGCATACGCTGCTGTTAACGTCTGAGCCAAATTTTACAGTTGTGCATGGCGCGTGGATCTCACAAGCGGAGCGCAAAATCTTTTTCTCAAAAGCTCTCTTTTCAACAGAAGCCTGCTCCTTACTCTTTTCTGGACGCTTTATTTCGTAATATAGTAGATTCCCATATGTGGCTGCTATTGGCCAATAGCTGACATCAATCGAGAATAATGTTTGGATCATTGCGCTTCTTCCTACTGTTACTGTGTATATTTATTGATGCAGTTTAATAAACAAGCGAAAATCTGCTTTTGAATTTCGATTGTAATTACGTACCCGGAGGAAGCCGACTCGTCTGCTCACGCTTGGCCACGGCCGCCCGCGTAGGAATTCAACTTTGCCCACCCTGCAGCTTATCAGTGTCATAGCCATCGGCTCTCCCTAATTTCAACTAGGTTTGAACACTCAACTAGCCTCGGACCACGCGAAACTTAAGGTCAGAACACACGCATGCATGCCAGTGCGCGCTCACTCCTGGCTGCTCCTGGTTGGATGCCTTGGCAGACTTCGCTGCATAATGAGTTATTGATAGCACTTCAGAATGTGCAATTTGGATGTCGCTACTATCCGTTGGTCAAGCTGGTGCAGGACTAAGCAGGTTCGCACTGCATAGCCCAGCCAGACAGGAGCATATAAGCGCGAGCGCACACTCTATCCCTGTCGTGCATAAAGCAAACGCTGCAGTTGCATGTAGCTGCCGGTCTGCTGTGTAGCATAGCTACCGTGGTCGCTGCGGGGTGCCATAACGAGTCCACTGGCTGAGTGCACTGCGGCTCGCAGAGGACAACCGTGTTTAGCACGTCTGGTGCGTCGTAGGCGGCAAAATTGGAAATAGTGGTATCTACATGAACATCCAAAATTAAATTTGAACTGCGCGTCACGGTGAAGTTCAGTAGGCAGAGGAGTGTTGTGGGCACACCCCACACCGCCGTAGAATTCGCAGTGCAAATCATTGAAGAAGGAGCAGAAGCACCGCAAACTGTATGTTTGATTGCCAATAACTCAGCTTCTGCTGAACGCATCGAAGAAAGAACTTTTTACAGCTAAGTATTTCTGAAACAGTCCAATTTAACTTTAAATGCATTTCTCGACTTCGATATAAAGTGGTTCAGGGCCCTCTTAAAGCGATGTTTACACGACACGCGGAATTTGTCCTAGGGATTCCAAGAGGGATGTTTCTGGTGCACCTTCTCTCGGTCCCCTGCAAGTAGTTCTGCTGTATGCTTGCTGCTGAGCAGAGGCTTGGTGGTGCATCTTTCCCCTTGTATAGTGATCTTTTGTATCTTTCTAACAGTTCCTCTTCTCCATGGTAGGAGATGATTTCATGTGGTATGTTCTCCTTGCAATAGGGAGATTGCTCATGGGATAGTGAATTTTCATTTTGGCTGTGTGATGTAAGTAAAGTTTGTAAAGGTCACTACTGCACTACTCTGCCATGTTCTGGAGCTCTAATTTATAAAAATAAATACAAAAACAGAATAAACATCTTGTGACATCTCTGGTGTTCACATGAACCACTCTGTGGCAGGAGCTAGTAACATGCACATGATTGGCTGGGCCATCACATATGTGTCTATTGCGCTGAATGTTACTGCTGTCATGTTTCAGCATATTTTTTTAACAGGAATGTTCCTAAGCCATATTTGTATGTGTAATTCTGCAAAACTGCAGAAATTAATTTTATCAATTAGTTGTGGTTTCACCTGTTTGGATGAGTTGCACGGCAAGTTACAGTACTACCTTGTATGTGGTAGCTTCAGTTCTGCCTTGTTCCTTTCTGTTAATTACTTCACCTTCACGTTCACTTGCGGTGTGGAAGTGTATATAAAGTTAAACCTACTTATAACGAACCTCCATATAACGAATTCTTGGATATAACGAATTTTTTCTATTCCCCGCCGGTAATCCATAGAAGCACATGTATTTGAGACCTCTACGTAAGGAAGTGGCAGCGGGAGACCCCCTCGAAATAACGAATTTTCCCCGCCGACAACCTAGAGATTTCGCCCCAAATTTTGTCATTTTTGCGTGAGCAGCAACCGGAAGCACCTTCTCCGCCGCGACGGAATGCGAAGCGGTGGCGGCGCGCTTGGCACGCTCGAATTCACGGTGACTGCGAGGCGAGAGCGAGCACACGTGTGCATTCATGCGAGCGTGCGCGAGGCGGGCATGCGTCCCTCGACCCGGCGATCTTGCCACCGCGGGCGTGACCTTTCCGAAACCCTCCCTTCATTCAAACCTGATCCCGCCGCTTGCTGCAGCTGGCCAAGCCCGCCAAGCCGGCACTCTCCAGAGCAGCATTGTGTTCATTGAAGTCATCTGAACGGTCAGTGCTGCCGTCTATCATGAACAAACAACAAAGCAAAATCACGAAATTTTTTACCACGAAATAAATGTTTTGGGTGAGCTCTGCCGTCTGTTACCCTTTTGCTTACTTACCGTATTTACTCGAATCTAGCGTGCACTTTTTTTACGATAAAACGGGTCTAAAAATTGCCTGCGCATTAGAAACGAGTACAACCCTAAATTTACGCTACCGTATCGCTATCGGCATTTCAATATGGCCGCCTCCTGCGCACTTTGAGCCAAGCTCCCGTAGCTTCGACCATGTGCTGTAGTACGTGTGCTTAGGCATTAGTAGAGTGTACTAGATTGGGGGAGTGGGTCCAGTGGACGCCTTGGCAAGCGCCGAGGGTGAAGCAAAAAATGCGGAAATTGTGGCGGTGCTGCCGTCTCCTTATTCTGAATCTCTGGCCAATAAACCTTGGCTCCGGCTGTTTCGGCAGCGCTCATTGGCTGAGGCGAGCTCACGGGCTGAGTAGCTGTCTTCTGCTCGATGCACTGTCGTTATGTCATTTGCATTCTTTCTGCCACTGTTTTTCCATTTTATTTACAAAAGATCGGTGGGGAATAACACTAGTGTTGCCGCCACAGAGTACCCGCCTGTGAAAGCTCCATGCAGCTGCGGTAGGGTCTCCGATGCGACAAGCGTCCGGCCGGCGCGCGGAGCCGCTCATTTGGGAGAAAGCGACGGTGGCGCCACCAACTTTTCAATAAAGAAAGCCTCAGCGGGGAGCCTTCATTGGACCCACTCCCCCAATCTAGTACACTCTAGCATTAGTCTACCAATTTAGTTAAACAGCGAATGTTTACAAGTTTATACGGCTGATAAAACTACTATCCTTACTTCGTATAACTGTCTAATTTGCTGTCGTAATCGATGCTTCGCCTTTCGGGTGAAACTGGGGCTTTCTGTTGATCACAACTTTAGTCTATTGGGAGTAAATCTGGAGCGATAGTTGTATTTCTGTATGAAAGCATGAGGTGCACGATACTGTAAAGGATTTTTTTTCTTCTCTTTTGGTCACGGAAAACGGGTGCTCGTTACAATCGAAGGCGCGTTGAATCAAGTAAATACGGTAAGCGTTTCTTTTTCGAATTTTCATGCCGAACTTGCATATAACAAAATCCTCTTTATAACGAAGTTTTTCGGGAATTTGTTAATTTCGTTATATCCAGGTTTAACTGTATTATAGCTGTATGCACACATAAAAGCTTTACATCTTGAACTTCTTCAATGTAGTCATCTGTGAGAACAGTCGTTGAAGGCCCGATATTCACCATGACCCTAATGACATCTCTTTTTCATCACCTACCAAGTATGAACCAGGGCTCATTAAAGTCCGAAAACATGAGCCCTGGCTCGAGTGCAAGCATCCTGTCTTCATCGTTCATCACCTCCATTTTGTGCAACCCAAAATCCAGACTAGTCACTCGTAGCCACACTAACCAAACACTAATTAAGCCAGTGTAACATTCACAACATAGCTGAGCCAAGTCAAAGGCATAATAGGAGTCTAGTATTAGCTACTGTAGTAAATAGCACTAGAACCTTCCCAATGATTGATGGTTAATGAGTTGTGCTGTGTATGTCACTGCTCATGCAGGAAATACAGCCAGTTTTAATGCCTGTTTTTTGAAAATGTGTGCAAAATTGCTGAAACATGATGCAGACAATTGCAATTCAAAATTTTTAAAGCAAATGCAGTGTATAAGTAGTGCCTTTAGTAGTGTCCTTATTGTCCATTTAAAGGCAAAAACATTGCTTGCAACTGTACTGCTTCCTTGAAGTACATTTCGTCTACTTTTTGCTCTATGCTTCTATGCTTCAGTGTGCATAACAAGTAGCACTATGCAAGTGCAGAGCACACCTCTTAATTCCTTCAAGTATGGTTATGCTTCAAAATAAACTATTCCTACATGGCTCCTTTGTTACATGATTTTTTTTTTTTTTCATTTGCTGCTCAGTGTCTGCTTTTTTGTTAATTGAAGCTACCATAACCTTCTTGTTGGCAGTTTGGTTAGTTGTGAATTTTATGTTGCATTGAAGAGAAACTGCCATGCTGGTGCTGTTGCTTATGAAATTGTCTCAGGCAGCCTGTTTTGTATACTTTAGAAAGCATAGAAAATACAGCTAGAATTTTTTCACTCTTATATTGAATGATGGTATACTTATTGCAAGTGAGTCATTGCTCACGTAGTGGAAAATGGTTACCAAATAAGATCATATCATTGTGTATAATGCCATTCTGCATGTCGACAGTGGCATAACTTCAGCACCATTTTCTCTGTTGCTTTAAGTAATGTTAGTGCATAACTTTTTTTACCACCTGTTGACAACCTGTGTGTACTGTGCAAAATCAGGGAGCATTCATGCTACATGGTGCTCATTGATAGTTTGTGTGGTGCTAGACAGCCTAAAGTGGTACTTGGAAATTAGCTGCCTAGACTGTATTTGTAAAAGACAATGAGCAGAAAGGCTCTGCTTGTGCTGCCAACACTTCACCTTACAGATATTTTCAGTATTACACGAGGAGATAGTCTTGTAGAAGGGATTTGAAAAGCAGTTCTTCTATGGCCTTTGTGTTCCAAAATTAAATTTTTCCAGCAAGAATGGATAGGCTGTTTGCTATCTCTAGAGCACATGGCATAAATGTCGGATTAATAACGGTAGCTTAGCATGCTTGAAAAAAACAACAAAAGAACAAGAAAGAAAGTACAGATTTTAATAATAGCATTTAGTTATACATTTATTTGCTTAATTTATATAGTAGTATACCCAAGTCAAAAGTGAATTTAAAAAGGAGATTTCGTAGTGTCCAATCTGTTGTAATAATATTTCAAAACAAAACATGTTTAGCCTGTTCTACAACGTTGTGGGCCTGCAACAGAAAGACTCTATATTTTGTATCACTTGGTAGTGCTTTCTTGGTGCTGTACACTTATTAAACGCAAGTGATTTGAGACAAAATAATTTTTGCTGGCCAAAAGCTTGTCTAATAATTACAAGTTAGATTACTATGCTCTATCTCGCAATTTGTTGGCAGTGCAGCCAAGGCAACAAGCCTCTGCATGGCATTTGGAACTGTGTACTGAAAATAGTTATGATTATAATGTACAGCTATTTATGCATGTTATATAGTCTGATGACCTCATCATAATCAATCTTGTTGCCTATTACACTTTATTTCTGCCATATATTCCGCATTTTCTTTTTCTAGCTCAAGAATATAGTCTCTAATTTCAGCGTCATATTTGGCAATAAATTTAACACAAGTAGCATGTTTTGTGTTATAGGAGCGAAAAATGTGTTCATAGTATTATGAAAACCTTATTTATACTTCATAGTTCAACAATATAACAGTTTAATGTGCACACTTATTTGCACTAATGTGGATGCTTCAGGTTCATATTCTGCTATCCACTTTGCAGACACGCAGTCTGATTCTCTGATAGCGTTTACTGGTTGAACTAGGAGCTTCACCAGCTATCATATTCAGCTAACTAAAACGAGGAAGTGCCTTTTTTTCTGCTGTGTGTAGCGAGTGACGGTGCATGAGCTCTGGTCATCTGGTAGTAAGCCAGCGTGGCTTCCTAAAGTCAACAACCCAGCTGGGTTTAGCTTCAATAAAATGTGGCATGCTGCTGTATTTTGCGAACACTGCTGTGAAATGCAAATGCTGCCGTGAAACGCAAACACTGTCGTGAAACGCAAACGCTGTCGTGATATGTGGTGCATTAACTTCACAAGGATCTCTAACCTCTTGCCGAATGCTACAAGACAAGGTGAAAAAATTTTAAAGCTGATTGTTCTGAGTTTTTTGCTAGGGGCAAATAGAAAGATATGCCTGCAGTGTCAGCTGGAGTGCCATTGATTGAATTAGCACTGACATAAATGAAGGCTAAGAAATTTGCCAAAAAGCATTGATTGGATGCAAACATATTTTTCGTTTTCCTTGCATTGAATCAGTCAAGACAAAGGTGACCTTTGCTATTGACATAGCTGTTTCATGTCGCGTTGTGTGTAGTGACCACGGTGTAAGAAGATAGGTGTTCCAACAGCGCGCCCGCGCTGGGGCGAGAGAGCAGCCACTTCGCGTGACCGGAAGTGAGCGCCGCCGCTAGGGGCAGCACGTGTTCAGGAGGCCTTGGAGAAGCGGCACAACAGTGGATAATTTACAACCTCCGTCAGCATATAAACACCCATACCCAAATATATGCAATTTTTCGTTATTTAGACGCCAAATCCTGAGCAGGTAGAAGGTTTCATGCCTCTTACAGTCAAAATACCGTCATTTCGAACACGAGAGAGATGCATCGTCTGCTCTAGCAGATGGGGTGCTGCACTTACCGCTGCTCGCCGCGTCGGAGTCAATCGGAATGTCGGCAGAAATATAAAGGGACGTTCCTCCATCCAAGTAGAGTCGTTTTAAGCAGGCGAACGACATATATTCATCGAAATAAAGCACTTCTGCCGCACGTGCCCATAAAAGCATCAGCAAAGCGAGCGAAAAAGTGGCCCCCAGAACAGGTGCTGCCCCTTGCGGCAGTGGCGTGCGTAGAGTCACACTAAGTGGCCGCGCCTCGCGCCGCCGTCGGATCACCTTCCTTTTTTACACCGTGGTAGTGACAGAGTGCGTTTGGGCTATTGGGGGGGGGAAGGGGGGTGCTCTTTATTGAGGCTGACACCTGCTATAACTTTGCTTCACTGCCAACATAGTGTGAGGCAGACAATAATGAACTGATACACTAGTTATCATTCTAATACAGGGAAACTTAAAGTTGTAAAGGGAGCTGCACTTGGTTATATTCATCACTTCATTGTAACGATTGTCCATCCTCACAGATGACATTGACCAACTAGTGTTGTAATGCAGGCTTGCTGGTATGATTTCTTGGTTCTTGGTGCTCTTTAGCCATATCTGGCCCTTGTGCCACTAAACACTATATCATTGTTGGTATTCCATACCTCCGTATACCTCCTTCAGCAGGGCACCTTGTCTTGCATTTATACTTTTGTACAGAAAAGTTAATAGTCAAGAGTATTTCTAGTTTTAAGAAAAGAGAACTTGTTGTTACCCAAATGTTTCCGAGACGCTGTCTGGACTAGCTTTGCCTATGTTGTGTTTATTGCAAGTCGCTTTTTGTCCGAGGCAACAGTGGCAGTCAGGCTAGTTCTGTATGCAGACATATTGACAGCACCAAAAGATTCACCACACAGAGTAGGATACAGCGCTGGCACTATGCTCATAAGTTTACTTTAGCAGTAATTTTTTAGTATTGTTTTGTTACAGTAGGTACCATAAACATTATGCTAGCAGTACATATTTGGAGTCTAGTTGGAACAGCTCACATGTTCCATTAATCCTTGTTTAGCTATACCACTTAGATAAGAGAGGTCACATGTCGCGGTGTGAAGTACAAAGTTGAAGGGGCACAAAGTGGAATATAAAGTTCAGCTATATTGGTAAATTACGCGTCTGGAATACGAGAAACATCACTTTCACTATGAGTGGAGTCTTGGCAAGGCAGAAACGAATAAAAAAAACTTAAAAATGGGCTTGAAATTTATGCACAATCTCCTTGGGACAACGTAAGATTTGGAGAGCACCTGCACAGGACTTGTTACTACTTTATTAGTAAGCAAGGATTACATTGAATTCTAAGGAAACCAGAGACGCCATCTAGCTAGTTAAAAAAAATAAAAAAATTTAAAACAAGAACAGCCTATCAAGCGAAAGTGCTTTGAAGTTCGAGACATCATACTGGTATACCAGTGCTGTTCGAGTAGCAAATTCAAAAAGGGAAACTTCGTGTTTTCTTTCGTGGTAATAGCAATCTTTTCCCACCAAATAAATGTAACTTGCATATTGAAAAAAATACTTCGTACCACTAAACTAACTTAGTGTTGCTCTTTAGTGTCCCTTTAAGTGCTCAATATTTGCTTCTCAGTGTATTCACTTATATTATTTACAATATAAGGGATAAGTTGCTAAGTTCATAATTACTTCTTTTTGCGGAAATAGGAAGCAAAGATGAAATAAATTTTGCCCTACCTAAAAAACAGGATTGCAGTTTTATAAACTTTTATTGACTAATTGTTTAATGTTTTTGTGAAATTTAAATAAAATGAAAATGAAAAATTAGAAACTATGAAAAGTGAGGAATCAGCCACAGTAGCGCCCAGTTTTGCCATCTTAAGCTTGATACATATACCGTGTTCATAATACTACATGCATTCTTGAGCCATAATAAGGTATGTGTGCTTGCTACACAATCTTTTCATGCCTAAGAAAAAAAAATTACACACCAACGTACACACACACGAATTACGCGTACGTGTGGCCTGACTAAGTTTCGCATAGTACGAGGCTAGTTGAATGTGTCAAACTAATCAAAATTTTGCGAGGCCCAATGGCTACAACACTGATAAGCACTGGGCCAAAGTTTATTTCTTACGCGGGCGGCCCCGGCCGAGCGTGCGCAGACGATAGTCAACTTCTTTCAAAAGTACGTAATTATTATTGAAATTCTAAAGCAGATTTTCGATTACTTCAGCCTGTTTATTAAACTACATCAATAAGTATACACAGTAACAGTAGGATGACGCAGACTGATCCAAACACCCTTCTAGATTGATGTCAGCTATCAGCCAATAGCATCGGTTTATGGAAATCTTGCATATGACAGCATATGCAAGCTGCCGGCAGCTTCAAAGCTGGTGAGACGGCCTCGTTTGAAAAGAGCGTGTTTGAGAAATATGTGACTTCGCACTCCACTTGTGAGCTACACATGTCACGCACAACTGCAAAATTTGGCCAAGATGTTCACAGCAGCGTATGCAGACCATGGACTGCATTTTTTCACCAAGCCCGAAGGACACTCACGACACGACACACACGACACGACATATACGACATCACACACATGACACGGCACACACGACACGAGTGTGTCTCAGTCCTAGTTTCTCGCACTGTTCTCACTACAAGATGCAATACCAAGTAGCCCAGTGTCGCACCCTTTTGCAGTTATTATATCACTGAGACTGCACAGTACTTAGCTCGATGTCAGCAGGAAGGTTGTATGAGGCACGTAAAATGGCATTGTAGCACCAAACAGGAAAAAAAATGTGGTTGATCCCTCTTATATAGGAATCGGTATAGAACACGAAAGTGAAACGTGTCTTCACAGAAGTAGTGTAATGTTTATTGCACATTGATATATAATGTCTATTGGTGTTTTGTGGCTAAAGCGCCCTTAGGCGTTGATGCACCCACGCTGACGCCTGGTGGCACGTCTCCTCCATCACGACTACCAACGTCGATGACCATGAGCAACCGTCGTGCATATGGAAGCTGCACTACGCTGCACACGCTAGCACAACGCGAAAGACGAAGCACGTAACTGACACACTAATACAACGCGCAAGACAAAGCACGTAACTGAATCGTCACCGAGTCAAATCAGCGCGTACAGCGCGTCGTAATTGCAGCCTCCGCGATCAACTTCAGAAACATTTTCAGAGCTAATAGACAGTTTTAGCAGAGCGTTCACGGTCCGCTTCGCTCAGACCGTCGTGTCCGAACGATTCGCGCACAGCCGCTCAGCGGAACGCTAGCGGTAACCCAAATGCGCGTGCGCACAACGCTCATATCGGCAGCGGAACGAAGAACGCTGCCCACGGTCCGCTACGAAGCCATTTGAGCGGAGCGTTAGGATGCGTCTACAGGTTGCTTTGCCGTTTTACAGCCGCGCTGAGCGCGCGTGGCCGGCGTCTCTGGCAGACGCGCTTGTCAAACAAGCCAAATCAACGCAGTTCATGCAGCCAGCGGTGTGCGTGAAACGTTCGCGGAGCGGAGCGTAAGCAACGCTCTGCTAAAACTGTCTAATTGCGGAGGCCACGCTCCGCTGTGCTGAGTACGGTGAACGCCACCTAGGTGGCGTTGGTAGTGCTTCTTGATGCCAGCGTCCCTTCGAATGCTGGCATCGAGGTGTCGTAGTGCTGAGACCACCGAAGCGTTCACTGTCGGTGCGCGTTAGTGTCATAATGCAGTACTTCTCTTTTCTGCTCGTAGGCGGCGGCACCGCCCCGAGCAAGAGCGCGGGTACACGGAGGAGTGTTAGATATATAAGGCGCGTCTGTGTAGCTCTCTGCAAATGCGTTTGTGGCGCAATGGGTTAAACGCTCGGCGATCTATCGTCGCGGACCGAGAGGTCGTGGGTTCGATTTCCAAATTTTGCATGTTTGTGGAACTTTTAACACGAAAGTGTTTTATGCCGGGGTCCACCAAGACTTCACTGACGTATTTCCGTCACGGAAATACGTCATAGAACATAATACAAAGAAAGAAACCAGAAGAAAAAGTTCCACAAACATGCAAAATTGCAGAGAGCTACACAGACGCGCCTTATATATCTAACACTCCTCCGTGTACCCGCGCTCTTGCTCGGGGCGGTGCCGCCGCCTACGAGCAGAAAAGAGAAGTACTGCATTATGACACTAACGCGCACCGACAGTGAACGCTTCGGTGGTCTCAGCACTACGACACCTCGATGCCAGCATTCGAAGGGACGCTGGCATCAAGAAGCACTACCAACGCCACCTAGGTGGCGTTCACCGTACTCAGCACAGCGGAGCGTGGCCTCCGCAATTAGACAGTTTTAGCAGAGCGTTGCTTACGCTCCGCTCCGCGAACGTTTCACGCACACCGCTGGCTGCATGAACTGCGTTGATTTGGCTTGTTTGACAAGCGCGTCTGCCAGAGACGCCGGCCACGCGCGCTCAGCGCGGCTGTAAAACGGCAAAGCAACCTGTAGACGCATCCTAACGCTCCGCTCAAATGGCTTCGTAGCGGACCGTGGGCAGCGTTCTTCGTTCCGCTGCCGATATGAGCGTTGTGCGCACGCGCATTAGGGTTACCGCTAGCGTTCCGCTGAGCGGCTGTGCGCGAATCGTTCGGACACGACGGTCTGAGCGGAGCGGACCGTGAACGCTCTGCTAAAACTGTCTATTAGCTCTGAAAATGTTTCTGAAGTTGATCGCGGAGGCTGCAATTACGACGCGCTGTACGCGCTGATTTGACTCGGTGACGATTCAGTTACGTGCTTTGTCTTGCGCGTTGTATTAGTGTGTCAGTTACGTGCTTCGTCTTTCGCGTTGTGCTAGCGTGTGCAGCGTAGTGCAGCTTCCATATGCACGACGGTTGCTCATGGTCATCGACGTTGGTAGTCGTGATGGAGGAGACGTGCCACCAGGCGTCGGCGTGGGTGCATCAACGCCTAAGGGCGCTTTAGCCACAAAACACCAATAGACATTATATATCAATGTGCAATAAACATTACACTACTTCTGTGAAGACACGTTTCACTTTCGTGTTCTATACCGATTCCTATATAAGAGGGATCAACCACATTTTTTTTCTTCTGGTTTCTTTCTTTGTATTATGTTCTATGACGTATTTCCGTGACGGAAATACGTCAGTGAGGTCTTGGTGGACCCCGGCATAAAACACTTTCGTGTTAAAAGCTACTAAAACTTATGATTGCGAATGCAAATATTTAACGTATGATGCAACAAGTGTCTATATAATTTACCTTATCAGCACTTGCCACAAGCTTGTGGCAAGTGCTGATTCGACTACTGTGTTTAGTTTAGTATCTGTGCCATCATTTTCTTGTATTGCGTATTGTCTCTTTCAACTTGTTCAGCACTGGCGTGTAGATTTTTGTTGCTAATAATTGCCTACACTACTTGGCTTGTTCTACCAGGTTTCTTGTAAGCTTCTTGGTGGATGCGCGGGGTGGCGCCATGCGTGGCTGCCGACACTCTGGTGTTAGGGTGATCATCCCGCCGCGCAAGGCGCAGATGCCTATGCGTATTACTTGCCGCTACCTGCGCAAGGAGAAGCTTCCTCACCCACCTCCACTGCTTGAGGGAGAAGCTTGTGCCTCTCGCATCCTTGAGGTTGGGCCTGCAGGAGCTAAGTTCCTTGGGTGAGTCATCAGTACTACTCGCAGATGGGGTATAGGGCATAAACCCTACAGTAGGCTTCTGTAATATCAATTTTTGGTTTGTGAATTAAAAGTGTCTAGTAATAGTGTTGAGGAGTAAATAGATACAACAGCCAGAAGTTGGTAAATCTAAAGAAAAAGAGAGGGGGGGGGTTTGAGGGTTGAGTCTGTTACTTGCAAAGATGGAAACAGTTTCATCTCAGGGAACAGTTTATTTTCAAAGTTCAAAGTGATATTAAACAGATAGTTTCAAGAAAAAATGCTAGTTCAATATTTTTTACATTGCCCAGCAGTACCAAAAAATTTGTTTACATTATTTAGCTCAGTGTTTTGCTTCACTCTACTTGAAATTTTGTGGTGCTCAGGCCATAAGGGCGTTTCAAATTCGCCCATTGTGGTCTGATGTGTTAGTAACATCTTGGTGAGGGCTGGTTAGTTTATCTTTAGAACTATGCTCAAACAGCACAACTGAAACAAGAAAAGAAAATGCAAGAAAACCATGTTGTCCTATGACAGCACAAACTATAAATTAAGAGGGCATAGTGGCGCTGTGTATTAAGGCAGCACCTAAGAAGTCATGCAAGCATGAGCAGAGTTTATCGAATCGGACAGCACGGTTAATGGAAGCAGGTTTTCCCTGTTCTCTCATCACTTCAGTATGTGAAACTTCTTGCAGAAAGAAAAACGGATAAGTTTCAAACCAGCGCGCAAAGAAAAGCCAAGAGACCAGTGCATGTGGTGCTGTATGTGCACGAGGTGTGGCACAGCTTAAAGAAAGTACCCAAGCGACATAATGTGAATTTAATTTTCAGTGCCCCTTGCAAAGCTATCTATGGTGTGCAATCAAATGAAAAAGCATAACAGGCCCCAGTGCACCACCAATCATAAAACTAGTTTCACTGACTGCACGCTCAACGTGATTTACCAGATTCATGCTAAGCTGTTGTAAAGTATATACTATAGTAGAAGAGAAACTTGGGTGAGTTGGTGGGAATTCATGTTTTGGAAAAAATAACAGCGCTGGGGTAGACAAGGTCACAAGGAAGAGCGCCAGTGTCGTGTTCTTCCTTGTGTCCTTGTCTACCCAGTGCTGTTATTATTTTTTCCAATACATGTATATACTGTAGGACAAACGGGACAGTGTTTTAATGATCGAGCATGTCAGCGCTGCAATAATGGGAAGAATGGGTATGGAAGCCATCTAGCGGGCCATTTTAATAAGTGCCCATGCACTCCCATGTATGAGAAGGCAAAGTTCCTAAGAAAAGGACAAACCAAGAAGAGAGAAATAATAGAGGCATTTTATTTTGGAAAGGTTGGAGATAGCTATGTAAGCATGCCCTCTCTTGCATTATCAGAAAAAGAAATAGCCTTTTTGCATGATGGACTATGATTGTGTCATGTACATGTATTTGTGTATGCATGCCTATTCTAGGCTGAATATATAAAGGCTGGCATTCTTCAAATAAAAATTTTGTTGTCAGTCAGCACTTGTGCTGTAGTATTTCTTTCGCTGTGTGTCCTTGTTTCAGTCGGGCTGTTTGAGCCTAGTTCTAAAGTCTGATGTGTGTTGTGTGTCGTCACATTGTGCCGAAGTTGCATTTAACCTTGACTGCATGATGCCAACGGTTTAGACAGTGATGCGCGAATTCAGCTCAGGGCTTTCTACGTACACATGTGCTTAATCCATTTTGTCCAGTTAAGTGCACAGACGAACTTGCTGGTTGGTTGTTCGTGGTCCTGAATGTCGCTTGTGCAGTTTTAGTAGTGCATATAATCTAACACCTTATCATTGATTAGCCACTCGATGAGTGGCAGATCGAGTGGCAGAGCGCCCGCCACTACGCTCGCCAGTGGCAGATTTTTTTCATGGTCACACTGCCTTTGCTGTTAGACCTAACAAGCGCTGCTTTGCTAGGCATTGGCATTTGTGGGGTCTTAGGGTCTCACAGGAGTACCGACCACCGTGGTTTCGAGCTTAGTGAGCCACAGGGACATGTCAGCCGTCACCTCCACCACCGCTGTGCACGAGCTCAGACCACAAGGGGCTACCGAGTGACACAAGCAAGAACACAGTATTGCCCTGTGTTAACGGAAACCGTTTATTGACTCCGGCGGCACCAGCACTCCATAAACGCCCGGGCGGCGGTGAACCAACGGGGTCCCACGCCAAGGGCGAAAATAGACATGAGCGCCTATAGCACGTTGCTGCGAGAGTACAGGCTCAAGTTTGGACATGCCTCTAGGAAAAGTCCCGATGGCTATGCTACTTGCCCTCGCGATAACCAATGGGCCAACTCGCGAGAGCTTGGGCAATCTCATTCGGCTTGGGCCTTCGGCAAGTGCGGCTTGGTGTGGCACTACCTCACGCGAGCACTAGGCACCGCTCTTCGGCTTAGCGTCGGGAAAGGATCAGCACAGAGTATGTGCTCCCTGCATGGGCAAAGGCACCGTGCGCGAGCTCAAGTCCTAGTCACAAAGGTGTTGGCGGACGAGAGGAAAGAATGTGCGTACCCTGCGCTGGTCCTGGAGATAAGAGAGCCACGCTAAGCCATTAGCAGCCAAACACGGCCACGTCGTGACGTGACGTCCCTACCTCAAAACGTCACGAATGGAGCGCCACCGCTGAAACCAGTTTTGAGGAAGAACTGGGGGGGGGGGAACGTAGGGATGGCAGAACAGGTGAAGCCTGCACAATGGCGCCGGCACATTCCTCAAGCCCCACAAGTTATGGTTTGGTGCTGAATCGATGTAGATTTATTCACAGCGGTTGTACAGCTATCAGAAAGCCGAGGAGCTACCTTGCCAATGAAAGTGACAGTGTGAGAGGAAACCTGAATGGCAATACCTTCCTTTGCAGCCGCCATTTTTCTGACATCGTGTGTGCGGCTAATGTCCAAGAATTGAGGGAGTCACTATGTAGTATCTGAAAGTTGGATTGCCGTTATACATTGATTCCATAGTGAAGGTGGCAGTGGCATAGGGATGTCCGAATAATCGAGCAGATTCGAAAAATCAGTCGGCCATTATAAACAAATTCTTTGGCTTCTCTTGGCTATGAGCCGTGTCATTAACAATGTCACTTGCTTGCTGAAACTGAAGATGCAGATTGTACATGTATTCAAATTTATATTCGTTTGTTTCGAATACTTTGAAAATGCCAAATGCTGAAATTCGAGTTTCGAATACCGAATAGCATACTATTTGGTTGATTATTAGAATATATCAAATACCTCCACAAACTACCAAACAAGCTTTTCCACTGGTTGTGTGCCTAATGTGCATTTCATGGAATGCAGGCCAGTGATTCTTGAAGTGCCTCACTTTGCATCACTGCGAGGCAAGGAGCGAGAGATTAGCATCCTGCGCAGTGACAATGGAGAAACGTGGAAAGAGCACACTCTTGAGGCTTCTGAGGAAGCCGTTCAAGAGGTCCTAAATGAGAGCTTTGAAGGAGAAGGTGCGTACATATCTTTCATTGAAGTCTGTAGAGATTTTTTTTTTTTTGTGTGTGTGATATTCACAGCAATAATCCTTGCTGGCCAGCAAACGGCCCTGGGCTTTTTAGGTGTGAGGGAACAGGTTATTGTTCTTCTTGTGCCTACCAACCATACCAGATACTTGAAGTTCCTGCTCTGTACTGAAGTCTACAAGCAATTCCTACTCCCACAGTCAGATTTTGATACCCACAGGGTCTGGTCCTTTGCCACGCTGGCTAATTATCTGAAACCATAAAAGTGGTTGGGTCAGTTCACTAAGGGGAAAAAATGCACCCACACCAACTCTCCTTGTTTAGCTGGGTGCTAAAAAAGTTTCATATGAAATTTACGGAAAGTGCCATTATGTTGTACTAACAATGAAAACTGTCGTGTAACAAAAAAAAAGTCATTTTAAAATTTTAGAGGAAGTTACCTCTTATAAGCAAAAACAAGTAGTTTTATATCATGCCTCTATATTGCTTATGCAATGGCAGCTATTCCATGTTGCAGTGGTACTACATAAGCATGGTGTACAGCGTGGTACAGTATGTCCTTTTTTATAGCAAGGGTCTCAAACTTAAGCTAGGTGTAAGGTCGCATATATATGTAGCTCGTGGAGTGCCCTGCCGGCTTTACTATGATACGTAAGGGAAGAATGGAGAGCACTATTGCTAAGTCAGGAGGACTGTACAGGCTGAACAGAATTGGGGTTAATTGTAATTAATTATCTAATTCGAGAAATACTGTCCTAATTATCAAAGTGTCAGTGAGAAAATTGTAGAGCAACATGAAAAACTCCCGATACAGCTTTCTGTTGCTCAATACGTGCTACATAAAAATGTTTTTCCGAGCCTGAAAGAAGCCCACAAATACATGGAAAGTGCTTTGAGCGGCCAGTCGCGCGGCAATATTGCGTGTATTCGCGGGGTTTTTTTTCTATTAACAGGGATTTTTTTTTTTATTAACATTTTGCACTTTGCTTTTTAGGTATGACAAACGTGGAATAGTTGACCATCAGCTTTTAATGTCCCCAGGTGGTATTCTGGGCCTGTGTGCTTATGATCTGCTGTTTTGGTGCTTTATGGCAGAGCTGAGTGCCTTGGAGGACCTGCAGACGAACCGTATTGTGCGAATCCTGACTACAGACTTCCCACAGTACTTTGCGGTGGTGAGCAGGACACGACAGGAGGTGCATGCTGTGGGTCCCGAAGGGGGCCTTCTCAGCTCCACAGTGGTTCCCCAGGTCCAAGCCATCTTCCCCGAGGGTGCCCTCACCAAGAAGATCCGCGTGGGCCTCCAGGTAGGGCAGCCCCTCCCACCACCGTACCTGGCACAGGCCGAGACACTCAGCGAGCCTGACGAGGAGCCCGCCATCAGTCGGGGGCCCTCGCGCTCGAGGCTGAGCTTCCTGTTGCCTGCCCGCAAGGGCCCAGCCGCACGCAATGGCCGAAAGCGACCCCCTCGCAAGGCGGGCTTTTTTGCGCAGCTTGTGAGAAGGACCTGGCCGAGGCTTGCTGTCTTTTCGCATGTCTGATTGAAGGGCCAGGCTTCTCACACAGTGCTTGTTGCTTCCACCTTGGGCTTGTGTGGCAAGGGGATAGGTCTACTGCATAAGGTTGTAGTAAGAAAATAGGGCACAGTACTGACTTGGTGTGACTCCAGTCATCCTGTGTTATCTTGTGAAGACATCTTTGAGGTGCATGCGGCAGTTTCTAGATGATTTTATGATGACAAAAGCTTTTACCTAAAATGATTGCGCTTATCTTTTTCTTCCTTGAAGAGGTACCATTAATTTGCTTGTGATATTTGTTTTTGTTCTGTGGGGATGCACAGAGAGGGCAGAAAGAATTGCAGTTTCAGGATTATTATTATAGCAAGATATCACTTTTCTAAATGCTAAATAAACAAGCTGCAGTATTTTAGAGGAGCTTTTCTGAATAATCATATTATTAATTAGTTGTGTTTTTAAATGGCTGTTTGTTTGTTAATATACTTTTTCTTGCACACTCTAGAAAAAGCTTTGGCCCTGCAAGATACTCCAAGACATTAGCCTTTTACTAAATTCACTTGTGTAGTTCTGATTGCAGGCAGTTAGCTTGGTCTGGTTAGTGAGGTACACTTCTCATGCTGATTGTGCTCCTTGCAGTGGGACACATAAGAGAGTGATGAGTGGAGAAACAGCCCTATTTTGGATGAATTTATCCTTGCCATGCATTTACACATCAATGCTTCTCTATGTTTGGGTTGCAATATCTGTTGGTCTTGTTGGTCTTACTGGCGTTGGCATCTTTATTTTTCATTTTTTAATATTTTAGTGGGTTCTTACAGACAAGAGCATTGTCTTTATATGTTATGGGCTAATTGCAGCTAATGATTGTAAATTTACTTTGAACTATCTGCTTAAACAAATTCATATTATGCTGCATTTGGAACGGATTAGCTGCATTATCTAGCTTAGACATTTAAACTTTGGCAGCTGTAAGGTACCTTATACTCAAAGGGGCCATGAGATAAAAATTTCTAACTTGAATTATGCATCGCATGCTAAGCATCCCACAGCGAATTGGAAAAATTTCAGCACGTTCGGTACAGTGGGAAATTCGTATTTTTTTATATCGCAGTCGAACTGTACAACAGTCTGGCAACACTGATAGGTGAATAAATGAAGTGCATTCTGAGTGGTCAATGTGCGTAGTATACATGTGGATTTTATTTCGCACGTGTGTATTGGTGGTCAGCTCGGGATGCCTTTGCATAATGGTGGGTGTGCACCTTCTCGGCACGGTGTGCACGTGGTTTGAGAATGTTTCCAAGTGAATGACACAACGATGGCCTCGCACTTCTTGATGTCACACAAGCCATGTCAAAATGGCGGTCACTTTTAGTGGGCGGTGCTTGGAGGCAGCGATTTCAAATTGGAAATTTCATTTGGAAGATGTGCTCTGAAAGCCTATGCAAGGCCATGTCTTTTCTGGTGTCTATCACCAAATATAATTCCAGCTGTTTTTTATGTCTATAGCCGTATTGGCCCGTCTGGTTTCAGTTAACGATAAACTGAAAATAGTTGGGCGACCATGTCGTGGCCCCTTTAACATATTGCAGAAAAATGTATTTGTTTAAGAGGTGGCTGCTATGTTTGCAGGTACATAGCATAGCACCTGCAAACATAGCAAGGGTAAGTGCATGGGTGTGGTATTCCTCTCTAGACATTTTCTGCTAGGCTATGCCTTGCAGTCTGTGCAGTCTGCCATGACCCTTGCTGTTATAAGCTCATCTATCACTTGTAAACACTGATTGTAACCATTGTGTGTACACAAGAGTCACGGGAGACGATGTTCAAACACAGCAGACGGGAGTTACGTGGTGCTTGTTCAAAAGCATGTGTACGCATTTCTGCTCGCGTTGGAAGCAGATAAGCAGCACGGGTTATAGTATATAGAATGGAATAGCCTAGCAGATGATGCTCGGACATGAGGATGCTCTGTATGCATGCACATACCCTTGCTACTTTCGCAGGTGCGCTCCATGACGCAGTGTTGACCGTTGTGTAGGTCAATGCTCCTGTAAAATTATTAACAACTTCGTAGAGCTCTACATGAAAATGTTGTGAACAATTGAAGTATGATCTTTGTTATACATCGTCCTGTAACTATCGTACACCTGCTGAAAGCATAGTATTTATTTTTATTTATTATATCTTCAGTCATGTTGCCTTAGTTCAGAAATTGAGTAAGGTAATTGAGTGTAATCATTTATATCCAGGAAGTTCTGTAAAATTCTACTGCCATAACTGAAGATTGATTTTTGCTCTTTATTACTGTCTTTTTTTCATTTGTAAATAAGCAAGCAACATAATCAGTGCAAAATAAGTACAATTTCATTCTATATAAGAAATACTCTTTTTTTTGTGGCTCCATTATGGCACAAAAACATTTACATTATGTTGATTATTTGTGCAAGGGAGCACAGGACAAGTGGTCAGATTGGATGGCACACAGCAATGCGTGCTTTGCACTCTGCCCATTTCTCCCATGTTTCTGGCTGTACAATTAATCAAAATGCCATACCAAGAAGCCCAAGTATCTGACCTTGTTTAGGATATAATTCTTTTATTAAATAAGTCTAATTTGTGGGTAATTATCCATTACATACAGTGCCTAAATGTTCAGGAAGTCTTATATATATTATGATTTGTATTCATCTACTTTTTAATTGTTGATTTTGGGAATGATTAACTTTTCTCTGAAGTGATGACACTAGAACAGAATATTTAGTAAGTTGTAATAAGAGCTTTGAGTATCAATGATTTGGAGCATGCACATGCGAAATTCTCTGCTTGCATCAGAATTGCTCTGTTAGCACGATAGTCTAATAAGGACAAGATATGGTTTCGTTGTAGTCTTATTGCAGTGCTGCTTCAATAGTTATGTCGATTACGTTATTGCTGCATCTCAGAGCCCACTTTCGTGCGTACTGGAAGCCGAACCCAGGGAAAGGACAACACATAATGCCATGTTTTATTATGATACATTAAGGGACATTATTCTGTAGCATTATTTATAAAGATTGCTGAAAGACTGTCAGAGGCCACCTGAGTCATATTGTCATGTTGTTGCTTCGTTTCATAAAATTAGCAAGCTTGTAATTACATAATTGCTTTTCCTTCGGGATAGTTTTATTTTTATTTTTTAAGGCAATCAAAATACTGTCAGTGACTAGTGCATCATAGCAGTGCTCTTTCATGTTGTTATTAATAGCTTTTAGTTCTGTGCAGTGAAAAAAGAAATGGTGTACTTAAGTAATTTTTCTAATTCCATGCAGAATTGCACACATTCAGAAGCAGTTTCCAAAAATTAAGTATAAAAGTTGGAAATTAAGGACAAATCAAGTGAGACACCCAAGCACAGTGTCGTTCCTCCCAGTTCAGGCTCTTTTTGCAGGTAAACAGCAACCTAAAATGAACACTAATTGAGAGAAGAAAAGTTAGGCTGGCATCATATTTCCATCAAAACAGATGCTATCATTATGTGGTGTTTGGGTGCAAAATATTCTTTCGCTTTTGGTGAAAAAAGTAACGAGGAATGGCGCTAAGTTATGACCTAGTTTGTGGTCTGGAGGCTTGGAACAAAGTTTGACAGGGTTGTCCCTGCACTACTTACACGTGTACAGCAGGCTTTTATGGCTATCCATTAAATGTCATTGTGTGAATTTCAAGTCTTGCTTAATTACGTTAATGAAGAAAAGTACTGATTCTTGCAGGCCATCACTAATATTAGTGGTCAAGTCTTCATTGCTGTGGTTGAAGTTGTTGTATGGATAAGTATTCTTGCTATGGGCTTTTTAATGGAAATGGTTGGGAAAATTAAGTTTAGTGCCATTATTTCCTTATGACAGACTATCCAGTTGCCTGAGATTCTTTTAATGTGATATTATTTATCTAGTCTTCTGAATATAGTCATTTTTGTTGTTCTTTTAGCATTTTTATATAATATATATGTTATGCATTTATGCAAAAGATTTTAGTATCAGCTGCCTCATTTTACAGAGGTGAAAGCGTAGGCTTTCTTGTGAATAGTATTTTGGTGCGCCCTGTAACTATTTTGTTCAAACATTTTAGTTAGATACATGTACCGTTTTGTCAGTCATTGTTGGCAGCTAAGATTTTAAGAAGCTTCAAAAGAGACATGCAGTATCGCAATTTGAATAAGCATTTTTAGTGTACTTCAGGTATGAGTTCCTTTGTATAAACCAACAAGGTCTGGTAAACAGACTATTTTTCATTTTATGAATTTGGCATAAGCCATGAGGTACCTGAATCCTGAAAAATTTTGAGGCACTTGATCATGATTCAATCTTATATAAGCATATTGAGTACTTTTTTCAATGGTCACAGCTGCATGACAGGCACACCAGACATACGCACTTCAAACTGTGATTGAACCCTTGCCCGCATGTGGCGCCCTTCCAAGATGCAGTGTACAGTTACATACATTAGCCGAATTGGTGCTGCACACAAGTGGGGTTGGTCTGCTCCTCTTTGCAACCTTCTACAGTGCTTGCATGTTTAGGCATGCTGAAGAATAAAGTGCTTGCTCAAAATAAAGATCATTTCTAGCTTCTTCTTTTCTAGGGATAATAATAAGTGCTTGCGGAACTCGACTATACAAGAATACCAAAAAATTGAAATTCGTATTACAGCTTTTTGTTAAAAAGAACATGTCAGATACTTAGCATCTTATCTTGTTTCAACTCTGATATGCTTGGAAGCACATGGGACTGGCTGCTCCCATGGTGCCCTTGTTCACGTCATAAGTACAGGGTTCTGCTTGTGCCCTCTGTGGCTTTTGCATGTGGAAAAGCTTCTGTAAGCCGTTTTTATAAATTGATGCTCTAAAAGTTTTTTTTTGCATTCTGGAAAATGTTCTGAAATAAATGTTTGCTTCTTGTCATAGATATGTGATTGAATTGAGTAATGGGTGAGCACATATATATTTTGCAATGTGCATTAAAAGTTCCAACTATGGAAGATATGTTCATGTGGAATTGCAAAATCTCTAGTTGTGTCATATAAGTGAAAGTGCACAAATTTTCTTGTGCCATTTCTAGCCAGAGTTTTATGTGCAATGCAGCTAAAGCCTTTATCATTCCATGCTGCAGGGCCTTTTTCAGTCTTTTCCTTTATTTGACAGGCCAATTTTTAACGTTAAGACTGCATGTCTCAATGTTAGCATTAGCAGTTTCAAATTTTCGTCTTTTATGAACTAAGACTGAGTACTCTTTGTACGTTTAAGAATGTAAGTGTTGATTTGTGTTCCTCAACTATAAAGTTATTATGTTTTGGTGAGTTGTAGGCATGCAAGATTTTGACTATAACAATGTAGCCAGTGATGTATCAGTACTGTCAACCTGCAACAATGAACCAAGTAACTGCCACATTGTACAAGCTGGTTGTCTAATTCTTTTTCAAGTCTTCCATATTTGCTGTACTGCTCCCACTATCAAACAAACTTAAAGGGGCCCTGAACCACATTTTATCTAAGTCGGGAAATGCATTTGAAGTTAAATTAGACTATTTCAGAAATACCTTGCCGCAAAAAGTTCTTCAATGCGTTCAACAGAAGCAGAATTATTGGCAATCAAATATACTGTTCGCGGTGCTTCCACTCTTTCTTTAATCATCTGCACTGCGAAGGCTATGGGAGAGCGAGGTGTGCCCACAACGCTCCGCCTACTGAATGTCACCGTGGGCCGCAGTTTAAATTTGATTTTGGATGTTCACATAGACGCCACTATTTCCGATTATTGCACCTACGAACCACCAAACGTGCCAAACAAGGTTGTCCTCAGTGAGCTGCAGTGTGTTCAGCCAGTGGACTCGTCACAGTACCTCGCGGCAGTTGCAGTAGCTACGCCACGTAGCAGACTGCAAGCTACATGCAATTGCTTTATGCACGACAGGGCTAGGGTGCACACTCGCACTCATATGCTCCTGTCTGGCTGTGCTACGGGATGCGGACTGGCTTTGTCCTGCACCAGCTTGACCGACGGATAGTAGCCACATCCAACTTGCGCATTCTGAAGTGCTATCAATAACTCAATACAAAGTGAAGTCTGCCAAGGCATCTAACCAGGGGCGGCCAGGAGTTAGCGCGTGCTGGCAAGCGTGCGAGTGTTCAAAACTAGTCGAAATTAATGAGACCCGACGGCTGTGACACCGATAAGCTGCAGGGGGGCTGAAGTTTAATTCCTATGAGGGCGGGTGCGGCCGAGTGTGAGCAGACCATAGTCGGCTTCTTCCGGAAGTGTGTAATTATTATCGAAATTCGAAGGCAGATTTTTGCTTACTTCAGCCTCTGTATTTAACTGCGTCAATAAATATACACAGTACTAATAGTAGGAAGAAGCGCACTGATCGAAACATTATTCTCAATTGATGTCAGCTATTGGCCAATAGTAGCCGTGTATGGGAATGTGCTATATTACGAAATAAAGTGTCCAGAAAAGAGTGAGGAGCAGGCTTCTGTTGAAAAGAGAGCATTTGAGAAAAAGGGCACTTCGTGCTCTGTTTGTGTGAACCACGCGCCGTGCACGACTGCAAAATTTGGCTGAGGTGTTCACAGCAGCGTATGCTATCCATGGGCAATGTTTTTTCACCAAGTCTGAGGAGTGGTTTAAGGCCCCTTAAAGGGACCTTGAAACAGTTTTTGTCAAGCTTAGTAATTTTTTTTTCTTGGACCAGTGGCTAAGTGGCTATGGCATTCTGCTGCGGAGCATGAGTTTGTGGGTTCAATTCCTGCCCATGGTGGCTGCATTCCAGTTGGGGTTGAATTGAAAAATGATTGTGTACCATGCTTTTGGTGCGTGTTAAAAAACCCTGGGTGGTCAAAATTAATCTTGAGCCCTCCACTATGATGTCCCTCATTACCCACCATGCAGTTTTGGGACACTAAACCATTTAATTTTTTTACTCCCAGGATGGCTTTTTCTGTCATTAGTAAGTGATGCTCAGCAAATGGGGGCGAACCTTCCACGCAAGTGCAGTGCCCTCACACCCCAACCTGTCATGCATAACCATGCTGCGGCTTTTTAAAGTTTTCATTTTATTTCTTTCATTTTTTTTTCGCTAATACAATTGAGTATATTCTTTTCGTCGGTACAAGGTAATTAATTGGCCAATGGTGGCTTCCATGTTTTTCTATGAAACAGCGAACATCCTAATTAAACAGAATTAATTTAAGGTTATGGAGAATTTAAATACAGGAAAGGAAGAATAACTGTGTTCCAAGGCCCCTTCATCATTTCATTAGTTTATTTGCAAATGTTGACTGCATTAAATCTAGTAAATATCTTAGGCTACTCAAAGTTGAATTTTCTGCATGTGTAGACTGTGGCCAACCTCTTGTACGAGTACTATATAGCCATCAGCTGTGAGGCCTACTTATAATTTTTTTTTGCCTGTGCTTCAGGACCATTCCACTGAGCACTTTGTTTTATATACTAGAGCCTGGCTGTATTGGCTTTCGGTACAAAAGAAATTTGCAATTTTACATGCATCTTTTTGTCCAGTTGCCAAAATGATTTTACACAATGTCATTTTTATCTTTCTTGTTTTTTGCACAGCATAAATTTAATGCATGAAGTCAATATTGGCACCTGTTTTTCTATACCTCTTTCATATGTCTGTTTTATGTAACTACTTAATTTTATAACAATATAGAGAACTTACCCGCAGTCCCCATGAACCTTTATGCATTCACAGGTAATTTCACTGACATACTTCCTTCTTAGAAGGAGTATTGCAACTTATGTAAGCATGTATTATTGTAAGTTCAGAGCACAGTGATATATGTGTCAGAAGATACAGCATAGCTGAATTGCAGTTGATTTTTCTTTTAAAAGGGAGAAACATTCTGTTCATTCACATGTCTCGGGTAAAAAAAAGTAACATTGGCCCCTAAATATTATATATTTTGCACCTTGTAACCATACCACGCAGGTGTAAGTTGCCAAGATTGGAGATTTATTTCTGTACTCTGCCTTCAGCTTGAGCCTGCTATTAATGGCATTGCATAGAACAAACCTTCATTACCTGAGCACTGGTATGAAATGCTTTTACATGTTTTACTAAACTTACACTAGCTTCAAGATCTAAATTTACTCTACAGGCATGCAGCCAAGTCGGAACTGATGCAGTGCACTCATTGTGCTTTGGTTCCAACTAGAATTTTGTGCAGCTGTAAAAAAATGATTATTTGTTATAAATTGTGCATTCAGTAGTGTCATAAATGCACCTGAGCATGCACACCGTGTGCTGATCTTGTCAAGAAGGGACAAGATGAAAATCAAGTAGCATACAAGTCACAAAATGGAAAGAAGTGCAAGAGAACAGGGTGGACTTTACCCCTCCTTCCTCTTTTTGCATGTTTGTTATACCACAAATTCAAAGAAATCGCTGCCAGCCTCATTCCTGCTTATACGTGAACAAAACACTTGGTTAATGGGATGCAAATCGCACGTAACCTTTTTGGTGTCAAGGAGTCGTATTTCTGTTATACGCACACAGTGGCTCTGATTGGTCCGAGATAACTATGAAGCGGGGTTATGTGCATATTGTCGTGAAACCATGCATGAAGAACTATATCCAATGGTCACTGTATATCAATCCTAGAATTTTAAATCCTGGTTGTGGAGTTGGGATATAGCATTACATAAGCAACAGCCACTTTATTTTTCTCATTGGCATTTAATACATCAATATGCAGGGTAGGTGTGAAATCTTTGATGTTCCGTGTGTGTTCTCAACATAACTTGTGCCACAGGTTGAAACTGAGATGTCCAAGTCCACATTTTTATGAAACGTTGAGCTAACAACCTATACTCAGATTGCTTTTGTGGCTCTTGTTGCTTTTCACTTAAGGCAAACTTACAGTAGTAGTTTAATTAGTTACAAGAGGGCTCAAGTTATGACAACATACAATGATATGCACTGTTTGTTACTGTTTCGGAGACAGTAGATGGCTGTCATGCACTGCAATTGTGGTCTTATTGTGGGCATATGTAAACCATGAATGCGCGCATAGAGCATAAGAATATTGTCTTTTTAGTTGCCTGAGCACCCATACTTTTTCAATTGACTAATTAGGAGTCCAGGGGAAATATTGTATGTGTTATTTTAACTCTGCAAGGGGAAGAGGCATTATGAAGAATAGATACATTGTGAAGGCCTCCTACACAGGGTACCTCTGCTCACATTATGCTCCTTTACTACTGAAACGTTCCATTGCATATATAAACTTTGTGCAGACCCTTAAAAATACAAGTTACGAACTAGAGAGACTACTCTTTATCCATCTTTTGCTAGTGGGAGACATGTTTGGTACTGTCCTGAGTCTGATATGTTCCTCTTGCCTGCTAAAGCCTACTGGTCCTGACAGTTTTTGAGATATTATTGGCAACAGTTCTTGCCACATGGATTGAAATGGCATGTACAAGCTGTTTCTTGAGCTTCAGTCAAACATGTATATGATCTATATTATCTAATTCACTGCATCATTAGGCTTCTTGAGAGAAAATTAAGGCTGCCTACATATTATGAGTTTGGTCAGTTTGCTGTTTTGTGCCTGCTGTGAAGCTTATAAGATCACTGTAGG
The DNA here is from genome assembly GCF_013339745.2 of Dermacentor silvarum. NCBI lineage: Eukaryota > Metazoa > Arthropoda > Arachnida > Ixodida > Ixodidae > Dermacentor > Dermacentor silvarum. Next base: position 112,536,449 of record NC_051154.1, read on the forward strand.
TCCCGTTTAAAGCAGTATGTTCTGGTGTGACTTTCAGTCTTGAAGAATGTTTAAGAGCTTTTGTGTTGAAGGTAAACTTACCAAGGTCTAGCTGCAGCAGTGCAATTTTAAGTTTGTTGACAGCATACAACTCCATGCAAATTGCATAGAAATCCAGTCTTTATGATCATACTTCTGTGTAGTTGAACTCCTTTGGCATGATGTTAGCAAGATAGTAACGACTTCACCTACAAATGGAAATACACTAAACCCTCGTTATAATGAAGTGAACGGGATGGCGAAAAAATTCTATTAAAGTGACTACTCCATAAGAGCTAAAAAAGTTGAGCTGGAATAGCACAACTGTGCGTAAGTCATGCAGGTGTCACGTGGCACATTTTTGATTGTGATCAAGCCAGATGAGGATAAAATTTCTCCATCGTCATTGCCTCCTTTGCGCAAGCTGCGGGAGGGAGCCAATAGAGTCTTGGTTAGGGCGGCTTTGGGCACACCGGCATACGGAAGGCGGTGTGGAGTAACATTTGTCTGTTCCATTGTGCACGACTTCCACATCTGATATGTGCCTGATACGTCTGATAACACGGAGGTGCAGCTTGGAGGAAAAGGGTGCGCCAACGGAGTGGGTCGCTCGCTTGATTGGTGCAAATAAGCCGCCTCAATAAAACTAAAGGTAGTGACATCCTTTTATCTTGCCGCCGAAACCACCCGGAGAGCGAGGGCAGGTGAGGAGGTCTGGGGCTTATTAATGTCTCCCTGTTGGTGGAGCGGAGTCACGTGGTTTCGCTTGCGCCGTTTCCGTGGAAACAAGCGCACGAGTATCTGCGTGCTGCCAGCTGCACTATTGTTTTCTTGTTTTTTTTTTTTTGTTTTGACTTTCACCGGTGCCATGACAGTTTCTCTCGATCGTGGTGCGCAGCCCTGCTGCGATCGCGGTGATCGGGGATCTGGCAATCATGACGATTGGCATGATCAAAAAGAACAAACTGAGAGGGTGAGCAGGGAAGGACCGTGTGGTGAGAAGGAGAGCCCAGGAGAGGAGAAATGTCGCTACAACGAAATAATATAATCAGGAGTGCCAACTCTCCTATCTTGCAATGATTTGGCATGGCCAACTATTGTCTCAACAATAACATGCGCCCAATATTCCACCATTCTCTCTGCTTCTGCTCACCCCCTTTCTTCTTCGTGGCTTTCCAAGGTACTCTCCCCCCTTTCTTCCTTGCTTAGCTGTTGGTACCAAATATTTGCACCATGCAGCGGTCAAGTCGGGAAACGAACGTGTTGAGAACCCTTTCAGCTATCAAAATATTAAGTGGCTACATGGTGCGCTTACGCTGTTGTCGCCACTTAAGCAGTATACCATTGCAGTGTGTTTTTCGATTGTGGCTGGAACAAGTAAAGATACGATCAGCTGATTTCCAGGAGTGAAAAAGAATGTTGTGTCGCCGAAGTTACTCTTAGCTCTTAGCTGTTATACTAGCGGAGATAAATGCAGTAACAGCGCTCTGTTTGGCAGTAGCAGTAGCAGCATATTGGCTTGTGATGGTGCTTGCCGGCACTAAGCTAATCTAAGTAAAAAACAATATGAAATGCCTTGGGCCCATTTGTGCCAGTCTTCTACTGCATTTTTGACCGTCACTTGAAAAACATTGTATTTGTTTTAAGCAGAGTTCCTGCATAAAACAGAAGTGTACTGATGTTCGTGAAGGCATTAAAATTAGTGCCCTTACTAATTTTAGGGCACTGCTGCCACCAGTCGCTGTATTAAGTAGTGTAGTGTGTGGTAAACACACCTGAAAGGTTTTAATTGAAGCGGGGAATGTCAGCCAGGTGGCAGTATCTTTCTTTCTTCTTTTTTTCTTTATTTGTTTCCATTGCTAAATCAAACAATGGCAGGGGCTAAGATAAAAGCTGCAGTGAGGCAGCTTGAGGTGCCCGTAGCCCCCCATGTTACATGGTGGCAGTGAGTTGTACAATTAATGGTATACAGAAACATGATTACGTATAAATGTTACAGTACAATAATAAATCAATGCAAGAGAGTTTTCAATAGGGTAAAAACGAAATTGAACAATGGCAAGCGAAACAATGCAGATAGTACACACCACCACATTACATACACTTGGCAATACGTAAATAAAAGTGAAAATTATGTACACTTGACAATGCATAATTAAAGGTGAAAAGAAATGGCGCTAGAATAATATTGGAATGATTAGGAGAAAGAATAGGATGAGCAAAATTCTTTCATTAAAAACATTTAACAATATGTATATGTGACTACAGGTGAAAAAAAAATTATGCTTGATTCATTAATTAAGAGAAGGTTCGGATACATGAGAACAGTTCTGACTGTGTTATGTTGATGGTATCAATGCCGCCGTCATGAAATGAATTAAGCAGTATGGGTAATTTATTTTTGGTCATTTGCAAGCTATAGTTGGTTCTTGACCGTTGGCACCAAATGTAGTACTCATGTGATGTTTAGCATGCCAGCTGAAGCATGTCACGGCGCAGCTTGAAAAATGCCGGAAATTGAAGTTCATGAACAAAGACTAGATACTAAAATCAGTTGAAGTAAGCAAAGCAATACATCATATTTTCTCTCATTGATGTACTCAATGCACATAGACATGAGGCAGTTTACAGCTTTTTATTTCTGTTTTTGCTATAACGAATGTAACTTTAGTGAAAGCATACCAACATAAAAAATTAGCATGTTTAACAGCTGCTACCATGAACCTGCAACTTGCAGTATTAAATTTTTATGCATTGAAACGCAACCAAATATCCAGCGAACTTTGTCAGGAGACAAGGAGTACTCACCAGCGTGCGCACGCACTCAGCCCCACACGAGCAACAGCGGAAATACATGTGTATCCCTATAGCAAACAAGTTAGTCAAACGAAAAAGCACACTGCCTCGCTAAAGGGCACACGGTGCTTGGGTTGCTGCAGGGGACACAGCTCTGGGTGCTAGTGACAAGTTTCTGCGCCATCTATGATTTGTGCCACAAAGCAGGTGGCTCGCCGGGACACAAGTTGGAATGCTTTATCTGGCGTGTCGGCACTCCTGTGTATCTTACTCCGTGGTTGCTACTTTTAGTCTATTCAAGGGGCTTAGGCGCCGTGAGTGCGCACCTGCTCGCCGATGATAGCACATGTGTGCAGCAGGGAGGAAAAGGGTGCGCAGGTGGCATGATGGCGTAGCTTGTGACAGAGAGAGTTGCTCGCTTCGCTTGACGCGAAAGCCATGAGTGCGCACATGCCCCTTGATAGTTCGCTCTAAATGGAACAGCTTATTGGTATGCTTCAAGTAATCCGGTTTAAAATGCATGCGTTTGGGTCGATACTGGGAGAAATTTCGAATAAAGTGATAATTTGAGTAAAGTGGCTTTGTTATTATGGGGGATTGCTGTATGTGTATGAATTTCTCCAATTCAGCACAAACACACAACTAGTTGAGTGAAAGGCACATACTTTGTTTGGTATTACAATTTCCGGCATACATATAAAACTAAAGTTTCCATCTTTTAAGGGCAAATATTTTATTAAGGTTTGTATAAAAAAAAAATTTAACATTGAGAACTTGGCCAACTTTGCTTGTGTGCAGGTGTATGTAAGCATTTTGATGCACTGAATTGAGGACAAATATAACTTTCTTATGTTGAGTCAGACTGCTGAACACTTCAGCATATTTTACTAAATGACCAATTTTTGTGTTATCTGGAGCTTGACTTTCTGGCTTTAGATATTGTACTCTGTATTTGTGGGTTGTAAAAGCAGCCTAATGATGTTCAAACAAATTTTATTTCTTTATCACTGTTAATTCACATTTGATGGGTTACATTCCTTTTGTGGTTTATGGGTGACATGGTATGAAACTGTTTTGAACGAAAAGAATTGTTCAGCTATAAAAACCGTATTTAGGTAACAAAACTAATTAAAATTATGTGACTTTTTAAAAAGACTGTATCTGGCATGCAATGCTAATTTTGTTTATCTTCAAAGGTTTCTTGATTTGGGTGTGAACTCTTAGTCATAAAGACCTGCTAAACTGAGACAATGGGACTATGCAAAAACTTGTACATTGCAGTTGGTCAGTAATTTTTATGGGCATAAGATTTCCATGCACCCCATATTTCAGCACTTCAGACTATTTTTCTTGTATAAAAGTGATACAATAAATTATTTCATTTACAAACATTTATTTTGACTTAAAGCTGTCTACGCAGTATCCTGTGAGTAAATAAATAATATACCTTCGTCAGAAAAGTTCCAGGACTGAGCTCTGAAAAAAGTACTTTATTCAACTTACGAAGTCATTATAATTACTGTAGGCCTTGTCAAGGTAGTCCTCTCAGCTGTCTGCACAGATGCCACAGTTTCTGGAGGCCATGGAAGCAACAAAGGAAAGCTTTATCTGGGATGCCTTCAGCACATTAGTCACAGAAGTTTGGATTTCTGTCATATCTTCATAATGCTTCCCTTTCAGTGGCAATTCCACGTGGGGAAACAAAGAAATCACACAGCGACAGGTTGGATAAATTGGGGGGAGGATGTAGAGCAAGAATATGCTTTCATCAAGAATATGGTTTCCTACTGAAGCAGGAATATGGTGTTCAGCCAGATATTCCTGAACTAATACAGCAGTGTGGGAACTCAGGTTCTTGCAACAAGAACCACTGTCCAGATGATGACAAAACAGAATGGCGCCACCGTATTGCTTAGCATAAAATGTTTTAGCATGTTGATGCAGAAGTTTTGGTTAACCAATTCTTCGCCCTTCAGGAAGGTGTTCATGAGTCACTAAGCCTATAGCATAAAAAATGCAGTCAACTTTGTCTTTGTTCTCGATGGTTGTTGCGTCACTATTTTAGAGGGAGGTGAACTGTGACCTTGCCATTTGGTGATTTGTCACTTTGTTTGAGGGTCATACTGGTAGCTCTAACTTATCTCCAGCAAGGATGCTCAGCCCAAATGTGGGATTACTTCTGGCCCTTTCTAAATGTTCAGTAACATTTGTTCCTTTCATTTGGTTCTCTTTGTCAGTAGTGTGAGGAACGACTTTTGCATTCATTTTGTTTCCCTAAAGTGTTGCATAACATCTAGTGACATACACCTCTGTTCAGTTTAAATGTTTTTGATGTCATGTGCACAGTAACGTGGCGATCTTTATGCGGTAACTGCCTCACTTCTTGCACATTTGCAGCAGTATGTGATGTTGATGGGCAGCCAACTCTGGGATTGTCTTGCAGTGAATCTCTGCCCGATAAAAACTTTTGTTGCCATTCAAGGACACGGATTCTCTACAATGCTTCGTCACCATATACTTGCTGAATCATGCTCCACGTCTCACTAGAGGTTTCCTCTAGACTAATGCAGAACGTAATGCTAACTCTCTGCTCGGAATTTGTGTCCATCACATCACTCGTGAACGTCCAATTAAATGCATCAACAAGCTGAACAGTGGTTTGCTAAAAACAGCTCTGCCACCTAGTGAGTTTGCATGGAAACCCTTCCCAGGCTATGCCTATTGTGAGCACATACAAAGTCACTCAACACGTATTTCCTGATTTTAAATTTTCTAGAGAAAGAAATAAAAAGGCAGTCTTGGAACTTTTCTGACTAACGCTTTATGCTTTTCTGAAATGTATATGCTTTTCTGGAGCTTTTCTGATGTATTGTAGAAGTTCTTGGCAAGCAAGTGGCCATATAGTTAGACCTAAATAAATGAAGAATTTTAAATAGGATTAGCTTTGAGATCTCAACAGCAGCACTTCTTAGTGACCCTTTTTGCGGTGATGCCATGGGCGCTGTCATGTTTGATCACGTGGTGACGTGCCCATTGCTTGCCTCAGCTGCCTCCATGTTTACAATGGATGTACATGACGTCCGGTGCGGTTCAGGAAGCCTGTTTCGGGAGTTATCGTAGATGCTGACTGGGTGGAAGACACGAAGCTTTGGCCACAGCTTCAGAGGACACTTAAAAGCACTTTCGGAGCTCGTAAAGCATTGTTCAAATGACGCGAGCAGCGTATATGGTGCTTGTTCTAAAAGCGAGGGTAAAAATGTATTCGAGGCTATCCACACTTTCCGCTTGTGAATTGAATCAGGATCGGTGTGTTTTGCTCTTCGTTCTTTATTTGGCAAATACTTTGAAGCAGCGGATTGTCACGTTTGGGACTCAGTGAAGTTCGTCAGTGTGGTCACTATCTGATTATTTTTTACCAATTGCTCGCTGGTGTGCTCAGTTGCAATAGATTTGTTCTTTCTGCATACAAGGCTTGAAACGTAGCTGTTCTGTACTTTGTAATACCTTGTAGCAAAGATGTATTATCGCTAATAACTCGCTTACTCCTGTGTACCGTCACGAACCATTCAGCTTTGACCATTCGTGTGCTGTCCGTGTAGTCGCTGTCACCCATGCTTTGGGGCATTGATTCAGGTGTGCGTCCCTGCACATATTCCTAATACGTTGGTGATAGAGTGCGCGTAAGTTTGCGTGCGAGTTGAAGTAATGTGGGACGATAACGTGCGCGAAACTTACTATTCCAGGAAGCGGCGCTACTCCCTTTTTTATTGTTTAATGAGCAGTACTCACTCTTGCCGACGTTCTTGGGTTGAAGCGCTTTCCTTGGAGGTTAGCGATACAACGCTGGCGGATGAGGGAAATTTTTTTATCCACGAGGAAAGTCGTGCATCGAGAAGGGCCGGCAACACAGGCAGTCCTTATGTAGCACCGTCCGTGAACTTGGACATACAGATTCATTCCATTCCTTAATATGCCAATAACAATTTTTTCAGCCAACTATTGCTTTGCAGCCAACTATTGCACACGTCTTCACTCCACCGCTCTATATTTTTCAGCATGAATGGAGCACAGTGCGTAAGCGAAAACCCAGTTGCATTTCTGACAGCTGATCACACAGAAACAGGGCAGAAGCGGTAATGGTTTCGTATTCGTGTGTTTTCGCTGAGGGAAAGTGCAGTGCGCCGCTAAAAGCTCCATCTCGTATCTAGAGAACAAACTGCTCCGCGAAAAGGGTCAATAGAGTATAATTAGTCTCAGTAATGAAATTTAAATTTTGCAGCAGTGTAGTGTGAGGGCATTAATGCATGATTTTCTTGAACTTAGGGAACATGCTGCACACATTTGTGAGTTTAACTTGCTAAGGTAGCGCATGAGAAGAACACTGCACTGTTATTTTCAGCATCATGTCCATTTTGCTTTTTTCCCCTCTTGTGCCTATTTTTTGTCTGATATTGTGGGTATGAATATGGATGTGGGTATGAACACTGGCCTTATGAATTCCCTACTGATTGGCTAGTATATTTGAAATCTGTTGAAATGGGCTTGAAATTGGCATTTCATATTGTTTACTTTTTTCTGGAACCACTACCTTTATCTTTTGAGAAACTAAAGAGTCATGTAGTTGATTTTTATTTCACGAAGTTTTTATATACTCGTATGTTGTGATAGCCGTGCCACTGTCAAATAGGTTGTTCTAATAGAGAAGAAATTTCCAAGAAGCAGGATAAGGGCAGTCATGTTTTGGTAAATACATGTTTGCCTGCAGGAACCAACATTACTTTCTTAGCTGCTTCTTCCTCCTACCTTTTTTTTTTTTTAAAGGGTCCTTTTCCTGCTTATCCTGTGATGTGGCAGGTGTAAATGTTTTGAAAATACACTTGTGGACAATTTTTTTTTTAAGTATTTGCCACGATATGTCATGCAGAGTGTTTCAGTTAGGGACAAATTTTCTTAACGAGAATGTGCGGTGTCATAGATGTGTGTGGTCATGCCAATATTTTTTGTTGTAAGATAGATGTTACAAGTCTCCTGAAAAAAAAGTGCCTATTGTACTTTCTAAGTCGCATTCTGTTTCTTGATGACATGACGACTGCAGTATATGATTGCATTCAGCCAATAAATAGTATCAGTGCTACCATAAAGTGTGAATATGCTGAGATTTTACATGCTGGGCTTTTTTTCAAGGGCATTTCATTATTTAAATGTACTTTTACTATTATCTCATCCTTCACTGAACGGTAAACCCTATTTTCTTATATAAGTGTTTAGGGTATCAGAAATAGCAAGTTAATAGTTTATTGGTTTTGCTGGCATCATATTATACATTTCCTTAAAGGATCTGGTTGACATAAAACATTCTTTCTTAACTATTCATAGTGTCAAATTAACTTTTTTTTGTGCAGTGATAGAAATGCAATTTTGGTTCTCATTAATATACATGCTTCAACATGTATTTCTCATAGTGTGGCTTATATTATGGCTATGTACAGTCGCGGCCACTGTTAGAGGGAACACGGAGCGGGTGACCACGCTCCGCGGAGCGCCACGACGGGCGCCGTGCGAACTATTGCGGCGCAAGCGCAATCAGCGCCACAGGCGGAGTTAGCTGCGCGTCGTCTGCTACGGTGCCTCCCACTTCGCCTCGAGCGGCGAAACCTAGATTGCGCGCGTGCTTTGGAATACACAAACCCTGTAGCAATGGCGCGTCAATAGATACTATTCTAAATCAGTTATGAAAGCGCGCAGGCATGCTGTACGCCTAAAATATTAACTGCGCCTTTTACTTCTAAAAGTTCCCTTTGATCACAGAGGGTGGGTTTCAGAATTGGCATGCTAAGGAAGTAAAAAAATCACACGACAAACAAGAGATATTGATAAATCTGTGCTTCAGATTTATTATATATACGATGAAGCCAAGACCACGGCTGCAAATGAAGCTTAGATGATGGTCTCCTTCCTTTCGGAGACAATCGAGGCAGCAGGGTGCAATGTCCGAACCAATGACGAAGGCGAGTTTTAGTACCTGGTTGCATCTCCCCCGGAGGCAATCGCGGCAGCCATCCTACGTGGCAGGGAACTGTATAACGAATCCACAAGGGCGGCATCCAGCTTAAGGCGTTCCCATTCAGCGTGGACTGCTCTCCAAAGGCTGTTTCTTGACATTCCATGGAGGGGCATGGATGCGAGTGCCGCTTTCATTTGGCCCCAAATATTTTCAATAATATTGAAGTCTGGTGACTGCGGCGGCCACTCTAAAACGGCGATGTTGAGCTGGCGTAGTAGGGCTTCAACTTTCTTCGAAGTGTGCACAGGCGAACGGTCGTGTTGGAATACAGGACCAGGCCCGGAGAAGTGCACCTTTGCAAGTTCGCGATGGGCCACTGTGGTCAAAATTTCGCAGTACTTGTTCGCTGTGAACTTGCCGTCGATTCTCACAAGAGGTCCAAGACCGTCTTTTGTGATCATGCCCCAGACACTTACAGTTGACCTTCCGCTTTTCGAGACTCTTTGTAAGACGTTTGGCTGGTACCTGCATCAAGGAAAAAAAAAAGAACATTTGGGTGTCTAGACTACCGATTGTGAACGCATAAAATAAGGAAACGTACAGATAGCTGAAGCCGTTACGAACTTGTTCAAGCTATGTTTAAACGTGCAGTGTTTGAAATGCCTTTGCGATTAACCGCAGTCTCATAATTCGTCATTGCGTTCTTCTAAACGATTTCGGTGCACGTTAATGATTCCTAGGTGGTCAAAGTTAATCCGGAGCCCCTTTCCGGAGGTTTGCTAAGCAGAGAGACCTGGCTTCACGGCTGCCGCCGCAACGATCCAAGCATCCTCTTGTTCAGTCGTAACTCGAGACCTCGGCTTCCGCGGAGCATCCTTGATCCGGCGTCAAGATTTAAATGCTCTTACGATCCTGTGGACTGTCTTGAGCGTTCTTCCCGTCGCTTCGGCGATTTTTCGCTGCGACCTACCCTTGAAATAAAGCTCGACGATTTCCCAGCGCTTATTCTCAGGAACTCTGGCCATGCCGGAAGGTATTGCTTTGACGAAATGCCACACTAAGAACACATGCAGCCCTTTTAAACTCATAACGAGCAGAGTTTTATCAAAAGTGGGCGTAACTTTCGTCGCCTAAATGCGCTGTTTGACATGTGAAGCATCCAAGGCACACGCTGTTAATCTTATGCCACGTGCAATATATTTCATTTTGTAACCAAGTGAACTTTCAGCGACCAACTTCATTTTGCGACGAAAACGAACGTCTGAAATTCGAAGCCGAATACTGGGTGTAGCATGAACGGCGCGCCCAGATAACCCAGTTCAAATACTTTCTATCGAGCTCCATAGCTACAGTATTTTGAACCAGAGCGCGTGCGGCGAAGTGGGAGGCACCGTAGCAGACGACGCGCAGCCAACTCCGCCTCTGGCGCTGATTGCGCTTGCGCCGCAATACTTCGCGCGGCGCCCGCTTGGTGGCCCGAAGAGAGCGGCCACGCGTGCCGCGTTCCCTCTAACAGTGGCCGCGACTGTACAACACAAGAATTGATAAAAATATTGGAGTGTATTTTCCATTGACAAAACCAGCATACTTTTATTAGTCTAGCAAACTGACAGAATTTAGTATGTGTGCATTAATTATCAGGTATGACTAATGTGGCAATTTTCAAGTGGTGGCAAATAAATATCGCTATTAGAAATTTGGGATGTGTGAACCATGTGGACCACATGGAGTCAACGAGTGATGAACCAGTGGTTAATTTTCATCTGTGAAAAGCACTTGTTGCTTGGCATCTGAAAACTAAATGCTTTGCTGGGAACTAACAGGATTGTATATTACGTATCGATGTACGTGCTATCAGTAGTAGGTAACCTACAATGTAAGCGAAAGAAATCTGAGCATAGAACTGATGATTGTTCCCAGTGCTCTTAGCATCTGGTTTGTCTGCCTGTAATTGTCATTGGCTTAGCCAATGGCCTAGGCAATGATTCAAGAAGATATTAATTGCTGTATAATTAACACCACTCACTCCTTGTTATTGGAAAATATAACTGAAGCCAGCTCAAAATGACTAAATTAAAATTAGCATCAGAAATGCTGAAGAAAGAAAGCGCCAAAGGGTAGCTAGCATGCCAACATTTCAGGTGGTGTGAAATCAGGTGTTGCCCTTCAACAATGCTTGGCAATGAATCTTGCCATGGAAACATTTAATTTAAACTGTTTTGTTTTAGTAATCATGAAGGGCTTCAGTCATCACTCTGGAAGTGCTTATAATATCCAAGTTCATTCTGCTTAATCAGTGCTCGTAAAGCTGATGAGGCCCATTTGTGCTCCCAAACATAACATTAAACAAAGGAATTGTGCCTTAAACAAGGCAGAGAAACAAGCTTAGGTTGAAACATTGCATGTGAAATGTATGGCAGATAGCATCACGGAAGGTTGGAGCCACTTAAAATCTTTTGGCAGTGATCACTTTCCTGTGTAATTACTACTGAAGGATTTATATGAGGGGCAGCATTTGTTTCTGCATCTTGAACATGCAGTGTTTGTCACTGGCTTTGTTTGTTATCCTTATAAATGCTCCCTCATGTTTTGCAAGATGCTATAAGAATGCCTTCATTTATTCTAGTCTGTGCAGACATAATTAGGATGAATTAGCTCTGCCAGCCCTGCAGCAGTGCAGATACACTGTTTGCTCCTGTGACAGTGAGGTTGCTGCAGCAATGCTTGGCACTCAATTGTGGCATGGAATTTGGTACAGTGAGCGCATGGTGTTGCACTGTGCTACTAGATTTCTTTGTTGTTGAACAGTTTGGTGCTAAAGTACCAAATTCAGCTCCATGTAGTCCTCTGGTTTGATTCTGTAGTGTTTGAAAAATATTGCTAGAATTGCAGTTTTTTCCAAGCTATCAAGAAACCATATAGGGTTCAGGTAGACTGAATTTTCAGTAAATGAAGTTTGTTGATAGTACTGGTGCCTGCATGCAGTTATGTACAGCAGCATGGTCAAATCAAATCTTGTGGTTTTTATTGTATGAACCTCACTCATTAGATTTGTAACTTGGACAAAAAGTGACCTTTGTCAGGGCTAAAATAGCATCTTTTTGTTAGATTTTGTTCTAATTTCATTAACAAAAGCACAGAGTATGCTGTGGTAGTATGAAGTACGCTATCTGTTAAAGCCTGCTTAACTATTGTAGTGAACCTCGTGCAAGCTCTCATGTTCTAAGTACTTTACATCTAACTATGAATAGAAACTAGACCACTTTCTTTATTTTATTGTTTTTACAGGTATTGATACTTAAATGAAGTCTTTGCTTCAATTTAGATCTTGTGAAATACGTTATTATAGTTAATGAATGGCATTGGTTAGAGTTCATGCAGCTTGCTATACGTTGGCATATTACTAATTGGCAGTTTACTTGGCTTTTACTAACTGCCCTTGTTTTCACAGTGTAAAAATATAAATTTTACTGCACTGTGCTGAATTTTTAAAGTGATTTGTAATAATTTTATATATTGTCTTCACTTAGATGCCTCTGAATGTAGCAAAAGCCTACTAAAAAAAAAAGAAGAGCCCTGGGTACTGCTGTATTAAAAACTTGAAGGCGATTCCTCAGTGTCATCATCACTGTTTGTGTATGGTTCAGCGCTTTCTAGTTGCACATTCTGCAGTTTTTGGAAAGAAGCTATGTGCCAGTGACTGTAGTGGCAGCCTTCCTCACTCCACTTGGGGCCCATGTACAGTGTTCATAGTGCATCTCTTTCTGAACACATCACGCGGCCCAAAGATTCTATTTTTGCCAGCTAACCTCACCATAGCATCAAGAGTTCGTGCAGCCATCAATTTTAGCATCATTAATGTACAGTTGCCGCAGCTTTGTACAAGGTTCCAAGGAGTGTCGGCACAACGTTCATTTGAAAAGTCGGGCATGAAGGATATTGGTGAAAGTGATTTTATTTTGAAAAAGGAAAATAATTTATTTTTAATAAAATGCACTACTCAGAATATTTTTCGAGTCTTTGCATACTCTAAAGTTTCTGCTTGCAGGAATGGAAGAAGTTTATGCTAGCTCATCACTGCAGTTTTGGAGCTTTCACTGCTATGAAATAATGAATGATGCATGCCATAGAGGCAAGTGCTTGTTGGTCCAAGCAGAGTATGTTGTTGACATATTTGGCTGCAACTAAATGCTGAGTTGCTGTCACATGTCACTTTTGCTCTATGCAGGTATATGTCCCCTTGCAGAAAACTATTAGGTTGGTGTGCTAACGTAATTAGTACTTTACTTAATGTAAGGCCTGTGCAGGGTGCCATCATTGAACAATTGAATGCTGGAAAGTCTGTGAAAGCTGCAAAATTGCCTTCTCATCTGCAAGTGTGAACTGTTAGACTTAATCTGCCCAAGATAAAACACCTATCTTTTTGGTTTGTTTCTAATGGGACCTTATTGATGTACTCCACTCTTTACTTTTGTGTCATGATGTCATACTCATAAATTTTGCAGTAGTTGTTAGTAAATACTTGATTTATTGCATATAGTTTGCTGTTAAAAAGATCATGGAGTGTAAAAGAAAAAAAAAAGGTAAAAAAAAAGAAGTATGTAGTACGAGAAAGCAAAACTAACAAATGGTTATACTGAGCACATAATAAATCTGAGCACTTTCAGCCATATAGGGTATTTGTGAGGTCAGCCTTTTGTGCATAGTGCTTGCCTCTATATTTAACATGTCTATGCCAAGTACACAACCATGTCAGCAGTGTTAGCAGATTCAACAGATTCAATCAATTCATTTCATGTAAACAAGACTAGTAGGGGCTGATTGCAGCCTTTGAACATATAAATGTAAAATGTAGTGCCTGAAGAAATGAAAAAAAAAAAAAGAACAGAAATGTTTTGTCTTTCCACTCCATAAATAAATTTCTGGAAGTGTAGCATATTTAAGTTTGCATCATCTTTCAACCACAATGCCCCATTTATGTTTGCATTTATGTAGAACAATGGTGCCATTGGTAATGCTTAGCAGATACATTACTCCCAAGATACCTCCCAAGCTGTTTGTTGATGCTTCCTGCAGCTGTGGGGCCAGCATGATTTTCCCATTTTTCCTATGCTTCAAATGCTTAGCTTTGCAGACACTGTTGATACACTTTATTACTTTAATAGTGCTAGCAATAGAAAAGAAATATGTTGATTATGGTACCTATAATGGATGCCTTTCATGAGTCTCTTAATTGTTTTGCTATAGTTGGATGAAAATAGAATGATTTTGAAGTTGATTTCAAATAAAAAACTAACGTACATTTACAACAGCTGTTTTACTTATTCATTTATTTGTTCATATGCTTAAGCAGTGCATATTTATGTAGAGTGGTACACAACATGAAAGTACACAACATATATGCCACATATGTAGACATTAATCACAGTGAGTAAAAAGGCACATTGTATTAAACTGACTAATTTTATTGCCAGGGTGTAATTATTGTGCGACTTAATCTGGTAATCTGGAACAAGAGGCTTCAGAAAGAAGCTTCCTCTTTAAATTTAAATAGCAACACACTTGTGAAGAAAAAAAAGAAATATGTGGGAAACTGCGGTCGTTAAGACTTTCTATTGTGACAATCGATAGCCTGTACGTGTGCATCAATAGTTCAACTGTTAATGGAATGTGAATGACATAGTTTAGGTAATCTGTTGCATCGCGGACACTTGCTTATTGCCATGGTTGCCTGAACTAGCTATTTCTTTGTATCATGGCACCTGTATTTGTGGAGTGTGTCAATAAGGCCCTACAAAAAGCAATTTTTCTTTTGGACTATAACTTACTAAAAGTATTTGCACGTATTATATAAGTAGTGAAAGTGTACTTTTTTTAGCGTTTTTAGGTGTGGCTTTTCAGCTATCCAAAGAGCATTAGTTCTGTGTTTGTGACTGCAAGGATTTGTGTGCCCTCCACATTGCTGTCCAGCAGACATATCGTAAAGAGAAGCAGAGTGTGTGCTATGTATGTCTAACTGAAAAAAATCTTTAGCCTTTATCTTTGATCTCTTACCCTTGCCATGCGTGTACAGCCACATTTAAAGGTATGCCCCAAATGTGTGTTATTGGCTTTAGGCCACGTGTTCACATTACCAGTTTTGCTATAAGTGCATTGAGTGCTATGTTGAGTGAAGTAACATTGCTAGTCACTATTCACTTGATGCACTTTTCGTAAGAAAAATAATCAGAATAGAAAACAGGCATGCACAAAGTGGCAACATAATTTGCCACTTTTTGTGTGCTTTGCTTTCATCCGTGCTTTACTTAGTCTTGCGTGCTGGTAAAACCATATTTCAGAAAAATAACTTATGCTGTATTTATTTCTAGTAAACTGGCTATGCTGTTGAATCGTATCATTTAGCATGTGTGGTATACTAAACCTTACTTATGCACAATGCATTTGATGTTGTCAGTGACACTGCAATGTTATGTGCAGCTTAATGTGTCATCATTTATTTGTAATAGGATGCAGTTCGGGCATTGAATATACGAGGTGTGATTAAAAAATAAGGTGAATGCAATGTTTCAGAAATGGTGCTAAAATTTTGTCTGTCACTTTCCTTCAAGTAGTCAGTAAACATGCTGACTCACAAAACCAGCCCTGCAACAAGGAGGCCCTTAAAATATTTTGTATCATCACCTTTGATGCATTTTGTTCTTTTATGAGAATGACTACATTAGCAATCTTTATATTCAGAAACAGCTAGAACTTGCTAAATGTTAAGTCAGTAGGAAGAATTATGAAATCGGGGTAGGCACTTGAGCAAACCTAGTGGTCAAGAAAAACTGGATGATCGAAACAAGTGTTCTAATTGTGTCATCATTTCCAGAATAGCAGGCTCAATCAACAGTACAACCATCAAATATTCAATTTGACGGAATTTTATGCAAGGACATTTCTTTAATTCTGTAATGTTTAGGGTATGAAAGTAAACATTGAATATGCTAGTACTGTCTTTTATTTCTTAAATAACCTGTTATTGCCCAGTTGTAGCACAAATGGACTGAGGTTCTAAACTTTTTTTTTTATGTTCCTCTGTGTTGCTTTAACAGCTATAGAGGCTCCATTCACCTTAGGTTTCAATCACATTTCGTATTTAAATTTGCTCTCTTCATGCTTTGTTTCATTTACTGCTTGCTAATCCTTGCTTTTATGCACTAGTCAGATAAACCTGCTTTTATAACATAACAGCTGTTCAACTTTTAATGCTGGCTGTATATGCATCTCATAGCAGTGGGGAAGACAGTTTGTCATACATTTCAGTTGACTGTGCATGATGGATGGCTTGAGTGTTAAGAAAAAGGTCCATGATTCTGCTCTGTTTGACAGGTTGAGTCTTGTTTTTCACTCCCATATTTATTATTGACTCATAACACCTCTCTCTGTAAGGAAGTTTCTTTCTTTATCCAGAAGGTGAGTTTGGTTGGCCATGAATTGTGCCTCTCTCTGTGAGTACAAAATCTGACTGTGCAACGTTGGTGAGTACTGTAATTTATGCTGAGGAGGCAACCTTGTAGCACCTTAGGTGAAGTGATGAATTATCTGATTTGCAGTAGTTTCCTTGTGCGTGCTTAATAACTGCTTTTAGTTCTTTGCTCCTAGCTTAAAAACATATTAGTTTTAATTCAGAAGAAGCAATGTGTTGTATAATTATGGTCTTGTTTTCTGAAAACTCTTGGAATATTTTTTTAACAAGACTAACCTGCTCTTCTTTTACTGACTGACCTTGCTTGTTGTTACCTTACCTTCTAACTGGACTAGAATGTATGTACTGAATAAAGGTCATTGTAATCTCAGCTTATTTCTGTCTCTGCCTGCTTCTTCTTAAAGCTTTTAGTCTCCTCTTTTAAACTCTGCAAGCAAAACTAACCAGCCAAATCATTATTCATCTTGCCTCCCATGGACAAAAAGACAAAAAGAAAAAAAAAGAAAAAAAAGAACAAAAACAAAAAACCTCCAAGTAAACTGACCTGATCAGGCTCACAATTCGATTTTTTGGTTTATTTTCTCGCATATTTAGCTCTCTACATTACAAATGTGCTATATCAACTGTAGACTTTAGTAGCCCTTATCATCTCTCTTGAAGTGAAATACTGGAGAGGGATATTGGCAAGATAAAATTATTTGTCACTGCGGAGAACGCAAGAGCAGTAGGCAGAGATTTGAAATTTCGTAACCGACAGTAACCTATGAAAGGAAATTCAGTACATACATCTGGCTTCCAGGTGCCTAAATTTATTCTGTGAAATCAATGCTGCTCCCCACTGCTATGTTTTAAGCTTCACTGCTGTTTACTCGGAGGTTGTGTGCCTTTTTTGAGCTTCCTGACAATCACACCACAAAAAATGACATTTAGTGGAAATACTACACAGAGCAACATTGTTCTACAAATTGCTCTTTCAGTACTTCATAAAAAACACCGAGTATGAGGATGGCAACATTGTTATTGAAAGCTAATTGAAAAACAAGCATGCCACGAAAAAGTACAGCTTGCGATCACATTCATGTCTTATGAAAACCTTTCAGTGCTGTACGTAGTTAATTTAGACTGATTAAGTTGGATAGAATAATTTTAAAGTTTAAATTCCATTTATGGCATTCAAGAAAGAGAAAGAGTGACTTCTTTTATAATAAATTTTATTACTAAAAACTTTCACTGTGCTTATCAAAGAAAGGCATGGATATCCTTTTCCAAGGAATTAGTTCACCCTTATCTTTGTTATTGGCTTCAAGCAGCTTGACTTACTGCCACTACCACCAGGAACATTTATAGTATACAAGCAGAGGCTTACTAATGTGATAATAGTGTTCTAGCATAGTGTGATGTGCAATCCACTGCCACAGTCCACTCTGGCAAAATGTCAGACATGCATGTGCTACACAATTAGCCCAGCGCATGAAAACTTGGAACATTGCTGGTGGGGAGCTTGGCACTAGATTGTGGATTATGCTACGCAAGAACACACTCCTTGCTTAACACTACCATTCATTGTTACCACTACTGCCCCGGCCACCTGCCAGCTTTCATTCATGCTAGCTAATCCACGCAGCAAATGCATCTGGTAGGGGCTGCACAGGTTAGCTAAAGTGTGTAAAGGCTACAGGTGTGTGGAATGGCAACAGTACTGGTATACAGATCTGCTATGCTAAAACACCCGAATGGGTCATGTGCACTAATACTTCCACATTGCTCTAGCAGGCTATCTTACATTACTTTTCTGGGTTTTTCCCAATCACTGCCTTTAGCTGTATTTAGAATTTTTGACTGTGGCGGGATGTGGATTTCTCCATTGTATGGGAAGTGGCTTTTAGGCAGGCACTGTTTTCTCTGCAGTTCTGCACTTCAGCCTCTTGCGTGCTTCTCATCGTAAGGCACTGTTTTCTTCTCTTTTCCCTAGCATTTCCTTGGAAGCATAAATGGTTGTTGCACGAGCATTTCTATACATACAGCCCTCCTATGTTGCCACTTGAGTCATCAAGCCTGTTTGTTTTTGTGTTGTGTCTACAGATAAAAAGCGAACTTTGTTCAAGATTTGTATTAATGACATTATTAACCTTATGGAGCATCTTGGACTGCAATTTTGGCCAGCCTTTAGACTACAGATATCACACTTCTAATAGGTATCAACATACTTAACGTACACTCAAACAATACTAATTTCTTTCTACTGGTTTGTTATGCTCTAAGCTTTCTTTTGCCACATAGGGTGCATCTAGACAGCTTGTAAATGCATAGTTCTTTGAGAGTGTACAAGAAGGAGGAGTTGAGAACATAAACACTGGTGCAACGCTCTGTTTCTGAGCTACAGACCCAGTGCTGTGTGTCTGTTTTTCTCTGTGTTTAAGCTCATCGATGCTGTCAAAGGAGCTTTTGCTGCTTTCACCTTTATCATGTGGCAACATGTGTTAGTGAGCTACTGAACTCCCTAGGCTTGCAGCTTTGTATGGCTCATCTATCTGTATGCTTGTAGTGTCAGTGAATGGGATAGAGAGCATATAGTTTCTAATCTAAGGTTAACTTCAAAACTGTTCGCACTGCTGAGTTGCATGATACATGAAGGTACTTGTCAAATTAAGAAGTTGGGTTAATTGATCAGTTCTTTGAATGGTAGACCTCAAGAACCCGTGACTGCTTCAGGTGCAGTTATATATAAAGTACATGCCATTTTCTTCTTGTAACATGTTTTGTCAACATTTCTCTAATAGTAATTTGATGTTTCTTTCCTTCTTCATTATTGTTAATTTTTAGATGTGTGTATGAAAATGTAAAGTTGGGCAAGGTGGTTCATACTGTTATACAAAAACAACACAAAGGGACAGGGTCAAGAAAGTGAACAGGACAAGCACTAACAGCTGCTGGTTTTCATTGTGACAGTTTGTGTGTGTGTTTGTGCGTGTATATATATAATGAAAACAACCTGAAGAGGGACAATGATTAAAGTGGGAGAAAAGGTTTCATATGTTTGTTTCCATAATTTGGAGCCTAACTACACAAGTAGACTATCTTTGTTATCAGAGCCACAGCATCAGTATTCATACGTGGGGCAAACTGAAAGATGTTTAACAACAGTCTGAAGGAGCATGCATATTCCATGAAGCTGACCCCTAATCTTTCACACCACTCTTGTACATTCAGGTGTGATAAGTGTATTGTCCTAAAGAAGCACTATGACGTTCACACTAAGGAAATAATTGAAGCACTGTCAATCAACGAGTGAAGGACATCATGTGTCAGTACGCTTTCAGTGGCTGAAAATCGACATTTAGCTGACGGCATCATTAAGGCATCCACAGAATGTAAATGCTAAGATGGCCAATGCCTCATGAGCTATCTGTTGCAGTGTGTGGTACTGTGCATGACCCAGATAAAAACAAGCAGTAGGCTCTGTGAAGTTAAGCAATGCGGGGGGCACAATGTGTAACCCAGGAAAAATAAAGAGGGTGCAGTGTAGGCAGTGGTTCCGGAGTCTTGAGCAAACCAGATATATTTCCAACATTCTTAAGGCTTGAAGGGAACAGGAAAAATGTCCAAAAAGTCAATTAGAAAAAAAAAAAAAATCTGCCGTAGTTTGCACTGGAGGCACAATGCTTAAGAGACAGTGGAGCTGATGGGCACCTAGCTAGTCCTGGCTTTTGGGCTTGGCTAAGCACTACCAAGTCATCCCCAGCATTTTCTGGAATTTATTGATTATTGATTAATTATCGATTAACTATTGATTGGCTATCGAATGGCTATCGCAAGGTATTGGCCACGTATTTGGTCTAGGCTAAGCACTACCAAGTCATCCCCAGCATTTTCCGGAATTTATTTATTAATTGATCGATTATCAATTAGCTATTGATTGGCTATTGCAAGGTATTGGCCACATATTTGGGCTAGGTTATATGCACTACCAAGTCATCTCCAGCATTTTCCAAAATTTATTGATTATTGATCAATTGTCAATTAACTACTGATTAGCTATCGATGACTGACTAAGCTTAAGTAGTCCCAACCATGCTCAGCTAGACTTAGACAGGCTCAGCTTCGCTAGTTCACAGAGGTATGTGCCATTGCACTTGGACCCTTTCTGCACTACCGCCAGGATCGGCCCACATTTTTCCAAATGCATTACGGACTGGCTTAAACAGCTCCGGTATTAACATATTGAGGGGAAGAAAGCATTTCCATGGCATTTTACTGCTCCGGCAACTGCCAGGAGGCTTGGTAATGGACTTTTTTTATTCTGTCTTGTGGGCACGTGATATATAGGGTGTCCCAGCTAACGTTAGCCAAGCTGTTCAACGTAAAAAAAGATTTAAAAAACACTGTGCATGATACGATCTTAAACCTACGGTGTTTTGTCATCACACTTCTGACGACTGAACACGCTAGGTCTTATGACTGTATCTTGCAGTCTTGTTTAAAATCTTTTTTTTTTTTTGTGGTTGAACAGCTTGGCTAATGTTAGCTGGGACATACAGTAGTATCTACTTGCAATTTTGTAGTAATCATGTACTTTTCTTTCACCAGAGGTGCAATCAGATGCATGTCAGGCAATGCAATAATGTGTGGACATATGGGGATGGTGTGATTGCTGCCATAGAAGTTCTGGCTCGCATATCCTGAATGGCATTCGTTGAAGACCTTGGATTCTGGATTCTGGGGTTTTACTTGCCAAAACCACAACTTGATTATGAGGCACGCCATAGTGGGGGATCCTGGATTAATTTTGACCACCAGGGGATCTTTAAAGTGCCCCCAATGCATGGGAAACGGGCGTTTTTGCATTTTGCCGCCATCGAAATGTGGCTGCCGTGGTCGGGATTTGAGCCCGCAACCTCGTGCTTAGCAGCGCAACACCATTGCCGCTAAGCTATCGCGGCGGGTCGTTAAAGACTTAAGCTGGCCACAGATGACATATCATTGGTTGAACCTACTACATTCTTTAGTATTAATTCAATGAGAAGCACTTCAGCATTAGGCCTAATGGCCAAGTGGCACATGAAAAGTGAAGAACATGCCCTAAAACAGGAAATAAGGTTACCTATGCTGCTTACAGCAGCAATATTCATAACATGATGCATGCTGATCATGCCTGAAAACTTTTAAAAACAATTGTATGGCATCTGAATTTTCAATTTCTATTATACATTGGCCCTACGTAGCACATTGCGGAGGCATGAAAAAGGATAACTAATATGTCTGAAAAATTGGGAGTCCAGAAAATAACTTAGCCATGTATTGTAGTTTCTCAGCAGATAACCAGTGAGCACACTTACACAAGAGAAGTAGATGGGATCAGTGCTGGTTTTCTGTTCATTTGTTTAAGATTCATTCACAGTTACTGTATTTTCCGGACTATAAGTTGCACCTGTACATAAATCACACCCCCACCACTTTTTGTGATTTGTGATTTGCACGCTTGTACATTCATCGCAAAAGGCTGTACTTTCCCATTTCAGTGCACTAAATTTCCATAAACAAAATTTTTATGAGACGCAATTTCTAGCAGAAAAAAACTTCAATCAGCACTCCTAGTCATAGAAAACCAATATTTATTGCATTTCTCTCGAAGCTATCAAAGGTCTCATCCTCCCTAACGCAGCTATACTAGTTAGAAAGTTGAGCTACTTTGGCTGGCAGCATCGCTACATCACTGTTGCCGGCCTCTGAATAACTTTTACGAGATGCTGTAGGCATGTCACTGGCATTGCCTCTGTTGCATGGTGTGCTCAGGAAAAAAGAAAACTGTCATATTGCTCGAGCTATCATGCATGGCTTTATCCATATATAAGTCGCATCATTGTATAAGATGCACTGATGAAAATTTTTTGGGGAAAAAACGTGGCTTATAAATAATCAGAAAAATCCGGTATATATGAAGTTGCCCAGCAAGAAACTCTACTGAAGTAGCATTGGTGCCTAGCGGCCGGTGAGAGATTGCAGTGAGGGGAAGTTCTTCAATATGTGATGTGACATAACTGTACAAGCAGTCTATGTAGGCACTAGAGACAGTCAGATGAAATTGATGCACAGCTGTTAGGAAGCTTGATTCGCACAGCTGTTAGTGAAGGAGTCGATAGTGGCTCGGGCTTATCACCTTACAGTGGCAAAAGGGAGGCTTTTGACAATTCAAATGAAAAATTGTGCGTTTTTAACATATTGACACGCAGTGTTGCAGCAGTTGGTACCATGAGCATGGTCCATATTTTTGTATAATTCTAAATTTAAATAATTTTTTTTTCAGTAAAAGTGCAGATAATTTATTTAAATCATTTTTTCTAATTTTTCTTAGTAATTTTTTCTATTCGGGAAGCGACTGTTCAAAAGATTCTCGGCTGATAGCATTGGCATTGCTTATTCAAAAGATCAAAAATTGATATTGTGTTTGTTGTACACCATGGCTAACATTACTTGAAAAATAAAATAGAATGATTTATAACTACTGTAAATCACCCTTCTTGCTGTAGTAAAGTGGCAATAACTCTTATTACTGGCAACTACTGATGCTGACACAAACAGTATTGTGCTTCTGACTTGATGAAGGTAGTAGCAGTGTAATGGTGTTGCATGTGTTAACTGCAAACACATTTTAGACATGAGCAGGGCTGTAACAGAGGGTGGAGGTGTGTCTAATTGGGTCTTTGTCAAGGTGTGGTTTCAAAGTCGTACTGTGTTGCTAGAAATTTTCTGCCTTGCTAGTGAATTGGTTTATCTGGTTTATCTGGCTCACTTATTGATTCATCACTCTCGAGAAAGTAGAGTTAGAAGTAATGGCAACCATGTCCTCTTTAAATGTTGGTTCTTCCCTACATTTTCCCCTCAGTACTTGTGTCACTTGTTGAATGTTACACCAAAGTGGAACACACCACAGCAGCTAATGAAGTACACTGGTTTGCAAATTTCTTTTGTAGCAGAGGATGCTAAAGGGGCTTTCTCTCGCTCTTTTTTTATGCTGTTGCTAATCTCAAGATTGCACATCTTGTTATGCTTTGAGGAAATTTGCTTTGTTAGATATGTAAAGTAGAATATACATTGCCAAGGTATGCAGTGCCACATCTATTTAGTGCTTTATGCAAGTGCCTGTTTCAAGTTTTGACTTATTAGTGTATCTACCATGTAAAAATTCAAGTGCCTTTTTCTTCTAATTTGAAGGGATTAATTTTTTTTTTCTGTGAGAGATAGTGCATTTCCTTCTCTGCCTCAACATTTTTTCAGTAGGCAAATGAATCTTGCATAAATCATGGTGGTCAGTATGTAGCTTACAAGTTTTTCCTCATTAACTTTGATTATGGAGTTTAGGGCATATGATTACATTGATTGGGTGAAGCTTATCATTTTCGAAGACAATTTCATTTTGTAAAATCCTTTGGAGACACAATGTTAATAAAAGCCTATGCTGTTAAACTTCCAGTTCAAATAGCTGTTTTGATCATTCTGAAAGAGCAAATCTTTCCCCAAAGCCCATACTAAATTTTATTCACATGTAGGCTAGCCATATTTGTCCCTGCTATTGGCTGTCTCAGTCTGATAATCTGGTGTTTCGAACTGCTGCTGCATCATGCCATGGATAACTCATGTTGAGCCACCAGCTTGGGCTGATTATGCAAATGCTGTTTTATTTTAAAGGCCAATCACAACAAAATATTGGAGAGCTTAAAAAACATTGTTTTTAACAGTGTAGATACAAAGAAGGCTTGGCAGAAAATTTTATGTTTGAAGTGTGAGTAGATGCGTCCAGTTTCTGTGCCTTTCGTTTATGATGGGTAAATACAGTCGACTTCCTTTAGTTGGACCATCTCGGGACATGCAAAATCAGTTGATTTTTTATGTTCGTATTATGCAATAGTATGAAATTTGCTCTGAAATGTTTATTTACTTGAAATATTCTGTGATGGTGGTTGGTACTTGCACTTGGAAGCGTGCTGTTTATGGACCAGGTGCACACAATAAGAAAGGGGTATTTATTGTCAGCTTTGACTTCAGACTCGAAGAACCATCTTGACAATCTTAGTATAGCTTCCACATCACTTTTAATGCCAATCTGCCATGGTCGTACAGACACTGTTAACTGTTTGGAAGGTTTCACAGTATTGTTTACGAAATAAGCATGCCTGCAAAATCCATTTATGCAACAGCATACATGACTTCACTCATGGTTTCAGTACCCTTGTGCCTACGTGCTCTCAGGCTCCACTTCCCAATTCTCATTGCTGCCTTCTCAACTTCTTTACTCTAGTAATCTCGCTTGTTTTACTTCCTGCAAACATCTCCTCAGGAGACGTTCTTGGCGTTTCAGTGACACAGGCCTTGCAAATTGAACAGAAAATATCACTGTTAGCACCTTTACCCCAACTGATAGAGCTCATAATGTATTCTTCAGTGATTCCCTCTACTTTGAACTATCTAATGTTTGAAGTGCTAAGTTCAAATTAACATGCGTTTTCCTCCATAGAAAAGGGTAGACACTAATCAAACTTTCAAATGTGGCTGAACTAATTTGTCAAACAAATTAACAGAAGCTGCCTTTACTGCTTTATTCTTCTATGCACTTTTTCCCATGCTAATCTTTTGCAATAATTATTGTGTGATAGCTAACTTTGCATAGATGCAATAAAGATATAATTGATTTCTTCAAAAAATTAATGATTTTGAATTCTTGTGCTCCAGATACCTTCTATCAAAAATGTTTTGTAGTTTTCTTAAAGGGAGACTAAGAGAAACTTCAGGTCTGGTTAGACTGATATCGTATACCTCCAAAACTTTATGTGCATTTCTCTGGTGAGAAAAGGCTGATTATTAGCACTGAAAATGGAGGTAAGACTTCTTATCTTTCAATTTCATGCTTAAACTGTAACATTGACAATGTCAGTATGGCATCACATATTTTGCAGTATTTTCATCTTTTTTAGCTGTTTTCATGCTGCAAAAGTTCTGAAAACATGCCAGCTTGAGCCTCTGCTTATAATCCTCCATTATTAATGAACAATTAACTTAACCCAGAGAAGATGCTGTTGAAACCTAGGATGTTATGTGAAGCTGGTATGAGAAGTTTAAAGTGGAGTTGTCCTCCTGTCTTTTGCTGTTGCATTTTCAAATGAAACTTGTTATAAGGTGCAGATTTTGGTGGCGTCTGTGTACGCAAAAACTATCATCATCAGCATTGGCTCGAGCGTCGTCGTCTTTCGTAGCTGGCTTGCTGGCGCCCCTCGATTTGCGCTCGTGCTCGTGCTTGGCATGTGCTCTTGCCACTGCTCCCACATCCGTCATCGTCGTCTGCTTCCACAGCTGGCTGCTTTGCTGCTAATCATTCCAGTGTAGAATTTCACTTCTCTTCTGTCGTCGTAATGGGGAGGCCGCGTTTATGGGGGTATGAGCCATTCATTGTCTTATGTAATGGACAAATTTAATTTTGAAGCAATTCAATTTCGAAGAATCACAAGCGGCAATGGCGGGCGAATGCTGCTAACCATGCCACCGAGCAAACTCGAGACGTCGAAGGCAAGCAACAACGGCGGACTGTGGGCATACCATTAGTGACGTCGTTCTTTTCGTCGCAGCCATCACATCATGGTTAGTTTAGGTGCACCCAGGACAAGCTTCGCTTACTCCCATTTTTCGGTAGGGGAAGGGTTGGTTAGTTTTTTTGTTTTTTTTTATGCATCACCATGGCTCATGGCTCAAATTAAAATACAAACGAGAGGAAAGGGAATCGAGAGGCCCAATTTTTATTAATCATATCAGAAGAAGCCAACAAACAATGACACCAAGGACAACATACAAACGTATTTGTGTACAAACGTATTTGCAATTCCAGAATGGTAACCTACCAATCTAGCTTAACTTAGTATTTCTGTATAGTGCTCTCTTAAAATCTCTTGGAAATAGGTTTAACACAAATAGTTAAATGCACCCCATGGACAGCAAAGAGTGCCTAAAATTTCATTGTAATCTAATGGATTTTAATGGGCACAAAGCTAGGCACAAGCTGAAAATCAATTCCCCCCCCCCCCCCTCCTCCATGAAAAAATGAAAACCTGAATGGGGGGGGGGGGGGGGGAGGTTGTTGTGGGCATTGAGCACATAAAAAAAACCTACACCTTTTTGTTTGTTGTTATTTTGTTTATTATTAAGGTTCTGCATTTCGGAGCTTATTTCGAACAAAATTTAAGGGTGCATTGCAGAGTTTATTTTTGCCACAAAAAATCAGTTTATCAGAGCTTTCATTTACGGCACCTTAGGAGGCACCTTAGCTTACATTTACGGCACCTTAGCTTTATTTGCTGTTTAAATTTCACCATACCCCAAAAACAGCCTTGATTGATACATTCACATTTACCAATCTTTGAATTGGTGGCTGCAGCGTCATCTTTTGGATTTACAAAATGAACATTAAGAACGCCCTTTCAGTGCTCGCACTGGATATAGGAAAAGCCAGTAGATTCAGTGGAGTTATCAAAAGCATGGGTCAATCTTTGTGCACACATCCTTCAGAAAACAAGGGGCCCAATGATTTCTTCCACAGAATATGCTTGATACTTTGAGAAATCCTTCGCCAGCAAGGTAGGATAGTGGTAAAACAGCAGGAAAAGACTGCTTATACATGTTGAATACTGCTGGCAGTTCCGCCTTCATCATTGTGTTGATGATCTCGGAGCGGTACCTGAAGGACTCTTTGGTGTACTGCAAGTCATGAGCAGTGTTTCACTGCATGGTATGGCTCCACTTTCTGCAACAGTAACGTAGTATTTTCGGAAGCTGTCAGATGTCAAGCATGCAGTCAATGCCTGTGCCAGAGGTTGTTGTAGAGGCATCATTTCATGGACATAGCATTGCCTATAGGTGCACTTCAAGGATGCAGTACATGTTATGCAAAAGAGTAGATTCAGCATGAAGTTTCTTAATTATAAAGAGCAGTTCATTTGAATTTTTCTTTTGGAACCTCAGCTTGATGAGCAGGTCCTGTGAGGAGTCGTAAGCGCCTACGTGTAGTCTGCCTGTGTGAATTTGTTTTCCACCATATGGAGCCCATCCTACTCAAGCACAATGCTAATGCCCCATGTCTTAGAGGCGATGTCACATGATTACAATTGAAATTGAGAGCTTTTCGGATAAATCTGAAATGCAGTCTTTTCTTTTACTGGCAAGTGTTTTCAGATTTTATTGGATTAATCTGAAAGCGCAGAACCTTAATTATGATATAAAAGGGAGCTACATGTAATAGCAAGTGCATTTTTCCTGATTGGGTTCCAATAGTGGCTGTCATTCTCATGTCAAACAAGACGAAACTGGTAGTTCCTTGAGCCAGCAAGACTGCATGACAGCAAGATATGGCTTTCTCCCTCTTTTCTTTTAAAGTGTTCGCTTTGATCTTTCAAACTCTAAATTGAGTATGACCAAGCTTAATTTTTTTTAAACAAGGGAAATTCTGGAAAGGACATCATTTCGGAAATATGCTAGCTTTTGACACATATTTAGTCTTAAATGTACAATGTGCCATATTTGTAAATTTTTCATTTAAGCTTATTCTTGTCGAATGAAATAACAAGAAATGTATATTTCACTTTTCTTTTTTTTTTTATTCGGAACAAACATTGTAATAAGGGGCTGAATAGTTATATATCTACCAGTGCTAAATGTCGAGGTGTCATGTCATTCCTGAAAATGGCTGTCAGTGGCTGTAGGTGCCACGTTCTTTTCTTTCTTTTTTTTTCTACAAGATTCTTGGCAAGAATTGTGTTCCCGGGTTCAAAGTCCACAACATCTGTAATAACTATAAATAAAATGTTAAGAAATCACGCCTGGTGAAAATTCATAATGTTGATGGGGCATACTTGATTGATCTTGTTAAAAACTAATAGAATTATGTGTCCACTGCACTATATTAATGTAGGCTGCATGAGCAAATTGGGCTATAATGTGCGACACAACCTACCTGGTACAAGGGAAGCAGAAAAATTGCATTATTGCCTGCCGAATATGAACTTAAAACAGAAAGGTGCAGCTCTGGTGACAAATCACACCAAGTGCTTCCATGGAACTAAAGCACAAGACATACATAGCAAGCTTAAGTTTAAAGGAATGCTAAAGGCAACTTTTTAGTCAGATTAAATTAATGGACTAGCATACTGAATTAAAAATGTCACTTCTCATCAGGAACAGTGCTTCCATAAGCCAGGAAATGACAAATGTGGAAGAATAATAGTGGCGCCACCACTTTAGAGATACAGAACCCACGTTTAATGATGTGCATGCCCCTGGCAACAATTCGTAAACTGTACTTAATGATAATAATAAGGAAACTGCATTGCTGTTTGAGAACTTTTCCTGCACTGCAATGACTCAGTGCAAAAAAATACTTCGCAATCTGCATCATCACAATGACATACTGGTGTGGAGGTTCAGGTGTGAAATTAAAGAAATGTTAATCTGGCCTTCATTTTCTTGAGAAAAAAAAAAAAGGTTTAGCATTTTGAAAGAACAGCTATAAATTATAATGTATAAATTGATTTAATTTTGCTCATTAGCATCCCTTTAAAGCTGAAGACTGCTTGCCATTGCCACTTTAAAAGCATGGAATAATTGGCACGACTCACGAACATCTAATTTCACAAATTTCCCTGTTATGTACAACTGATTACTGCTGTAGAGATCTGCTCTCCACTGTTGTTGCCATTGCACTTGCATGTGCTATTCACATAGTAGGCAATATGGATTCTATCAGATGAAACAAGTGGTGTTGCAACATGAGCAGTTTATTTGTATTTGATAATGGAACATCCATGAGATGTTAAGAAAATTGGCTCTGCTGCTGTAGACTGTGCATTCCTACTCATAGTGACTGATGGAGTATCTTTTCTGTTAAGTGCAGCTTCACTGCCAGGGGCACTTTTGGCTGGGCCAGAATTGATGTCCATGCAGCACCTGTAACAACTGAATTAAGATGTTTACAAACCTAAAATGTGTACATTGGACATGACTTGTATAATGGACACAAAACATACTTCTTCCATCCTCCTGCTTTTGCTATATTTTGTTGCTTCTGTGCAGTTGCGCTATTACATCTTGTTAGATGTGATAGAAAGAGTTGTGATCTATGCGCAGGTATATAGATTTCCAGAATTTAGAGCACGTGGCTGTCCAGGCTGCTTGCAAACAATGCATACTGTTTTGTAGGATGTTTGTTCTTCATGTGTCATTTATATTTGCGACTGGTACACAACAATCTAGT
The DNA here is from genome assembly GCF_013339745.2 of Dermacentor silvarum. Classification (NCBI taxonomy): domain Eukaryota; kingdom Metazoa; phylum Arthropoda; class Arachnida; order Ixodida; family Ixodidae; genus Dermacentor; species Dermacentor silvarum. The sequence goes on from NC_051154.1 coordinate 112,566,023, forward strand.
TTTGGTTATGTCTTGATTGTTGTTTCTCTAAATAATGAAAATTGAAAGCTTTCATGCTTGTAACTTCACCAATTCTGTAGTATGCATGTTTAGACTTTAGTTATTTCTCAAAGGCAACAGTCTGTATTGCTTTATCCAGTTATGGGCAAAGGGCCTCCACTTCGTGCCTGTTTAGCTATGCGTGGGTGTTTGTTTTGAACATTTTATGTGAATGCTGTCCACGAGAGTGTGGTGTCAAATTGTGGAGGTGGTCAGATGCTTGAAATTTTTCACTGAGGTTCACCAAAAATATTAGCAGCATCAGGGGTCCTGCTAAAGCAAAGCATGCTGTGGTTCTTAATAAGGGCATTTTCAAATGTTTTGTGTTGGACTTATTTGCCTTGGGCTGTGCATGGCATCAAGAAAAAAAAAAAGGATGATAATGCTGCAACAAAATCTAATTGTTCATTGAATGCTGCTGTATTTGCCACCCCAAATATACTTTACTCGTTCTTATCATCATCAGCAATGGATTCTTGTGTTGCACAGGAAAAGCGTGAAAGGTTCACTTGTTTATAAATTATAGTGGTTTTTCTTTTACCTTTTGGTGGCATCTGTACTTGAAGAAAAATAATTTCTTTACACGTTGTGACACCAGTGTAGGTTTGTGTACACTTTAAGCAAAATAGTTTCTTTACATGTTGTGACACCAGTGTAGGTTTGTGCACTGGATAAAGTTTCTTGTGTGTGCTTTATTTTTCAGGCCCAGCCAATTCCTGCAGATCTGGTGACCAAGCTTTTGGGCCATCGTGTGGCAGTGAGCCCTATAGTAACTGTGGAGCCCCGGCGCCGCAAGTTCCACAAGCCAATAACTTTGACCATCCCTGTGCCACAGGCGGCAACGAAAGGCATGATCAACCAATATGCTGGTGATGCTCCCACTCTGCGCCTACTGTGCAGCATAACAGGTAACTCCTGCCTGAAAAAAGCTTGAACTGTTTCTCCAGCTTCCTGACAGTTGTCAGGAAAGGGTTACTTTCCTTTTGCTGCACTCAATCGAAGTGCAGTGGGTCACTTTATATGCCATTTCTTATGTCATAGTTGATTATGGCCTTCGAGCACATCTGCGGTTTTGCATTTTGGATTGAAGAACTGTTAATGCGTGCCCAAGATAAAACATATTACCTAGTCAGTAAGCTTAATAATTTCTTTCTTGTGTCTTCTAATATTTTTAATGGTAAGTGACTTGTACTGGCTACTCTTTAATTATTAATTCCTTTGTTACATTTTATACCATGAAGGGCACCATATTATACATATTTTGTGAGAAACATATAGTCCAGGTAAACCAAAGATGTGCTCACACCTAACCACTTGCATGTCTGCAGCATGTACGCACATTGTACAAGTTGGCTGGTTTCAATATTTTCTTCATGCTCTTCATTTAACTCAAATTAATTCGTAATTTTGTTACTTCAAGGGCAAATTTCATTACATTCTGATCACTCTGGCTTTTCTGGTATTTCTCCATGCATGTTACTGTATATTGTTGATGATTTGAGTAAATATTTTTGAGATAGTTTGACCAACTTAGTTGCATTGTTTGCAGTGCACCTGTTTGCCATGCATTCACTTATATACACACATATGCAAGCTGCTCATAAGCAACTTTGTGCTCTTAGCCTCTCTTGCTTTAGAGACTGTGCTGTGTTAGGCTTTTTAATTTAACAGTTCCAATAAGTATTCTTTCTTGTTTAAATGTTCTATATAAGTGCAGTAATGTTGACTTAAATTGAGAGACCCGCCGGGGTGGCTCAGTCAGCTAAGGCATTGCGCTGCTGAACACGAGGTAGCGGGATCGAATCCCGGCCGCAGTGGCCGCATTTTGATGGAGGCGAAATGGAAAAACTCCCGTGTGCTTGCGTTGTAGTGCACGTTAAAGAACCCCAGGTGGTCAAAATAATCTGGAGCCCTCCACTACGGCGTGCCTCATAATCGGAACTGGTTTTGGCACGTAAAACCCCAGAAAGAAGAAGAAGACTTAAATTGAGAGGCTAATGGTAGTGAATATAATCTTTATTGTCAGTTTTGGATGGCTCCTAACAATTTTTCTTAACCCTGTAAACTTGGAACATGCTGGATAGAGGCTGAGCTCAAGCTCATATTTTTCAACACTTGGCATCTATCCTAGTAATGCTTGACGTAACTCAAAAATAGTGTAACAGGTACAACATCTTTTTCATTTTGCATCCCCCTATGCACCTTAGGCTTAAAATTATGGGCTTTGTCACACAGGCACTTGTGCTCACAGTGTGTTTGAGTGTAGTGCATTTCTGCTATCAACATTATCAGTGCCCACCTCTTGCTTTCAATTATTTTCTTGCGGTACTTCTGGATAACCTTGGAATTCTATCAGAAAGTTCATAGACTGAAGTGGCTTAGGTGCCACATGCACTGGTGCCTTCTTCAGGTCCTCCATTAGGAAATTACTAATGTGCTAGTCACTGTACAGTCAAGTTTACTGTACTTTACTCACTGTACTTACTGTATTCACTGTACAGTCAAGTCATTAGTATAAATCTTTTATGGATTTGTGTTTTATTTTGGGGCATAAATTTTAGTTTGCCCAGACATGCTAATAATTGTGCTATATGCCTGTGTATGTATGGAGAAGAATTTTCTGCTACAACTGTGCCTCCTTAACGCATATATTTTTTAGTTTAGCTAGGTTTTGCTCAATTTGAACATAATACTTTTTTTACTGACCAAACATTTATTAAAAAACTTAGCACCACTAAAATTCTGTGCCTGCTTACTGTGGCAATGAATGGTATATTCAGACAGTCCGTGAGAAGACATATTCAAGCGTAACTTTTTGGAATGGATCAATTCAACTGAATAAATATTGGTACTTTTTTTTCTTTGTTTAGAAACATAACTGTGGCTGTTGCTGTGCTTTGTGTGTTATTTTGCTTGTGCTGCCTGGGCATATATGCTGCTGGCACAGGGATGTATAACCTGCAAAACGAAGCTGCATGAGAATTTTTCACATGCACCTCACTTTGGATGGTCGTTGCGCTTATGGTCACAGGGAGGCTGGCCAGTAGTAGCTGGGCTTCCCTTTCTCCACTTTCAACTTGGATTCAAGCCTCGACCTCTAACTGTATCTCCTCTCCTCCTCACCCTTCTGTTTCTCTTGAGCAGCCAGTCGAAGGCATGGCCAATTGACTGGGGAGTACAGGCTCGAAGCAGGTCTCTACATTTGGCTTTCTCTTCTTACACTTTATTCTAAAGTCTTCCTTCAGTTTATTTCTTGCTTGTCTCGAGACCACCTGAACATTTTTCTGTGAGCTTGTCATCGGGTTTCCTTCCATTCAACATGCTCGTGTTCTGGTATTGTTTCTCCCATATTTCTTTTCTTGCATGGGTTGATAGCTTTCATTCTTTCCTTTTATGTTGCTTTTACTGCAGGTCTTATCAAGTTAGAAATTTTAACGACATTCTTCTTTGTTTTCGTGTTACATTTTTAGCTTGAAAGTTTTTCTTTATCCTTCTTCCTCATCTTGACTTCACAGACAAGCTGCTATGAGTAATTATATAGCTTACTACTAAGAACCTGGGGGCAAAAAAAAAAAAAAGCTGCATGCATAAAATGCATGCTCATAAAGTTTTCTGCTAATTACCTCTAATGATGCTAAAGCAGACCCACTGACAGTCTGGGCAAGTGCTAGTTTTTTCAATGAACCTGTGTAAGCATTTAAATGTCTCTATAACTCCAGCAGATTAATGTCTGTACGATTTGATAAAACAAGCTCCAAAACAACTTTACCTTCATTTCAGGCCTACGCTTAAATTCTTGCTGGCTCCATAGTACTGCTACCTTGTGGAATATTTGCACATTGTCTTAAGAGCCATTGGGTAATTGGGGACCTCCTATTAATTTATTGCTATGTGAAGTGATAATAAAATGGTTAATGATAAATACTGTTAAATGTCACGAAGCATACTGAGAAGTTTAGGCTGCATACACGAGTATACTTTATATGTACAGTATACTTAAAAAAAAGTTTGTTTTGATCACTTGTCCAAACCAGTCTTGCCTGTGCAAATGGGGAATGTTTTTGCAAGAGTTTTGGTTGAATTGGCTACAAAAGCTATGACAGAAAAGTCATTTTCTTTTCCTTTTTGTGATTCCGTTTTTCACGTGTCAGTTCTGATGTAATGGATAGTACATAAAGAAGGTTATGTGTGCAGTTAATGTTTCTACTTTTTTGTTTTCATCTTGAGATAAGCAGTCTTTTAGGTCAGTAAGAGACTTTGTGACCAGTTGCGTCTCATTTGGATTTTGGGACATTGTTGAAAAACATGGCTAGCTAAACTGAAGGTTAAACTTTTTATTTTAGTTCATTGTTGCATGACACAATTTCTTGTGCAGAGGCACTCAGCTCAATGTACCATGTTTTCTTTGTATGGTATTTTACTCAGACTCGAAGCATATTTTTTTTTACTCAGAAATGTACCCGAGCAGCCAGAGTCAATTTTAGTTCATCATTTATTACTGAATGGCTGCAGTGGTAAGACAAGCAATAGTGTTTGCATTTGGAGCTCTAATTTGTGTAGCTTTAGAGATATCTTAACTGCTGTTTGCTTTGGTCTATGGCACTGTGTTTGGTCAGCTTTGTAGGGCTGCACTTGGTGTCAGCTGGGAAGAAGTCATCAACTAAAGCACCTCACATTCTGCACACTGCTCTATAGAATTGTGTGCATGTGTCCACCCTCTTTGTTGTGTCTTTTTTTTTTTTTATCCGTAGAGCCTACATTCTAGCATGCAAGTGGCTTTACAGATTGTGCACAGTGTGTTTTTCATGCATGTTTACTGCAAACACTGCCTGCACAAAAAGCACAACATTGCTTTTTTTTATTTTGGTGGTAAGCTAACATTTTTTTTTTAAGTGCTCAATTTGTGCTTTGAAAGTACCTAATAAAGTCTGGCATCAAATTTTTATTTTGAAGGATTTTAGAATAGGAAAGTCAATGGTTTGCTCTCTACATAGTGGAATTATTGAGCCAGTCTATCAAACAATGCAGAATTTGTATGAAATGATAATTGGTATTGCTATACTGATAGACATCAGTATCTTTCAGCATATCTTTGCATACTTATTGAACCTAATCAAATCAAAAGCTACCTTTGCTTGTTACATTAAGTGTGGTAGGCACATGGTTATTTGGCTCACTGTTTCCTTGGGACTTTATATGTGGTTCAAGTTGAACAAGATTTTGTGGTGTGTTACATTCTGTATTTTTATTCTTGTGTGCAGTAGAAACTGGCAAGCGTTAGCATCATTAAATCAGTGTCGTGATAACACAGTGCTAGCTGATGGCTGGTGGTTGTGATCACTGGAAACAAAAACAAATTGAGAAGCTGCCAGCACCGTTAATATACTCTAAAAATGTCAAGTTGGGAGCATATAACGAAACTTTAGTTTTCACACACCCTGATATCTGTGTAATTGAAACCCTCATTTGTAAGTCTACAGCAGCTATAGACACAGCAGCTGGTAAACTGGTTACAGTTGAACCTCCGTATTTTTATGGACTTAGGGGACACAAATTTTGCAGTTTTGCGCTATTGTCATTGTGTATGAATTGGGTAGAACTTGCACAAAGTGCAGCAGTAGCCAAATGAAAACGCAGAATTTGATTTTTTTTTTTTTTTTTTGGTTGGTGAAAATGTGCTTAAAACAATCAGTGAACACACCAAGGTACGTGTGCATCTGCATTGCAAAAATGATCTTGTGCAAGGTTTCTGCTTGCAATCTAAGTATGTCCAAAATTTGGTCTGTGGAATTGGTATTAAGAGTATTAAGGCTTATGTATTATTGTAGTTCTGTTCATGTAATTGTGAGCAGTTTAAAAAAATGCAAGAGCACTGCTTATCAGACTAGAGCCTAGATTAAAAGAATGTGGGGTGAAAGAGCATGAGATACTTAATTTGAACGTCATTGACAGCATTTATGGACTGCATCTTTCATATACTTATTTCTGTTGTGTTTAAGCTCTTGCACACAGTGCAAGGGGGGGGGGGGGGGGATGGAGGGCCTGTAAATGTTTTCAATATCCTCATAATATGCATATATGTACATGATGCAGTAGATGGTGCCTCAGAGTGACGAAAGTTCATGTAGGAATGAATAGAACTTAGTTAACATTATTAAAACTTTAAATTATGAAACTTTGCTTTATTCCATTCTATTCTGTGGCCTGCAATACAGTTTAACCTTGATATAACAGTAATATTTTCAGGTGCTTATAGCTGAGCCTGGGAAGGGGAATCGCAAGAATCACTGCAGTATAGTTCTACAGTAACATAAAGCTGTACAGCAAGTACAATGCCATGAAAATTTGAGATCATTTTGGGTGTCCTCTAGTGCTCGTAATGAAACACTACAACTTGAAAAACTGGCCTTATCATCCTCTATCAGCATATTGAAGTCACATTAGGTTTATTTATGTGACCAGCAACTCTAAAAGGCAGGCAGACTAACACGACTAGAGTTGGCTGTCATTGTCAGTTCACTGAAGTGTATACCAAGGGCATATACAAATTGCTTAGATAAGAATATTGAAATCACTTTAGGTTTATTGCTATGACCAGCAACTCTAAAAGGCAGGCAGACTAACACGACTAGAGTTGGCTGTCATTGTCAGTTCACTGAAGTGTACACCAAGGGCATATACAAATTGCTTAGATAAGAGGAGTAAAATGTGTGTGTGCATGCATGTGTGCGTGTATTGTTGCTATGTTTTGGTGACATTTATCCCTCCCTAAAAATATGTGAATGAAATTAATCTTATTTCAGATTTTGGTTTTTCTTCATGTAATAGAAGTTGCTGACATATAATGTCATTTCAAAAGTTTGTGCAATGCAAGGATCCATAAAAACACTGGATTTTCATGAAGCCTGGGCACACAGTGTCCAATTAAGAATTGAATTCGGCACCAGTATGTGTGACCATGACAGTGTTCTGTTCTTTCACATGTGCATCCCTGAACCATATAAAATTAAGCTTTTTCATGCTTGGTCCCATTAGCACATGCGATGTACATTTCATTAATTTGGAATAGCAGTGAGGAATTACTTTTATTTAGAAACAAAACATGCAGTATGCCTTGCAACTAAAAAAATTGTTGTCTGAGGAACTTCGTTTGAGGAAATATTTAGTGAGAAATTACATCTGCTCATTCAAGAAAGCTAATGTGTTCTATAGCGTAATAAACATAATAGAATTAAGAAATTAATCTAGAGTGTTAGTTTTGTTAAATCAAGGTTTTTTATATCGAGGTTCAACTGTAAATATTCAAAATTCTTTTACTATTTACAAACCTGTGAAAAGTATAGACGCGAGTATAAGTTACTGCTTTTTGTATCAGATTTAGCACTTTTGGTGTGTTATGCAGAGCCATAGGCATTTCTTTATTCTTCACACAGTGAGCGGCAGCACTGTGCTTTGTATGTGTACCACATGGGCAAATTTAGTGACATTTTGTGCTTAATTACCTAACTCTGAACACCATTCATGCCCTGTTAAGTTTAATTGCATCAGGTGTAGCATAGAATGCTTACCCTTGTTCACAATGTTTGTGTCAAGTAGCATACTTGCATAACTTAACAGATATGTAACAAAAAGTAAGAACTTAACGCTTCTGCTTCAGCAAATAGGTACCCTTACCATAGGTGCTCTCGGGATGGGCTTGTACGTGCGGCAGCTTGCCTACAGGCAACTTTAGCCTAGCCAGTCTGCCGCATTGCATACATTTCTTGGGATGCTTTGGACTGGTCATTGTGTTTTTACATCATGACTGCCTTTGCAAAAGGCTGTTTAATGGCACACCAGTGATGCTTTGCAACGTGAGCTTGCTGCTGAAGAATTTTATTTATGTTTGGCTTGTAAAAACTCTGTGATGAATTAGCACACATGGTGAACATTATCGGATTTTCTCTTTAATATCTGAAATGCTATGGGTACCATTTGACCTTCATTGCTGTGGCTTCGCATTCTACGCAGTTTTAATTACATGAAAAGCAACACCTTTGACGTACCAAATAAATTTATTCAGTGTCAAATATGCGTTTTTAATACTTTTTGATGACATTGCTTGTGCTTTGAGACAGCAGACAGTGCCATTTTAGTCAAGACTAACTGGCTGCCAGCCTCTGCAACTACAATTGTAGCGTTTAACATCATTATGATGTGCATCTGGCACTGACTCGGAGAACGATGACATTGGTAAACATAAGGCCCTATGCACCTAATGCCTTAACATTGCCCATGTGGTCCATGTAGTAATGGGAAAATGCAAACTAAGTGCTTAATTTTTTGTCTTTGAAGCGTCACTTTTACTATGATGTGTGTTTTTCTTCTTGCTCTTTTTTTTCTTGTATGAAAGTCGGAGCCTGGTTTCAGTGTAGCGTTATGGGTGTGAAAAGGACCTTTTGATGTGGGTCATAATGTTCTGTATGTGCCAGTGTGACAGGTGTTCAGTTGGGCTTTTTTTGGTTATTTCATAGATTGCAGATAAAATACAATCATTTTGTGCTTGCTATTTACCAGCCAGTATGCATTCTTTGTATGTGCTGATGCTCTGTTTCTTGGCTGACATCCAATTTTCAGGAGGTACAAACAAGGCTCAGTGGGAAGATGTGACTGGGTCAACACCACTTACCTTTGTCAACGACTGTGTCTCATTTACGACAACAGTCTCAGCCAGGTCAGCTTTCTTGCTACTTACAATTTACAGGCTTTTGTACAAATAATCAAATGGTTCAGCGATATGAAGCATCATGGTGCAAAAAGAAAAATTCCTTTGAGGTGCAAGGAGGTTTGCGAGTTTCCTAAACATGTCAGCTGAAAAAAAAATGTTTTCTGTGATCTGGGGGCACAGTTTAAAATTCAGAAGTGTGTTGTGTAGGTTACACACATGTACAAATGGATCATGAAGTAGTAAAAGAATTCAGCTTCTTTTTGTGGCATCTGTATTCCAAAAACTTCTTAGGGCACTTATACATTGCACATAAGTAGTACTAATGTTTGCAACATGGTAGGCATTCTGTCTTTTACCAAAGGCATGTCTGCAACTCTTTTTTGGGTCGTTATATGCACTAGTAATTTTTATATTTTTTCAGTGCCCTTCTCTCGTGCTTGTAAGAGTTGCAGAGCAAATCAATTCTATTTCCTGTACAATAAGTAGAACTGTGGTGGGTGTATTTTTAAGAGTGTGATTGCATTGTATCAGTCTGGTCAAAACGTTGTATAAGTGGTTTTTATAATGGCAGAGTATGCTGCTTTGCAGAACTGCAGTGAGTTCCTCCAGCTAATATCCTCTTGGAAATGTGAATAAGTTTACTATAAACACAACAAGAGCATAAAAAGGACCTTGTCTTTTATAACCTCAAGCAACCTTTATTTCTCATAAAGTAATGCAGGAAGAAAGGATGCTACTGTGTTACCTAAGTTAGCTTTATATTCTGCCACAATTAAGTTGATATTTTTTGTACCTCAGCAAAAGTTATTTAAATGAGTGACTATTGCAAATCATAAAACCTAATTTCCAGAATCCTATAACTTTGAATTAGCACAATGAAGTGTTAAACTAGCCAATGTATGTTCATGTCATTTATTTCATTCATTTCATTCATCAGTACATTCAGCACAGTAATGGGCTATTACAGGAGTGGAGCTAAACAGAAAGCAGGGGGGGGGGGGGGGGGATAAGTAGCTTGTAACACTCAGTGGAGAAAAAAAAAAAAGAAAACAACAACATATCAAACACTTCCTTATTGACTGTTGTACAGGGACACAGGTAAGTGAAGAAAGTACATAATATACACCATAAAAGTACAGGTTAAACATTGTAGAGCTCCATTAACAGGAAAACAAGAAATGCATATATAATTACATCAAAATAAGTCAGACTGAGACATTAATAATAGAAACTGCATGAAAAATCAATCTATTGTTGTTATATCTGCTGAAGAGTAAAACAATTGACAACCTAGACACTTCGATGGAAGCACCACAGGGGTCACCTTATTATTTACTTTAAATAAACGTTTTACTCTCCATAAAATCACTGATACTTACTCTTGCCATCACAGTCTGGCAACAAGTTTCATTGTTTTATTGCTCTAAGACAGGCTGCCTTTTAAGCATTCTGTAAACACAGGAGGAGGTGGAATTTACATGCTGTGTTTATATAAGGAGTTCAACATTTTCAGTTTGAACTGAAAAAAACATAAGAGAAGTACGGTGAATTTGTTTTCCCAAATTCGTTGTCAACTGAAAAGGGTCAGGTAAAGTAAATTTAACAGAGAGCTAAGACAGTGATTGGCACGCAGCTGCAAGCCTGCATGTGCTTCGATGCTAGGAGCCTGGCGAGGTCAAGGTTGTGCGTCAGCCTGCCACCCAAGTTATCTAAACTTTTTTCTTATTTGTATCCATTTTTGTCGTTCACTGCAATGCAAACAAGAAGTGGGAAGAGGAGGGGTGTATACACTGAGGGGGTTGGGGGAGCTCTGACCTGGGTCTCTGCAGTCCTTGTGCTCTGGCCACTACGGTGGATAAACTGGGCAAGTTCACTGATGGTGTAACGCAAGGTCATATCCGCCTTTAGTTATATTTAAAAACTATTATTTGTTGGTTCTCTGTACCTGCATATTGTTATGAATAAGGTGTCATTCTGTTTGTGTTCGAATACCAAATGCACTCGCTCCTAATATCTGCATAGTCACATCGCTGTCTCTTGTTGTATCCTTGCTAGAATGCTTCTCGAAAATCTTGCTATTTTTTGTATTGGATACAACAATAGCGTTGAAGAGCAGGATGTGCAATACAGTAGAGCTGCGTTGATATGATCCCGTTACGTACGATTTCCCGGCGCCATCATTTACGATCGAGAACACAAACAAATCAACCATTTGAGTTACTCTTATTTTTTACCGGTTCATACGCTCCCGGAAAACATGCTCTTTTGGCACCAGCTTTAAGTAAATCGCCATACTGCGATCGTATACGTTTTCCACCCGCTAGATCGCATCAAGAAAATGAGCGAGGTGCGTGTAATCAACACTAGCTGCCTGCTGCGGTAGCTTCGCCGCAATACTTGCCCGCCCGTCTTATGTGAAAATGCCAGCGCGCGCTCAGTTTCTTATTTCGGTACCAGCAAATCTCTTCCCGGTTTGTCGCACGCCGCCTTCACAGCTATTGCCGTAAACCCTATTGTGATAAGCATCTTCAACTATCTGTTGAAAAGCGCGTACGCGGTGCCATTGGAAGTGTACTGCATGTTTTTAATAGGCAATAAACCAAATGCGCCGCCGTTCTCTGCTGTAGACTGCAATCGTATGGTACGCTTTCCGGCCATTAGATCTCATGCAATTAAGAAAAGGCTGAGGCACGTGCGATCGAGAATAGTAGTCGCCTTCTGCATCAGCCTCCCCGCAATACTTGTCTGCCCGCATTAGCTTAGGATGCTTCATTATGAATCTGATTAAATCTTTAAAGGATAAGGATTTTATTTCCACAGGGTAACTGTGCAAATTTTGTGTAACTGAGCATAGCGCCTTGCAATCTGCATGGATGTTGTTAATGGATGGGCTTCACTGTAAGCCTGAGGTACTTTACTAAGGCTAAGTATTTATGCGTGGTGAATTCGTTAATGGAATACTTTCAATGGAATGGCTCAGGAGTACGTAGAAATGAAAGAAGTTTCACTATAAATGCAGAAAACAAAGTGGCAACTGCATAAAAAGTATTTGACACTTTTTGTGTGTGTGCGTCTCGCTTGGTGCACCTATTTTGTACCACGATATAGTTGCATCAAAATCGCAGTGAAAGGGCGTTGTTCATTATTTCTGCTTTAAGTGACAGCAACATGAAATGCATTTCTGCTGTGTATTCAGGCAAGGGAATACACAGTGTGAAAGAGGTGTGTTTAAAAGTTTGAAAAGTTTGAAAAAGCAAGGTTTCCTAGAAATTGACATGTTCAGTGCTGAAAAATTAGTTGTACAAAAGAAAATGATAGCTTTCATTATGGGCAAGCCATTTCACAAGTCAATTCAAGCATTGGAAACATTAGACTACAGCATATACAACAGGTTCACTTTTTTAGCATTCAAGGATTGTGCAAGATACTTTTAAGGGGCCAACTTTGGGTGTGTAGTCTCTATCTTGCACCAAGGAGTCTAAGCTGAGTCTTGAAGGACAACTGGTGAGAAGAAGAATCTTGGCAACATTTTGAGAGTTTATGACACTGCTGAGACATGCCACTCTAGTTAAGGGGGGACGCGGCTTTCGCATCGCGAAATTTGGAGAAAAAAATCGATTTTTTGAAAATCACATTTTCAGTTTGTATGACTTCTTTTCTATCTTATTTCAAAATTTCGTCACTGAAAATCGTGCAGGAATGATGTAAAAAATGTTTATCGAAGCTAAGGTGGTGAGGAGTTTCTCGAAAATATCGAAAAAATGGCATTTTTCAAGCCGCGATATCTCCGCAACCGCGTAACCTAGCGCCACCATCTTGGTCTCTATGAACAGCGCGATTCTCCATCTTCAAATTTGGTGCCTCGGCCGGCTGCACCAGGCAAGAGCAAGCGCACCGCAAGCAAAAGTTTTAAAGGTCTCCCGACGGTTTCTGATTGGCAGCGCGTGCCACGTGACTGTACGCGGCTCCGCATTGGTCTTCCGGGCGGTTGCCCTTAGCAACCGGCGGAAAGGTCGTCTGCTCGCCGCGCTCACAGCGCTGAGGAGCCGCTAATTTCGCGTCTTTTCAATTCGTCGCACCGTGGTTTGGAGATCGTATCTCACTCATAATAACGGACCGGCGCTCGCTCGTTAGAGAAACGAAAAACGTTGTTGTCAAGCTCGGCCCATTTTAGTTTGGAGAACGACTCTCATCTGTGATCATGGGCCGGCGATCGTTCAAGAAGAAACGCAAGACTGCGCATCAATTTGGTGCTCGTAAGTCGAAGCCTCCGATCTCTAAAAAAGAGTTTGCTCCGGCGACTTCTGCAAGCAGTGACAATGACGGTGGCATGCAGCATGACGCGGACTTGCAGCTGAGCACCTCAAGCACAGAAGGAACATCGTCCGTGCATATTGGCGAAACTGTTCAGGAACCCTTGGAGCAGTGTGTTGTGCCGGCAGAAACATCCGTTCATCGTGCTGCGCAGGTTGCAGACATCGTGGATGCTCAGCCTAGTGTGAACTGAAGGTGAAGCTAAAGGTGAACTAGTGAGAAGCTAAAGGTGAACCACAGCCACCCCATAAATACTGTCTGAGACCCCACGTTGCCACTGCCCTGCTGCCTGTGTATCAGCGGCTTTCGGATCCACAGCTTCTCAAACTGTGCCAGGGCAAAAAAAAACTCAAAATGTCGCTGAGAGCCTACATTTAATCATTTGGTCCATTCTGTCAAAAGAACACGCTTCATTGATAGCTGCAGAGACTGCCAATGAAGCAGTCTGCAGGTACAACGCTGGAAATCTCCGTGCATATGCAGAACTTTGCTCAACTCTTGGCCTCCAGCCTGGACACCATGCACTCCGCAGAGCAGCTGAAAAAGATGCCATGCGGAAAAAGAAAGCTGCAAAAGCTCATGATACTAAAGGGCAGATGGTCAAGCGATGCAGCATCGCAAAGGACACAAAGGACTATAACCCTGGTGCCTATTAAATTTTGACAACTTTGAACCTTGTTTTCTCAGTAATCTTTTTTGGCATGTTGCTCAGCTCGTGGAGCAAATATCTTGGTACATAACTACTTTACACATTTTGATTGCGTTTGGTTTGTCAGACTCATTGAACTGTACTTTAGGGGATAGCGCTCTTCTTTTTTTATCCTAGTGTTTTAAGAATCTTAGTAGGGTTCCTTGTTTGCAGTGTAAGCGTGCTCACTGCAGTGGGACTGGAGAAAACATAAACTACAAATTTTAGTGTTGCAAAAAAGTAATTTCGAGAACGCTATCTCCTTCTGCATACATTTGGCTGTGCATACAGTATTTAACAAACTTTTCACTTCATTTCATAAAGCCTCCAGTCCCTCCATGAGGTTCAAGAAAGAAATAATTTGTCTAGCAAATAGTTTTCATGGTATCGCTTTGAAATTTTTATGAAAGCATCATAGAGCCATTCTTATTCTCTGTACCAATTTTCATTGACATCCACCAAGAAACAAGAAAGTTGGTACCGAAAGCCACGTCCCCCCTTAAAAGCTTGCAGTGTTTACTTTGGGAAAGTAGGCAAAAGACTTTGCATAGTTAACATTCAGAACTTGCACTGGCCTTCCCTAGAACATTTGACAATTGTTACACTGATGGGAAATGTCCTTTAACTAACACTTTTATGGCAACAAGCCCAGAGAAGTGGCTTGTGAAATTGTAGTAGGGGAGCAGCTGCAGCGCCTTCACAATTTTAATGGATTGATGTCTGTTCAAAACGTGTCCCAAGTTTTCAGTGCCGATGGAAGATCATGTCTCCAAATGATGAAATAAAGCATAATTACACTTTAAGCAAAGAATCCATTCAGTGTGTAGTGCACAATGTTCTTATTTTTTATATGTCTGATTCCTAGAAAGTTGAAGTTACTACTGTGTCATTTAGCTGAAATAGAATTGCTGTGTCTGAGCAAGTGAGTTTGCCAGAGTGGTACAACTTTAAGGCAGATTATCTTCTGTATCACAAAGCATGAATATTTTGCATCTTTGTGATGGTATCTTGCTGATTTGTCACTCAGGTTCTGGCTGATGGACTGCCGGCAAGTGAGCGAAGCGACCAAGTTTGCTACGGAGCTTTATGCAGAAGCAATGCACGTACCATTCATGGCGAAGTTTGTGGTTTTTGCCAAGCGTCTAGACCCAATGGAAGCCCAGCTTCGTGTTTTCTGCATGACAGATGACAAGGAGGACAAAACATTAGAAAGTCAAGAGCACTTCACTGAGGTGGCCAAGAGTCGTGATGTTGAGGTAAGGGCTTGGTGTGCATTACAGATGTGCTCTTGAGTGGCTGCACAGCACAACAGATGAGAGATGCAAAATGGCAAAGACATTATGGGTGCCATCACAACTGTTTTACTTAACGTTTTCACTCGCACATACAGCATACGGCACGCAGCGACTAGCGTTATCGCCCTTGGACTTTATACGGAACATCTATGAGCCAAAACCAATTTTAGGGCCACAACGCGTCATAGACACCATCTATAGATAGCAAATACGGATCTCAAGGGCCATACTTTTGCTGGCGGAAACCGAACATATGTCATAGTTGTCGCCCCCGGCACTTTGGGCGGCCAATGCCATCGTCAAGCCACCAAGCCGAGCGACACGAAAAGTCAAAATGGCCACTCGGGCTGGCGCGGGATGGCAGTTCGCAACGTATGATGCGGGAACAGTCCCACAGTTGCGACGCAACAGAGGGGTTACCAATGCATTGGGTTCTATGGGAGCTGTGCCGGGACCGGCCGAAAACGACATAGGTAACAGCTGGGAAAACGCAGCACCTGGGAACGTAACAGCGGGGTTCTACTGTAACACTATACGACGCTACGACGCCATCGTGACGCTCGCTCTTCGTTTCCGATACCTCACGCTTGTGCAAAACGACACGCGTCCACGCATCCAGTACCTGGTGTGATATTCCAAGGATGAGTGCTTCAACAAAAATGGAAAACAGGTGCGCGTTACAATCGAGGGCGCGTTAGAATCGAGTAAATACGGTAGGCGTTTCTTTTTCTAATTTTCGTACTGAACCTGCATATAACGAAATCCTCTTTATAACGAAGTTTTTGGGGAATTTGTCAATTTCGTTATATCCAGGTTTAACTGTAACTACATGGACAGAACTTACCCTCTGATAAGTTTCGTAAGCCACAGATTGGTCATTTAAATCCACTGATTTGATTTGAGGCCTGTCTCAACTGAACAGCGGTATTGTGGTGGTGAGTAAGTAATCAGGGCTCTACAAATTGCGACTCGGCAGGACACATTCAGGATGTTCTGTGACACACTCTAAACAGTACCGATTGGGCTACGACCCAGGTTGGCTTGAGAGGTTCGTCTGCCAAATTGGAACTACTGCTAGTCCAAATCCAGTGATGGTAATCGTCACTTATAAAAAACATAACAGCCTCCCCATACCACAGCTTAAAGCTATTTGTCCCTTGGGGCTCCACATTCAGTGAGACGATTGTGGCTCTATCACTGTTAATCACCACTTAAAACAAGGCGAGCAGGTTCTCAACATGCTCCGTCGCATTTCTACTTCCTCTTGCAGGCTGAAAGAGATGCATATGTTGAGACTTTGCGACACCTTATTAATGCCCCACCTCTGATATCATCTACTGTACACCCGACTCATACAGCAGAAGAAAAATTCGCCGCTCTGCTACATGAAAGCATGAAGTTTGCCATGGGCTTCCCCATTAATGCCAGCGCTCATTGCTTGCTTGAAATGGCCTGTCATAACGCAACTTAGCCACAGCACAACCATGTCACCATCCACAGATGCCGTTAGAAAATCTGTGTTCTATGTATGTATGGTGCACCTTACTTTGTGTCATCTTGGAAGGCTCAAGGGCTCAGCCTACCATTTTTTTTATACCCAACAGTTCATCACAGGAAAGAGTAGTAATGTACCCAGGGTAACTGGCCATAACAAGAATATCAAACTGCAGTGAAACTGATCTTCATGGCAATTATACATGATATTTAACCAGTGACATGGATCATATGCATGGTAATACTTTTCTTAAAGGGACACTAAAAGCAGTACTAAGTCTATGTGGACTGTTAAAATCCCATTCCAGAAACCTCGCAGCGCCTGTTTTGGGCCAAGAAAAGACTTAGTTTACCAGAAAATTGCGTTTGAAGGGCCCACATATCTTTAGCGCAATTCAAACCGCCCGCCCCAGAGTGGGGAGCGGTGACGCTGCATTTATCACCACCGCCCTTTACTGCCGTCGGTGATTAAAATGGCGCCCGACAGACGGTATTACGGTTTTCTGTGCAACACGCAAATGTGCGGCCACGAAGACACCGAGCCAAGACAGAGCGTTGAATTCGCTGCTGCAGCTGCTCTTGGTCAAGTGGCATGAACCGTTTGGGAATCTTGCGACATCACATGGGACGTGGCATTCTCTGCTACTTGAATTTTGCGATTTTCGTGAGCCAACAAAACCAGTGCAGCATTACACGAAAACGAAACTACTGAAATGCAAAAGCGCGGACGACGCAGAGTGGAGAAAGCGAAACCTTTCGACCACCCACGTTGTTGTCAAGGGTAATGTCAGTCAGTTCTTTTTTCTGAAAATCAAATAGAACTTGACTACTAGCATTTTCTTTCGTCTTAGTATAATGCAATATAATTTTTTTATTACGAGTGGTGGAGTACTAGTGACAGAATTATAATGAGGAGTGCCTTTGTGATCGGGCTAGTACTTGAATGTCCCAGGGGGTCTCTAATTGTGTCCTGCATTTACCTCAATTTCTCGATTACTAAAGCTCTGTTCGCGATAATATTGATGCCCTAGACGTTCTGGAGCACTAATCTATCACTTTAGCTTGACTTAATATTTGCCTTTAGTGTCCCTTTAACCATCTCTGATTCACAATAACTATGTGGAAAATTAAAAAAAAAAGCTTAGTTTGCTTTGAGCTGAAAAATCAACCGATATCAACAGGCTAAAAAGTTTAACTGATTATCCAGAAATTGAAGTTTGTTCACATTTGGCATCTAAAATGGGACCTAGTCAACATGCCCTGAACATCTTTAATACTGGCTTTTCTGTTGACACCTACTTGTCATCCTCATACATATGCCCTTGGCTGCCCCTTCCAGATGGTCATCAGCCTCCTGTCAACTTGGGCCAAAAATATTTCATCAATGATGGGCATGATACAGGAGCCTTTGCATATGCCCGATTATTTTGTATGTTGGCATGCATCAAATGCAATGTGTAATGCATCTGAGCAGTGAGTTATGCTCTATACGAATGCATTGCAACCACATAGGACCCACATAAAAAAAAGCAATTACATTTTTATGCATGTCATTGACTGCTCGGAGATGTGAGGGCATATGATGGTATGGCACCAAGGCAGTGAGTCCTATAAATGCCAATACATTTAAAACATTGTTTCATATTTGCCCACTTCAAACGCATACTTTTTTCTGGGAAAAATATATACTACAATTGATAATGGCATGTTGATAAAAACAAAGTGCTTCATTGATATAAGTACAGTAGAACCCCGCTGTTACGTTCCTGGGTGCTGCGTTTTCCCAGCTGTTAGTCGTTTTCGGCCGGTCCCGGCACAGCTCCCATAGAACCCAATGCATTGCAAACCCCGCTGTTATGTCGCAACTGTGGGACTGTTCCCGCATCATACGTTGCGAACTGCCACCCCGGGCCGGCCCGAGCGGCCATTTTGACTTTTCATGTCGCTTGGCTTGGTTGCTTGACGATGGCATTGGCCGCCCAAAGTGCCGGGGGCGACACTTATGACGTATTTTCGGTTTCCGCCAGCAAAAGTAGGGCCCTTGAGATCCGTATTTGCTATCTAAAGATGGTGTCTATGATGCTTTGTGCCCCTAAAATTGGTTTTGGCTCATAGATGTTCCGTATAAGGTCCAAGCGCCATATGCTTTATGTGGGAGTGAAAGCGTGCGAGGGGAGTCGACGACCGCGTCTAAATCTCGCGCGCGAAAGAAAGAAAAGCAGGGAGGAAGCACGCCTTCTTCCGTTGCGCTCGAGGCACCGGCGAGGGAGCAAGGGGGGAGGGATAGCGGGCAGTGTTGTGCTCTGGCATTAACTGCGTACTGCGCAGCAGGGCGGCACGCGGTCGCGCGGGCCGTATCTTGAAAGCGATCTGCGCTGGGGGCAGAGTCTATGCAGTGTAGTGTGTCAGCGGCTCGTAGCTTTGTGCGTGCTGTGTGTTCTCGACGCTCAGTTTACGTTGAAGCTATAAACAGCATGAAGGTCACTTCGCTCGCTTCTGCAGCGGCGCTTAAATTCCTCACGCCAGCGTTTGACATTGCGTGTCCGCGCTCATCGAGTGTGATGTGTTCATGTTTGCCTGTGGATGCTGACACCATGCTTGTTAATATAGGGAATATGCGAATGCTTACAAGTTTATACGGACGATAAAACTACTATTCTTACTTTGTATAGTTGTGTACTATAATTTGCTATCGCAATCGATACTTCGGCTGTCATTAAAGGGACAATGAGACATCCACCCAAATGTAGCAGTTGCTACAAAGGAAACCCATACGAGTTCCTCGAAAGAAAACCCTCGCAGTTGAAAAAAAATTTGTGCTGGTCCGGGACTTGAACCCGGGACCACCGCCTTTCCGGGGCAGCCGCTCTACCATCTGAGCTAACCAGGCGGCTAACAGATGGCAGGGCGAAGTCAAATTTGTCAACAACTCGAAGCAGGCAAGTGTTTGACGTAATAGTTCAGCGGAAACCCGCTAGGTGGAGAGAAGTAATTAAAGGGACAATGAGACATCCACCCAAATGTAGCAGTTGCTACAAAGGAAACCCATACGAGTTCCTCGAAAGAAAACCCTCGCAGTTGAAGAAAAATTCGTCCTGGTCCGGGACTCGAACCCGGGACCACTGCCTTTCCGGGCAGCCGCTCTACCATCTGAGCTAACTAGACGGCTAACCGTATGGGTTTCCTTTGTAGCAACTGCTACATTTGGGTTGATGTCTCATTTTTCCTTTAATTACTTCTCTCCACCTAGCAGGTTTCCGCTGAACTATTACGTCAAACACTTGCCTGTGCTTCGAGTTGTTGACAAATTCGACTTCGCCCTGCCATCTGTTAGCCGCCTGGTTAGCTCAGATGGTAGAGCGGCTGCCCCGGAAAGGCGGTGGTCCCGGGTTCGAGTCCCGGACCAGGACGAATTTTTCTTCAGCTGCGAGGCTTTTCTTTCGAGGAACCCGTATGGGTTTCCTTTGTAGCAACTGCTACATTTAGGTGGATGTCTCATTTTCCCTTTAATTACTGCTCTCCACCTAGCGGGTTTCCGCTGAACTATTACGTCAAACTTCGGCTGTCGGGCGAAACTATGACTTTTTTTCACACGTAAGAATTAAAATAATATTGTGTGCAGTTCAGCACTACTTCCATTTCTCAATTTTTCCTGTTTCCCGGCTCTTGCGTTTCCCGGCTCTTACTTTTTTTTTACGGTCCTGTGAAAAATGTGTCAGCGGGGTTCTACTGTAACTTGTTTTCTGTGGGGATATCAGAATTGGTTACTATTTAGGTACTAGCCAAGAGTGGTCAGTTTTTATTTGCCACATGACTCACTGCTATGCTGGCCTTATTAAGGTAGCCTGGCTATGATTAGTTGCATGTTTAATTTGTGGATTCAAATCACCTCTCCGAGTCTTAGGAAACTGGTCAGCGAACATGTGCATCATGCAGTGTTTCTCCCCAACTTTGCGAGAGGCCAATAACATCAGAGCTTGAGTTTGTTCGTTCGTACGGTGAAGCATCATTATTTTGGCACTTATTAATTGAAAAACCCATGTAATTCATACTCGTGGAATGGTTCTGTCAGACATATAGAGATGTATGGTGTAAGATAGTTATTAATTTGGGACCAATTTGATGCACATCGGCTAATTCCACATTGGGACAATCATCGTGTTTGCCATGCATGGTGTTTCAGCGATGAAGCAAGCATGGGAGGAGCACAAACGTGTTGACATTGTGGTCGGCAACATATGTGTTGCCAGACGACAACTTTTCCAGCATAATACAAAGTAATCCAATACGGAGTGCTTCGCATTCATCACAGGATCGCAGCATATGAAAGAGTATTTAGGAAGGACATGTATAGCAGCTCTTACATGCATGCAGTAGCTCAATTTCGGGATACATGCTTTCGTGAATAATGCAGCACTTGCCTGCTCTCCATGTCAATAGCTGCATTGGTTTGTTCTCATGCCTTGTGATTGAACCATTGTGTACAGAATTAATTATTAATTTCCTTACTAATGTGGCCACAACCTAACAACTAGCGCCGGGTTTTTGTGGCACCTGTTTATACCCTCTCTTATATTGTTGGTGCTTATCAGTTGACTGTTTGGATGGAACTGTTGGCCATATGCTAGTGTTTTATTAGCACATCTGAGCCCTGCGTGAAACATTTTCTCAGTGAGTTATTCAGTAGTTTGACACCCCAAAAATTACATGACCTTTGCTGGTCTTGTGAGCCATAAATTAGTTTTTACTGTACAGCTTCGTGTTAGAAAAACAAAAAAAGGTTAAGGGGCATGAATAAGTGGACAGGACACAGCACTGTGTTCTATACCATTTTTATGTCTTTCTGATGTGTCATACAAGCTGATACTACAAGCCTGTGTGAAAAACTGTCCAACCCACAGTGACACTTCAATTTGTGTGCAAAAATATGCCATGGTGCCTTGTCTCCGTCATGTGCACATAACAATTTTGTAAAATACACTAAGAAGAACATAAACTTTATTTTCAAATCAATAAGATTCGAGTCCGGCATCCTTTTAGTGGGTCTGGGCACCCGCCGCGGACGCAGTTCCGAGACCTTGTCTCGAAGCGACTTCCTCGGCTCGCTGGACGGCCCAGAGTTGTGCTGTCAGGACTTTATTTTTTTACGCAGTGAATTGGTGCTCAGTATTCAGTCATGGAAGCTATTAGTTTCCTGATGTAATAGCAGGAAACTTCTCCTAATGCTTGTCATTGGACGAGCTGGTAATCCATGATGCCAAGAAAAACTCCTTGTGTGCCTTCGTGTTGCCCCCGCCTTTTTTCTACACTAGAATTTTTCTTGCAATCATAACATTGAGGGAGTGAAAATGCACTACATTAGTGTTTTGTTAGCCCTAAAGAATATTGGACTGGCTTTTCGCTAATGAAACCTTAGAAAACCTGTGAACTATAGCTTCCCAGTAGGTGCTCTGTGCATAAGTCCTCTGGACTTTGCACCTGATGTTGTGCACTGGTTCTGCTCTAGGTGCTGGAGAAGAAAAGTCAGTACCTAGAGTTCGGAGGCAATTTGGTTCCTGTGACTAAGTCGGGCGAGCAGCTGCAGCTCCAGTTCCAGGCCTTCCGAGAGAACCGACTGCCATTTTCTGTCCGTGTTAAGGATCCTCACCAGGAGCCTCTTGGACGGCTTGCGTTCATGCGTCAGCCGCGGGCTGCTCGTGCCACAGAACCCCCTCAGGCACCTCTCTGCAATCTCAACATCGCTTTACCAGAGGTAAGACCTCTTGTTTGCAGGAAAGCTTGTGTGCTTAACTTGCTGACTGCTTTGTCATGCAGTATGAAGCCTCACAGAACCTCTCGGAGCTGGTTACACTGGAGAAGAAGTATGGCTTTGTCGAGGAGACAGGCCTGGGTAGGAACAATTTTTTTTCATTGTGAGCTTGCTTGTCACTGTAAAGAAAAGCGTTTCAGCTGTGCCTGGGCAGTATACCCACAATGTACTTTGTAGAATTACTGACTAGTTGGACGAGTTGGTTGACATACCTTGCAGCTCAACCAGCACAACTTCTCTGTGCCTATAGGCTGGTTGTACTGCAAGCAAAATGCCTGTCAAAAGGAACCTTTTGGTGGTGCATGTTAACACTTACAAATAAAGGTCAAGAAGGGCTGATTTGGTGGTGTGCCGTTGGTTTCTTGCGACATGGTCATTGTGTGGTTTTCCACCGCTGCACCACTCTGACTGGCATGCGTATGAGTGGTTTGTAGTGTTGCATGGCCACCATGTCCAGTTTTCGTTATGTAACCAGCCTCATGCTTCACGTCCCAGATCATTTGTTATTGGTCACATCAAAAGCTTATTTAATTATATTTGTTGAGCTCTTGAGAAATTGAGGGTTGATACCGTAATTACAAAGTTGACACCTAATAAAGCAAAAAGACAAGAAGACATCAGATGTTCGTGTCAGTACTCCTACGAAATGTCTACATTTGATGCATGTGGGCTCAGCCTGAGGATATTTTTTATTGTTAAAGATACCCCCATCTTCAGTTGTCAATGTCCAAATCTCAAAAACTTCTGTGGCGAGCACATTGATTAATCAATTCATAGGTAGCTTAATTGACCAGCTACATAGCTCTGTTCTAAAGTGTTCTGACAGCAAGTTTGCTCTATATGTTAAAGAACGAAGCTTAAATTGCTTCTGTGCCAACCAATAAGGCTATTTGATTGTTCATGTTAGTTTTGCTTTCTGAAATGACTTGTAACACTGAGGAAAGAGGCACAGTTTGCTGATTGAGTTTTCTGTGATGCTTACACAATGCAGCCAAGCCTGAGCTGATCCACCGTGCAGATCTGCGACTCTCTGACATTGCGCGAGAGCTGGGGTCAGACTGGCCAGCATTGGCAGCACAGTTAGATGTGCCAGAGCAAGATGTGGCATCCATTCGCACAGAATGCCCCAGTGACCTGGCTCAGCAAGCACTGTTAATGCTCCGGCTCTGGATGAAGAGGGCTGGAGGCCGTGCCACGGGTAAGCCTCTGTGGTTTCAGTTTTTCAGTGACAGCAAATATGTGACAGATGACAAAGTAAGGACATGCTCTTCCTTTATTCAGGTCACAATTTTTGTACAGTTGCAAACCGCTTGAAGTGTTAAAAGCCACCTTAGGGGGCTGTTCAAGCCCTGTTGCTTAAAAGTAAGTTTTAGCACTGTAGATACATGTTAGGACATATAGTGAGATGATTGTGAACAAATTTTGGCACATTACTATGACTGAAACCTCCATGTGGTACACTTAGGGTTACATTGAAAATACTTTCGCGCTGTATTATGCTATTCTGTTATGCATGTGGTACAACAATGCATGTCCCTTGCCTGAGGTACATTTTTCTGAAATTCCAGAAAGGAGATTAGTATACTATAAATGTTGCTGTTTAGTGCATGTTGCATGAGCACCCCACTGACGCATCCACAGTGTACGGCACAATTAGTAGTTCAGTTGTACAACATACACTTTGTTAGTGGCTACAAAATGATCAGTTTTAAAGAGGTCCTGAACCACCCCTCGGGCATGGTGAAAGAACACATTCAGCAGATAGCGTACGCTGCTGTGAACATCTCAGCCAAATATTACAGTCGTGCGCAGCGCGTGGAGTTCACAAGCTGAGCGCGGAGTTACTTTTTTCACAAGCACCCTCTTTGCATACAGACGCCTTCTCCTTTCCTGTTTCAAAGCTGCCGGCACCTTGCTGCAAGATTTCCATAGATGTTGCTATAGACGGCTGCTATAGTCCAATAGCTGACATCAATCAAGAAGGGTGTTTGGATTAGTGCGCTTATTCGTACTGTTACTGTGTATATTAAATGATGCAGTTAACTAAACAGGATTAAGTGAAAATCTGCAGTTCCAATTTAAGTAAGAATTATGCACTTCCGGAAGAAGCCAACTATTGTCTGCTCACACATAGCTGCGCCTGCCCATGTAGAAACGGAACTTTAGCCACACTGCTCATTTTGTGTCGTAGCTGTCGGGTCTCGCTAATTTCAAGTAGTTTTGAACACTCAACTTGCCTCGAACTACGCAAAACTTAAGCCCAGATCCCATGTATGCTAAGCCTGCCGTGTCTCGCGAGGAATGGCGGTTAGCACCTACAAGGGACACGTGCCAGCGCACGCTCACCCCTGTCCAATGTTACTTTCGGCTGCACCTGACTTACCTTGACAGACATCACTTCATGTTGAGGTGTTGATAATGCTTCAAAATCCCCGCAGGACAAAGCAGACCCGCACCATGTAGCATGGCCAGACTAGAGCACAGACGAGTACGCATTCCAGCCCTGCCGTGCACATAGCAAGTGCACTACAGTTGTGCGTAGCTGCGTCTGCTGTCTAGCGTAGATACCGTGGCCGCCGTGGGGTGCCACCATGAGCCCTCTTGCCGTCGAGATATGTCGAGAACCGCATGTGCTAATTGGTCTCTGGATGATTGGTCTAATTGGTCTCTGGTCTCTGGAGCATGATGACGCGAGCCTGCCCGAGTGCATGCCGGGCACCCGCATCTCACTAACACATGTCGTCTGCTTCCCGAGTTGCACATCTTCGAGGTCTTTGAGGTGCGTCACCTCATTGCCGAAGCTCGTTAGGAATCCTTTCAACACGAGTGCAGAGTGCGGCATCCATCGCTGAGCCGATGTGAGGGCTGCCGATGTGCTTGCACGAGCGAAGACAAATTTTTTTCAAGATTCGGAAATTTAGTGATTGCTGTAGAGATAAGTTTGTAAGGAAATGTGCTACTCATGCCACTTGGTACGAGAAAAAACAGTGGTGTGCAGCTATCTAGCTCACTGTAGCACAGCAAAGTGATGAGACTAACATTACCATGGTAACAGCGACTGAAAGTAAGTGTTGGCAACAGCGGCCGTCAATTTCTGCTGAAAGAAGGTGATGTTACGCTGTAGGTTGGGTACCACAACTCACGCCACCCCGCTTCTTTGGTACGGAGGATGTTGAGGAGGAATGAGAAAGACAAATAGTGTGTTTGTGGTATCTACACTCATGCTAGGTCTTTTTTCTATAATGTATTCCTGGGAGGAACAATACTTGTGCCAAGGCGTTCTTGAGGCTTCAAACACAGATGGTTCAGGGCCCCTTTATAGTAGAAATCTAACATAATTTTAGAAGTACAGTGTAGACTGCTTATAACGTAAGTCGCTGGAGTTGCGAATATCCTCACTATAAGCGGTACCGCACTATAACCAAAGCAACAATTTTCAAGGCCCACACATGCAAAACATATGCACCGAGCCGCCACGCGTAGCGACAGTCGAGGAATGTGGCTAGAACGTTTGCATTCAATGTACAGTCGAATCTCGTTAATTCGAACCAAATCCCGCGGCGGTGCCTCCGACCGGCATTGCTCCGACACCGCCATAGAATAAAAGCTTAGGAGAGACCCATCAATGTCACGCGCGAACAAAACAAAAAAAAAAAAGAAAGAAAAAATTTCACCCTCTCTCAAATGGCAAGGTCGCCGATTCTGCGTTGCGCCGGAACATGCGTGTACGTGCCGACGTCTCAGCCACGCTACCGTAGCCACGCGTAGAAAATGGCAGTGAACCCTTCTTTCTCCTTTATGCTTCCGCTACTTTCTAGTCACGTGTTGACCTTGCACGTTGCGGCTACGGCGCAGAGGGAAGCAGCGGCGCTGTCCCAGTCCGGCCAACGAAACTGCCCACGCCGGCAAACGACCGCTTCCCGATAACAGCTGAAAACGAAACTTCGGGGAGCTGCCTCTAGGCCGGCTGGAGCGGCGCCGCCTGCACAGCGGCGGGCGCGCACGGTGACAGTCAAAAGTGAGGGAGCTACGAGGGAGGGCGAGGGGAGCCACTGAAGCGGCGGAGTTGCCGAGGTGAAATCCGCTTTTCTGTCGCCCTCCTCCCTCACATTCCACGGTCTCCGCGTGCGCCCTTCGCCGTGCCGTGCCGGCGTCGCCCGCTCCCTGAAGTTTCGTTTACTGCCGTTATCGTGAAACGAGGGTTGGCCGGCGTTGGCAGTTTCGTGGCCCTCGCTCGCTATGCGCGCCGTGATATTTCACGACTCGCACTCAAGATTCTGGTTTCAGCCTCACTGGCTGTTCGTTCGCACCACGTGCCCTTCTCCTCCGCTTCGTTTCTCCTTCCTCGAGCACTCCTTGGGGCGCCCGTTTAAGGGGAGCGTACGCCGCCTCCGCTGACTTCCGTACTTCCAGGCAGGCGCACTGTAACCGGTATTTAGTTTCCCGCAACTACACTATAAGCGATATGTGTATACATGGAGTGCTATGGGAAAATTAACGGGAGTCTGAAAAGACCGCACTATATCCGATCCTGCACTATAAGCGGTTACGTTATAAGTGATCTATACTGTAGATGAAAAGAAGCCTGGATCAACACTGTTTCTAATGGGGAATGTGAATAGTTTATAAAATCATTAAAATTAAAGTGGGTGATAAACTGTACTGTTCATGACATTATGATATAATAATTTGCTAAAGAAACACAAAGAGCATAGTCCTATATGACTGACTGTGCTTTCAGCCACAGGGTACAGTAAGTTGTCTCTGTCAGTGGACATTGTTGTTCAAGTTAACAGCTGTGTGTTTTTGCGTTTTTCTCCATCTTTTTCTTTGTTTTTTTGTCCCCTTTCTTCGTTTTTGGGGGATAGGGTAGCCAGCCAGGATAAATCCTGGTTTACTTATCTACCTTTTTCTTAACATCTATCCTCTCTGAATTTAATAAAAAAATAAACATGTGTCTTCAAGTTTGAATCGGCTGAGTTCAGGTTATTGAGATTGCGGTGCATTGGCTTCTAATGTTATATTTAATGGCAGCTTAATATATTATCAGTAGTAGGAGTTGATTATCGTTAATTGGTGGCAAGAATGAGTCTTTCTGAGAAAATGCATAATTGTCCCCTTGGGAAATTGCAGGCAACAACCTGGAGAAGGGGCTGCGGATGATCAACCGTGAAGATATCGTCAACAAGTGCATGTTCAATGTAGAGCTTGTGACTGATGATGTTGAAAAGGCTGTTGCCAAAGTTCACCTTGACCAGTCCGGTATGTTGAATCTGAAAGAAAAGCCTGAAGATTTTTTTATTTTGTGTTGGTTCGCTACATGAATGGTTCTTTTTCTAAGGGTTCGACACTTTCCGTGAGGAACTGGGGACTCCCAAAGACACATCACTGAAGAGGGATGCTTCCTTGGACGTCTCTTACGACGAGCAAGACCTCATGAAGGTCAGTTGTATACGCATGTTCTTGGACAGGGATCTTGTTTGTGGCTTTTGCATGTAAGGACATGTAAGGAAAATAATTTTGTAAGCAATATGCAGCATTTTGGAAGTATGTATGCATATAAATTACCATGGCTGCTGTGATTGTCATAGAACAAACAGGCAAGTAAATAAATAAATAAATAAAAATGCACACAAGCCGAGATTACAGCTGGGCATTCTCAATTCTGAGGTTGATTTGGTAAACAAAAGCTTTGCTTTAAAAAGACATTCAAAAGCAGCACCACATCTTATCTTTTTTGTGTGCTTTTTCTAAGTGTGTGTCATTAGCAATGACCTGTTTCAAGATGAGTGATCAATTAGCCAATTTATCCTCAATAATTGGCTACTGGCATGCACTTGTAAAGTCGCATGCCTTGTAGCTAAACATTTTGACAGCATTACCTGTCTGGCTGGGTTGATTAATTATAAAGTGAATATCATCTCTAACCCAAAAAACTGGAATTTACTTAACCAAACACTTCCGGGCCAACTCGACTCCTTCCTCAGGCACTAAACAATGGATGATGGCAGAGTGCAACTTTATAAAAGATCTTGATAATATGAGAGAGGAGGAATTGTGTTATATTAAATTCACTGTTTCTTTGGTTCTTGGTTTAAATTACTCTTTGCATTAAGAAGGGTGTAAGATTGGGCTTGTTGGTAAAACATGCTTCAAGGTAGGTTAACAGTGCAAGGCCACCAGAGGGGACAAAAGAGAGAACAGAGCGCTCTGTTCTCTCTTCTGTCCCTTCTGGTGGCCTTGCGCTGTTAACCTACCTTGAAGCATCTTTGCATTAATTATTTTATAAATGGGATCTTCTCTTTCTAGGAAATTGTACGTGACCTGATGTTACTCAGTGTATTATTATCATTCTATGTGAAAAATTCTACCACTTCCGTTTCTTACCCTCCCCCACTATGTAATACAGTCGATCCCAGATATATCAAACTCGTATATGTTGAATTATTGCCTATATCAAGCTGTTGTAACATCCCCTTGGGAATCTTATGCAAAAGTATAGCATTGTATTACATGTGTACCAAACTCCCATTTACGGCCACATTCGATATATCAAACACTGTGCCATGCTGTGCTCCAGCAAGTGCACTTTTCCTAAAGGGTGAGCGATCACTTAATTCTCGCACTGTCGGAAATATTTTGTGTCGGTGAATTCAAAATGGCACTGTTTTGGCTAATGCTACCGCTCAAGACATTGAATCTTATGGGCAGTTCATGCCATTGGAGGAAAAATGACCAGGATGAGTGTCTCAGTTTTGCTCACTGCGCATATGGATGGCTCATGCAAACTGCGGCCGTTCATTGTCGGCAAGAGCAGATCGCCACTCTGCTTCAAGAACGTGAAAAGTCTCCCGATCCGATATGCCTTCTACAAGAAACAGAGATGGCACTCAGTATTTTCCCAGGCACGGGATGCCGAACTGGAGATGTCTGTGCCGCTGAATTTGCCTTAATGTATGCCAGGGTTTCCCGTGAATGGCATTTTAGGGTTCCACGAGCAGCCACAACTATGGGTGCACGAATATGAAATTTTCAATTTGGAAGCAAATTATAATAGTGAAAACCAAATGTGAATTGAATAGAATATTTTTCAAATATGAATACTACTGGTATTGCAAAATGCAATTTTTTTCATCTACCAGAGGAATAAACAAAAAAACAATGTTTATTGCCCAGGAAATAATGTACAAGAAAATGATACTTTGTGATCAACAAAATTCTCTAGTACAGGGGTTCTCAGGTACGTTCATCCCAGGGAACCCTGCTAAGCTCCATAAAGTGCAAAGGAACCCCCCCCCCCCCCCCCCCAATTTAACCGAATTATCGAGGGTATCAAGAAAACAAACAAATGCTGCACTACGTCAACACGCTTTTGTTTACTCAATGAATCGTCAGATCTTGTTTCTATTTAGCACAAGACCAGTGCGGAAGCTGAAATTCTCTTCATCTCATGACTGATTAGCGCTAGCAGCGGCGAAGGCCTCGCGACATCCTTCGCGGCGCGCGTTTTCATTCGAGACGCGCTTTGCACCAACGGGCGCACATCCCGATTATTTTTTCGCCACTCAGCTGCTCGCCAACAAATTGTCCGTCCATCGCGATGTAGCCGGTGCTTTTTATCTTTGACAGCTTTGCACTGAGTAAAAGCGAAACTACTGCTTGCCGCAACCGCTGTCAACGAAACCGCGGCCGCTATCGACGTGATCATGGACGGCGATCTTGCGGTTCAGAAGGCAGGCGGCTGACGCACGCACCAAGTCAAAACGAAACTACCTTTCGCTGCAAGAAGTGCGGACGAAACTGCGGTCGCTATCGACGCTACCATGGGAGGCGACTACGCAGTTGTGAAGGCACGCAGCCGACGCGCACATCGAGTGAAAACGAAACTACTATTTGCCGCAACCGCTGCGGACGAAACTGCGGTGGTTATCGACGCGATCAGAGATAGCGACTACGCACTTACGGAGGCACGCGGCTAGCCGCCAACGCGGTGTTACGCGCGGCGATAAACGCAAGAATAAAGGCTTTAAAGGCACAATTGCACGAAGCGCTTCGGCGTTGCTGTCAGTCACGTGCCGCGTACGATTGCCGCTGAGGACCACGGCGATGCGGACTGCGCCGCTTCGTTTCGGTTGGACGCTACGCCGTTCTTGCTCTTCTGCGGCGCGCATTTGCGGTGCTCCGCTTTTTTTTTCCTTCAACGTATAGGTCAGTGCGCACGCTATCGGCACCTACCCTATCTACAAATAGGAGAAAGGCACATGGTGGTAAGTTACGGCCTCCGAGATTCAAGTGCAAAAGCTTAGGCACGCTGCCCGTTCTCAGAGGTTGGGTGGCTACAAGCTGCTTGCGTATTTATTGCGCAGTTCGCGCGTTGCTGTTACGCACTGTGATGTGCTTTTTGACACTCGGGCATGGGTAATGGAGGTTCTTTGGATCAAGCGCACCTCGTGTTCGCCGTTTTAGACACTTGTCGGGAGCGGGACCAGGGAAAATTTATCAGTGGCTCGCAGAACCCCGAGCAGGGGCCTGCGGAACCCGTAGGTTCCGCGGAACCCACTTTGAGAACCCATGCTCTAGTACAACAGTTTTGCTTAACAATGTCATAACGCCAGTTATTTAATGTTTTTATGAAGGAAGGATAGCTGCTTGACTTTCTGGCCCAAAATTTCATCATGTACATATCTTTCAACCTGTGCTTGTGGCAGTGAAAATTGCTGCCACAAGCAAGTCAGAATTGCTGCTGGTTGAGGAGTTTATCAAAGTCTCTCCATAGCACTGACGTGGAATGAGTCTCTTCAGAAGCTTTCATTGTTGAGTATATATCTGAGTTCCTTGGTGTTGAAACTTTCCTTGCTTCTTCTAAAGCCATGTTTGCCATTGAAGCATCCCGGTGGTACTCAGCTACTTAAGAATGAGGGTCTAATAACATTGCCAAGCTTGCTACTTGGTCCAGTTTGTAGTTTGGACACTACTTTTAGGCACTTAGCCAGATTACTAGCAGGCACAGAGGTATCCACCAGGCAGCTGTCTTCATCCAGATGCATGAAGAAGCAGCACAATATTGGTACTTGAGCTGATAGTGTCGGGTAGCCATATACACCAGCAGGGGCCCCGTGACTTCTTACTTTTGCTATGCTGCACTGCCTGGCAAATATGCTTCACCGCAATACAATCTGTATGCTTTGCTGCACATGGATGTACTGCGGCGAAGCTGACTTAGAGAACCGACAACAGCAATTTTTGTGGGTTCGACTATTTCTAATAGTAGTGCCTTTCGTATCTAATCGAATACTAACCAATTCACATCGAATTGAGGGGGGGGGGGGGGGGATTGGCTAAGCCATCGAGACAGGGTTCCCATTGCTCTACTTTAGTGTCGCTCTGTGCATACTATCACCAAATGGTATCGGCCAAGGATATGGGCACAGTGTGCTTGTGCACCATATGCATTAATTATTATCATTTTAATATCTTCTTTTTAGTATGGCTTTGTTTATGCAGCTCTCAAAAGCTGCCATATACAGTGTAGACAGCTTATAACGTAGGTCGCCGAAGTCGCAAATATCCACACTATAAGTGGTACCGCACTATAACCAAAACAACGATTTTATTGCGATAGCAATTATATGGACACTCCAGGTGTATTATGGTGTCGCTGTCACCGTAAGGTTCCGTATAAAGTCAAAAGGCGATAAAATCGTCGCCGCGTGCTGTATGCTATATGCGTGAGTGAAAGCGAGCCGGCGGTCGCGGCTCAATGTTGCGCACGCTAGGGAGGAAAGTGGAAAGGAAGCGCGCCGTCTTCCATTGCGCGCAGGGCTCCGGGGGGGGGGGGGGGGGGCTCTGCTCACTCGTTCAGGCATTTCCTCCTAAGTATGCAAGTTATGAGTGTCACTCCCCCATGAATTTCCTTTTGTCTATTGCGTGCCACAAACGAGTGACAGTTATCATTTTGGTGTGAATGCAGTGCTAATAAATGGCACCAGCTTCCCAGAAAACTGATTTTTTGAGGGTGCAGTTGATAGAAATGCAGCGGAAGTCTTGCTCCCCTGTATTTTAGAAATGACAGGGTGCAGTGAGGCGGCTGCAGTGACAACAGCTTCCTTTTTAGATGCCAGAATCGCAGTGTTCTTGGTTGTTTATTCACCGCAAGTAAACGCTCGCACCTGGAAAAGTCTTGAAAAGAGGTTGAACTGAGTACTGATGATTGCGAGAAAGGTTTAGAGCCTTTGGCGGCCCTCTCTCACGTGGACGCATATAGCTAAAAATGCTTTGCTGCTGGTGCCTCTGTGATTTCCTTGTCACGCCAGCAAGAACATGCTGCATGGAGGACAACAAAAGCATGCTTGACTTATGTTCCAAGAAATATCAAGCTTTATATAGACGGTTTCTGTGACCTTGCCTATGTGCAACTCAAAAACACAAAAAATAACAAAAGACAACATAAAATAACAAATTAACTACTGATATTGCAATAAGACAATGAATCAGTCATGAAAAAATTCAGGAAATTTTGCTGCTATTCTAAAAAAAAAGTTGGCATGGAAAGAGTTAATACACATTGCAAACAGTACTATGGCACCCAATAACATGCTCTTAGCATCATCTGGAGCCCGGCTGGCTACTACTCTAGAGGACAATGTTCTCTGTTTAATAGAACCATAAATAGGACCTGCACCACTTTTTGAATGTGGTAAATAAACATACCCAGTCATTATTTTACGTTATCACAAACTGGTGGGCATAATATTACATCTCCACATGCAGCAAAAATGTTAAATATTGCTTAGTAAGTGACTTGTTTCTACTGTGGTTGTTCAAAAAATCGACCATATTTCAGATGACATGTTGAAGCTATTCGCTGGTTTTCTCAGACTATGTGAATGACCTATACAAATGGCAGCAGGAGCCACACTGAACAATGTGGTGGAGAAAGCCCAGAAATATTGGCAAAGCAATAGAGAAAACAAATAAGTATAGTATCATATATGTTACAACTTATGCACCTATGACTGCTGAAGCGGCTTTAAACATAGGATAAAGAAAAAAAATGAAGTTGCAGCTTGGTGGTGTGTAACCTTGGGGATCATCAGTTTCGTCATGGAGAGTTACAACTTCCAGCTTGCTAGGAAATACAAAACAGGCAGCCTTGAAGATGGCAAAGAGAAGCTTCAGGCTATTTGTTACTCTGGCAATACAAAACACTCTGGAAAAATTATTTGGTGAGGTAGGGCTCTCTTCTACTGAAGGTGTTTTGTAACTCACCACTTCTCTTTGGACATTCTGACTCACTGTTCCAGTGTGATATATTATGGCTGCCATCACCCTTGCTTTCAGTGTTGTCTTTGAACTTATGTGAGTATGTATAAGGACTTTCTTCCCCTCCTGTAATGTAGGGTCATTGAGTCTTTTGTAATGTTGCTCTGGGCACATAACGGGCGGCCTCATGAGGGATCATGTTTCTCACACTCTGTGCAAGGAGGCCGAGTCGGCGGAGGAGACGAGTAGCGAGACTGGATCGGTCCACGAGAAGCACACAGGTTCTGAGGCTAAGGGTAAGTGGACTTGTCATCGTTGCTTATAGTTGCTTGCTCTTAAAGTGCCCGAATTGCTTTAACGCTTTGTTTACTATCAAGCAGGCTTAAGAAGCAAATAAAAATATTTAGAAATGGAAAAAAAAAGGAATTCTTAAAGGGACATTAAAGTGAATTTCACTTTGATGGCATGTTGTGGATGAAACAGTATGAGAGAATCTATATAACCGTTTTGCAAAACTTGTTAGTTTACAAAATCTGGAAAAAAGGAAAACACATTGTAATGCCGCATGGACTTTTAATGTATTGTTATGCAATATATTACCACTGGTTAATACCTCACATTTCTCATTTGTTATACGAAATCTCTTGCGGTAATTCTTAGCAAATCTTTATTTTTCTTGTGGAGCTTTATTCCACTGATTTTGTTACACTATTCCTTAATATTCAGTTTACCGTATTCTTGTTCTTCATGAATGAGATATGATGGCACCTCTTAGTCTTAATTTCTAAACTGTGTCACATGTGTCCTTAGCACGAAGTGCACTTGACTTCTGTAATTGACCTCAATGGTGCATGCAAAATTGATGCATTTGAAGTCAAGATTAAGTCATTTGTCTGAAACTTGCATCTAACAAGGCATTTATTTTCTGGAAATGCCTAATTGTACTGTAGTAGCATCCACCATTGCAAGTGGGCTCAGCACAAGTGATTATACGGTATGCACAGAAAAGCCTGGTTGGCAGTGTCCACGTACATGAAAAAACATTCCGTGCGATTAAGTTGTGCTAGCACTGGAGCCATGGGTGGTCATGGCTCCTAGGCACTTTTGTTGTCATCATTACTGTCATCCAGAAAGATAGAAGTTCAAATTCAGCAAGACCCATATGACATGGATAAGCATTGTGGGCATAATATATGATGCACTGGGCTTGATGGAGCTTTTTTGCAATGCCATATAAGGGTGGAATAGCAGGGGGAAGGCAGTAAGTATCTATGCTGGCAAGAAGTGTTGCAGAGCCCTTTTAAGATGCAATTGGACATATGAAAAAGTAAAATATGCTGCAAAGAGCACGAAATAATGGCCCCCTTTGTACAGTTGAGTGCAAAATTTTAGAGACCAGGGGAGCGACGACTTAACTGCATCGCTGCGCCTTCTGACTGTTGCGCGCTTAAGTTCGAGAGCGCGTACTGCGCATGCGCGTCCTGCGCATGCGCGTCCTTTTTTACCTGCCAATGTGCTCGTTCAGTCGCTTCAACCGGGCACGCACCGGAAGGCGTGCGAGAGCGCAAGGTGCCACTTCTGCAGTCGCTGTGGAATTGCCCGAGTGATGATATCGTCATATCGTGTCGAAAACACTTCATTTGTACTGGCAGTGCTGGGAGCGCGCCACTTTCTGCGCCTTGCTTCTGCATGTTTTGCGGCGCGGAACACATGCTTTGTGTCACTTTTTCTGAAATCGAAATATGTGATAAGGTCAGGAAGCAGCGATGTCTTTTGCGCTCTACGATTCTACGGCGACTGCAGAAGTGGCACCTTGCGCTCTCTCCTGCGTTCCGGTGTGCGCGCGGTTAAAGCGACCGAACGAGCAGGTTGGCAGATAAAAAGGGACATGCGTGCGCAGTACGCACTCTCGAAGTTAAGCGCGCAGCCGTCAGAAGGCGCAGCGATGCAGTTTAATTGCCGCTCCCATGGTCTCTAAAATTTTGCACTCGACTGTACATATTCTTTAAGAAATATGCTTCTAGCATGACCAAAAGATAATAAAATTGATATGACTCTGAGTGCTAATTTCCCAATTATAAAGCCATATGTGGAATTGTCTTTACTGTCCCTTTAAGAAATAATGCTTCTTTTGTTGGAAATGGTGGAAAAGGGAATTCAATCATTGTAATCGTTGGTTAAAGGTTGGTTTGTTGTATTGAATGGCTGTTGGATAAAGTAACAATGCAGTCTCTTCATTAGGTATTTCTATTGTTATTTTTTAAAATTCTTTTTGTTAATGTAGTTGACACTGTACCTATTGAACTGTATGCATAAAATTTGGGACTGAGTGTTAAAGAGATGGCCATAGGAGTGTACCGTCTTATGCCATATACCGTTATATGGCTAGAAACCCATCTTAGAATTCATGCATAAAGTATTGTTCATGTACTTGTAATTTGTAGTAAAAGCTGTGACTTTGTTAATGATTCTAACTAAACTGTCAGCATTTTCCAGCATGCGATGAGTGCTATGTCATTTTCTTATGTGCCTCCTTCCTGGTTAATTTTGTGCAGCAGCTGGTATATTTTTACATGATGGAATAGATATTATGCAGTATTAAAGGTTATATCTACTAGTTTCTAGTCATGCCCCATTTACTATGTAAGGATAGAAGTTAAATCATAAACTAGCTACCACTGAAGTGTCACAGCACTTTATCACATCATGCACATGTTTTTGAGCTGCTCACAAGCCATTGCTATGCTTGCTTGTTACTTTTTTCCACCACAAGCATATGTTTTGCAACAGTTGTGCTGGGGTTATGGCCCTGCTTTCAATGTGCTCGCTCTAGCTACTGACACGCTGCACCGTTTCTAACACTGTTTGCTGTGCATATTGCAAGCCAATCTTCAATGCTCATAGTGAGACGAATATATTTTGTTTAATTATTTTGCTTGGTTTTGCTCAAAATGTGTATTTCAATTATTGTTTTGTGGATGTGTATTTTTTATGTGGCAACGTGAAGAATATGTACCATTCTGCAAGGCCTTCACCAGAATATCCTGTATTTTGACTATTAGCCCCATGTGGCTGATACCACATGGCTTAAAATAAGGATTAATCAGGAAGAGCGGTTTCATCAGAGCTAAAATACTAAGCTTATCATGTAAGAGCTTCAATACTTGGCTGTTTTTAAAGGTAATGTTTGCAGTGTTTGCTTTCTTTTCTCTTAGAAGAATGTGATGGCTTAGTTACTTAACTGAGAATTCTTATTCTTTAAATAGGGATTATTCATCTGTTATTGTGATGTTTTTGGAGAGTATAAATAACATCCACTTTTTTTCTTTTCGCAGCTTCAAAACTAGCAGAAATGCTCTTGCTTTGTATATAGTCATTACACGATAACACTGATCTCTGACACGAGACTTCATTCTCGTGGGTGATAAATGTATTCCCTTGAAAATGTTGCATTACTAGACTCCAATGTATTTTTTTCCCCCTGAAGGTCTTGCTGCTTGTGTAACTATTGATCTGCACATTGCAATGTTGAATGTTAACGGCTATTGCTGCATTATCAGTGTGTGCACAGTACTTAAGCACAAGGTGTGAAATATGATGTGAAATTCTTGAGGAATAAAATTTTGGAGAAAGGAAGTAGAGCACATAAAATATAATATTAGGTATTTGCCAGCATGATAGCCTCAGCAGCTTACAAATAAAAAAAAATACAAAGAAAATTATCTCGTGTAATTAAAAAATATATCATAGGCATATTAGATGTTTTATAAGCATACTGAACTGTTGTGTTTTGCTATTTTGTGTTAATTCATGCTGTGACAATTTATTTCACTCCAGTGCCAGTACTGTGCAGCCTTGCAGCTACCAATTTTATTTCTAGTGGCTGCTTTTTTTTCTTAACTGGCTAACATTGTTGGTTACCCATGGTGTGTTGTAGTGGCTGCTGATGCTGCTGCTTGCAGCTTGGTTGCAGCAGGTGCCATGCTTGTACATGCAGATTTTTGTGTGTGGACTTAAACAGGCTCATTCTTGGAGTGATTTACACTGTCCTGTGCTAACTCTGTTGAAGCCTTTGTTTTAAAATCTCAGATATGATTATACCACATAATATGTGCATGGAAACTTGATATGCAGTCGAGTCCTATTATAACAACTGCAGTTTAGTGATAACTAACATGATAACACTGCATATTGTATACAGCCCACATAAGTACATATGTAAAAAGGCTCCATTTTGTTGAAAATATATACCCCTTTAGAAATATTGCAATATAGTAAACAAAAAGATATTTAAAGGCATTCAAACACAAATTGTGTCCCATTTTAATGAATGATGCAGGCATTAATTTTTAGTGAACCAATTGCTTCTTTTGAAGCATGATTCCACGACCATGAGCATAGTTGTGTGAGTGTGTGTGCAGTAAGTTAAAGGCAGGGACTGTTGGAGCAGCACAATAATTTTTACTTTCTTTGCTTATCTCATCAATGGGATAAATGCTAAATCAATGCTAAAGGGAGGCATGAATCAGTTGTCTGATGGATTGTGGAACTAATTTTGAACAGCTTCATGAGCATTTTGGTGCTTTCACAATTACCTTCCTGTGGAATTTTGGCAGAAACATCAAGACAAGGATTACTTATTAGAACATATTTTAATGCTTTTCATCAGTACTTCTTAATTTTTAGACATGAGATAGTTACCATCAGATAATTTAAAAAGATTAGTTCTGCTTACTAGGTATCTACAAAGTAATTGTGACACTCTTTTGTTGTGTCCTGTGGGAAGCTGCGTTTCTTTTCACAGCTTTTTGTTCCAAGCATCATTATAAATGCATTACTTGTCATTTATATTTACTATTGTGTGCAGCATTTTTTATTTTTCATGCTTTTTTTTCCAACGGTAATTCTTGGCTGTAATAATAAGGCTTTAATATCCCCTTTAAATTTGTCATTATATGTGGGCACAACTCTCATGAAGAACTGAAATAATGCTTAAACAATGTATGGGCTGATCTGCATTTTGGATGAAATGATTTGGATGCTACTTATGTGCAAAGCAACAAGACTGTTTTGAATACAGAAAAAAAAAATATCACTCAGCGAATAACAAAGAGGGCATGCAGTCTTCCATCTCTATTAAGTGTGTGTTGTGTGGGCAGAAGATATGAACATTGTTATTGCATTTTTTCAGAATATTGTGTTCTGATCCTGCAGTAAACTGTTTACTCCATAACCCATATAACCTAAACAACAACTTGAATGAAGATGTGTTTTATAGAGGCTATATTTTAAGAGCACTTGACAGTGGAATGTTTTTAAGGCTGCTAGTGTGTCACCCGACCTCGCCCCTGTAGTGGACTGACAGTTGCCCTTCTTCTGACTACATTGAGAAGCGCCGTAAGTGAGCCTGTGAAATTTTTTACAAAAGGGTCCACTGCTTGCTTTGCTACTATACACGCATGCTGCTGTTTTTTCACATCGCAAGCTGTGCTTTGGAGCAGTCTTGGTTGATATTTGGTTTGTTTTTTACACTTACACATTTTTCAGGACAGATATGCCAATGTCCAATGCTAAAGTTGAGTTTGATATTGTGATATTATTGCATGCAAAGAGGCAAATAGCCTGTGCATTGTGTAGCCGTGTGTACCAGTCAGGATAAGCATAAGGGATTATGCTTTACTCAGACATGATACTTCTATATTTATTTGTACTGTATTTAGATAAGAATTTCAGAGCAAAGTTCAAGTATTGCACACAGCTGCATTAGCAATTTGACAGTAGTATCGTATCTGTGGAGGTTTAGTGGCTCGTGGCTGCCAGTATGCAGTGTCCTGTAGCAGTATCTTGCATGACTAAACAGTACAGGAAGACATTTATTATGAGACATGAGTAATATACATTGCACCAGCTGCATTTCCTTTTGGAGCAAGAAAAACGTGATGTGTAAGAATTCAAAATATTTTGCTCTTCTTGTGAAGATTGGAGGCATTTTAATAAAGTTCGTCACAGCATAAGTCTTGTTTATGGTTGCTGCCATGTAAAGCTTTGCAAACTCCAATAATTTTACCATAAGAATTTTATTTCTCTATGTAAAACCATGTCTTGTCACCAAACTTGCCTTTATTTAATATTTTCAGCATGCACTTAGTGTACATAGAGCAAAATAATTTAAAAAAAAAAGAAGTGAAGATACTTGGATTCATGAAAGGTCTATAATTAAATGTGTTTGTATGTGCACAGAATATTAGAAATATAACAGGATGTTCCAGTTTAATTCGGGATTAAATTAAGCAGAATTTGGAAGATATCACCTTTGACGAAATTTTGTAGCTGGGCTTGTAATTTATTGCTTGAATAGATTGGATGTGAAATTTTGTACTCTTAGATGCATCTAATGGCACATTGCTATTGCTTCAATTAAGCCGGTCGGCTTGTGGCTGGGTATGACTTTTTAAAATGTCTATGGGGACAGGAACCAGCAAGGCCGTTCCAGGAGTCAGGAAAGGATCTCCAATATCAGCAGCAATTGGTCGCATTGTGCGAGGAAGTTCAAAGGAGAAGGCAGCTGCCCGGATGGCTGTCGAAGAGACTTTCGAAGAGGAGCCCATCTTGAAGACTGATTCTGCAGAGGTCACTCGGCAGGGAGCCTTAGAGACAGGCCCTACAGCTCCTCCTCGAGACCCAAAGAAGAAAAGCAAGAGGGAGAAGAGCCCCAAACCTCAAGGGCCTGACTACAGCCTGCCTAGGATCAGGGACAGTATCACACCTGAAAGGGACTTCACCAGTACCACTGATGCCATGACTGTCTCAAGCATCAGAGAGGCTGTAGATGCCTCCAAAGAGCCAGCTGCTGATGGCACGCTGAAAAAAGAAAAGAAGAAAGATAAGAAAGAAAAGAGCCCAAGTCCTCCAGGCCCGGACTACACTTTGCCCAGGTTGAGGGATACATACACCCCACCAAGCAATGCTACCACAGCAGGTTATGCTAGAAGCACATTGCCTGAAGAAGACGTGACACTTAAGAAAGATATTGCAAAAACATCCTCTTTCAAAAGAAGGAGCAAGGAGCGTTCCTTGTCTCCTGATCTAATCAAAACTGGGGAAAATGGGTCACTTGGAGCAGATTTTTCAATAGAGGAACAAGAAAAACGAGTACAAAAAATCCCTGAAGGTACTATTGTTGAGAAAGTGGAGAAAATTGTAAAGGAAACTCCTGGAAAAATTGTTGAAATAGTCCATATTAAGCGACAAAGAAGCAGTAAAAGTCCAGAGGGGAAAGGCAGCTTTGGAGATAAAGATGAAAGGAGGCTTCCTAGTTCTGAAGTTGAGGTTCCTGATGTGGCCATGGGCCTGAAATATGTGTCAAGTGACACAAGTGAGGCTGAAAAAAAACATAAAGAACAAAGAGAAACGAGTCCACTAAAGCAGAGAAAGAAAGACTTAAAAGAAGTCCCCATGGCTGTGGACAAGGATGTCGAGCTTTCTGGCTCTGATGGCAAATCACTGGATACTGGTTTCCTTTCAAAAATGGCTAAACTCCCTAAGAAAATGTTTCCACGCAGTGGTAAAACTAGTGCTTCTGATGAAGAGCCATCATCAATTTCAGAGAGCAGTCCTATTACTAAAAAGAAGTCTGGAAAGCTTCCGAAGTCTGCCACTTTACCTAAAGCTAGTGAAAAGCCTTCAAAAAAGCTCTTACATGAAATAAAAAGTGTTGATGTTGAAGTAGACACATCTAAATTCACTTCGAAAGGGACAAAGGATGCACTAACAAAGGATGGGGAAGGCTTGGAAACAGGCGCAGATGATATAGTTAAGGAACCAGATGGCAGATTCTTTTCAAGAATGGCTAAAATTCCAAAGAAGATGTTTCCACGTAGTTCAAAGACCAGTTCATCTGAAGATGAACCTTCATCAGCAAGTGAAAACCTCCCTTCATCAAAGCAAAAAGCCAAAAAGGAGCCAAAAGGGGATGCTAGCTTCAAGAAAAAAGAAAAGGGCATTAAGGTCAAACAGGCAGATACTCAAAAACTGTCAGCTTCTGTTGATTTAGATATTGGCAGTGATACATCACGGCCTGCTGGAGTGGACATTGATATTAAAAAGGCAGGCAAACCAGGGTTACCGGACATCGAACTAAAAAAGCAGAGTGAAAGTATTGAAACATCTTTCCCTTCTGGTGTCAAAGTGGCTAGTTCTGTTGGAGAGCCGATGGTAGACATTGACATTAGAGGAACCAAGTCACAGCCAAAAGAGTCACTTCTTACTGTTGAAGGAAAGCATCCAGATATTCCAAGTTCAGATGTTGAGCTGTCACTCATCTCCAAAGAAACCACTCTTGAATGGCCAGACAAAGCAGAAGGCACCATTGAGATAGGTACTCCTGAGCATGGCAAACCAACAAAGAGTGGTTTTATGACAAAAATGGCAAGATTTCCAAGAAAAATGTTTCCTCATAGTTTCAAAGGTGACGTTTCAGTAGAAGAGCCATCAATATCAGCTGAAGGTATCCACGTTTCTGTTCCTGAAACACAGCTTACACTAGACAGAGATCAAGAGATAATGGGATCTGACATAATACCAAAAGAACTCGTGGCTGGCATGCCAGAAGGTGTAGAGGGGAGCATTGAAATGAGTGCTCAAGACCCATCTGTGCCATCTGAGAAAGGCTTCATATCAAAGATGACTAAATTGCCAAGAAAGATGTTCTCGCATGATTCCAAGTCTGGTGTTTCAGTAGAAGGGTCATCAGTTGCTACTAAAGGTGTTGACATTGAGTTCTCACAGCAAGAGTTGCAGTTAAAAACAAGTGGTAAAGGCTCTGAAATGCCTGAAACAAAGCTTGATATCACATTACCTCCACAGAAAGTGACAGCA
The DNA here is from genome assembly GCF_013339745.2 of Dermacentor silvarum. Taxonomy (NCBI): domain Eukaryota; kingdom Metazoa; phylum Arthropoda; class Arachnida; order Ixodida; family Ixodidae; genus Dermacentor; species Dermacentor silvarum. The sequence goes on from NC_051154.1 coordinate 112,608,508, forward strand.
GATCTGCCTGATAGTGCTGAAGGACATTTTGACGCAAGTTTGGACAAACTGGGCAAGTCAGCTGAAGATGACTTCATGTCTGAAGGGACTAAAATACCAAAGAATGTACTTCCTCAAGGTGCAAAAGTTGAAACTTCAGTTCGGGACATGTCAGCAGCACCCCCTGGTGTTGATGTTCATATTCCAAAAACACAAGATGAACTTGGTATAAGGGTAAACATTCCAGACAAACCTCAAGCAGATTTTGATGCATTGCCTGGAAAAGGAGTTTCTGTAGAGATACCGGAGAGCTTTGAAGGCAGGGTAGAAATATTGCATCCTGGTGTCAGTAACCCATCAGATGGAGGCTTTATGGCAAAGATGGCCAAGCTACCCAAGAAAATGTTTCCTCATAGCTCAAAAGGTAGTGTTTCTCTCGAAGAAACATCAGAAGATTTTGGTGATAGACAGATGAGAATGCCAGAAGCTCACCTGAGAATAGATACGGAAAGTCTTGAAATGCCTGAAGTGGAAGGTGACATTGCCTTGCCAAGTAAAAAAATGGCTGTTGACTTGCCTGAAGGCATGGAAGGAAAAGTTGATATGTCAACTCCTGAAATTGGCAAAATGTCAGATGAAAGCTTTATGTCAAAGATGGCCAAGATTCCTAAGAAAATATTTCCTCAAGGCTCAAAGGGAAGTGTTTCTGTTGAAGGAGCTCCTGAAGGCGTTGATGTTCAGGTGAAGATGCCTGAGCCCCACCTTAAGGTGGATGTAAAAGGACCTAAAAAGCCAGATATAGAAGGTGACATAGTACTGCCTGATATGAAAGTGGTTGTTGACGTACCAGAAGGCACTGAAGGAAAAGTTGAATTATCAACTCCAGAAATGGGGAAACCATCAGACAAAGGCTTTATGTCAAAGATGGCCAAGTTTCCTAAGAAAATGTTTCCTCATGGATCAAAGGGGGGTGTTTCTCTAGAAGGAGCTCCTGAAGGTGTTGACGTTCACGTGAAAATGCCTGCGCCTCACCTTAAGATGGATGTGAAAGAACCTGAAAAGCCATATATAGAAGGTGACATAGCACTGCCTGATATGAAAGTGGCTGTTGACTTGCCAGAAGGCATAGAAGGAAAAGTTGAAATACCAGCCCCAGAAATTACCAAACCTTCAGATAAAGGATTTATGTCAAAGATGGCCAAGCTTCCCAAGAAGATGTTTCCCCATGGCTCAAAAGGAAGTGTCTCTGTTGAAGGGGCACCAGAAAGTGTTGGTGATATTCAAGTAAATATGCCTGAGGCTCACCTTAAGGCAGATATAAAAGGTCTTGGAAAACCTGATGTAGAAGGTGAGATTGCCCTGCCTGATAAGAAAGTGGCTGTTGGCATGCCAGATGGCATGGAAGGAAAACTTGAAATATCCACTCCAGAAATTGGCAAAGCATCAGATGGAGGATTTATGTCAAAGATGGCCAAATTTCCCAAGAAAATGCTACCTCATGGTTCAAAAGGAAGTGTTATGATTGAAGCACCAGAAGCTATCAGTGAAGTTCAGGTAAAGATGCCTGAAGCTCAGCTTAAGATGGATGTGAAAGGTCATGAAAAGCCAGAATTAGAAGCTGACATTGAACTTCTTGATAAGACGGTGGCTGTGGACTTTCCAGAAGCTGTTGATGGAAAAATTGGGATATCCACTCCCGAAATTGGCAAATCATCAGATGGAGGATTTATGTCAAAGATGGCCAAGTTCCCCAAGAAAATGTTTCCACATGGCTCAAAGGGAAGTGTTTCCGTTGAAGGGGCACCAGACGGTGTTGGTGACATTCAGGTAAAGATGCCTGAATCTCACCTTAAGGTTGATATAAAAGGTCCTGAAAAACCTGAAGTAGATGCTCAGATTGCATTGCCTGATAAGAAAGTGGCCGTTGACTTGCCAGAAGGCATGGATGCAAAAGTTGAGATATCCACTCCAGAAATTGGCAAACCTTCAGATAGAGGATTTATGTCAAAGATGGCCAAGCTTCCCAAGAAAATGTTTCCCCATGGCGCAAAAGGAAATGTTACAGTTGAAGAGGCACCAGAAGTTGCAAGCGAGGTCCAGGTAAAGATGCCTGAAGCTCACCTTAAAATGGAATTGAAAGGTCCTGAAAAGACAGGCTTAGAAGGTGACATTGGGCTGCCTAATAAGAAAGTGGCAGTTGATGTGCCTGAAGGCATTGAGGGAAAATTTGAAATGGGAACTCCTGAAATTGGTAAACCATTAGATGGAGGCTTTATGTCAAAGATGGCCAAGCTTCCTAAGAAAATGTTTCCTCATGGCTCAAAAGAGAGTAGTATTTCTGTTGAAGGGGCACCAGAAATTGGTGATGTTCATGCAAAAATGCCTGAAGCTCACCTAAAAATGGAAGGGAAAGGTTTTGAAAAGCCAGGTATTGAAGCTGACATTGGAATATCAGATAAGACAGTGGGTGTTGATTTGCCAGAAGGCATTGAGGGAAGAGTTGAAGTATCAGGTCCAGAAATTGGCAAACCAACGGATGGAGGCTTTATGGCAAAGATGGCCAAGCTTCCTAAGAAAATGTTTCCTCATGGCTCAAAGGAAGGTAGTATTTCTGTTGAAGGGGCACCAGAAATTGGTGATGTTCATGTAAAAATGCCTGAAGCACACTTAAAAATGGAAATGAAAGGTCTTGAAAAGCCAGGCCTTGAAGCTGACATTGGAATACCAGATAACACAGTGGGCATTGATTTGCCAGAAGGCATTGAGGGAAAAGTTGAAATATCAGGTCCAGAAATTGGCAAACCAACAGATGGAGGCTTTATGACAAAGATGGCAAAGCTTCCTAAGAAAATGTTTCCGCATGGCTCAAAGGAAGGTAGTATTTCTGTTGAAGGGGCACCAGAAATTGGTGATGTTCATGTAAAAATGCCTGAAGCACACTTAAAAATGGAAATGAAAGGTCTTGAAAAGCCAGGCCTTGAAGCTGACATTGGAATGCCAGATAACACAGTGGGCATTGATTTGCCAGAAGGAATTGAGGGAAAAGTTGAAATATCAGGTCCAGAAATTGGCAAACCAACAGATGGAGGCTTTATGGCAAAGATGGCTAAGCTTCCTAAGAAAATGTTTCCTCATGGCTCAAAGGAAGGTAGTATTTCTGTTGAAGGGGCACCAGAAATTGGTGATGTTCATGTAAAAATGCCTGAAGCACACCTAAAAATGGAAATGAAAGGTCTTGAAAAGCCAGGCCTTGAAGCTGACATTGGAATACCAGATAACACAGTGGGAATTGATTTGCCAGAAGGCATTGAGGGAAAAGTTGAAATAGCAGGTCCAGAAATTCGGAAACCAACAGATGGAGGCTTTATGGCAAAGATGGCTAAGCTCCCTAAGAAAATGTTACCTCATGGCTCAAAGGAAGGTAGTATTTCTGTTGATGGGGCACCAGAAATTGGTGATGTTCATGTAAAAATGCCTGAAGCACACCTAAAAATGGAAATGAAAGGTCTTGAAAAGCCAGGCCTTGAAGCTGACATTGGAATACCAGATAACACAGTGGGCATTGATTTGCCAGAAGGCATTGAGGGAAAAGTTGAAATATCAGCTCCAGAAATTGGCAAACCAACTGATGGAGGCTTCATGGCAAAGATGGCTAAGCTTCCTAAGAAAATGTTTCCTCATGGCTCAAAGGAAGGTAGTATTTCTGTTGAAGGGGCACCAGAAATTGGTGATGTTCATGTAAAAATGCCTGAAGCACACCTAAAAATGGAAATGAAAGGTCTTGAAAAGCCAGGCCTTGAAGCTGACATTGGAATACCAGATAACACGGTGGGCATTGATTTGCCAGAAGGCATTGAGGGAAAAGTTGAAATAGCAGGTCCAGAAATTGGGAAACCAACAGATGGAGGCTTCATGGCAAAGATGGCTAAGCTCCCTAAGAAAATGTTTCCTCATGGCTCAAAGGAAGGTAGTATTTCTGTTGAAGGCACACCAGAAATTGGTGATGTTCATGTAAAAATGCCTGAAGCACACCTAAAAATGGAAATGAAAGGTCTTGAAAAGCCAGGCCTTGAAGCCGACATTGGAATACCAGATAACACAGTGGGTGTTGATTTGCCAGAAGGCATTGAAGGAAAAGTTGAAATATCAGCTCCAGAAATTGGCAAACCAACTGATGGAGGCTTCATGGCAAAGATGGCTAAGCTTCCTAAGAAAATTTTTCCTCATGGCTCAAAGGAAAGTAGTATTTCTGTTGAAGGGGCACCAGAAATTGGGGATGTTCATGCAAAAATGCCTGAAGTTCACCTAAAAATGGATGTGAAAGGTCTTGAAAAGCCAGTTCTTGAAGCTGATGTTGGAATACCAGATAAGACAGTGGGTGTTGATTTGCCAGAAGGAATTGAGAGAAAAGTTGAAATATCAGCTCCAGAAATTGGCAAACCAACGGATGGAAGCTTTATGGCAAAAATGGCCAAGCTTCCTAAGAAAATGTTTCCTCATGGCCCAAAGGAAGGTAATACTTCTGTTGAAGAGGCACCAGAAATTGATGTTCATGCAAAAATGCCTGAAGCTCATTTAGAGATGAATGTGAAAGGTCTTGAAAAGCCATGTCTTGAAACTGACATTGGAATACCTGATAAGACAGCTGGTATTGATTTGCCAGAAGGCATTGAGGGAAATGTTGAAATATCAGCTCCAGAAATTGGCAAATCAACTGATGGAGGCTTTATGGCAAAGATGGCTAAGCTTCCTAAGAAAATGTTTCCTCATGGCTCGAAGGGAAGTGTTTCTGTTGAAGGGGCACCCGATAGTGTTGGCGACATTCAGGTTAAAATGCCTGAAGTTCGCCTGAAGGTGGATATGAAAGGTCCCGAGAGACCTGACATACAAGGTGACGTTGCCCTGCCTGCTAAAAATGTGGCTGTTGACTTATCGGAAAGTGTTGAGGGAAAAGTTGAAATATCTGCTCCAGAAATTGGCAAGCAATCTGATAGAGGGTTTATGTCAAAGATGGCAAAGCTTCCCAAGAAAATGTTCCCTCATGGCTCAAAGGGAAGTGCATCTGTTGAAGAGGCATCAGAAGTTGTTAGTGGTGTTCAGGTGACAATGCCTGAAACTCGCCTAAAGGTGGATACAAAGGCTCATGGAAGGCCCGAGGTAGATGTGGATGTTTTAGTGCCTGAAGTTTCTGCAGATTTAGCAGAGAATATTGAAGGAAAGTCCGGAATAACAACTCCAGAACTTGGAAAGCCAACAGGCAGAGGATTTATGGCAAAAATGTTTTCGCATAGCCCTAAAGGAAAAGATTCCATTGAATACACCCCAAGATTGGTTGGGGATGTTGAAGTAAAGCTGCCAGAAGCTGATTTAGAAGTAGATGTAAAAGGTCCTGAAATAATTCAGGGTGATGTGCTGAAAGGGGAAAACGTCGCTATGGATTTGGCGGAAGGTATGGAAGGAAAAGTTGAAATAGATCTTGCAGAGGTAGAGAAGTCTTCAGATAGTGGGTTCATGTCAAAGATGGCTAAACTCCCGAAAAAGATGTTTCCTCACAGCTCCAAGGGAGAAGCATCTCTTGAAGAGGCTCCAGAAGTTGTCAGTGATGTTTCTGCCAAGATGCCTGAAGCTCACCTAAAATTGCATGTAAGAGATCCTGAAAAGTCTGTAGCAGAAGCGAGCATTTTGTTACCCGAGAGTGAAGTTACGTTGAACTTGTCAGATGACATTGAAGGTAAAGTTGAAGCAGCACCGCCAGAAGTTAGCAAGCCATCAGATGCAGGTTTCGTGTCAAAAATCTCCAAGCTGCCTAAAAGGCTACTCCCTCATGGTAAAAAAGCTGGGACCTCCTTTGAAGAGCATATGGTAACTGCTGAAGGTACTCATGTTGACATCCCTCACACTGAAGCAACCCTGAAGATAGAAGCCAAGCTTCCAACGAAGCCTGAAGCAAGTGCAGACATTACAATTCCTGCAGGGGAAAGTTTCGCTGACACTTCAGAAGGTCTTGCAGGAAAGTTGGAAATTGGTGTTTCAGAAACTGGGAAAGCGCCTGATAAAGGGTTTATGTCAAAAATGGCCAAGCTTCCCAAGAAGATGTTTCACCATGGTACCAAAAGTAGCACTTCAACTGATGAACATTCGACAGCAGCTGAGGCTACTGACATCAAGATGCCTGACTTGGGAGTGCAGCAACAGACCCATGTCAAGACCATCAAAAAGCCTGAAGCAGATGTCAGTGTTTCAGTTTATGAAAAGGAAGTTACTGTGCAGCTGCCAAAAGGGAGCAAAGGAATGATTGAAATAAGCACCTCAGAACTAGGTAAGCATTCAGAGAAAGGTTTTATGTCAAAAATGGCCAAGTTGCCCAAGAGGATGTTTTCTCGTAGTTCTAAGCCTGCCATTTCATGTGAAGGACTGTCAGGTGCTATTATATGCGACCATCTCAACGTACCTCATATAGATGCTCAAAACAAAAAAAAAGATCATGTTAACATCTTCGTGTCCGATGTTAAGATTTCTAGTGGTTTAGCAGAAAAACATAAAATGCCAGTTGATAGAAGTTCTCCAGAATTTAAGATGCCATCAGATGAGATTATTAAGTCTGGCGTGTCTGAAGTTCCCAAAGTGATGCTACCTGACTTTTCTCAGGGCAGCGTGTCAACTGAAGGGCCATTGGGAATTCAACAAGGCATACATGTTGAGATATCTGAAACTGAAAAAGGACTTAACACATTGACTGAGGGCCCTCAACAACTAAAGTTGCAATCAGATATGAAATATATATTGCCTGAGAAAGATCTACAACCTCAGGCTGATGCAAATAAACTTTCCAAGAAAACAATGATGCAGGGTTCCGAGAGAAATGTGAGGACTGAAGAGTCACTGAGAATTTCTGGCATTGACGCTAATGTGCCTGATGTAGAAATGCATGGTAAAGTCACTGTGATGGCTCCAGAGAAGCTTGGTGCAAGTCTTGATGTGCCACTGCCAAAAGAATATATTATTGGGCAATGTAATGGGACTTCTGAAACGAGCAGTTCAGAATTTGCAAAAAGGTCAGATGAAAGAATTTTATTCAAGACAGCGCAGGCCTCAGAAACGATGTTTTCACGCATTTATGAAAAAGATACTCCTGTAACGGAATCATCAGGAACTGGTAAATGTGGTTATGCTTATATGCCTGAATTAGAAGTATGTTTGACTGACAGTATCCAAATTCGTACAAAGGGTGGAGCAAATTCTGACATGACATTTGATAAAAAATTATGTAGTGTCGAATTGCCAGAGGGCACTAACATATCAGCCGACATAAGCACGGTAGAACATAGCAGACAGCAACACAAAAGTTTCATGCCTAACGTGACTGAGCTGCCGAAAAGTTTTTTTTCTTATGGTTCAAAGGGCAGCATTTCTGCTGGAAATATGGTTAAAGTTTCTGAAACAAGTGACAATGTAACGATGGGCCTAGACACTCCTGAAAAGGCTGATTTGAAGTGGGATGGTTTATCATCAAAGAAGGACACTCATCCACAACAGCATGCGGAAAGAAAACAGATGAAGTTGAGTGTCAAGAAGAGGAAACGTCCCGAATATACAGTTGAGGGTCCATTGTCCACAGGAAAGCAGGATGTCGATTTACCAAAGGGTGTTGAAACGAAGCTTGGTGTTACTACTCTTGAGCATGGTAAGAAAGCAAAAAGTGGGCTCATGTCAAAAATGGCTAACTTCCCCAAGAAGATATTCTCTCACGGTTGTAAACCAGACGTCCCTGCTGATGTGTCAATACTTACAGAAGGCAGCAACCAACATGTTTCTGCTTTGGGATCATCCCTTAAAGATGACACCAAATTTTCAGGGAAATCAGGAATGGTCGGTTTTTCTCAGTCTGAAGCAAACATTCCTGCTGGAAATCCTAAATTTAGCAAAACATCTGTTGAATTGAGTCCTCCAGAACACCATACCTTATCAGGTGATAGTTTTGCTTCAGAAATGGCTAAGTCACTTGAGAAAATGCTTTCACAGGGTTCCAAAAAGGAAAGCTTCATGGGTAACCATAGTGTGGTTGGTGACAACTGTGAAATTGCGATACTTGAATCAACAACAGCCGTTTCAGAAGAGCAGATAGCAGGTCATAATGTTACTCCTTTTGGACAGAAAGTATCTCATAAGTTTGCGAGAATGTTTCATACAGCTAATGTGCCTGTTAAAGAAAGTGCCAAATCAGGTACTAACATAACATTAAATGTACCTAAAGTTGAGGAGGAAACCACATCTCGTAATTCTAGAGTTGAGGCGACCTGTGAAGCTGCATATATTTCCACTGAAGGTGTTTCTCTCGAGATGTCTGAGACAGAAAGACATGGTAAGGTTTTACGAAAACATGAAGCAGGGCGGCAGCTTTTATTTCTTGCTGATTTAGTACCAGAAAAGGAAATTTGCATTGCACCTTCAACAAAAATGTTGGCTACAAATGTCCCAGAGTTTCATAATGTAGCATTTAGTGTGAGCATGCCTGAACCTCGCAAGTTGGCTGGAAAAGAACCACAAATGAGGAAGGCACAAGTTGTTACCAGTATGTCTGTTGACAATATTGGCTTAACTGTACCTGGTTCAAATGTACAGAAGGTAAAGCAGGACGATCTTGCAGAGGTACTTGGTATTGTGGATAGTGACACATCAATACCTACCAAGGAAAGCTTACTCACAAAGGAAGGGCTTATGCCATTCAGACCAGCCACTTATACTTCAGAGACTCTTATATCAGTAGATAGAGCTTCTCCGTTTCTTTATGGAGATTTCTCAGTTATGCAGGAACCTGAAAAGCCTACTGATGCAACCCAGGATAATTTTTCCCTGCGTCTTCACAGAAGTAACTTGCATGAACAACATGGGTTTCAAAAACCATCTGAGAAGTGTGCTGTTGAAGAAAGTGACTCTGAAAAAGTCAGAAAAGCACTAGATTTTGTGTCTCTTGCCAAGATTGGCGAAGTTTCTAAAAAAATATTTGATAATAAACCGAATGTTTCTGATACACATTTTATGCCATCCAAAACAACTCATATGTTTACAGCAGAAAAAAAACTGCCAAAAATGCGAAGGGGATCTTTTGGTCAAGAGTCGGAGGTGGTTCAGGAAACTAAAAAATGTGAGCACAGTGCCAAATCGATACTGGGAGTCAAAACAGATGATTTTCATAGTGGCTTCGTGAAAGTTATTGAGGTTACTGCTCACAGTTTTCCTAAAATACCAGAGGGCATGCTTCAATTTGGCGATGAGAAAATTTCTGAACTATTTCCTTTTGATGGCAGAGCCAGCATTCTTGAGGGGGACTTAGCAACATTAAGTGATGTTGTGCATGTGACAAAGCATGAAATACAGAAGTCTTCAAAACTGTTAAGGAGGGAAGAAAGTGCTGCGATAAAGCTCCTGCCCCATGACCATCATGAGCAAAGGCTGAATATTGAATCACAAACAGTTGCTGCAAGAAGGAATGTTATAGAAACACCTGAAGGTTTTGTAGCAGTTGTTCAGGTCACTGCACATGATGTTAAGAGGCCACATGATTATACCCTTCCTCAGGCAAAGTCACAACTTCCTGCGCAAGCACCACTGCAAAGTGGCAACATAAATGAGCCACCAGCACTGTCAGAAAATATGAGTCTTGCTGCAGGGGAGTGGGTTGAAGAACCAAGAATATTTGTTGCAGTGGGAGAGCATGTTCGTGATGGGGCAACTCAAGGTGCTGACATTATGCTGCCAGGAATGGAGCTGCCCACCATGGAACGACGGGAAACTAAAGAAACCCCTGGTGGTGTCGTTGAAGTCATCGAAGTAACTACTCATGAAGTTTCGAAGCCATCAAGCCCTGGTCTCCTGTCAAAAGTGTCAAAAATTCCCAAGAAAATATTTCCACGTGGCTCAAAGTCAAAGAGTTCGGATGAAGAGTCCCCGTCAACGCCAAAACGAGAGTTGAAGGAAACACCAGGTGGCATTGTTGAAGTCATCGAAGTTACAAAACATGATGTGGCCAAACCTCCTGAAAGCAAACACATTGAGCAAGATGGCACAAAAGTATCATTAAAGCCAGCATCATCTGAAACTGTGGCTAGTGGTAAAGAAGGATTTCCACCTACCCATATGATACGAGAGATAAAAGAAGTACCTGGTGGTGTTGTTGAAGTCGTCAAAGTTACAAAGCATGTTGTTGGTAAACTTCCTGAAGACAAGCATTCCGGTGAATCAAGTACAAGAATGGTGGATCCATCACTTCCATGTGAAGCAGAGCTGGCCAAGGATCCATCAGCTATAGTAAAGCGAGAAGTGAAAGAGACCCCAGAAGGACACGTTGAAGTGGTGCAGGTCATCAGAAGGGAAGCTGGTGATGTGCCCTTTGCCTCTGACATTGCTGGGGATGGATCAGATGGAACTATTTCTCGAAGGATTGAAACGACTGTTGTTGATGGCAAACCAACCATCATCAGGCGACTAGTGACAACAACATCTGATGGTATTCAGCAAGTCACTGAGCACATTGAGCAAAGGGCTGAGGAACTTGGAAGCACAGCAAGCAGCTTATTTGCAAAAATGGGTGAATTCGCAAAGGGCATATCCAGTGACGATCCATCAGCTGTGACGACACGAGAAGTGAAAAAGCTTCCAGATGGTTCTGTTGAAGTTGTGTCAATTACAAAGCGCTCTAGTTCTTCACCAGGGAAAGAAATTGCTGCCACAGAGCACCTGCCGTCAAGCACTTCAGGCTCCATGCACTTTGCAGAAAGTGCAGCTGGAAAGCCAATGGAGGCAAAGACAGCCATTGTTCGAAGAGAAATTTCTGGACCAGAGACGATAGTATGTACCACTACATCAGTTGTGACATCAGCCACAGCATCAGGCTCATCAAAGCCAGAACTCTCAGCTGATGTTCTTGACAAGATGTTTGGTGACATAGGAAAGCCCAAAGTGGATGACCGGCTCAAAGATGTTCTTACTGCAGAAGGAGGTATCGGAGCCAAAAGAGAAGTTACACCCGAAGAAGCCGAGCTTTTGGCGCAACTTTTCCCTGAGCAGTCATCAGGGGTCGCTGTATACCCTCCTGCTGGCTTAGTTCCTGAGGCTGCGATCATTCCAGAATACCGTTGTATGATGACAGCTGAAGGTGCACCTTTATCACCTCAAGACCCCGAGTCCAAAGAAAAAGTGTTGCTGAAGCTAGGGCGGGCACTCAGCCAGGATGACCTGGATGCACCATCTCCAACCCGAGGGGAAGCAGCCATGACGGTCGCAGGACTGGGTGAAGGTACTACTTGGTTTTATTGGCCATTGCTTTTTGTTTGCTGCTCTGTTAGCTGCTTGGGGTGAATGGATTTGCCTGAATGCATTTATGGTCTTTTTTTTTAGTGCCTTCTTGATTATTGGACATGTGTAAATTAATGTATTATGTGCATCTCACCATGGCTAAAGTAACTTAGGCATGTCATAGATGCTTTTACAAAGGCAAAAACTTTTTTTTTTCTAAAATTATAATGATTGAATTTTCAGTAGTGGGTGATAGGGGAATATAAGAGGAAAGTAAGTTAGGTGTTCTTATTGCTGATATATGGCTTTCTTTTAGCAATATTGATGCTTGAGTGAGAATGAGTGGTGGGTAAATGTGCAAACAGGATCTGTGCTTTAATTTTATTTCTGAAAAGGCATGGCATTATAAGTGATACTGCAGAGTTTATCCTGTGGATAAAGTTCACAGATGCATTGTGTAGGAACAATATACTATAAATATAAAATTTGTTTTTCATTATATTTTGGCACAAACATCTTAAAGCATGTTTCTCTCATAAGTATAAAGTGAAGAGTATGTAGTCAATTCACTCTGAAGCCTTTAACTACAGTGAAGTACGAGAAATATACTGACGGTTTAGTTAACATTTATGAGCACTCAATTTTCTACAGTGCTGACAAGGGGTAACTGGAATGTCGGTGCATTTTGCCACAGACTTTGAGGGCATATTTTGCAAAATTGGTGCTAAGTGCAGGATTATTGCTAAATGGATAAGCCCTCGTTATGCTCGACTTTTATTCCAAAATTGGGACATATATGTCCTAAAATGCATAATTATAAAGCTAATTGGGGAATTTTCTTTACTAGCTAACCTCACACTATGATTTGTAGTGCAAGTAATGTCCACCTCGTCAGGTTAATCCAGCTGATGTTACAGAATTGTGCTATCTGCCACAGGCGTTTTTTAATGAATCTGTTCCCTAAATAATTACCTGGTAAAGTAATATTTGCAAGATTGATGGTCTTGGAAAGATCACCTCCTTGCACACCACATTTGAAGGTGGCCTTACTTGCAGCTTTAAGCTAAAATTTCTTCTGAAAAGTTGGTGTGTTTGTTTTCACAAAATCAAACTACTGTATAGACTTGTACAAGATGAAAAGGATGACAGTAGCAAGCAAAAGGCATACAGTGTAGACCGCTTATAACGTAAGCTGCCAGAGTTGCGAATATCCGCACTTTAAGTGGTACCGCAGTATAACCAAAACAATGATTTTATTTTGATAGCAATAACATGGACACTCCAGGCGCATTTCTGCTGTTGCCCTGACGTTCCGTATAAAGTCTAAGGGCGATAAAATCGTTGCAGCGCACTGTATGCTGTACAGTGGAATCTCGATGATACGATCACGGCTAATACGAATTTCCGGATGATACAAATTTTTCTGTGGTCCCAGCGAAGCCCCATTACTTTGCAACGTGCTAGAGTATGGTTGTTATGAATCGATTTTCGACCCGCGTCGGTTGATACGAATAAACGCTGCCCCACCGATGGCCGAAAAAGAGAACAGCGCACAGTCACGCGCTTTCTCCCTTTCTCTTTTGGTGCGGAGGCGCGGACGCAGCGCCGGACAGCGCGGAGGCCGCGACTGGGTGCCCATTGGACGGAGTGGCTGCTGTGCTTCGGGCCGCGCTCTTTGTGTTTGCGCCATTTTGCCTAGTCGCAGCGAGCTACATCTACCGAGATACGATCTCGGCTGATTCGCGCGGCCGTACGCCGAGGCGCGGGAGCCTTCGTTGGCGCGTCTTTCGTCGACTGCGTTATCGGTGCCGATGGCACAGGGCGATTGTCGGTTTCGCTGCTGTAGTCACACGGTGCAAGATAGCGCGGCTTGTAATCCACGGTGCGAGGTAGCGCAGCACGTTCAGTCGGATGCTCCTCTGCTTCTCCCGCTAATCGCCGTATTTTTCTTGCCGTAGGAGGCTTGCGCTTCCGTATTCCGAAGGCATGCTTCGTCCAAGATTTTTTCCCCAACGAGTGACGATCCATCACTAACCTGGGAGCTCTCAGTAATCCGAATTCTGCGTGTTAAGTGAAGACGCCGGCATGGTTTATGAAGCAGACAACTGCGGTTGCCATCTTGCCCCTGCCACAGCAGCAACCAATGGAGAGACGCCTTTCAGCACGGCAGCCAATCGGAGGCCGCTTTCATCGGAGGGCCCGTGTGACTACCTATCGCAGACCCGCGCTTCTTTTGAGTTTGCGCGTTTGTTACAAGATGGCGACGACGGACGAATTGAGAAGCGGAGCGGCGAAACTTTAAGCTTTCGAACGATACCGAGATGGCGGCGCTCGGTGGCGGGAAGATGTCTGGCGGGAGATATGTCTCTGTGAATTGCGGTGATATTGCGTGATTTAAGGCTGTTTTCCCGCCCTGCGCATTGACGAATAAATCTTTTTCAGCCATTTTAGCGCGTTTTCAGCCAAACCATTTTGATACAGCGTAGATTAGGCGTTGCAGATACCGAAACGCGTGGTTTTCAAAAATAAATTTTTCTCGCGATTTGGTGCTCTCATCCCCCCATAATTTAGCTAGTTTTAATTGTGTTTCGATGATACGAATTTCGGCTAATACGAATATTTTTGGTGACCCCGTGAGATTCGTATCATCGAGATTCCACTGTATGTGCAAATGAAACCATGCGAGGGTGAGCCAGTGATCGTGGCTCAATCTCGCGCACACAAGGGAAGAAAGCAGGAAGGAAGCGCGCCGTCTTCCGTCACGTGCATGGCTCCAGGGGGAGGGAAGGACGCGAGGGGCTCATTCCACTCCGGGCGGCCATGAGCGTCTACCAGGGCCACTGTATTTTGAAAGTCCTCTGCGACGAGGGTACAGTCCGCCGTGCGCTGTGTTTCGCGGCTTAGTTCGGGCTGATGCAAGACGCAGTATGAAGGTCAATTTGCTCACTGCTGAAGCCGCGCTTCCTCACTATGGTGTTTTGACAGCGAGCTTCATGGTCATCCAGTGAGATGTGTTCATGTTTGCTTGAACGGCAGCGGACGCGCTTTCGCGCGCTCTCACTATCGCGTCATTCTGCCCACTCAGCACGAGGAATGCTGGGATGTGTGGCCAGTGCGGCGTGTGAGAAATAGGAACGGAGCTATTCATGCGCCAGCAACGTTGGAACGCGTCCAATGGCGCCAGGCAAGCCGGCTGCGTCGTGTCTTTGTGCAGTACAGACACTGGTTGTTTGCCACCGTTACGTCGCGGAGCTCGATGCACGCATTACGTCGAGAGTATATCAGCGGCTTGAAGGGAGCGTTCGCTGTGTCGGTTGACTGCTGAACTTACAGGCAGCCGCACTGTAACCGGTAATTCATCTCTCGCAACTGCACTATAAGCGATACGCGTGTACATAGAGTGCTATGGGAAAATTAACAGGAGTCTGAAAAGACAGTATTATATCCGGTCCTGAACGATAAGCGGTTATGTTATAAGTCGTCTATACTGTACCAGGATACAACTCTGGCTGTGGTTTTGTGCCGCTATGCTGGGTTCATTGCTTGCTTGGCAGGACGCTAACACTTTTAATGTCCTAAAGTTAGAACTGTAGTTTATAAAAGGATAAAATTTTAAAATACAAATTTGTGGACTCCATTGCTCAAAGTTGGGGTTATGGCTACTACATGAGTTCACACAATCAAATTTAAGGAACTTGGTGTTATGGAATTAGGACTGTTATACAAGTCATGTTGCTCATAATAGCTTGGCGATATAATAAATGCACAATAAGAGACGGGACACAAAGAACTTTGAAAAAATTGTACGAATGATTTCCGGACAAGCTATCTTTGTGTCATGTCTTTTGTTGTACATTTAATTTCTTAAAGCTGAACTTCAGCCAACAAGGCCTTCCTCGCAGTCTTGCTTTTCACTAATAGCTTGTGAAGTGGCACATCAGGTTACTTATGCTTTATGAAACAGTGTTAACTTGTGTAACTTCATTGTAAATAAATAGGCTTCATACTGATACACAGATGTTAAATAAAGCCTTTGGATACTGTCTGCGCCTCTGGGCTACAAGTGGAAACAGTTGATGGGATGCCAAGAGCTGCAAAACTCTAATTTTTGTGCAGGCTGGGCAAGCAGCGTGGTAATGTGAAATGTGTGGCACACTGTTTAGGTTGCACAAAGAATTGCCAACTACAACCTAATTCTAGGCTGTGTGCCGAGGCTGAGTGAAAAGTCAACTTCTTAGAGAGTCATCTGGGATCTATAAAAAATTTTATTACCAATAATATATGGCCATTGGTTTGATGACAGTGCAAGGGCAACACTTGTCAATAAAATGGGCAGTGCAAATGCAATGAAAGCTTGTTCTTTTGCAGTGGTTATGACCCTGTCCATCTCAAAGTGGGCATTCATCTGTATATCTTAGCCTGTAGTGTTCACTTGTAATTGCCATGTCTCTCACTTCATGTGCATATAAGTGTAACTTATGGCTTAGGCTTGCAAGGAATCAAAGCATGGTGAAACATGCTGTTTTTTTGTTTTGTTTTTTGCAATGTAACCTGTACTGGCTATACTTACATGAACGACATAGCAACAAGCCTGTTTGAATGATAAGTTTCAGCCTACTTTCTTTTACTTGAAGGGTACCTGATTGAGAGCACCTCAAGGACATTTTATAGACTTGTTCTGAGTGTGCTAATCAGAGCATCAGTATGTTTCAAAATGTGCAGCCAGTCCCTTGGGGAGCACCATTAATTATAGCATGTTTCCTTGCCTTGGATACATTTTTTTGCATACAAGATGTCTTGATCACTTTCTCTATTCTCCTTTTCTCTTTATGTAAAGTCAGGATTTCTCATTCCAAGATCAAATCGCCTAGCAAAGTAACTTGTGCTGCTGCTGTAAGGTTCATGTAAGCATTGCTGTGAAGTTTTTATATGCTGTCATCATTATGTTTACCATTGCTGCATCACTGTGAAAAATAGGTGCACTGCAATCCACTTATAATGATACTGCTCATAATGATTGGATGTTCTTGCATTTTCACTATAAGTAATAAGTAGTCTGTGCTGTATATCTTCTGTGACAAAATGTCACAGTGCATATTACATATCAGTGTAGCAAAATTTAATCTCTATTTAAAGCAAAAATATTGTTGCTTGTATCAAAATTAATAAGATATGCTTATTTATTTCATAGGCTCTAATATTTTTCTTATTCTGCACTGACTCCTTTTGCAGAATATATGGCCTGTACACACATTTACATTATGTAACCTAAAATATTTTTAATTTGGACAGACTCATCCCGAAATTCATACCCATTTGGTGTTAAATTATTCATCTTTCAACATGTACATGGTACTTGGTCACGTGTAGGACATTAATATAGTGTACAGAGAAAACCTTTGCGTTAGTATGGTGCTGGTGGTCCATATATTACCATATTTGCACAAATCTGACATATACTTTTCTTAATTTGTACTCCGGCAAAGAAATGTTAAAAGTAGATTAACTTGGCCGATCACAAAGTCGGTACAACGTCGCACAGTCGTACGTAGCGTTAGCTGCTATGAGAAAAGTACTGAGGAAAGTAGCAAGTCCCGGAGATAGTGCAGTTTAACACTTGTTCATGAAGTGTATTCAAGCCCTGCATTGGCATCAAGTGCATTACCGTGAAATTCCGAGCAAGCTTCCCCTCTAGGGCCAAAGATAATCGAAGAATGGCTGAGTGAGGGCGTTTGTTCGGTCGTGGACAAAATTGAATTTGGGGGCGGCAGTGGTGTATGTAGCCATAAATTTTTTTCAACGGGGAGGGGGAGGTAGAAGTGGGGAGGGGGCTGGGAAGACCGCATACTACCACTAGAGTGTACTAGGTTGGGGGAGTGGGTCCAGCGGACGCCTTGGCAAGCGCCGAGGGCGAAGCAAAAAACATGGAAATTGTGGTGGCGCTGCCGTTGCCTTATTCTAAATCTCTGGCCAATAAATGTTGGCTCCGGCTGTTTCGGCAGCGCTCATTGGCTGAGGCAAGCTCACGGGCTGAGTAGCTGTCGTCTGCTCGATGCACTGTCGTTGTTGCGTCGTTTGCATTCTTTCCGCCGCTGCCTTTCCATTTTATTTACAAAAGATTGGTGGGGAATAACACCAGTGTTGTCACCACCGAGTATCCGCCTGTAAAAGCTCCATGCAGCTGCGGTAGGCTCTCCGACGCGACAAGCGTCCGGCCGTCGCGCGGGGCCGCTCATTCGGGGGAAAGCTACAGTGGCGCCACCAACTTTTCAATAAAAAAACCCTCGGCGGGGAGCCTTCATTGGACCCACTCCCCCAATCTAGTACACTCTACTAGCACATGAATTCTAGGGTTAGCACATGCCCGGTGTGCGACCCCTGGCTACGCCACTGGGTGGCGGAGCAGTCGTGACAAAAAAAACAAACAAAAAAACAGTGCAGCCTTTCTTTGACTAAAAAAATTTATCTAACATGCATTTACTGCCTTTAGTTACTGCATCACCGTTCTTAAATTAATCAAATGACTCCTCTTAGATGACCCTAAAATTAGGTCTATGCAATTGGCCTGAAGGGGCCTGCGATATTCTGGCTGTGTCGCACAAACAGCAGTGGGCAATTCTCTCGGTCTTCCGATGCCGTTCCACAGCCTCAACGGCTTTTTGTTTCACTGTATAGGAAGCGTGCTGCCTGGCTGTCACATCGCGTACACGCCAGTAACACCAAAGCACCGCACACCAAATCAATATTGGTGACCAACACCTCTCACAACTGATGCATCTGACGAATATGGCAGCTGACAAAGCTATGCAAAAAGCAGATACCTGACAATGGTAGGGCCACTACCGAGCCACAGCAGAAGTGCCAGCTAAACATTGAATTTCTTGTCCTAACTAAATTACACCGTTTTGTGAAATTTTATAAAAAGATTACAATAAAAAAGAACCTGAAGTGGTGAACAGCGGGGAGAAAAGACGGGGGCGCTAGCTCGGTAGTTGGTGCCAAATTCAAATCACTGTAAAAGTGGAGGGGGGCTCTTGCATGGGTAGGGGCGCTTGCTCGGAATTTTACGGTTATTGGAAGTTTGCGTGAACGTGCGTGATCAAACAACTAAATTCAGTCATCAATTACTATCAGAGAGGGTTTCTGCAATCTGCTGCAAAGACATTATGCTGGTTAATCCAAACTAAGCACTCTTGGGCACTTTCCAAAAGGCACTTCAATGTGCCGCCATAGTATGTGAGAGACACTTCCACATGCTGCAGCAGCTTGTGGGAAGGCCTTTTGTAATATGTGATAGTTAGAGCACTAAGCTTGGGAGAAAAAGTGTTAGAATCTTGTAAATGTGGTATTATACTTTACCACTATCTGTTACTGTAGTGTGTCACATCATACTTCATACTTATAGATATTCTAGGTTAAAGTTCTTCCCCCATTGTGTGCTTTAATAATTATGGCAGCAGATATGTAGGTTGATTATCAGTTTTATTCAGGTAACTAAAACAAAAATTTTGTGGATGCTACATTTATGTGAGAATCAGTGTCAAGTGAAGCTTTCTTTGATGTTTGCACTGGCGTTAAAGTAAATGTTATGTAAGCATAACGATTATGAGATAAATATTTGTACAAAATGCTGCAAATGAAATGTAATTTTATGCACTTCTCTGTAGCTCACTTATTCAATTATCTGTTGTTGACTTCTTCACTTCTCTGTAGCTAAACGATCCTCGCTCAGTGCACTCTCTGGTCCCCTTTTGTTCACTTCACTTATTTCTCCTCACTTCATAACTTCTCTGTAGTTCAACTCTTCTCGCTCAATGCCTGCTCTGGTTGAATTTTGTTCACTTCACTTATTTCTCTGCCCCTATCTGCTTCTGTAGCTGACTTCTTCACTTCTTGTAGCCGACTTCAATTTTCTGTTGCCGACTTCTTTGCTTGCCTCATGTTCTGTTTGTCTGTTCGGGCCCATACCAAGTGGCACATACCCATTCTGAGGCATTGGCCAAGAAGGGACATGTACCCAGTGGCACATTCCCAGTGCCCCGAGTTGGCAAGGGAGCACCTGCAAAGTAAAGGGAAAAGGCAAAGAAAGCTTCGCTTTAAAATACAAAACAAAGATAAGAAGGAAAGAATGAAAACATTGTGATACAGGGAGAATATCATCTTTTTTTTTTTTTTTTTTTGGATTGCAAAAGTAGAAGCATCTACTCATATATACACCAGTATATGTTGGGTAAATTTTGTGCATGCTGTGGTGGGTATACACTGGGCAGATATCATTTTTATTGCATATACCTCCTTCAACATTTTCTGTATATTGAAATATGCTGTAAATGTATGTTTCACTGCTCATATCATATATTGACTGCCAAATAATTTAAATTGCTTGAGGTTTCTTTAGGACGTTGCGGCATGGTACCTGTATATGTACAGGTGCCATGCCAGCATTTTGAGCTGTGTCTTGAAGACTCTCAGGTGGAAAGAATAGGCCACAACAATAAGTCCAATAAGTCATGATGTTTACTTGCATAAATTTCTCCTTTATCATTTTATAACTGCTGCAAATATGCTCCTCTGTCTGCTTAAGCACTTGAGTGTAGGTGCTCAAGGACAGACAAGGAAAATAAGCTACATGCACGTAGAAGCACTCCTTCTTGTCTTCATCTTTCAGTGCTTACGCTTGAAGGTGCAGTGCCAACTTGCCAGAGAGAGTCATTACTCGTAAACTACTACCGTATTTTCATTATGCTTATTTCTTCTCCTGCATAACATGTGTTACCCATGGAGTATTAAGTTTTGTACAATGAAACATGCCTGCACATCTGCCACACTGTGAGTCAGGTGATAATAGTGGATCAAAACAACGGTGGACAAAAGTTTCAGGCAGCTGTACATACTGCCACTGATGCATCATTTACATCCTGACACTTCAGCAGTGGACGCATCTGATCAAGTTGAAGAGCCGGTGGTCGAGAAACTTGAATTGGCACGCCGCGAAAGCAAGCGCTACAGCCAAGAGTTTGAACAAGGTATGCTTGTTCTATAGGAAATTGTGCATGTTTTGGCTTTTGCTTTGTCATGCTTGCTTCACCTGCCTTTTCTGCTGTCATCATTTTGCATTTAAACTTCTGGGTACTGGGCTTCTTCCTTTGATTGTTATGCGTCAAGCACTGTGCTGTGGCTATTCTAATAAATTTATTATTGTTCTAAAAGCTTGTGCTGATAAATTTTCCATTGTGTGTCATAACAAAATGTGGTTTGCTGGTTGTGTGTACATAGGCTTCTCACTTTTCGGTTTTAGATGATAGATGCTTCTAAAATATATTTGTCAATAAAAAGAAGTGTCAAATTGATCAAAACCAAAAACGGGGATTTTCAGCACTTTCGGCCTTTGCATATTTCGTATCAGTGGATGTTTCAGGACACCACCATTTTTCAACAATGCATTTTAAAGCAGAAAGGTGACAAACTAATGTTATAGTAGTATGCCTAAACATTGTTCCTTTGGTGAAAGCTTACTACAGAAGCTTTCTTTTGAACTTCACATGGCACCTTGCCTTCCATGACATAAATAAGGAATTAAGGAGCTCATTTTATTATGAATACTTGCTGCATGCAGGTGCAACCAACAGGTAGACTTTAGTCTACAAGGTGCAAAATTTTGTGGACTTCTTTATGGGCAGAATTAAACAAAATAATATTTGTAGGACATTATCGTGCACTTTTCTGCTTGTCCTGAATGAACTGGCATTTACTAAAACCTTTTGCAATCCTTTAGGTTTTTTGTAGCTTGCTAAAGTCTACTGTCCATGCTGTTTCTTGTGCCATAGCCACCTTAGATGCCATGAAAATACACCAGAGTCTAGGGGATTCTGCTCAAATGGTTCATATTTACAAGTTTAATATGGAATAGCATGCCCTATAAATGCCAAGAAGTGATCTAAGGCTCCTGCTGTATAACACAAGCAAGAATGCACCCCTTGTGGAGCAACAGTCTCTTTACATCTGCAAGTATTTCTTCCTGTTGCTACGCAAGCAATATGTGCATTCTTGCTTTTTTTTATACACTTTTGTCACATTTTCAGAAAGAGGCTAGTTGACAGCTGACCTTTCTCACTTCCCTTTGTGTGTCTGTGTCATGGAGTGTCATTTTGTGTGCAAAATAAACATTCCATATCAAGCAAGTACAGTCAGAAGTCTGCTAGGAAGGCCTGCAGATGTAATGCTCCTGGTCATGGCCTTCGCCAGGTTTTTTTGTTTGATAATAAGCACTTTTTGACATTTTCATTGGGCATCATGCTTAATCTAGCACATTAGAAATTTGGATAATCATAGATTAACATCAACTGCTGTTTGCTGAAAGTAAACACTGTCAAATTAGAAGCCCACCTGTATGTGACTATCCTGAGGACATGTTAAGTCTTCCCCTCTTTGAAAATAATGTTTGCTGGAAACGTGGTGTAGCTTGTTTTCCTTTTCCTATTTTCTTTTTCTCAACCATTTTTCTAAAATGTAGTTCAGTACCTTTTGGCATACGTTGAGAAAGGTTCCTGGGAACATTATCTAGGTAATTGTGATTGTGAAGTTGAGAAGCCACATTTGCCCCAACTTTCATGTGATGAAGGCAGCCATCATTTTCGACCAAATGGATTCTTGTAGTACACTGAAGTCGTGACTGCTATAGGACTGTTACTACTGGTACTACTAGCCACTATGTAGACTGAGGGTAAAAAAAAATTGAAGTGGTCTTCTCTTGTGCTACACTAAGGCCTATATTTTGTAACATTCCGTTTTCCATTCGTCTTTTTTTATCGTTGTCATGTGCTTGCACCGAGTGACTGATCCCAGCGATAATGGTGGTATGGCAGCTTTTGAGCCATGTCAGAGCCAATGAAAAAGGGCAAGAAGAATGGTAATTAAATGGATTGTTAGAAAATATGGCCCTTGGCTACTCTAGCACCCTCTATTGCTTATTTGTTGTTTCATTACACTACTTGCTTGGTACAAGCAGTGCTGCAAGTGGCAACTGAGTCATATAATTTGAGTCATGTGACTGTGCCTGCTTAAAAGGATTGCATAGTTCCAACATGTGTGATTTTCTTTGTAGTTGATGCTAACCACTTGACAGTGACAGAGCATGCAGTCAGGGACATTGTTTAACACACTTCACACTGTATTGCTTTGCTTTGACTTTCCTTGGCATTGGACTAAAATATGTGGTGTTGAATATATTGCAAAGTACAAATATTCTCGCACAACAAGCTGGAGGACATGATGCAACAGAGTTTTCTACCCAAAAGGCAGGGCTAAAGAATCATGTTAGGAAGGAGTTCTAGATTGTGTCGCATAACACTCTTAATTTAGGCTTTCTATGTTATGCAGTCTTTAATAAGTTTTATTGTGTGTAAATATATGTATGAGCTTTCCTGCATATGCTCCTGTCAAATATAGGCTTTGTTTGTTTCAATAGTGCATTGTAATATGACACCTTGCCTGTTGTGCTCGTATTAAGTGGTGATTGAATGTTGCATTGTGCATTTCTTATAACATTGTGCTGCTTGACTTTCTTTGCTTGCTGCTTTGTACCTATATTCTGTACCTTTTCATTATGATGGCTGTCTCACTAAGGGCTTTGTTTATTCTGCCTATTCATGCTGGTCCTTGCTTTCTTAGGCATCTTAATTTTTCTTGTATTGCATAGCTGCTGTTTTACACCCGAATAATGAAGGAGTTGAGGCTAATATGCCTAGCGCGCACCATTTGAGAAATTTGTCTACCCTTATTGCAATGCTTTGTCTTGTTCTTTGTCCTTATCTATCTTTGTATGGGTCCTCGTTTGAAAAAAAACTCGCATTTGTGGTTCAACAACTTTTAAGAGCAACCGTCCTGCCCAATGTTTAAAAATTATATCCGAGTAGTGTATGTTAATTGGATATTTACAAAATGCAAAAAATGTCTAGTAGTATGTTTTGAATCATGGCTTAAATAATTTTAAAAAATTTAGTGCATTCTTCCAGCACCAGAAGAACCAAATTGGGAAATTTCTATTCCACAGTGACAGTAAGGAGAGAGGTGTACTATTGGGGGACATAAGTTTGCAGACCACGAGGGCAGACCAAATTGCACAATTCCATCAACTGGCAGCCTGACATCCAGTTTCAAGGCTGTGCCAGGCTTATCCATTTTGTGCTCAGAGGTGTGGTTATCTGAGAGTGTGCGCACAATGGCTTTTTGTTCACTGGGCCCGAGTTCTTGATAACAAATACATTTAGCTTAATGTGGACGTGAGCAATAAACCTTAATCAGACACATGTGACGTAGTACAAAATTTGCTAATCTTTTGATGAAACATCACAATGCATGACGAGAGTGTGCTGTTTATACTGCTGTCACATGACCACCACGTAGCGTGGGCACAAAATAAATGCACCAAACACTGTCTAAAAACATGTTCACTGGAAAAGCAAGTGATGCAGTGATGCAGTTTGCTTGATACACACATGGCCTGCAAACATTTGTCCAAGATTTCTTTCAAATTGGATTGTCCACTGCTCTTCTGAATAAGTAAGTAGGATGCGCAGATTAAGCAATCCCATTAAAAAATTCTCTTACTTGCTTTGCAGGAATAAAGGAGGACTGTGAACTGTTATCATGCTATACTTGCGGTGCATTGAGCAATACTCTCAAAGTTATGTTAGTTTCTTTGCTCAAGTGTTTTTTTTTCTTTATTGTAATTTGAAATGAACATGAGAAAATAGTGTACACTACTTCTACTTTTCATCTCATGAAAATTATTTTTTTAATACATTATGATTAGGAAAATAAAGTTTGATTTCATATTGGCAAAATACTTTTGATATCATTAAAAAAGATTTTAAAAATACTAGATTTTCGCTTGTTGAATATGTGAGCTTCCTGCTGATTTTTCATAAATGTCTGGTGAATACAGGTTGCTGAATTTAGGCCTAAGGGTGCTTTTCATGTCTTTCCTGAAGAGTGGTGCCACTTACTTGTTTTTAACACTGACTTATCTGTGAATGATAAGTAGGCTATGCCAATTTCTTTTTGCAATAACACATCGTAATATGAGCTGACTGCTTTTTTTTTCTTCCTGTGCTTTCTTTCGTTCATTATGAAGCGCGTGTATGCATGTGCACTTTTTTTTAATGGACCACTGGTTTTATGATATCAGCCTTTAAGATTGTCTGTCTCATAAATGCCGTATGTGTGATTGCCATTGGCATCTAGTGACTGTCATTTTCTTTGTGACTCAATTTCAACTTTAGCATGAAATTAAAATATTTTATAAGTGCTTCTTAACCTTCATACTTGCTAACTGTGATGAATGTGAGAAGCGTAAGGTAGAGTTTCTAGAACTTCAAAAATATGTTTTGGTATTCCTTTAAACAACAGCAGGCATTTTCAACATAAGGAATAATGTTCCATATAAAAAAAAATCGGGACATAACATTTGGAAGAATCAAGCACCAGTTGTCCTAAGCAGAAGTTGGATTAGTCAGTTAAAAACTAAACTCATGGTGCATAGTTTTGACTAAAATGATAACATAACAAAGAAACAGACATGCACACTGCTTACTCATAGGTTGTCATCTTCCATACAGTATTGACTGCACAAGCATTTCCTGCACAAATATATTTGTCTGCAAAAACACACTAGCCTGTTCAGCTTAGATGTGGACAGCAAGTGGATGAGAGCCTTGCATTTCAGTTGGTTCAGCATTACAGCCTCAGGGGGTTGAGTATCAATGTGTCAGAAGTACAAGCAGTTAAAATGCAATGTTACACAAAACAGTATTATGCCTGCACCAAAGTATCAGCAATGTGAATAGATGCAGACTCTACTCAATGTCTTGTAACAAAATATAACATTGGGCTTAGATATTTGCAAGGTAAAAACATTACTGACCATATCTATAATGTAATTTTAATACCAATTAGTATTACTAACTTATTAAGCAAGAAAGTTATCAGGGATGATTAGACCAATAGCCAAGAGGCTTCCACAGAGTACAGGGCTGTACAGGTCGGTCCACTGTTAGAGGGAACACGCGAGTGCGTGGCTCATGCTCCATGCAGCACCACGCACGGGAAGTGGCGAAAACCAAGCGCATGCGTGAAACGGCGCCGGAGCGGCGCATGCCGCGTGTCATCTGCCGCCCCCCATCGCTTCGCCTGAGCGCGGCGTGCGGCTGCGCCAGCTGAGCGACCAGACGTCTTGAGCTGTGGTTGTGATGAACGCAATCTAAAGGAGCAAAGTTGATCTTGACTTGCCAGCCATCTAGATGCTAATAACATGGAAATGATCGAGCTTTCAGAACACTGTAGGCGACATCAAGCGTGGTTTTTCTGGAGTAATCTTCGCGTTCGGACATTATCGCTCAACAGGTTAAAACACCTTCACTTCGTAGATGGAGCGTGATGACTGACTTAACGAAACGAGTCACACCACAGTTTGTTTCCGGCACTGTTGTGCGCGGCATGTTTCAGTGATGTCTGGCTACGACGCGCTTAGTCTGTCAAGTTGATGAAAGATACGAAACACCGTGTAATTCTACCGTTGGTGAATCAGAAACGTGAACATGTATATAGTCATTCGAAAGTATCGCTCCTCCAAAATGATAGTGAGAGAGTGACACTAACGTATATAAGCAAATAGTACATACAGAAGAACTTGCAGTTACCGATGGTGTTGCAAATGTGTTTCTGTCCGCGGAATTCTCGCGCGAGGCAGAGCACAGCGACGTTATTTGTCGTGTCCTAAAATACTGTTCGGCGAAACATAGTTTTGCTTATTCGCATTCTATGCTACTGCAGTAGAACTGAGTGTAGTTATGTGCTTTCTACGTCTCACGGGTGGCAGTGCATGAAATTAAATGTTTTTCCTTGAAGCGGGGGGCCTCTTAACATGCGATTGCACGGCTGGGCGGCCACGCTGAGCATTATGAAGGGGCAGTTTGGTAGCAGACGACGCGCGGCATTCACCGACCCTGCGCCGTTTCGCGCATGTGCTTGGTTTTCGCCGCTTCCCCTGCATGGCGCTGCGCGGAGCATGAGCCACGCGATCGTTTGTGCCCTCTAACAGTGGACCTACCTGTACATATATGTAGAGAAATGCAGCAGTAATAGCATTTGTTTCTGTGATGACTGTCTCAGATTATTAAAAATGTAGAATTAATGACAGAACAATTATTTTTAATGACCAAGCTTCATAGAAGCAGCAGACATCAAAAGTTATGTGATTTATTTTTATTTATTTTAGTTACTTCCAATACTATCACTCTCGGGTGAGAGCATACTAGGTGGGAAATACAGAAGTCTTACAAAGTGTGGTAAGTTACAAATGTACACTTAAATAGAGCTTCCAAAGCAAAGAAATGCCATAAATGAAAATTTGACATTTCACAAACATGCATGCTGTGCACACACAAAGCTCAACTGCTGGCGCAGGATTGTAGTCAGTCCCAAAAGGGTAAAATAAAATACACAAGTCAAGGCATAAGAATGAACTGAAGCAGCAGCCTACGCAATCCTCATTCATAAAGCAAACTGATAAAAATTGGCTGACCGCAGAGTATTATGAAAAGGGAATGAATTTTGATAAGTGCAAGAATCTAAGAAAACGGAAGCCTTCAAATGAGAGCGTGCACATGGCAGTGGTGTGCTACAAAGGTTAAGCATACTCTCCAACATTGCAGTAAAAGCAAGCAGTGTGTTGGCATTCATGACACTTGAGTTCAACTGGTTTCATTTGCATATTGTAAGTAGAAAAATTTATTATCCAAATGTGTAAACATTGAGAGTATTCTATTATGGCGTACTTATGCTTATGACAAGTTGGGGGTGCAGCTGTGAAAATGAGACATACTTAGACACATCTACCTTGTAGCAATTGTGCAGCAATTGGTACAAAAGACATGCCTGCTTTGCCCCAGTGGATGCATGGTGCCTTAATGCCATAAGAAGACAGAAGGTTTGTGGGCGAGTCCGTGTGTTTACACTTGTTATGCACAAATTTTAAGCCGCAATCGCATGCACGTGATTTTCGAGCGACAAGCGATGGCGACGAGTGACAAGTTTTGCCGTCGCGGAGGGCGATCCGTCACTGTCACTGGTCGCGTTGCCAGTTTCTGGCCAGCCAGAAAATATCGCTCGTCGCCCGGAAGTCAGCACGATGACATCCGCTGGGGACAGCGGTTGCGCAACAAGATGGCAGCAATCAGTCTGCCCGCTTCGTTCTGAATTCGCTCTTGCAACTTGCTCTCTGCTGTGACAGCAAAAAAATAAATAGTACAGTAAGTGATCGCTTCGTCTCATCGCTAGCTGAGGACTAAGTACCGGCGCTCTCTTGTCGTTATTATTGAGATCGGTTTTTTGTTTTGACGCTGTTAGGGGGGCCTGAGACGCCACTGAGAGCCGAGAAAGTGTTTTAAGTTTTACTCAATAGATGGCGCCACGGCATTTTACGCTGGCGGCATGGGACGGATTTCCACTGGGGATGATAGCATATTTAGCTACATCTAGATAAAACCTTTTGATAAAATTGAGATTTCTTTATGCACGCACGATAACATTTATTTGCACAACAGTGTAAATCCGTCGCTACTCTTTTTCGCAATGTCGCGTTCATGTGGTTGCTCCACGCCGCGACACGACAGCGCAACGGTGTGCCTGTCGCGTCGCTTGTCGCTGTCGCTTGAATATCGCGTGCATGCTGGTGGGCCTTTATGGCTTTGCACTGTACTGACTCCAATTTTGTTATATTGGCTTGCAAATGAGGAAACCAAACTGTGTTAGCATATTTTAACACTGGCCTTACAAATGTACTGCATACCAGAAGCTTTTTGGGCATGAGCACTATCCTTAAACGTCTTTAGAACGAATAGTTTGCATAGTGAAAATGCAATAATGTTAGTAATGTGTGTATCCCATCTGAGGTCAGGTTAACATAATGTTACAAATATGATTATTAATTAGCATAGTTTCACTAATTAGCTTTTAACAGTGACTTAAGGTAGCACGCTGTAATTGTAGAATTGAAGTTAGCCACTGCTCAAGTCATGACCATGACCTTTTGCTAGAAACTCTGTGCCTTGCATATTTTTTGTGAAATAAGTAATCAAGATCTGCAGCAAAATGCATTGCTTTTTCAGTCAACATGTTTCCTCACTGCAGAAAAGTGCAGTACAAAGATGTGTTAACTGGAACAGTCGGGCATATTTGTGGTGCAGTTTGAGTCTGTACTTCTTGAAGCTGGTGCTAGGCACAAGGTATTTAGAAAAAGGTGATGCTTTGATTACTGGCCGACTTCAATTCTGCAATTATCACAGACCTCCTTAAGTCATTCAAGACCAAACAGTTAGTGAAAGTTTGTTAATAGTTGTATTGGCAAGTATACAAATTTGATGTCTGTCACTGCTGTGAAGCTTGGTCAGCAAAAATGATCATTTCGTCTTGAAGCAATGCAGAAGCAATGCATGTGAGACACTGCAGGGAAGGGCTCTGGAATAATTTTACCAAATGTGCATTTATTTATCGTGCACTTAAATCCTAGTACAGGATGCCTTTCTGTTTGCGCCCATCAGAATGTAGCCACCGTGGCTGGGAATTGAACCTGTGACTTTGTGTTCAGTAGCAGAATGCCATATACACACCTTTGCATTTTTCTTAAAAATGCACCAGTGTTCTTCTGTAGTGCTACACGTTGCTTCTTATTAGCTCATGTAAAAAGCACAAGCCATCATGAAATCTGATGCTTTAACAGCGTGATGGTGTAAAAGAGAGGCCGTGGTGCACTGAACACAGAAGATTGTATATCACTATTCATTGCTTTCTTTTGTACTGAGGACAAAATTGTGTGACATGTTTTTACAGGAAATAGATAAGTGAAGACAGGTGATGAACTTAGCGAAATATCAGTAGAATTGGAGGTGATACCTATTTTCATTAAAAAATAAAGAATGCAATTTTAATGTTTTATGCTATTTTTCAAATTTTTCTGCAAAAATTCAAAACAGCCCCAAATAAGAGACTCTGAATACATTTTGCTGTATGTTCAGAAGGCAGCAAGCAATCTATGCCCAGAAAGAATCCTGAGTGTAAATCATTGCTAAATGATGCATTAGAAAATTGGTGAAGCAGAAAAAGGCCCATTTGGGGCTTCTTGCTCGAAATCTAAATTTGCAATTTTTGTTCCTGTGTTACTTTGTACAGCTAAGTGAATTGACATTTTTTTTACAATCTTGTTTACAATATAAAACATGAAGTCATACAAAATGAAATAATATATTTTTTTTTCATTATTTCACAGTACAAACGTTTTACAATTGCTTAAGCTGCATTGTACATGTCTCGGTTAAGATATTTTTTGAACTGAAACAAAGGCATGCAGTATAACAATAAGATCGATTCTGGTGTATGGCAGGCTTTTACTATGTTACATAAATACTTAGCTGAAGGGAAGAAATAACTAGGGACACCCCTGGGAGTGTCCTTATCTAAATATACCTTATACAAGAGAGCCAGAGCCTATTGCATGGTTGGTTATTCGATTAAATAAGAACTCTTATGTGCTAGCACAAAAATTATGGCCAGTTCTGTATGTATTGTCAGTCTATTTAAAACGTTTGCACTGTGAGACTCAATCTTAATATAATATTTATTTTTAATATATATTCTATGTTTAAATTTCTTTTCGAATGTTCTCATCGACAAAACTTGTTTATAGTTAACCAGAGATTCTTCCTTTATGAACCAAAAATGATATTGTGCACGTACCGTACGTGCACGACGATATTGTACTTGTTACATTAATTTATAAAATAGTTTATTTGTAAGTGTTCTTGTTTATCTGATAATTAAGGCAAAGATTCTGTTCAGCAGTAGAGAAAGAAAGAAATAACTGCACGTTTCCAAAACTTGTATTTTTCTTTTTTTGTGCGTGAAATTTAAGCATGATCCTCCGATGTGTGCAAGTACCTGTGATTTGAGAGCTAAATACTGTCCATCAACCGGATGGTTACCTAATTAAAAAAAAGAAGTGAACCTGTTATAGGTTATAAGTGTTATAGGTGAATGTCTAGTTTAAAAGTCTTACAATTTGGAAGTTTAATCACAGACAGAAAGCATGCAAGTTTGTGCACATCACTGCACTTCATTCCGAACAGATTGAAGATTCCTTTGACTGGGACATTCTTTCTGATAAAGGCATCTTTTGGGCCTTCATTTTTAATAATATTGAAACAGGGCATCATTCAGAGCATAAATTAGAATTAAAGAAGTTTTCCTTTGCTAAAGGTATCTCTTATACTCAATTTATACTCAACATATGGCCAATGGCAGAACAAAGCATTGTACTCATTTTTTCCTATTTTTACTGGAACATGGTGTATTATAGGTTTATTTTTTATTCAATTAGCATATAAATACCAATTTGTACCTAGAACAATTATATGGAAGCATTCTTAAGCATTGCAATTATTGCACAGGACAATGACCTAGTCAAAATGTGACTGGAACAAATTTTGTAATATTAAAAAGTGTAGTGATAAAGCATTGGGGACCTTGTCCCCAATGCTAACTATGCCAGCATGTCTGCAATGAACATTGATATTTTATAGTGGCTAGTCCCCTTTGCTAACCTTGTTTAAATACAAAGAAAATGCTGTATTGAAAAGGCATTTAGTATTTGTTGCATTTATACTATAATGTACACTTTATACTTCTTTACATACAGCACATCATAGAATAATTTATATTAGTTACTGCTTTTTCTATTCTTGAAGAAACTTAGAAAGCACTTTTGATTCTTGCTAAAAGGTGATGGTAGAAAATCCATGTGTAACATTCCGTGTAGTATCATGGGAAGAAATTGTCTTTTCTTTGCTATACATGACATAACATTTAATTCATTCATTTATGAAAGTGCCCAAGAACAGCTAAGGCCTTGGTTGTGGTGCGTTAAACAAAATATTACTGTTAAAAAGAAAGGAAATGTAGTACAAGAAAGTGCTATGTAATGCCAACTTAGACAGAAATCAGTTGAAAGGCCAACATGAGTAGAAAAATAACAGTGCAGAATGGACAAGGACTCAGGCAAAGAAGAACACAACACGACACTAAACATGAATTCCCACCAACTCGTCCAAGTTTCCCTTCTAGCACAGGCCAACATAACAGTTAAATATGTCAACGTGAAAATGCCTAGGATTTTGTTGAGTTAAAAAATAATGCCATGGAGGCAGAGATACATGAAAAAAGCCCACAAATAAAACTCTGGGATTGCGCAAATTAGATTGAGGCACAGAAAACACTAGAGCCGATGTTAACTCTTGACAGGATAAGTTATTGTGAAAATGGCTATGCAAAAATAAGTAATCACGGTATTTTAAAAAAGGGGTAATCACTTCAAAGGGTGCAACATATTTAATTACCATATTTACTCGCATAATGAACGCAAGGCCCACTTTTCCAATCAAGATGTGTGTTTTTTCTTTTCATGGCATAATGATCGCACCCTGAACTTGCTGCCGTGAAGTAGTAGAGACACGATACGATTCGGCGTCTGATATGGTGTCCGGTGGGTATGATTGTAATCGGATGCCGAATCGTACCGTGTGTCTCCTACTTTTATTGTTATAGTAATTATGGACACTCCAGGTGCATTTTTCCTGTCAGCGCCGATGATCGCAGCTTAATCTCCCACTTGTTCAAGGGAAGAAAGCGGGGAAGAAATGCGCTGTATTCCGTTGCGTGCATAGCGCTGGGGAGGGAGGGGCAGCAACTACGCATCGCGTGGTCGCACGCGCCCTATCTTGAAAGCGATCTGCGCCGGGGGCTGAGTCTAGGTGTGACGGCGGCTTGCACCTTTGTGCATGCTCTTTTCTCATCGCTCATTTTGTGTTGAAGCGATACACAGTACAAAGGTAACTTCGCTTGCTGTTGCCGCCGCGCTTCCTCATGCCAGTATTTTGACAGTGAGGGCCTGCGGTCATCGAGTGTGATGTGTTCATGTGAGCCTGTGTGTGCTGACTCTATTCTTGTTAATTTACATAGTTAACAAATGTTTGCAAGTTTATGCGGCCAATAAAACTACTATCCTTACTTCGTGTAGCTGTCTACACATTTACTATCACAATCGATGGCAAAACTGCAACTTCTTTAGAGGCGGCCATGGAAAAAAAAATTGCTCAAAATTTTACCCTGCATAATAATAACACCCAACTTTGCACATATTTTACAGGAAAAAAAGTGCGTTCATGATGCGAGTAAATACGATATATGCACCACACATTCATAGTCATAGTAAGCACAACATCCCAAGAACTGATTGTACAGAATACGAACTATGTATGTTGAACATATTCAATTTTTATGCAATGGTCATATTAGTAATAGAGTTCTGAAGAACATAACTAAACTAGTTCTGAACGACATAAGAAAAGTATAGGGCAAAGTCAATATAAAATTTTTTTTTTATAGGAAGCTTAACTTTCTATAGGATGCATTAACAATGTTTTCAGCATGTTCCTGGAAAGTTAAGTAGGACACTATGTGTGCAATATATGTGGTATTGGCCATAGAATACTTTATACGCCTCACCTTTTACTTCTATAGTGCACACCTGCTCCCCAGAATTTCCCACTCTATGCTATGCTTGTACTGTGATCACCAAAAGGCACTCCTCTCACTGCAATGATGATGTAGTTATTTGAATGCCTGCTTCTAATTTGTTAGGCTAGTTTCCTAATGCTGCCAACATTTTCTTTGCTTACACAATTCCACTTGCTTTGAGTATACGATTCTTGTGCCGCCCATTTTTTTTATTATACAACAGCACCATCCATTGCCAAGTGTCAACTTGTCCACATATATAAAACACTATGTTAATAGTATCTTCTAAACATCACAATTGCTGTGGCAGAAATTTTAACTGCTGGCATCCCTACCATCCTGTTTCATAAGGGATAAAATTACTTTAACAAATACAAAAAGATTGAGACATTTGTTGCACTAATGTTAGTAGCTATGTTTGTAAAACTATTACAAGTAAAATTTTTTTCTTGCATTTTTATGCTAGGTTTCTTTACGGGCTTCAGTTCTTTTATGGCTTGCTCTTAATTTTTGAGCTCTGCAGTCATTTTTTTTCTGCAGAGTGTGCGGCATCTTTAAGACAGAGGTGTCACTTGTAAGCCAAAAATTCTGGCACATAAGCTACTATGGAGTTCTTTCAATTAGCCTGCTGGTGCCCATTTAATTGATTTATTGAGGCAGCACAATATTCTATATCTGAACTGATCAGTGAGCTTGCTGATCCATCATAATGCTGTTCAAATCACTTGGTGGGAGCTCCATTTAAGCCTGGTTTGGGGTGTTCCAAGTTCTGGCAGAGTTTATACAGGCCTAATGTAGCAGCAGGCAATAGTGCTAAGCTTAGAGCTTGAGGCAGCAATACTGGCGCTGAACTGTGAATTTATGCTGGTATTGTATGTTACAATAAAAAGGCTTATTGCCTTCAGTGGGAGTAGCGCGTAAAGAAAAGTGTCTTTTGATGCCTAGAACACCTGTACTTCTGTGAGAAAAAGTAAAAGCACTTTATAGAGAAAGTCATTTAACCCTTTCTGATTCGAATTTTGTTTTCGAAGTAACAAGTTTATATTCTTGGCAACTGAATGAAAAAATAACCAGGAAAAATTTTAAGTTCCCAAAGCAGTTTTTCATATGTGAGAGTTGTCTGTTGCAATTCATTATGCTGCGGGAAGTTGCACAGCTTCGGACTTATTATTTAAAGATTGTTTTCATGCTGTGCCTAATACCTGTGTCACACGGGCACATTTGGAAGGCCTTCCAGTTGACGGCCTTCGAAATGCCACAACTCTATCCACTCAAAGGAGTTATCGTGCTGCTACACGGCACTTTTGAAAGGCCGTTGAGTGGTTCAGGTGTTTCTTGCAAAATTGTGTGGCGCTGCGGATCTTTATTTTTGTTTTCGTGTCACCAAAAGTTAAACAACATTAAAACCACTTGAAAGCACTATAATTTCTTTTATATTTGTTTATACGGCAAAATGGCGGCGATATGACGGCAGCCGGCAGCACATGGAGTAGAGAGAGAGTGTACGAACTCAAGCACGTTGCTGTTGTCGAGAGTATGTGCAGTTCGCACATATCAAGTGGCAAAAATACTTGATTGAATAATTAATAACACTCATATATAGTATTTTAGAGCATTTTGGATTGATTTGTTCTTTCTAACAGTGAGTACGAGCACACTGTGAACAAGAGGGCATGTTCGCGCTGTTTCCGCTTCCGTTGCTCAAAGGCCATCAAGATTTCGATAGAGTTGTAGGGTGCTCCGTTGACTCGATAGACTATTGACTCGACAGCCTTCGAAACCGCCCGTGTAGCAGCTCTAACTTGACCTTTGAGTCAACTGACTATCGGTTGGAAGGCATTCCAAACGCCCGTGTGACACGGGTATAAGACACTTTACACACCTTAGGTGGCAGGCTGCAAAGATGTAGCTCAGATGCCGAATTTCAGCGTGCGGCAAGGTGTACTTTATCTGAATTGCCGAGAAAACCAATGATCTGCAGCATAGCAGTCTACAAAAATTATGTCATTTTACTAGCGGAAAACTTTCTGTGGCAATGAAACGAAAGCTACAGAGGTGGAGCTTTGTGAACATGCAACTGCACCAAGTAGTCCGGCAGCATTTTGGTATTTGGTTTCGTATTTCCCAAATGGGGAAGAGCAAGACAGAAAAATAAGCCAAATTTAACACTCAGTGGTGTATATTATCTCATTTTGCTGTAATAAATATCATACAGTGTAGACCACTTATAATGTAAGCCACCGGAGCCACGAATATCCGCACTATAAGCGGTATCGCACTATAACCAAAATAACTATTTTATTGCGATAATGGACACTCCAGGTGCATTTCTGCTGTCGCTGTCACCATGCTCTAGGTTCTGTATTCGCTTACTAAACAAATTAACAAGCATGGTGTCACGTGCGCCCAAGCAAACATGAACAGATCTCGCTCGTTGACCGCGGAAATGAACTGTCAAAATGCTCGAGTGATGAAGCACGGCGAGCGAATTGACCTTCGTGCTATCGTGCCTCTCGCTTCAACGCGACCTATAAGCGGCGGCAAAAACGCGGCGCGGCGGACTTTCCCCGTCGCAGATTGCTTTCAAGATAGGGCCAAGGCGATTGTATTGCCAAAGTGGATCGTTGCAGATTACGTCCTGCTTCAGTCCACTGAAACCGTTCTGCATTTCTTTGCTGGCAAAAATCCTCTCCTTCTGTTTGCGCCAGTCCCGAACGCAAGTTTCGGATTCTCCGAATGCCCGTGATGCGGCCCGATTTCCGTCCGTCTCCACACACATGATCACTTTCCTTTAAAATGTGGCATCATGATGAACTCGGTACTTCATGCTGATAGAGCAGACGCAAAGAACGTAAAGACAGACGGTAGACTGTTGCCTAAGCACATGTACTGCAGCACATGGAGGAAGCTATGGTAGCTAGGCTCAACGCGCGTGCAAGGCGGTCATTTTGAAATGCCGACGGCTATATGGTAATGCAGATTTAGGGTCGTACTCGATTCTAACACGCAGGCAATTTTTGGACCTGTTTTATGGGCAAAAAAGTGCGCGTTAGATTCGAGTAAATACAGCATTTGTGGCTTGAGGGGAGCATTTGCCGTGAGGTTGATTGCCGAACTTCCAGGCAGCCGCACTGTAACCAGTATTTCGTGTCCCGCAACTGCACTACAAGCGATACGTGTATACATAGAGTTCTATGGGAAAATTAACGGGAGTCTGAAAAGACCGTATTATATCTGGTCCTGCACTATAAGTGGTTACATTATAAGTGGTCTATACTGTATGTTTTCTCTTCCCCAGTTTAAACTGATTGGATGAGCATGTGGGACTATTTTCAGGAGCGCTGTTACTAGTGCTTGCTTTGCCTTCGTAGCTTTCCCTTCATTGCCACAGAAAGTTGTCTGCCAGTATAGAGTTGTTGGCAATGATCTCTTATGGTAGTTTTGGCTTAGGTTTATTTCCATGTCAGGTATTCCCCGTAAAGCTTTGATTCCTACAGGAATCGCTGGACCAGAAAGAGTTAAATCAATTCAAGGCACTGCTGTAGACTGTTGTATCACCGACTTTCATGCTGCCTTTGGCTAGAAAGACTCACTTTTATTTTAAGTGTTAAAAACTCTTAGTCTTTTTGTTATTCCATGACTGAGCAAGGATGATAACTTCTGGAAAGGAATTTGCTAAGGCAGGCTTGATTTACTCTTTTACATTCAAAGATAGCAATGGATTCTACATAATATGACCAATACTATTATCAGTTTTTAAAAATAATGAACAAAATGTTCACTGGCTCACTGCTCTTGCATTGTGCGAATAAGGTAATTGATTTAGCATGTTCTAGGCTATTGTGGAACACTATTGTGGAACACTTAGCGATGTTTTGGTGCTGGTTTATAGCCTGCTGTGTATCATAGGAAATAGTGATCGTGATATGGCAATTATGAAAAGGTATTCATAACAGTAATTAAGCCAATCGTCGGACAGATTTTTTGTTGAAAATGCAACCTTGAAAAGAAATAACATGTTTGAGAATAAAGCTGTCAAGTAACAACACATCTGAGCATGATGTAAGCATGCATATTGTTTTCAAGCACGCCTCATACATGCCAGTGGATTGGATGGCTCATCTTAATTACTAAAGTAAACTAACTGACTGTTTTATGAGAAGGCCAAATACAGAGAATAAAAAGGCTTCTCTTAAAGAGATTCATTGACAGTTTTATGCTTCTGTCTGCAAATGAGTTGTTATCAAAGGGGATGGGATATCTTTTGCTAATTGACTGACTGTATTATGAGAAGGCCAGGTACAGAGGATTAAGCTGATGTGACATACATATTTTGAAGGCCTTGTGCTTCTGTGTGCAGATGAACCATTACCAAAGGCAATGGGATTCAAGACCAAGCCTTCAGAAGAAACAGTTGTGAGCTCCACACAGGTGAAGGGCATTCATGACAATGGCACCGTGAAGCACACAGTCACTACAGTCACAAAGACCACTATCATTCAAGGTGAGCCTGCTGTGTTGAACGGACATGGTTTCATATTTGCTAGTACTTTCATTGTGTGTATCGTCATGCAGTAGCATTAACATGCAGGTAGGCTTGGGCAATGGTACTTATAACTTTTTCTTGAGGAACTTGTGTGTATAAAACAAACGCAACCTGGTGATGGCAACAGTGCTGAGCATGGCAGGTGGGCTGCTCGGGGGCAGAATGTCATAGCTACTAAAACATTATAGTGAGTCTATCCTAAAGCTATACCTGAGGAAATGTTTCAATGTGTTTAATAAAAATGAAATGAACCAAAGAAAGGGAAGGGGGGGAATTTACAAATGACCTCAGGGTATAGACATTAAATGAATTCGTAAAGATGTTTGCTCCTCATAAAAACCAAAGGAAGCTTGAGTTTTTTGATGTTCAACTTGCACCATTCTTAGTAAGCCTCGTCATCTGTGCAATAGAGTGACAGTCCCTGGATATATAAAATGCTGATTAGTTAATTAGCTGATCAGCCATAATGGGACACTTCCTGACATCTGCTGCCTTGAATTTTGTATTGCTGGAAAAGTTGCCTCTTTATTGCCAATGCACTTTAAAATTTTTGAGTAGTTTTTGCAGAGGCACCTTGTACAACAAGAGTTGGAGACAATTGAGAGAAAGTGAGCAGCAGTTTCAATTAATATGCAAGTCTGACCACTGCACATAACAGAAATAATGTCATGCTTTTATGAGGTAACTTCAGCATTTTTTTTTTAATATTTAAGGATAATTTAAACTAAGCAAACAACACTACATCAAAACCATAACTGGACCAGGCAGTAAGAGAGCTGCTTCTTGTGAGGTCAGTGGTCGTGTTTAAACAGGCATGCCATAGGAACAGGGGTGCTAGTAGTGACACCTTGAGACAACATGCCAACTAATAGGAACTCTGAATGTTTTTGGATTGCACAGTTCTCTGTGGTTGAAAATATAAAACAAAAAGATTTCTCTATAAAGCTTCATGGAGTAGATAAGTTAGACACAGTTGCTTGTGGCAATGAGTGTCTTGCACACTTTATTTAAAGACAGATTTTTCAAGATGTTGGCACCAGCACTACACTGCTCTAATATAGAGCACATGAACGGCATGCACAGGGTGTCTAGCAGAAATAATTTGTTTGAGAACATGGATTAGGAGTGCACGCACCAAAATTTAATTTGTGGAAAAACAATGCAACTTTATATTGCACTGTTTGGTGCACGTGACGTAGGTTCCCAGCAGAATGGATCGTACAAGCTTTTGTACACCTAAAAAATCACTGGAGTTGGCACTGCTTGTTTTTTTCCTGCCATAAAGAGAAAATAGGACGTGGCTTGAATGAATATAGTTTTTGGATGGATGCTGAACATTGAACATATTCATGGTGTAAAAAACAGCACTAAAAGTACAGACAGAAGGAAGAACACAGGACGAACGCTGCCCTGTGTTCTTCCTTCTGTCTGTGTTCTTAGCGCTGTTTTTTACACCATGAATGCATACCAACGAGCTCGCCTTCAGACCCTTTCATTGAACTTATTGTTTGCTATTTAAAAGTTTTATAGTGGCACTCTGAAATTTAGTTTTACCGTGTTCTTTCACTCTTTGAAACCTTTTATATTTGCTGACTGAACTTGGGAGACAAAAATCAAACTGAACTTGAATACATTTTTGTAGGCCTTTTTCATCACTAAGGACACAACTTCTCCATGCTTCAGCTTCGTGGCGACTAGACTAGGCCTCTCCTTTAACCAAAGTTCCAAGTGCAGCTTCAGAAGCTGTCATGCATGAAGTTCTTGCAGAGATGATAATTGTACTACTATGGTGTAGAGAATGTTGGTGTTGCTCTTAATGTGTGTCCAAATGATGCATGGTAAAGTTAAAGATCTAATGCAGATAAATTGACTTCTGCATTTATGAACTCGTCTGTAAACTTTTGAAATGCACTTGAGGCTAAGCTCATAGATTGTATTGAATCCATTGCTTTTGGCGCATGAAAACCAGTACCTCTGGACTCTGGGATACACTGAGCTTGAATGAAATTATTTTGTTGGCCAGAGGTAGAAGAGCCCGCTGGAGCCCATCGGCCAGGAGAGTCTGAGACATGGGCATCAGACCTGGACACCAGCCAAGTGTCAGTTTCTAGCCTCCCAGAGGATGAACGGACAGAACCCACATTATCAAGTAGCACCACCACTGCCACAGCTGATGCGGAAGCCCTGTCGGGACCCCTTGCTCGCACCCAGGTGGAAGAGAAAGGTAAGCTCCTGCAGTTGGGAGTCGGTGAGCATGCTTCTTATCTGAAGCCATCTCTTGGCTTGATTTACCAGCTGTCTTTGATGAGGGGGAAACACATGTGCCTCATTTGGTCTTTTTTGCTGCCATTGACTTGCTGATAAGGCTAGTTATTCACTATATCCTATAAGTTTAGTGAGCATGCATTAAAAATGCCGGGTGTGTTGTGCACTGACAAAATTATATATTATAAACTCTCCATGTTAGAACTTCTAAGGCATCTAGCCCTGTACGTCACACTGTGCATTTGTAATTTAATAATTGGCACATTTTAACACGATAGTGTTAAGGGCCTTGTGTCGCAGGAAATCCGGTGTCAGTGTCGGCGTCCGGCGTCGGCGTCTCGTGAGCAAAAATTTCCATATATATTTAAGTTTGTGTATAGGCCACGCCTTGCTATATGACATGCGGTATATGTGAGTTATATTTCCACACCATTCTATCACTAAAATTGCTCGTACCTTGTCCTTTCCTAGGAATTCCTAGTATCGTTCGATAGCCGCTTGTTGCAGTCAGGAACGCAGCACGTCGGCATCGTCTGCTAATATCCTTAACAAACGCGGCGAAAGCTACAGTTTTGCGGATGACATGCTTCCTGAAATATGCCGTCAACAACCAACCACAGAATACACCAACGCTGCACCGCGTGTTTCGTCCGACCAGCTCGCGTAGCCGGCTAGTGGGGAAGTGAAGCTGGGTGCGACGGCAGCGCCATGAAGGTGCGGGCGGGTGGCGGTTCTGCGCAACACCGCCGAGTTTTACAACTGAAGCTAGTCTAGTAACGTTAGAACTAGCTACCTCCGGGATCCGCCCACGCAAGACACCGCGTTTCTACCAGAAAGCTCGCCTTCCTGCATAGCGTTTGCCACCAGAGTTTCGTGGTGAACATTATGGTTACGTAAGCTGCAGTTGCCGGGAGGCGTGAGAAGCAGTCTGGGATCTTTGAATGCTGTCGTGTTCCACTCTTAAGGGCCGTTTATAGTCCGACATAACACGTGCCTGCATGCTACGTCACGTTGGCGAAAACGACCCCTCTATAGTCCCGGCACAGCCAATGTAACCGGCGGCTTCCGACGCGCCCCGGTGGACCCGGCGCCGAAATGGCTCCCAAGCCATTTGTGCGTTGGAGGCGACGCCACCGACAACCCACAATGCATCACGCGCGAAGAAAGAAAGGCACCCACGTGGCCCCCGCCACTCCACCGGTGGTCGCAGACAGCTGTTAAAAGCGACGCGCTGGTTGGGGATTTTTCTGCGCATGCTCAGAAGTTAGCAGCCGACGGTGCACGTGTTGAAGTATAGAGGGGATGGCATTTCGGCTGGCGCAACGCAACCGGCGTAGCGTGACTGACTGCAAACGACGCTCGCCCGCGCGCCGGTAACGTCGGACTATGAATAGCCCTTTAAAGAGCAACTCCGGCGATTTTTTTACCATGTCAAGCTAATAAAATATTTAGGTTCCCGAGACCCTCCTGTGACGCACCTGATAGGAGAATTGTTCCGCAAATCCGAAAATAATTTTAAATAAGCAAAAAAGCACCAAAAGGAAACCGAAACCTGACCAAGCAGCCGAGCGAACCTCTGCGTGTGACGTCATGAGTGTACCCTCAGCGGGAAAGGCACACAACGCATGCCGGTCTCACTCGCGGAGTAAACGAAACCGGCGAAGAGCAGACGCTCAGCTTATTTGTGACCATGCCGGACCTTCGGAGACCTTCCAGGGACATTGTAAGCTGCACCACCCATTCGGACCCGTCAAACAGTGGCAGTTATGATTCAGACGAATTCAATAGCCACGAATCGCCGTCCGCATTCGACCCGCCACCACTAGAGCCGGCGTCCATGCGCAACATATCCCGCTGCAACATGAAGGGTAGCCCTAACCTAACAAGGGTAGCCCTAACCACTGATTGTTATACGTGCTGCTTGCTATGTTACGTGTTTTACCCCTTCTCAGGGAACCGTTTCGCATTCTCAATGTGGAGCATGACTTTCCGCATTTGTATCCCGCAAAAACGCCGCTGACAGTCCAAAGCACCGAGCGGTGAATTTGTTTACATCGGCAGGTACAACGACCAGTTGTTGTTCGCTTGAGATAGCCGCTCATCGGTGGCATCAGTTAATGTCAGAACATATCAAAACACTCAGATTTTGTGCAGGTAAGCACCGTTACATCACTCTGGGTCGCGCTGATATGAGCGACCACACACCTTCGAAAACAGCGAGCAGGAGACCGTAGTATAGGGGAGCATTGTTGTGCAACCTGCTTATCATTCTTCGTATTCTCACCATGCACACAATTAGTGTTCCGTAAAGTAGACATAGAATAGGACATTGCACGTGTGGTCGTCCATTTAGAGAACGCATAGTTTTCTCGCGGGAACGCCGATGCCGTGAAGTATGACATCGTTGGCAGCTGAACGAGACGGTTGTTTGCGCATGCTGTATCGAAGGGGCCTCCGCTTGTTGCCCATTGGGGATACGAGGCAGACAGTGCACTTTGTAAGCTAAATGATGAGTCAGCATAACAATGGGTAAAAGTACACCCATGGATGTCCGTAGTCACATTTCATGTAGGGAAGCGTTGGCCAGTCGCACTGGCCGCATTCGAGAACAGCAACGTATACGGATGTTGAATACGCGTCGTGTTGTCGCTTCTAGCTTTTTGCGTGTGCACTGTACAAAATGAGGAATGGTTTGTTTCAAATCCGTATGGTCAAAAACTGAACTACAGAAGCAGCTTTCTTCAACCTTAATGGCCTAATTAGCCTCATACCAGTCGCTCAGGTCCGCCAGCAGCAGACGCACGAACTCGGTCACCGTGATAGGCTTAACCTCGGCTGAACGCGATTGGCATTGGCTCAAACTGTGTTTGCGGATGGCGAGGGCTGAAATTCGTGCAGCCAATAATGCAACACTGCTTGCCACCCCCATTACTTGCCCATCTACAGGGAACACAACTTCTCGCGACAGCAACATCTCACGCCAAGCACTAGCTCACAATCGTCGACTCCTGCACGCTCTCGTCGCTGTCGTCTGCATGATCCCGACATGCTCTGCGTGGTACACTCCTGACATCATACACAATGTGGCCTGTAACTGAGGAGGACGTAAGGTAGGGTGTTCGAGGCAATTAATTAAATTCGATTGTAAAAAATCTGTGCAACTCTCAAACCTACTGTTTTTAGGACATGACGGAAGTGTTCAGAGGCACATACCCAGCGAATTTCGTCGACATCCATTGACATCAAAAAATTGCTGGAGTTGCCCTTTAAAGGTGAAGCTTAAGCGTCCTTCAGTTTTTCTTACTTGTAAGAGGAATAAACAGAGAATAACTTTAAAATGTGAGAGATGTAGAGCATAGAAAGAACAACTTGCAGTACCTCTAATGTATGCACAGGCTTAATCATATTCTGGCATAAAGGGGCAACTGTAGTGTAATTTTTCTAATTTATTTACCTGTCAAGTAGTACTCTCCTTTCTGTCTGGCTTACTCATGCATTCTAGATTCATCTCTGTTTCTTTGTCTACATAAAGAATATTTCTGCTACAGTTTTTCATCATATGTTCAGTGTAAATTTGGATATTTAGTCCAAACTGTACTAAAGTTTACTATTATGATGTAGTATTTGCCACGTCTGCATAGGTATGTTAATAATGTTTTTCTTTTTACTGCATTTAACTGCTCTTTATAATTTTGA
Source organism: Dermacentor silvarum (assembly GCF_013339745.2). NCBI lineage: Eukaryota > Metazoa > Arthropoda > Arachnida > Ixodida > Ixodidae > Dermacentor > Dermacentor silvarum. The sequence goes on from NC_051154.1 coordinate 112,651,916, forward strand.
CAGCTTAGCTAGCTTAATCTGAATTTGTTGTTCTTTAAGCTTGAGGCATTGGCTAAACTGCTTGGAAGTTCTAGTTGAATAATTTTGTTGATTTTCATCAGAACATTTTGCTTAAGTTATTGTTCTTTTTCTTTGGTTAGACTATGAGTAACATACATGAGACTTTATTTGAGATGAACTCTAGTAAGACAAATTTTCTGGTAAACTCAACAGTTCTGTTACCTCTGTTGAGTTCGCCGTAGTCAGTGCACATCTATACTTTTGCTGAAATGAGATTTGGCAGGTGTACAGCCTCCTGCATTTTTAGCTATATTGTGCGAGAACACTATAATATGGTCGTCCGTCATCCTGAAGGGAACATCACATTAAACGACTCTTGCACAGGAGAGTGTTAGTACACTTGAGACTACTTCTGCCAGTCTCTCTGATTATCGCCGCTTAAACGTGCTAAAATGACGTGTGATGGACGCTCGCGCGATATAACTAAAAAAGTGGGAGGCTGTACATATAGATTTCACTAAAGGGTAATTTCAACAGTGTAGATTTCACCAAAGGAAGCAAAGCAAGTGGACAAATTGACCTACAAAATGGTGATTCATGTTATTGGTGACATGGAAAAATTTGAAGCTCTCCAGTACATCTGATTCTGGAGTCTGGAACAACCCATCCAAAGGTGTTCACCTCGTCAATGCACTGTACACCAGGGGTTGTGATGGCCCTGGCTCTTCGGCTGGGGACTTCAGCTTGAACAGAGCCTTGCTATGTGTATACACTTCAGGTACACAGGAGGTTTGGGGCATGTGCACTGAGACATTTTATAACGCCATGTCTTAAATCGTGGAGGCCTTGGGATTGGCTAATATTCTTCTGCACACTTTGCTTGATAGTGCTCATGTGCCACAAGTGTAGCACATTTTGGTCATTTAACAGTACTTTTAAAGCTTAATTTCAATCATGAAAGAAAGGATTTAATAATAATAATAATAATAATAATAATAATAATAATAATATTATCCTTTATTTCATGAAAATAATACAAATTCAATAACCGGTCAGCCCAAGCCTTATGAAGGCTTGTCGGGCTGTACCCGTCAGTCAGCGACAAGTACTAGAAAATAAAGTAAGTTAGTAAGCTATAAACTGAAGCAAGCTGCAAAACAAAAAGCAAACTACAACACAAAAAGGAGGTTACAACACAAAGGTAAAGTACCAAAGAAAAAAAAAAACCACTTAGGAGCAAAAGCAAACTATAAAAAAATAAAGTGAAACAGACAAGGATACACACCAATCTAGACCAAACGAAACTAATCGAAGCTATGGCACGGGCTTTATGACAACTAAACAGAAAAAAAAATTGGTTTTGAGGTACTGTTTGAGTGTCCGTTTTGATGAAATTGAGTACAGTTCAGTGGGTAAAGAATTAAAAACGTTAGGAACATAATATTTTCTGGTGTAACGACCAAAACGGGTATAACACCACGGGGTAGTGAACTTATTATGGTGTCTCAGTGGTCTGACAGGAATCAAAGGAAAAAGAAAATCACTGTTCCAAAAATGTTTTATCACCACAGTTTGAAAAAACAGTGCGTCAAATGAGGGCAACTGTAAAAAGGAAAATAGATTATTATTAGGGGGAATGGTCTCATTGTATGCAACATTTTGAAGAACAGATTTCAGAATAGAATTCAATTTTGCGCGCCATGTAAATGAACAGTGATAAAATATTGCAATTCCGTATCTAAGATAGCTGTACACAAATTTAATTCTATTAAAAATAAATTTAAAGTTTCTTATGCTACCTTTAACCTGACATGTGGCCATTTAAATCATTCTGTGAACTGGAAAAGTTAAGGTGTTAATGCAACTTTTTTTTTGTAGGAAATGCAATGTGGTCGTGCAGTAGTGATAGAGCACCCGTAGATTAGCACCTGTAGAGCGGTAGACCACCTGGTGGAGCAAGACGACCTAAGGGTGCATGTGGGGGCCAATGAAGGGCAGTGACAGAAACCAGGCACAGATTGTTTAAAAGTGGCACAGACTTCGATCCTCGATGTGAAATTACGTTTTATGGAGTGCAAAACTGCTAATAGAGACGCAGAGAACTGGCTGACCAAAGTAGCTGCAACATGACTTGGTTCATTTGACGTATGCAGTTTTGAGGTCACCGTACAATTAGACTCTTGCTGCCTTATAGGATACAGACCAGACATTTGACTGTTCTTTTTGCACAGAGAATGATATCTGGGGCTCTGGGGCTACACAAAAGCATACCAGCTGCAACCCAATATTAGAGGCCAGCACAAGTTTTTGATAACAGTGAAAAACACATGGTGACACTTGTCGATACCATGCACAGAGAGAGTCACTTGCTCATCATGAGGGATGGTTCGTCTATTTACTGACACCAATCAGGGAACTTATTCTGAGCTGAGTTGTCGTATTCAAGCTGTAGTCTATTTAGAAAGTCGCGTGTCAACAACACGCATGGCAGCACCCGTATCAATGGCAGCTTTCATAGGGTCGTGAAGACCAGAGATGATTACACCGACGCATGGACAGCATGCTTGTCTAGTGGCCTTGTAGAATCGAAAGGAAGTGGACACGATGGCTGCATTAGCTGTGGTCATTGCCACCCCTTTTGCTGAAGCAGCAGATGCCAATCAGCCAATGTTTCTGAAGGTCTTGCAGCCCCTTTCAGAGCAGACTCAGCACAGTAATCTGCAAGTGCTTCGACTCTTATCAAAATGGTGACTCGTGAGCATGCAGACAGCAGGTTGTCAAAAAGGATAAAAGTTAGGAACTTGAAATGCTGCTGAAGTTGTGGCCATCATGGCTAGAGTAACGGCCACGGTTTATGGCCAACTTAGTCGCACATGCTTTTAAATGTTTGTGCTCAGGAAAGTGCCTATAAATATCACCAATGCAACCACGTCATCGACCTCTTCACCGATACAGGTATAGCATTTCTATGCAGACTCTGCACACATCATAAGCTAACTCGTGCAAGGTCTTGCTCCGTTAGCAAAAGGACTACAGTCACTGTAAGACTTGCTGTAAATGCTGATTCCGAAACAGAGTACAAATGCCGCCTGCAGCTGACAGAGACGATAGTGTTTGTTGAGATGCACCCTACACAGTCCTGGGAAGGACCACAGAGGCTCCTCTGACCTAGTTCTTTCTGTCAAGTCAGTAAAGGACCCATTTATTCAAAGCGGCGACCGCCTCAAACTAGACCAAAAAAGTGTCCATGGTGATGAATCATCAAAGATCACGGGAACTATGTTGTGATAGCAGTCTTTAGTACTTCGTTGCACAGAGGCCTCTGTAGGGGCAAGATGGCTTGGAACAGGCTTGACACTGCAAAATATGTGGTGAAAATGTGTGGTCATAGCTTAGCTTGCAGTAGCGTTTGAGGAGGTTGCAGACACTTGGGTAGTATCTCGTCATGTTCCACCAAATGTAGTGGACATGTCACACTGTAGAAAGACATCCTAGTCTTACTTCATTCTGCTGATCAATAATTTTTTCACCTTCTGCCTTCAACAATATTTGTTTCATCTCTCTCCTTCTCCCTCTCTGTTTGTTCTTTTTTAGTCCACATTCCTTTGTCAGGTTCTTTTGTGGTCTTCATGTGGCTAGAACTGTAGGATGGCCAGCTCTTCATCCCTTAGCCAGCGTGGCTGTGCAATACTAATTTGTGTCTAGCCTGCATCATACATAAAAACAAATTGTGGCAGTGACAGAGAAAGAATACTTTTCCTTCCATTTTTTTTATTATCTCTGAATACTTGGTTCCTTACAAACAGCATGGCTGGTAGTTTGATGTATTGCATACATCAAACTACCAGCCAGACGTATGGCTTCATTTCTCTTAACTCCATCGAAACTGCAGCTGATGCTCTCACCTTTTTATTTTAAAGGTTTAAATTCGGTCCTTAACTTCAAATCAGTTGCGAATGATGTCATTTACATGCAAGTGTTTGCTTAGTCACCTTTTTCTTTTCATCTTTATCTTTTGTGCACAGTGTGATACTGTATACCAGATTGTGAGACAACTAAAGTTCCTACACTGGTACTAAGTCAACTAAAGTCAACTAAAGTACTACACTGGTACTTTCTGCTAGGAACATGGGAGTTACTGTTGCCGAGTGTGATTGGGCTAGCATGATAAGTGCATTGATGACTTAAGGGCACAGCTAACTGATTTTTTAGCACCATTATTGCCAACATTGAACAGCACAATGTTGTACATCAAGAATGAAATTGTGACCATGAGAGTTCATGATTTCTGAAATTGTGCACAACACAACCAGGAGCAGATCCAAGGTAGCCTCAAGCGGGGTGGGGCTCACTGCACGCTCAATACTGTCAGTGCTGAAGTGCTGGCATGTCTCTGGAATGGAAGAAGGGGGGGGGGGGGGAGCGGGGCTCTTTCTTTGGTTATGCCAGTGAATGCAACTAGCAAGCAAGCCACTGGTAGTAAAGAAGACTGAAAAATCCACCTAGGCACTTTGCATTATCTACTCCTGACATAGTTTTGCGTTGTCACATTGTTAGTGAAGGAGCAGGACTGACCTATTTACAGTGTGTCACTGTTGTAATGCTAAGTGGTGCAAGAAGGAAAAACAAAATAAATCGAGAACTCATCTGGACCCTGTGATTTGGTTAAATAATATTTTGGGTTAGAGCTTATTTGTATTATTGTTTACCTCGAGTTTAGTACAATAAGGTTTGACTGTGGGCTACTCAGAAAGATCTTTCGCAGTGTTTCCTGCTCAGACAATATAAAGAAAATTGAAGACCTAAGTGTGCATGTAAGTGTACTGTATGCAGCCTCTTTTATTTAACTGCTTACTTTTCAAAATATATCACTTTGGCTATGCTTTATGCCTTAAGTGTCTGGTAACTACAATTACCTAAGTGAAACCTAGTTTGACTTGAATATATACACTTAATGATTTTTGGCTCCTTTTATGTTGATGTGTGCATATTTATGCAGTTGACACTTTAACTCCCAAGTTCTTTCCCGAAAAACTGCACATAGATTTCCACCTTTTTTGTTGCACCACATTATTTGCACATAATGCCCTGATTAGAAAAAACATGCTATCTTTATAGTTTGTCACTTATACTCGCCTAGAATAATAAAAAGGAAAACATGTCCTGTAAAAAAAAACTTTCCCTGAAAACGTGTGAACTTCAAGTGTTATTATCAGGACGCGTGATAAGGAAAGGAATGTCATTAACAAAATAATGCACACGAGTGCCAACACTTTACTGCATGCACTGAAATGAGCTGATTTGTGGGGTTCTTTCCTGGTAACCATAGAAGAAGGAACTGTGGCCTAAACAAATAGGACTCGCTTTTCTCTTGGTATTAACAGGGTAAGCAAGAACAGCTTGGACCTGGGAGTTAAAGAGTTAAGAATCATACTTTAAGTTATTTTGAAAATGTGCTACACACCCTACATAGCTTGTTTAGAATGCTTGTCGCCAAAATACTGAGCGAAATTGTTTATTTTTGCCAAAAAAAAAAGGTTTGTAGTCAGAGTCCGCTTTTATGAATACATGAATAAGCTATTTAAGCTATTGTAAACACTAGCTATTGTTTTTGAGAATATGTTTATTGCATAGTGCTGTGATCGTGCCACTTTGTTCAATGTCATTATTTTAATTCACGACTTTGTTTCTGTAGCTATAAATTGTGAGATTTCACACTAATCGGCACCTTTTAACTTGTAGGCTTGGTGCAGCATTTGAATGACGAAGCTATTTTTGTTTTATGCTGCTCTAAAAATGAGCTTCATTGCGACTCCAAGATTTGAAATTTGAATGTTAATTATCACAGCATGAACCATGGATGTTATATTAAGGCATGTGTTTTATTTGTTGTGCTTTCAGATTTCAAGCTTTCTCTTAGTGGTAAAGTTATAGATGGTTGTTGATCCTCAGCTACTTTCCTTTTCTGCATGTTATGCATAGCAGTAGTGCATGGCTGTCAACTGTGTTCCACATTTGCATGGAGCCTTGCACCTGTTGATTACCACTGGTGCTGCGTTCTGAGATACAGTGTATGGTTTTGCGAAAGGACGATGTAGCATACCTTTGCGATCTCACTCAAGAGCATTTGTCGCACAAAAGGAACTTCTGCAGTGTTTATTCTGTCATGCTTGCTAGCAAACATTGGTACTGCTTGTATCTCGTGTGCCAACAAGGCTGAGAAACAAGCATTCAAGGTCATTTAAAAACAACAAAAACAACTTTGCTAGGAAAAAAATTACATCTATTTTTCTTCTAAATTTTCATCGCCAACACAAGAGTACCAAGTGAACATAAATGTGAATTTGTCCAAGGCAAGCTTATGCTACCATCTTCTAGTCATGGATGTCTTGGATTTTTAGGGAACAAGGTTTATTGAGGCCTTTTTCTTAAAGGAAACCTCACATTAAGACGCCAGATAAGCATGTGTTATGTATTATCAGTAATGTGCGTAATTTCAGTGTTACAACCTTGTAGAGTTCATAAGGAACGAGTAACTGTAGCAGTAAATTATGTTAGTAGTAGTTCCTGTGGCCATGGTATGCAATAATACTTTTTGCACAGACTGCAGATGAATCACAGTTGGGTTCAAACAAGCAGCGACACTTTGTTGGCAGCATGCATTGATGAATGCAAGTCCTCTCTTTAAAGTGCACTGCAACAAAGCCCCATGTTATCTGGTTGTTTCAGAGAATATTTGGGCTTTTCATTTACTCGATGTGATTCAGAGCTTTTGGCTGAAGAGTAACTACACTAAAAAAAAAGTGCAAAAAGATGGAAACATTTTTATTTCGTACTGTTTTCTAAAATTACCATTTTCTGCACAGTACGATAATCTGCGCAGTGCCTCAATGTGGTCGAGCCAGGCTTTTTCCTCTAGAAAATGCACTGTGTGTCACAGCCAGCCGATATTGACGGAAGAAAGGTCACTGAAGCGGGTAAAAGGATTTGGGTGAGGGAAGGCTTAAGCCCACGCTAATCCAATAACTCAATTTTGTGAGGAGGGGAGGCTTGGTTGCGAGGTTGGACAGTGCGCAGGGTTATCTTCTTGTGAGTTAGACAGCTTGCTGCCTTGCAACACTGACTAGCTTGATTTTCTGCTCACTTTCCTTGAACACAGGTGAGGCTGACAGCTGAAACACAGCTGCTTTAAACTGTTTATAAAATTGCTGATTTAGTGTCTGTAGTGTTTTTTTGTTTTTGTTTTTTTTTTGTTTTTTTCACCAGCTGTTCTATTTCTGTTATGTGATCAACCAATTCTTATATTGTGCTCTGTTCAAAGTACTGTGTCTGTAATGAAAGTTGGTTTGGGAGCTTTAATTAAACATGCCATGAAAGAAGGCCATGCTATTTCTCTAAGAGTGGTTTGTGACTGGCAACAGTAACAGGATGCTTCCTGTCCAAATTTGACTTGTCTTTCATAAAGCCCAAATTTAAAAATACATTACTTCTCATCTTTTGTGGGATGTTGATATATCTGTGTAAATGTCTCTAAACATCTGGTTTCTAAAATAAGCATCAGCATTTACATCACATAAGTTGTAATGGTTTAAGTTTTATTCTATAGCTCAAGTATTTGTAGCAAATGGCACATGCTGCATGATTTTATGCAATTTCAATCAGCTACAATTATATGTCATATTTTGCTTAATGTTTTTATGCTTACTGAGTGTCAGCATAGCTTTTGACCTGACACTCAGGTAAGCAGAACGCTATAACTACCTGCTTTTTATATCTGCATGGGAAGTAATACTACCTATTTGTGTCGAAATTCTGTCTCTGATCCAAGTGACTTACTGCTTGGTTATGATTACGCCATGCTTGATTTTTGTAGTGTTAGAAGCTGTTTGATAAACAATTAAATGGAGTAGGCAAGATATTGAGCAGACTCACTCATACAACTCTTTGTTGTGCTTCACTGTATTTGTCCCTAATAGTGTAATATTTTATGCAGATATGTATATTCAAAAGATAACGATAGCGCCTCCTGTCAGATGCACTAATGATGATCTTTGGTAGATCTTGTGCACCACATTTCTTGTTTTTGTAAGTCATGATAGAGCTTCAGATAAACTGAGATAAAGTATTGAGGTTGGTACAAATTTGTGCTTTTTCTACATTTTTTGAGTGACTTTATTAATTAGTCATTTATTTAACTATAATACCCTCTTGGCCCATTGGGCATTACTCAAGGGGCAGGTATGTAAGTGTACAAAAATAGATTAAACAATAACTGTAGTAGTGTAATTGAACTAACCCGCAGAAAACAAGATGTAGTTGAATGTCTGCATTGAAGAAAGATATGCTTTTAGTGCACTTGGTGGTAGGGGAAGGCATTTCCTGCACATACAGGGATTTTTTTTAATGATTTTGTGCAGCAGAAGAAAATCAAAACTTTATTTAGGTGATTCAGATGCTATGACACACATGGTAGCAATGAAAAAAAAACTCACATTTTAAAAATTTGAAGAGAAATTGAAAGCTGTACACATATAATTATTGTGAGACCTTTAGTTACCCTTTGAATACTAATTGAATGTATATTTTAATTATTTTTTTATTTTGATTTCCAAGTTGTTCATGGTTGTCACAGCATAGCATTGAGTTTAGGAAAAGGTTTTCATCTGGATGCTGTAGGGATGCTGTAGGGCTCTACAGCATCCAGATGAAATTTTTTTCTTTTGCATACCCAGTATTTCATTTCAATGGGGGGTTCTCCATCTTATCCGTTGATACATGCACCTAAGCTGTTGGAACTGAATGTTGCCTAGAATAAAAAATTATAAAGGCTGCTAAAAGAGTGCGATGGGCTGTATTTGCTACAAGCGGTGTATCTATTTTAGTAGTATTACTTTAATTTCACCTAATTGAACTGCTGAAATGAATAAAATGACACCTGCAATGATTAACCCCTTAAGGGCTTATGACGACCTAAGCTCGCCATGAGCAGTCGCCACTTTTTTGCTTATGACGACCTGTGGTCGTCATGGGTCTTCCGCAATGTCCCAAGAGGCTTTTGACGTCAAATGATGCTTTTCAATTTACAACATAGATGGCAGCACGGGTTCCGTCTTTGGCGCTTTTGTTGAATGAGCGTTTGCGCAATAGTTGGCGGAATGCGTGCCTTCTGTTTCCCGCGCATTATAAACAAACATGGCCATATCCGTGCGGCATACTTGTGCAGGAAGTCTTTCTCCCTCAGATGATGAAAGCGCGAGTGATGAGGATGTGGTTGTCATGTTTGATTCTTCAACTGAAGAAGATAGTGATGACGTTTTTACGGACAGCGACTCGGAAGCGAAAGAAAGCAGTGATGATACGATGGCCAGCACCCACGAATGGTACGGGATAGACCCCGACAGCATCCCAGCCAGACCTCCACTGTTTGAATTCAAGGGATCTCCGGGAGTGACGATCGTAATGAGCCCTCCCCCTCAACCATTTGAGCTTTTTGAGGCTTACTTTGATGATGAACTGATTGATGTTATCGTAGTCGAGACAAACCGGTACGCCTCTCAGCTATTGAATTCGAGTAACCTGAGCCAACATTCTCGCTTCCGAAAATGGTGCGCACTTACGCGAGAAGAACTTCGTGTTTCTCTTAGCCTCTTGTTGCTGCAGGGAATTGTACAGAAACCAAATGAAAGGATGTACTGGTTGAGAAACCGGCTGATTGAGACTCCTGTTTTTGGTGAGATAATGCCCAGAAACCGGTTCCAACTCATCATGAGAATGTTCCACTTTGTTGACAGTGCGACCATAGAAAATTCGAACTATCAAGGAATAGTGCATCTTTTGTGCGGCAATTCAATTCCAACCCTTACTTTCTGGAGTTGCAGAAATTTATTTCAGAATACACCTCAAATGCCCCATGTATTATTGGGTAATACATGATGGAGCGAGGAATGGCCAATAACACATTATAATCTGCCGAAAAAAAGTTTTCGCAAATATTTTTTTGTTTGGAACATATTACTGAAGCATTTCGCGTCATAAAAAAATTTGGCAATTTTGGAACATATTGTTTTTGTTAAATGAGCCCTTAAGAGGTTAAAAGCAAGTGCCAGGAGGCACTTGCCTTCATTTTAGATGTAACTATATACTGCTGATTGATAAATTGATGGGGTTTAACGTGACCGATGAGGGGTGCCATGGGGTGTCCTTGGAATAATTTGTCACCTGGGTTTCTTAAACATGCTCAGAAATACATAGGTGCTCTTTCATTCTTCTCCCATCTAAATGTGGCCTCTGCAGCCGAGATTTGACCCCCCGAGGTCATGTCCAGCAACAGAATGACAGTCACTGAGCCACCATTGTACTGCTGATTGATCTATTTGGTTGTTTGAAGTGAAAGCTATAGTCATGCATGAAGAAAAATAATGACATACAGGTGGGTGCTTGGATAGGGTCACTGTCAGAAGAGGTCATCCAAACAGCTCAGCAGGAGGTAGTTGCATTAGAAAACTTGGGGAGGGGAGCAGAGGCAGAGGGAGGTTGACTCCCATCCACTCTGTTTAAGTAAACAAATTAATCATAATAATATTGGAATTTAGGTTAGTTGTGAGCTCTACAGTATTGTCTTTCAAAAGCTAATTGCACTGAAAAATTCCGGAAGTTCATTTTATGCCTACATAAACAGGTTAAATAACTAAGTTTTCTTCAATAAATTTTCTTGAAGCTGAGGTGTTTTGGATGGCACCAGACGCCCTGTTAGGAAAGCCAGATTCATTTATGTTTAGCATGAATTGTTCATAAGTACTGTGAGATTCTGAAACTTAATTGTCAGTTATTCATTCCTTGAGGTTATTTGACTGCCTTTGGTGTACCTTCTCTGATTTGATGTTTCTTTTAATCTTATCCATGAGATGGCTTGTGTCAAGTCAAATAAATCACGCTATCAACATCCCACCTGTAAGTAATAAAAGCAAATATACAGTAGACTTCTGTTAATTCGACTCCGGTTAATTCGTGTTTTTGGTTAATGCGAAACCGACCGAAGGTCCCGGCCGGCGCCCATACATTTCTATGGGCCCAAACTTCCGTTATTTTAATCTCAGAATTGGCCTTTGCCAGGTAATTCGAACTTGACTGGTCAACTTTGCCGTAATACAGACTTGTTGTGCTGTGAAGCATATCAAGAATGGAAAGGGGCCGCTGTCATGGGAAAAGTATGCGCTTCTTAACTACACCGTTAACGGGGCCTAGTACACGTTCCTTAACTATACGAGCGCGCATGCGCCGTGAACCGAGAAGCGAAGAAAGCCATCTGAGTTTTGGGAAAGCTAGCGAAAAGGAAGGCGGTAAAAAATTAAAAAAAAAAGTTGAGGGGGGCGTTTAAAGCCATCAAAAGAGCGGAGGTCTATCGAAAACCCTAAAGGCCTGCCAGTAAACTTCGGCCTCCCGGTGCTTGTACTGTGACCGGAGACGGCACATGTGTGTGCGTAAATTAAGGAACACATGCTATGTTCCGTCGCAATGGCAACTTTCCTGCTTAATATGCTTCACTGCACGACATGGCAGTATTGCGGCACAGCTAACTTTAAAGGCAAATACTGCCAAGCGAATTAACGGTGTGTTTTGGGGTTTTTCCTGCGTTTTGTTTTCGACCCACCGGATAATTTGACTAGTTTCGTCGGTCCCATCAAGCTTGATTAAACTGAAGTCGACTGTACTTGTTTAACTCTAAGTAGGGATATATCCTGGAGAATTTTAATTTGGAAGCATGCTTTAGTACCTAGGAGAAACATTGCAATTGTTTTTTTTTTTTTTTGCATTTTCAGTCGCAATTTTTTTGCACTTAGATTTAAAGAATATTTCTGTGATAGAAAAGTACCTAGGAGAAACATTGTAAATATTTTTTTTTTGCATTTTCAGTCACAATTTCTTTGCACTTATATTTAAAGAATATTTCTGTGATAAAAAGAAAAGCCTGTAGATAATGGACCATCAGGGGGTAGAAGCGTTAATACTTCTGAACAAATGAATTTATTGCTATACTAGATCAGAAAAGTGCAAAAAGGATGAAGATTGCTTTTTCTAAACAACACAATATGACAAAATGGAATAACTGAAGTGCTGTTCATGTTGTGCTGCTTAACGAAAAGTGATGGATAAAAGTAACTGTGCGTTACAGGTTGCCTATTAAAACATGTTCGTGTGTAGAGGGATACATGTTGGCTGGCTTCTGAAAACTTGCCAGGAAATGACTGGATCTTGAGCCCGATATTTGCAAGTGGTATTAATAAATAACTCGCGCAGATGATAGATTGGCATAATTATGAGGGATTTATGGGAACTAAACTACCTTGCCGTCATCTTTTTTCATCATGCATACTTTTTCCTTACCAAAAAAGAGGCCTAATTTCAGTGATTTTATGTTCCAACATTTTATTTCAAGATGTGTTGGTCGCAGTACATATCGTGATGCATAAAATTGTAGCCTAATCATTGGTGTTTTGAATGACAATAAAGTAGAAATAATTGCTGAGTTTCTAAGAATTCCTACGTGAAATTTTCAAGATTTACGTAAGGCACCGTGGATGAAAATAAGAATTGTTGCCTTTTACTATAGGTACTTTACATAAGTACCTGTAGAGTAAAGAAAATCTGAAATGTAAAAAAAAAAAACTATGTGTCATGCTCCTGGCTGCCAATTTCTGCTAGTTCGACAAAAAAAAAAATTGAGATTTGGTGCCATGAATATTAGCCATAAAGATGCCCATTCTATGCGGGAAAGCCGTGCCTTAGTGAATTTGAATACAGGTATGCGCTTATTGTGCAAGGAGAGTTAGTTTATGTTCCTTGAAGGAAGAATCTGGTGTCTTCATGTTTCAGCATTCTTCAATTTCTTGAAGCAATAATTGTCATGTTAAGGAGCATCCGCAAGCCTCCTCATACTCTATTATCGTGCTTGATTAGCTCTTCTTTGTATGAAAGCTTGTTGTTGTGCACATTCAACTGACACTAAAGCCTTCTGATGCTTTGTACAGTATTTGCACATTCTTGTATTATTATGAATAAAGGCATCTGCGTAGGTAGTATTCAAAATTTAACAGATCAGTCTGCTAGTCAGTCTTGTGTGGAAGGTCGGTAAAAAATGGACTGCATGTTTTTGTGAGTGAAAACTCCACATGACGGGGACGATTTCTCATTATATGTGCTTTCTGATACGCTGTCGAAACGCTAATAGATAAAGGAACCCATCACGGAAAAAAATAAAGTTTTAATTGATATTATTAAAACACAATAATCAAAACAATGCCCTCTCCTGAGCATGTACCGATGTTTTGAGGCATCATTAAAGCAGCGAAAAGCAGCATTAAAGCAGTCTGAGCGAAAAATTAAGCAACCCTAAAGAGGCTCCCGGATGTTTACTGCAGCTGTCATTTCAAAGTTATTTATTCGAGTTAACTAAACAGGAAATTTTGCATTGTTTGATTGTGGAAGTGCTGGAGTACTGTAGGCCAGTTTCGGTGATATCTGCTGTTGAAGTTTTAGTTTTATTGATAGCAATTATATGGAAACTGCACGCAAATTTCCGCCATCGTCGCAGCCATGACAATCCATATAAAGTCCAAGTGAGACAACATCGCGACCGTGCGCTGTATGCTGTAAGTGCAAGGGAAAGCTTGTGAGAGTGAGCCAAGAAGGACGGTGGCTTGATGCGGTGTTGTCCTCTTGTGCGTGCAAGGAAGGAAGGCTGGGAGGGTGCGTGCCGCTTTCTCACGCGTGCAGGGTAGGGAGCAGGGAGATGTGTGCGCACTAGGAGCCCCCCTCCTAGCGCGCACACATCTCCCCGGGGAGGAAAGGGGCAGATCTGTGCACATCTCATTCTTGTTCTACTCTGGCTGCCGCGGCAGAGTGCGGCCACATGTTCCCTATCTGGGAGGTAATCTGTGGTGGGATCGAAAGCTAGGCATTCTGAGATAGGTGATGGCTCTGCATGCACTGTGTTTTCTCACGCCTAGTTCGCATTGAAGGGAGAGGTAGCATGAAGGGGAATTCACTCACCGCTGCTACCGCTCTTCATCATGCCAGCATTCTGGCAGCGAGTGTCTGCGGTCATCAAGTGAGATGTGTTCATGTTTGCCTGTGTGCGCGGGACAACGTGCTTATCAATCTAGTTAGGAAGGAAATGTTTACAGTAATTTGTGCAGCTGATAAAACTGCTAAGTTTACTTTGTATAGCTGTCTTATAATTTGCTATTGCAATCGATCTTCGCCTTTCAGGCAAAACTGCGACTTTTTTGATAGTTCCCGATTTGCCGAAAATTGTCATTTGGACCAAAACTTAAAGTACAGTCTTTATTTCACACTGTGCACAGCGTTGATTGTGGAAGCATTCTGACAGCAATTTTTAACAGCATGCCGAAAAGCTGTTGATCGAACTGACTGATAGTTTTGGGCCCGGTAAGGAAAGAGTTCATTCTGTTGGTTTGTAGTGAGATACATGGAAGACTCTCTGCGATAATCCTTAACATCTCACCAAATTGCTCTTTGAATCATGCAGTCTAATAAATATTTTTGTAGCAATAGTTATCTTTTTTTTTCACCTTGGAGTTGTCGTCAATGTAATTCGGCAAAATGATTACTAGGCCGGTGAGAGCGACATCTTCTCATTTTAATCATTAAATGGTGCATTTTTGAAGACTGCTTGTCCTCGCGCTGTGCTTGATTAAATTTCCCACTGAGATTTTGGTTGCGTGTACGTTGCAGAGGATAAATAAGTGCTGTTAATTATTGCCATGAAAGGTGGAAGCTGTAGTGAGCTGACCAGCGGGGAAAAGAAACCCAAATAGACACAGTGAGTTGCAAATCTAAGCTGGCATCTTTCAAGGGGACACAAAGCAAAACATTGAAGCAATCTAGATTGTTCTGTTGCTTTTCTAGAAACCTTGCATCATTTGCTTTATGCCTAGTTGCAGAAAAAATAGTGTCTGAAGGGATGGAGTTGGGATGGATGGAAGGGATGAATGGATGGAAGTTCTAGAATTCAAATTGCCTGCAATGAGCAGAGATTCACATGTAGGATGTACTGGTAATCAAGAAGGCCAGACTCTGCCAGGCTCTACTGCCTGCTTCAAGTTACAAGCCTGCACAGAGATGGTGGCATACACCTGCATGCAAATAGAGCCAACAATACAGTGTGAAGAGGTAGAGCTTATCTGTAGAAAAATGTAAATAAGATTGAGCAAACTGCAGTTTATTTAGCTTTCTGAAACTGCAAACTTTCACAGTGGCAGCATCAATCTTGTCCTTCGTTTACATAATTTTCTTATTTACAAAAACTATGTTCTCTTTAGAAGTGATGTTTTGCATACCTTCAAACACTTAATCACTTTAGCCTGACTTGATATTTGCCTTTAGTGTCTCTTAAGGTGGGTGATACAAAAAAAAAAAGTTCATTATGACAACACATCATTGGTTCAAGTGTAATGAGCATTGCTCTCTGCTTGCAAAGACATACCTTCCACTGCAGAAAAAATGATAAGAGGCTCCCAGAAAGCTTTGAGGGTTGTGTAGGGCAACTTTCAGTTCCTGACAACTTCAGTGGTAGAGAATACTTGCAAGGGGAAGTTCATTCAAAAAGCACCACCTCTTCATGTTTAGTATATTTTTAAACTGTGTTAAGAGTTACCAACTTTGTTAGCTTGGTTAACATGTGGCTGAGCTCCTGTTTGAGGGTAACATGAACTTTAATACATTATTCACGAGTGATTGTGGAAGTAGAAAGTACATTCTCTATCAGTAGAAAGCAGAAGTCAACTACTTCCACTTAAGTATTTGCATGCACTATGCTAACTGTTTTGTGCATGCTTTAATGGCACCCTTTGCGGTTATTTATGCATCTTTAAAAAATATAATAGGGCATTCACATCATTTTTGTAAGAAAGGCATTGTGTTGAACAAACGGTCATATTGCAAGGCCATTAATGAGCATCATCCCGTTATTTAGATATCAGAGGTGCAGCAGCTGTTTAGCATAGGCATAGTCTAAACTTTCTGGAGTGGCTTGCTTAACCATGTTTGGTTGCATGTATAACAATAGTATGTTCTGCTTCAATCTTTAATGTGTGGTATGAATGTGCTGCATAACATCGGTGGATTCACTTTCCCAGATGAAAATGGCTTTAACTAGATGAGCAGCTGCTTTCATCAGTTTGGGTACGCTGCTTGCATTCATCAGAGGCAACAAATGTACCAGTGGTGAGCAAAGAAGGCAGATCCAGTCTTCCTGCTGCCATCATGTACAGACATCGCAGCATGCTCTTCAAATATTACAGTCTGGAAGATTAGCATGTCTTATTGACTGTTTTTGCTTGAACTGGCAGAGTCAAGAACTGAGGAAAGCTTCTTGGAAGACAACAAGATCTGGAAATCTCTTCGTCAAGAATGTAACTGCAATGAAGACTTCAGTTGTGCTTCTGTGAAGCAACAAAGAAAATCAACTAGTCACAACAGTTTTGAATGTTATATTGGCATTTCTAGTGGTAGAAATGCAAACGAAGAGAAACATAGGTTAAACACAGGAGCAGTGATTTCAAATGATGCTGTCATTTCATTCCCAGCAAGTGTAATTGTTAGGCTGTTGCAAGCATCTGGTGCTATCACAGATTCCATCTTTAGGAACACCCTGGCAGCTAAATCTAGTGATATCATTGAGAATAAGCTGCAGCAGAACATTAGAACTGAACCCGTAAATTATGTCCTAGTCATATTTATAAACCATGGTGTCCAGTTAAAATCATCTGAGGAACATACGATGCATCATGGCATATATTCAGGCATATTTTCTACTTCTGCATTGATTGAGGATGAAGTTGTTTTTGTTCCTTGCGTGGAAGTACAATTAGCTGTACTGCTAGACTTCTTTAGACATCTTCCAAAGCCTTTTTCATGTGTCATTGAAGACATGGGGCTACATAAAATTTTTTGCATTAGGGACCAACATCATAGCAGTCGATTTCTTGGAAATGAGCTGAAAAGCAGTTATCAGGCAGGCGGGGATCTAGAAAAACCAAATTCTATGTTTAAAGGTGAGAACATTACCATCCTTCAGGTGCCTGGTGTGCTTTTGCCATGTTGCCTTGAACTTGCTACAGCATTAAGTAGTTCATCACAAAAGCATATTTCTACGAGCAGCTTTATTCACAGTGATAAAGGAATGTTGGTTTCACCAACAGATCTGTCCAAAAAGCAGGTTTCTAATACATGTGTAACTTGTAAAACTGTGGTGACAAATAATTTCAAAACAAGTAATGACACTAGCTGCTTTACATTAGGCAGTTCCAGTGGATTTGTTCAAGATTTGAGCTTGTGTTCAAAACATGAATTTTCTGATGAACCCCAGTGTCCAGAATGCACTGTTACATGTAACGCTTCAAAGGCTTTTGCTGAATCGAAGCAAGTTACTGGTGAAGTCATGGAGGAAAATCTTGATGGCCGGTTTAACTTTGAGCACCATGATGAGTTACTATTATATGAGGGTGACAAAGGCAGGTGCTCTGTGCAGTGGACTGACAGACAGAAACTGGAAAGTGATGATGGAAACGTTTGCACATATACGTCAACATCTGTGTTGGATCCTGATTGGAGTGAAGAGGCCGAACAGTGGCACTCAGATGAAGCTTCTTCAAGTGGAGCTACACAAGAAAATATTGCACCGAGAATTCTGGTGGAACTAAGAAGCTTGTCTCATTCGCTGCTTGATGTATTCGACATCATTCAAAGGACTCCTCCTCTGACTGAAAGGACATTTTTACTTCCACGAGAACTTCTTTGTCAGCACAAGATCTTGCATGCTTCAACTTCCAGTCTAGAATCTTGCCCCTTGGCACAGTCCGAATGTTTTCGTCTGAATGATGATGATGTTAGTGACACTAAAAAAAGAAGGAAGAAAAAAAAGAAAACTACTATGTAAAAGGTGCACTTTTGTAAATTGTGGTTGTTGCTTAAATTATGCACTGCATTGAGCATAAAGCTATCAGTTTATACCAGTTTGTTTTCTTCGTTGTCAAATTCTAAAAAAAAATTATTTACTCTAAGCAATTGTGTTAACGTGTTCAAGGAAGCATACCATGTGACCCAGCTAATGTTAGCCAAGCTGTTCAACGAAAAAAAGTCTATAGGTTGTGGCACAAAATGTAACTATAAGACCTATGGTGTTTCACCATCAGAGGTCTGACGACTGACCACCTTAAGTCTTAAAATTGTATTGTGCACCGTCTTTTTCACTGTTTTTCTCTTTGAACAGCTTGGCTGACGTTAGCTGGGACACCCTATATATCAGCACTCGTTTATCTAGTACTTGCTTTTGGACCTAACCTATATATAGAAGAGGCTATGCATGAAGTAGAAATGTTGCATTTAAAAATGAGTTGCATATTGGGAAAAAAAAAATTTCTGATGCGCATATTGGAATTTGCGCCGTGTCGTATTCATCCCATTTTTGCCATTGCTTTTACAAGAAACGGTGTGTTCCATTAAGCAATGTTATATGGGTAAACAATTTTTTACATTGAAAGGTTTCATTACTGACTGTTCTCACCTATTCATATACACGTGACTTTTGTATTACCTATCAATTCAAATTCAAGTTCTAATTATAGATGCTTTTCCTAATTATGAAGCTGGCTTTCCTGCAAGGCAAGTGCCAAGCTAATGACACCATAGCCAATTTATAAATTAGCATGTGTATGCAGGTGCAGTGTTTTATAAGCATTAGGGGAAAGATGATGTGGCTCTTTTGAAAAAGTCACATGCAGCAGGAAAGTTTAGTATGCACTGTTTGCACTTTGTGTTTGTTTTGAATGAGGACCTAAGCCACCATTAGTGGGGCAAAAGTGCAGTATGCAGAAGCATACCTGTAAATTATGAAAATGGCCCCTTCAAATTCTACTGTGCTGGCTCTTTCAAAAGTTTCTTCACTGAAGGCTGCTGTTTGGAATTTTCACGCTGACTTTGTTTACTTGCATTGAGAGCATGGTAGTGTT
This sequence comes from Dermacentor silvarum, assembly GCF_013339745.2. NCBI lineage: Eukaryota > Metazoa > Arthropoda > Arachnida > Ixodida > Ixodidae > Dermacentor > Dermacentor silvarum. Next base: position 112,670,947 of record NC_051154.1, read on the forward strand.
TGTTCATAAATGCTTTGATGTCGCTTTTTTGATGTGGGCTCTGGTGATTTTCTTAACAAAGTAATTAATAATATCATCATAACAAAATATAGATTTTAGCAGTTTCTTTCCGCAAGTTGTTTGCTTTTACGTTTTTGGCAAGATGGTTATACACAAATTTTCAATACAGTTTACCTTCTCCTAGTTCATTTTATGCGCCTACCACTGTGGGAATTTTGACTTTGATTGCTTGTCACAGTTTCCTGTTTAAGCTCGCTTAGTGAAGCTTGGGGTAATTTAAACTAAACGGACAAAGCAAGAAGCCTGAAAAGCAGATTGCATTTGACAGCGTGAAGTTACTACGCTAAATTAGAATGCAGCAGTGGTGCAAATATGGCAGCTCCAATGAAGCTTTGCAACAGAGAGGAGCAACATTCTGTTATTCAATCTTTGACCTGCTGAAGGGCCAAACCTACCAAAGTTTATTGAAGAATACAGGTGCAGTACAGTGAAGAATGCTTGTCACTGCTACAGCTTTACTGTGGGATAGGAAATTCCGGAATGGTGGTACATCTGTGAGAGAGACATCTTAACTAGGCTAGAAGACCGAGGTGGTTGAGTTGCTGGAAGTGGGCAAAAGAAAATTATCACATAAGAGTAAAGGATATAAATGAAACTATAAGTCTTCATGCCTATATGTAGGACATAGACACCAGTCCTGTGAATGCATGTCTTCTCATTAACCGCCTTTGATAAGCAGCCAAGTAAAAATGTGGTATGCTGCGATCAGGCACTGTGCTTAAACATAACACTTGACTCTATACAGTTTGTTCCATAGTTGCTGCCATGCGGGGCCTGTCTTTTGACCAGCTTTGCCCATTGATATTTGCATAACTGTCCACATTTTGATTTTCTTTGTGCTTTAATCTGGCTCTGGGAGGGAAGTCTTTCAAGTTTCATGCAGAGTTGCAGCAGCTGTTACACGCATGGCTGCACTTGAAGACAAATAAGTGTTTTTCTGCTGGTATTCTTGCACTTCCAAACCACTGGAACATTTGTGTCTCGAACGTAAGCGGGACTGTGTATGAAGTTCTCCCATGCCTTTTGCATACAGTATATTCCACAATAAATAACAAGGTTCGAGTTTGAACCAGCTCTGCACATTTCTACTTTTAAGGCATCTCTGGTGTAATTTATTCTTGCTTATTGCTGTTTATGCACACACTATCGAACTTCGGAGTAGGAAAGGGATTATTACTAGGGCCTGCAGTGTATGGAACATTCCATACTGCAGGGCACCACAGCTTCATCCTGTACTCTTTTGGATATTATCAGTTTTTGGTACAGTACATGTACAGACATGTTTGTGCCTCAGCCATGGTCTTCCATAGCTGCACCACTGTTTTCTTATAACTGCTTGTATGGCATCATACTTGCACAGAGCTTATGAGCTGCATGCACTTCAGTGTTGTATCAGATGATTGTAACAGATAACTGGGGGTACCATATACAGTATAGAACACTTATAATGTAACCGCTTATAGTGCAGGACCGGATATAATACGGTCTTTTCAGACTCCCGTTAATTTTCCCATATCGCTCTATGCGTACGCGTATCACTTATAGTGCAGTAGCAGCACACAAAATACCGGTTACAGTGCGGCTGCCTGGAAGTTCGGCAGTAACTAGACAGCAAGCGCTCCCCTCAAGCCACAAATACCGTATTTACTCGAATCTAACACGCACTTTTTTCCTATAAAACAGGTCCAAAAATTGCGTGCACGTTAGAATCGAGTACGACCCTAAATCTGCGTTACCATATAGCCGTCGGCATTTCAAAATGGCCGTCTCATACGCGCGTCGAGCCTAGTTACTCTTGAGCCTAGCTACCGTAGCTTCCTCCATGTGCTGCAGTACACGTGCTTAGGCAATAGTCTACCGTCTATCTTCACGTTCTCTGCGTCTGCTCTATCAGCATGAAGTACCGAGTTCATCATGATGCCGCATTTAAAAAGAAAGTGATCATGTGTGCGGAGACGGACTGAAATCGGGCCGTATCAGGGGCGTTCGGAGAATCCGAATCTTGCGTTCGTGACTGGCGCAAACAGAAGGAGAGGATTTTCGCCAGCAAAGCAATGCGGAACGGTTTCAGTGGACCGAAGCAGGACGTAATCTGTGACGATCCACTTCAGCGATACGATTGCCTTTGCCCTATCGTGAAAGCAATCTGCGACAGGGAAAGTCCGCCGCGCGCCGTGTTTTCGCCGCTTATAGGTCGCGTTGAAGCAAGAGGCATGATAGCACGAAGGTCAATTCGCTCACCGCGCTTCGTCACTCGAGCATTTTGACAGTTGGTTTTCGTGGGTCAACGAGCGAGATGTGTTCATGTTTGCTTGTGCGCGCGTGACACCGCGCTTGTTAATTTATTTAGTAAGCGAATACGGAACCTAGAGCACGGTGACAGCGACGGCAGAAATGCGCCTGGAGTGTCCATTACCGCAATAAAATAGTTGTTTTGGTTATAGTACGGATATTCGCGACTCCGGCGACTTACGTTATAAGTGGTCTACACTGTAATATGCGAGGGTATCCTTGTGTTTCCTGCTTTATCGTGCTATTGACTGAACTAGCTGGACAAGGCTCCTTTTTTCTTCTTTATCTTATAAAGGCCAGCCAAAGCTTTATCTTATAAAGGCCAGCCAAAGCATGTAAATTGGATCATAATATTCGTTGATGCATATTTATACTTCAAGGGGGCATTGGCCACTGCTGTGACATGGGTCTGATCAGCCAGGTGTTGTTTCTACAGCACGTGTGTTTTTGCTGAAAGCAGTGGCAGCTATTACGAGTTCGTGCTGGAGGTATTGGATATCACACACCCATGCATCATTACTGTGATTGTGAGGTTCATGCTAAAATGTGACATTCGTTGTAACAACAAAAATATGTTACTGTAAATGTAGAAAAAAATAGGCAGACTATTGTCAAGGGAGGCTAAATATACACAAATACTAAATTATTGCTTGTTATGGCTGCTTTCTCACATGAGCTCATTTGAGCTTTGCCATTATTTTATCCCCATAAGCAGAAATCTCTGTTTATACATTAAAACAATTATTTTATTTTGTATTGACATAAGATATATCTGCAAAAGGTACATATAGTATATACAGTAGATTCATAATAATTCATACGCTGACAATTCAAGGTTATAATAACTTATGGTAAATCTGAAAATATTGGTTGTCATGTTCTGTTTTCAGTGTATTTTGAATCTGCTTATCTTGAAGAAATCAGACAACTTCAGTTCTTTTGAAATTCACTGGCTTTCCAGGGCAACGCAATGCAATAAAATAAAAGTAAGGTTATGACAGGACATTCTTGGCTTAGGAATAATCAAATGTGCTTATGTTTAGTATTCAGGCTGACATGTATTTTGACCAGTGCCACTACAAAATAGTGCCTTTGACCCTGTTTCCACAAAAGCAAGTCGATCAAACATCTCTTTGTATACCTGTTCTAGTTGTATATCTGTTTGAACACAACTGCATGTGTATTTTTGTAGTGCTAATAACCCATAATCCTGCTTTAGACTGCATTTTATTGGACTTGGTGTAATTAAACTTGTAATAATTCAAAACAAAATGTGCAGGTCATAGAAGTTTTAAATAATCTGAGTCAACTGTATGTAGTTTTTCATCGGTCTTTGAACCAGGCAAGATATTCAAGCAGGATCTGAGACTTACTATGTTCCTGTAGCCCATATGCTTTAGTCATTGTGGCTTTACGTTCTAGATGGAGTAGCTCAATTATATTTTTGATCTAAAAAATTCTGTCGAGTTATGCTCGTGTTCAATGCACATGTGCGTCATGCTGTAAACGTCATCTTTGGAGTTATTCAAGCTAAAAGATGGTGGAGTTATTCAAGCTAAAAGATGGCAGTGCATCTGACATGCTGAAACTGTTTTTCATTACTAAATTACTGAAACCTTTCAAGCCTTTCAGCTCACTTTTTCTCAGTTTGGCTTTTGAGACATTTGATAGTCAGCTGAGTATTTTTGTAGCTGCCTCATACAGTTTGCACAAGGAAACTAACTAACCTATTGCAGTCACACGATGAGCCACACCTGACATGGGAGAAAGTTGGTTCCGGTCAGATGTTAAATGGGCACCTGCCATGTGTGCATTCATTTCTGCAGAAAATATTCCTTTTTTTAAATGCTTTTCTTTTATTGTTTGCATGTGGCCAACTCTTGAGGAGCCTTTTTGAACACTTTGCACACTTAATTCATTATGTGTTGTAGGTCTTTTTCATGGGGAAGGGCATAAAGTAGTGCACTTAGTGAGTCAGGTTTGTGTTGTTGCAGTGCACTGAAAATATGACACTCTTATTTCTACTCATGTTTTCATGTAAATTACTTGCTTGATGTCAGTAAACCTGAAAAGGATTCAGTGCGTGGTCTGAAAATTTCATTGGAGTGGATGAACATATTCCTCAATAAGAGAAGGCACAAGTTTCAATTTGCAGGGCCGACTGCTCTTTTCCATGCTATGTGCTGTCATATACATTCATCTTGACAACCTTTTAAAATGTAATGAAAACCACGGCGGCCGCATTTCGATGGGGGCGAAATGCGAAAACACCCGTGTACTTAGATTTCGGTGCACGTTAAAGAACCCCAGGTGGTCCAAATTTCCGGAGTCCCCCACTACGGCGTGCCTCATAATCAGATCGTGGTTTTGGCATGTAAAACCCCATAATTTAAAATGTAATGAAAAGACAGATGATAGAGGAATGACAGGGCAAGGCATATACTTGCAACGGAAGAATTTATTGAAGAAGCTTCATATATATATATATATATATATACACACATAGAAGTAATTGTGTAAGCGGAGCAAAGCGGGGCTAAAAATTTAGGGACAAAAAATTAAAATAGTATACTGATACCTAATTGTTAAGAAACCTGAAAGTTTAAGCCAAACATGCACGTGTCCTAGCAGTCGAGAAATGCAAATTCTTTATCATGTAGCATGAAAGAAGGATGGCTGATGCAAGCATCTCCTCTTTTTGTAATATAGAAGGCCTTTGCTAATTCTTGTGGGAGCTGGTTATTGCTTTTGAAAACTACCTCTGTTTCATTAAACATAAGGTAGCACCGACACTCTATGCAATGGGCTGCCAAATGCGATGTCTCAGATGAATTTTGTGATGCATAATGCTCCCTTAGACATGTGTTGATACAATGGCCAGATTGCTCAGGGACTCGGTCTTCTGTTATTTTGTTGCACTTCAAACAGTTCTCGAGATGAATGTCAACCAACTAGCTTGCTTGTCCATCTTGCTGTCATATACATAACTGAAATGCTGGGTGAAACTGCTTTTTGGGGTAGAAGCATCGCCTCTATTGTAGGAAGTGTGTTTAGCAACTTATTAGTGACTTAGAAACAAAAGAAAAAAGTGGTGCCATCTGCATATCTCCAGTACATAAAGGGGTTAGACAAACGGCCACATTTTATTGACAAAAATTCGACAACAGCAAACATTGTGCATTTTGTCGCATAGTAAGGTGAAAAATTTGAGGAAGGAGACAGTTTCCTACTCTGAGACCTTGAGTAAAATTCCCAGCCTTCACTTTGTAAATGTTTCCATCATACCAATCATACCCTGGTGAAGTACTATTAACCCTTTGCGGTCATAAGCCTTTACCCAGTTTGTGGTCGCTCCGGTCAGAAGCCATTCTGCACATTTTAAGTGCCATGCAGAAAAAATGCTCTAGTACACAAACACATGTTAGGGGATTTATTTGAGAAACATTTCTCTATACCCTTAGCTGTCAGCGGTACTTGAGCATAGTATTGAGCATAGTTGCAGGTGATCACCACACGAAACGTCGCCTCCTGGGTCATCACAGTCAGTGTCTTCTGACATGATGTCATCCGAGGCCGTTTGAAGACCATCTGAAGGCAGCACATATAGTCCTCCTCGGCACTAAAGTCATCATCGGACTCACTAAACTACCGCGAGTCACGTTCATAAAATGCCCGTGCAGAAAACGTCACCATCTTGTCAGCAGTACGCGCTACAATTTGCACGCGAAAATCTCTTTAAGTTCCTTGCAAAAAGTGCTGCCCTCAACTGTAGACAACAAAAAACTGCAATTTCTAATTTAAAACACGGTTGAGAGATGGCGCAACCTACCCAAATAAACTAAATAAACGGAGAGTGTGAGCAAACACGCGTGCCGGGCGCTTCCTCACATGTGACCAGAGCCAATATTTTCGCATGGCGGCGTGGGCCCGACACATGACCGCAAAGGGTTAATGAGCTTTAGAGTGCAGGGGGGGAAACTGTAGAAGTGTTCATCAAACGTTTGTGTACAGGAATGGTATTTTTCTTAATATCCAAAATGGCTGAAATAACTCTTGATTGAAATGACCGAGAAGTGAGTATACATCCGTCACCTCAAAGCATTAAAATTCTGCACTGTTGTAACTTATTGAGAGATAAGTATTTCTTTTTTTTTTCTTTCTTTGTGTAGTTATTGCTTGGCACCTTTAGGTACCATATTTTCGAGTTAATTTGTTATATAAAAAGCATTAACATAAAAACTTATTAATTTCACGTTATAAGACCATGTCAAATTAACTGTTGCAATACCTTGTTACTAAGTTATCTTGGGTAGTTCACATCTTTATTTGGTCATCTCAATGTCTAGAATTATCTATTATTATTTGAGCATTCACCTTCACTTTATTTCCTAATGCGGCTATTGTTAAAAAAAATAAAGGGGGGGGGGTAAAGAATAGACCCAATGACATCATTTATACTGAAGTGTTGGAATTACTCCATTCAGAAAGTTTCTCTGCTGCATATGCAGCTTAATAATTTGTATAAAAAACAGGTCAAAGCGTTTAATTCCCCCTAATATTTAATTATGCTGTCTGACCATGGCTCCCGGCCACGGCGGCTGTATTTCGATCGGGGCGAAATGCGAAAACACCCGTGTACTTAGATTTCGGTGCATGTTAAAGAACCCCAAGTGGTCAAAATTTCCGGAATCCCCCACTACGGCGTGCCTCATAATCAGATCGTGGTTTTGGCACGTAAAACCCCATAATTTAATTTTAATTTAATTTTTCTGACCATGGTAAAAGTGCAAAATAACAGTCAAATTAGTTGTGCCAACAGGTAATGTACAATTTTCACCGCTCATGCTGTGATACGCATTTCTTTAAGTTGCCATAAAATAAATCACACACTAACTCTTGTGTTCTTATTTTAGCCTGTAGTATGATGCAACTATCTAAGCTTCTCAAATCTTTTACTGTGTATATGTGAAAGTTAGCTTTAGCACACATTTTCGTGCATGTAAAAATTGAAGCTCCTACTTGGCCACTTTCATTCAAGCACATTCTGAATTAGCAGTTCTGTACTCTTGAGTTTACAATGCAACTGAATTTTTTGTTTTGTACCTTGTGTTATACTCACACATCACTTTTTTATTTGTTGATGGTTTTACAGCATCCAAGAAGCAAAAGAAACGTGGCAAGAAGCGCTCTAAAAACTAGTAAATCCATTTCCGAGTGAAAAAAAGACAGCAACCAGTCATAAAATAAGCGCATCAACAATTTCATCGCTCATTGTCTCAACCTACAAAGGAACATTTCTCTTCAGTATCTTTATTTCATCACCTTTTTTCAACCTGCACCATCTGCACCATCTATACTGCACTGCTTTATGCTACTGCCACTCTAAATAAATAAAGCACAGCAGCAACTTCTCACTTGCTAACGAATATGGCAGCAAATACAATTGATAATGGGCAGTGCGAGGCTTCTTCAGATAGTAAGGAGACACCTGGAGGTGTTGTAGTGACAGTGCCGGAAGTGCCTGATGGGCAATTTCATGAAGCTGCTTCAAAACCAACCTTTAAGCGATTTGAAGATCTTCCTGAAATGGTGGAAATGCTGAGCCCTCTGCATCCTGATGATGATGGTGACAAAACTGATGTTGAAAACTTGAGTGACCATGAGACTATGGACACTGCTGACCAGAGAACAATGTTGGTTGATAAGGAAGAGGATTCTGGTGATGAAAATAAGACAGATGTGGAAGATCTTGATGTGGAATCAGTGAGGCGTCGGGCTCTGCCTCGGGATAGTTCTGCTCAAAATGCTGAAGGCAGCAAGAACACAGCAAAGCGATTTATTGAAGAGGTACAGCTGGATAATTTGGACTGTAAAAAAATTTCAGGTGAAAGCAAATGGCTTCGAAATGATAGCAATCACATTGGCCAGAAGCCTTCACACAGCAGGCAGAGATCACATTCGCAGCCTTGTTCCTTGTTGTCCCCAGGGGCAGTAGAAGCTTGCCACTCACCACGATCAGCTTCTTCAGAAAGTGAATTTGCTAATTTGTCAGCCCATGTCCGTGCTGTGCTCGGGGAACTGGATGTTCGGTCACAAAAGTTTAAAATCTCTAGTGAAGTAAAAAGGAGCAAGCTCCGATGTCCAAGCTCTGGCTTGCCTTATCGTCTGACGAGCCGTAATGATCAGGAACGCTTGCTGAGGAAATTCTTTGTTGAAGAAGACGTAGGCTCTTTGACAGATGAAGGGGAGTTTGTTATCATGCCTGAGCCAAGGAGCCCTACATGCCGTCTGACGGCAGGCCTGGAAGAACTAGATGTGAGCTCTGAAGGAACGGACATTGAAGACTTGGCTGCGGAGCCCCACAACGCCATTGGCAGTGGAGGAGGTCAGCTGCCACTTTGCTCCTTTTAAACTCTGACCACATTCTTGCTTTCCTGCTTCACTTACTAAACTCTATGGCTTGCTCGTGTTTGTCTAACAGACTGAGAGTAAGCGCCTGCTTCTGAGGCCAAACCACCTCCAAAGGGAATTAATAATACTTTGTCCTTTTAATTTTCAACCTTGTCACTCGTGGGTTTGTGTCTGGGTTCTTTACCTCAAACTCTTTCTGTGCATTATGGTTGTCTGCCCTGTCCTTCTCACTTTTTACTAATGCAAGGTTGCACATGTGTTTCACTGAATACTAATTTCAGCAGTGCAATGATGTATATGTCAGTTATTTGGGGCCAAAAGCATGAAAGTATGGATTCACTATGAAAACATTGTTTTGTATTTCATTGAAATGAACTTATGAAACAACTTATCTACATATTTGTGCAGTCAATCTTCTGACACCAAAATTTTAATAGTGCTTGCCTGGCCTTATTAATAAGGCACCGAAAAAATTGTAATATTTATGCTGTACAAAAAGATAGCATAGAGAGGCCGTTAAGCAGTTGTTTTCCTCTGCACAAATAATGTATGAGAATACATTAATTCTTCTTGGAAGTTCGTTTTTGTCTATATTTGTTACCACAGGTGATTGTCACACTTGCTGAAATCTATGCTGAAATCTATCCTACTTACCCTGCCTATATTATATCATTAGAAACGTCCTAATAATATTACTTGATATAAATATGTGAAACAAAACGCCTTCTGGAAGGGACAATGTGCTCAAATGGGCAGATCAGCTGATAGTTTTGTTCATGTGCCCTTTAACATCTGTAAAGTATTCTGTGTTGCGATCAGAAGCACTGCATAAGATATTCCCTGTTCCTTTTTGCTCAAATAGGGTGTGTAATTGTTCAGTTTATTTTAATATGCATGTAGAAGACAAGCAGAAACATGAACCGAGGTAATTTTGGGGCTGTGTTCCAAGTATGTACGCTTTCACTACTATTGCCTGTGCATATGGCTGCCATGTCCAGAGCGATGAAGGTTAATCACAGCTAATAACCATATTCACTGAAAAAGATTAAACTCAGGGTAGGTCAAAAACAGTCAGCTATAGAATTGATGGTAGTTTATAAATTAATCATACAGGAATGTTATATTACTTGAGTCTGTGTGCTGTACCATAATTATTCCTTTAGCAGCTTCTTTGCTTGTACGTCTGCCCTCTCTATGCTTCTATTCTTTCCCTATTTGCATGCTCTGTGTTGTCTTTTGCTACTATTCATGTTGAAATTCTTAACTGTGCATGTGGCTAATAAGCATTGTGCAGTGTTACCACATATAAAATGTCTTGAAATACAAGCTGTACAGCCTTACTCTCAGCTGCATGTTTTAGTAACCAGTTGTAGTAAGTTGTGAGTTTTCCCTTTTGCTTGCTCAAAAAGCAGCTTCTATTAGGATATTACTATACTTGTGCATTATATTACAGCAGTTTACATGCATTCAGAACTATTGCACAAACTAACGCCATGTATCCTGTCTCTATGTAGGGGTGCCAGTATTCAAAGGTATCACAGTAGCCGTTTTCTGTTGATGCTGCTACTACTTTAATGCTGAACATTTCTATTTTTCATTTGCCAGGATTGCTGTAACCTATATACACAATTGGTTGGTTGCAAGTTGTAGTTGTCATTGCTAGGTTGCTGACACAACTTTGTCAACACAACTTTGTCAACACAACTTTGCAATATGTGCCTAGAATTTTATAAGGGAAGGGTCGTTTGCATGACCATTCTACAAGTGGCATAACAACATGCCTTCTATTTCACAGAACATTAGCATGTAGCCCCTGACATTAGTTTGCATGATGTTGTGCCATAGCACTTCAGGGTGCTAAACCTGTTTGCCATTGTTGTACAGAATGGACTGAAACCGACCCAGATTCAGGAGAAGTGCGCCACATTATTAGCAAGACAACTCACACTACTGTGACATCGATGAAACCGGGTGAAGGTAAGTTCCTCTTTGAATGTTTATATTTTGACTTGCATGTTTTTTTTTGTTTTTGTTTTTTTGCCTGTTGCCTCATGAAATAGAAAACTCTTCGTTTTCACAGTAGGATCACAAAATTTAATGGAAAATTTATTTCAGTTCTGTTGTACAGACAGGTAATTGTCATTTCAGCATATTTCGAAAAATTTATGCATAAAGAAATTTATTATTTTGGGTGAGTAAAACCTAAGCAGGTATTGCTGTAGGTAACTTAGAGTGACATTCTTGGTGAATTTAGAGCCTCTTGTCGATTGCATGTTTAGTCACCTTCATGCGAAGGGCTACCTTGTTATGATGTTTGATGACAGTGGCAAACTTTTAAGAAAGTCTTGCCTTTTATTTTATTTTTTTGTTGTTATGGCTTGACAAGTGTTATGTTTTTTTTTTTTTTTTTTCATTTCATTTCTTTGACTTGGCATACAGTCAATGTTTCACGAGAACTGAACTGTTACAGTGTCACTGTAACAAATTTGCCACTCTCGACTTCACTACACTAATCATAAACGCTTGTGGGGAGATGCAGGGCTGAAAGGCAAACTTTTAAACCGACATGCCAATTTTAACAAAATTAGGCAGGTGGCTTTCTCTGCTTGTACTTAGAACTTGTAGTAAATTCGATATACCCTAGCACAAATGCGAAAAAAGTTCTGCATGTCCTATTGAGCAAATGAGTGTGGCACTTTAGGAAAACTATCATTTAAAAAATTACAAAGTTAGATAAAATTTGGATAAGCATCTTCTGGACGCGTTACAGAATAGGGGCAGCTGCTTGCCCTTTTATGCCTTCTTTTGTAGAAACCCCATCATTTGAAAACTAACTTTGTTTTCTTATTGTTATTGTGATAGAGAACTGTATACTTTTTCTCTTGATAGAAGCAATTTAGAAATTCAAGATGTCCATAGTCTTGTTCCTCACAAATTTTCAGCCTAGAAACAATCTTACTAACAGTTCTTTGTATTGCAGTTTCGAAACGATAGTTTTTCTAAAAGTGTGAACAGGCCAAAAAGTGCTAACTTAGAAAAATCGATTCAAAGATCTCAAAACATGCCGATACTTATGCCACTGCCGGGTAATAAAAAAAAAAGCTCGTTCTATTCTCTTCTATCATGCAGATAATAACCAAACTTGGCGAGGGAGCTTCTTTATATGCTTAGAAATCTAAAACAAACAAAATTAGGGGGAGGGGAATTATTTATTGTATTTACATGTGTTAGGACTAGTGTGCTTACATATTGCAGTTGTGCCAATGAACTTATCTTTTTTGTTGACTGCTTTTTCTTAATGTTCAGTTTAAAAAGTATTACTAGTTCCTTGATTACACATTTTTGATTTAGCCTAATATTTTGTCAAGCTCACATATTGATATGTGCCATGTCAATGCCATAGACATGTTAATATTACATTTAAAAGAGATGTATTAGTCTTGCTGACTATACTTGTATTGTTTTAAATCTCACCATCTTTCCGAGGCCTTGTACCACAGTATTATGCTTTGTTTAGCATGGCTTCGGTTTCAGTTGCCTGTTGTTTTAACTTTTAAGGAGTTGATCTTGTGTTTCTCTGTACAAAGCAGTTTCAATTCTTTTACTTCTGTTCACTGCTCTTATTGTAACAACATGACATGGCATACACAGATGCTATGTCATAACACATTGCAAGTACCTCCTGTCTTAGTGAGATCCTCTTAGTGAGTTCTTTTTATCTGTGTGCATCTTGTTAGTAAAAACCTTTCAGCACCAGCACTATTTTTGCCTATCTAGGTGCACTCTTCTGGCAGAGAGTGCTACTTGACCTGTATTTATGTGAAGCATGCACATTAGTGATGTGTATTGAGCAGCTGGTGCTCCAGTTAGCTTGCTGTGCAGTCTGGATGTGAACAAAAAGCATTTTTTTAGACTAAAGTAGTTTCTAGTATTGCAACCAATATTGCAGCTGCAAATGTTAAATATTGACCAGCAATATGTTGGTTAGTAGTAATTCAGTGGCGCGTTATAATTAGGCTTCCGACGTTTTGTTTAAGCTGATCTGGTGGTAAAAAGTACTTGAAACCAGTGAAAACTGAGAACATCGATTTTTGGATATTTTTAGCCTCAAATATTTCTGCCAAGTGGGTGTTATACAACTACATTACAATTGAAGCCATTATGCGTGTTGACAGAGAAAAGCAGCTTAAAAGCCCTTTATTCCAAAAGTTGTGTCGGTGGAGTGCATAAACGAATAAGGTCTATAAAATGTGCAGGCTGCTTAAAAATTATTGCACTGGCTAGACCGTTGACTGAAGCATTGTTCCTCTCTCCTGTCATTTAAGTAAGAGTCTTCTTTCTTTACTAAGCTTAACGAAATAATTTAATCTGCATGAGTTGATGGGCTAGGTTATTCGACATAACGCAGCAGTGCAGGAAGGTCAAAGGACACTCTTACCAAAACTAAAGTTTCAGAAAGGCACGGGTGTCAGAAAGACAATTTAAGTACACGGGTGTTTTTGCATTTCACCTCCATCGAAATGCAGCTGCCCTGGCCGGGATTTACAAAATTGCTTAACATGTTTATTTTCACAGGTTAATGATGGGGCTAATATAGCCAGAGGCTGCGCTAAGGATTACTGTCATATGTTTGTCACTTGCAGTGAAAAATTTATTTATTTGGTTCCACTGTCCTGTAAAAAGTGTATGTAGGATAACAGGCTGTTGTCCTAATGAACGGATCAGGGAACTTAAGTACAATGGAAAGTGTGCTGTTTCAGAGCAATTAGCCTTCAACTGTAGGGACTTTGCTTGCATGCCAGTCTTCGAAAACACGATGATGGTGAACGGAAGCCAGGATAAAACAATGCATAAAATTTTAGAAGCTGAGAAAATCTTGAGGCTTCAAAACACCTGTACCTATGTCAGAACCCATTTTCTCATGCATTTGGATAAAGAACTAATTCCTATGCATTTTCCAATAAAACCGACCACATGCTTTAATAGCTGATGACAGTCTAGAGATGTCATGCCATGTCATTGTTTTGTGTTTGTGATGCTGGCATCTTTCCTTGGCTTACCAAATTGATATTTTTTGCCTAGTATATTGGTTCAGCACTTGTAGCAAGATTTATGTTTGTGTGTCCTTTGAACTTCGTGCCCTGCTGCCATAGTAAATTAAGTTTAATGGGTTTAAATTCGAAGGTTATTTTGTGCAAAACTAGAGTTTATTAGTGGGACCATGTTATCTCATGTGAGGTGTACAAGGTGTTCAATCCACACTGTATTGTATGGCAGTCTGATGTGTCAAGCTGCAACAGTATATATTCATTGGACACTGACAAGTCACAGTATGTTGTAAGCCACTAAACCATTTCATATTTTTCTATGGCAGAGTTCAGTTACAACAATACAACAATGGAAATATGTGTCAATGTTCACCTCATGGAACATGCTATCACTGAAGGAGACAGTAACCCCTTAAACTGCAGTTCTTGCTCCATCTAATTTATTTGCACTGAAATAATTTGCACAATATACAGATCATGTGGGAGAGACACCGGAATTATTGTCACAATGTTCAGATCACATAAAAGGTAGCAGAGGCATGCTGTAAACAGAGGAACTGCAGGTACTGCATTAGGATGGATAGTTGGGCTTGCTGGTTAAGCATGATCTGAAATGAAGGCGCGAAGATGACGACGGGACGAAAAGGGAACACACATGCAAGGCCCTGTGTGTGTTCTCTCTTCGTCCGTCGTCTTCGTGCCTTCACTTCAGATCATGGAGGTATTGGGCTTGTGTTATTATCTTTCATGTTTTGTTTTTGTTTCATGTCACAACTCGCTTGATTTTTAACTGATAATTACCAAGCCAATTTCTGTGGAGCATCGGTTGGTGAAACTGAAATACATTTATTTTTAAAAAAATACTCACCAAATTTTCTTTAAATAAATGCTGTAAAATCGGAAGCCTAGTTATAATCCAGTGAGTGAGTACGAACTTTATTGAGGTCCTGAGGAGAAAGAATTAATAATCCAATACTTTAAATGCTTAGTGGTTCTGAAGCACGCTTGCTGTAGATGCAGCTACATGATTTTTTGTGTGTTGATTTAGTGTTGCAGAATGTATGTGCATGCATTTCAGCTAATTCTTGCTTTGATTGTTTTTAAATTTATTAGTTTGTGTAATGAATGTCTTTAATGCATTTGGCTTTGCCCCTTGGTGCATGGTAAAATATTTTTATGCTCCCTACTGCTTTTTTATTTTTATTTGTGCTTGTGAATTTTTGGCTTATGTGCAGTCGTACTTTTCCTGACTGGCAGTGCTTGTTATGGTTTCATCCTGAATGGTGTTTGCTTTTTAATTGGCATATTTTTATTATTTTTGAAGGCAAAATAAGCAACCAGTCTGTTTATTTAGGCAGTCAGAGAGCAAGTTCCTCTTGTTTGCCTCCTATTGTTGAGTGTGTTTTCATGTTTTCTGCAAATCTATGTAGCTGAAAAAAATCAATAGATGCTTGTTCTGAGTGGGGTTTGCCACACACTTCATCATCATCAGCCAGTAATTTTCTTTTGAATGGATGTTCCTAGGGTATGAATTTTAACATGCAAAGTGTGTCAGCAGGAATGTTTGTGCAGTTATCGTGAGCATGAATGTCTGAAGCTTTGTGATGGTGTGAATTCCTGTGTCTAGTAACATTAAGTAGCCTATGGTGAATGCGCCAATTTTCAGGATGGGAAGATACTTGCCATTTTCAGTTGCTGTGGTAAAAGAATCACGAGTACCTTATTGATTGCAGTGTTTAAGATTGCAGTTAATTTCCCATCAAATCTCAGTGCAAGATGAAGCCTAAAATAGAAGTCACTGCTTTCCAGTGCATATTTCCTGGGCACAAACAGTATAACAGAAGTGTTATAAAGGATGGAACCTAAGCCCCTGTTCTCATTTCAAAGTAATCTATAACGGCCAATAAACTTTGACGCAGTCTAATGACTACCCGCTTTCAGGAATAACTGCTTTTATAACAAAGTTTCATGTAGCAGCATTGGTATTAGCTTAGATTTAGAGAGGCAAGAAAACTCCCAGGCTGTGTGTCTCCTATGCTTGTCTACTTTGCTTTCACAAGGTCTGCATGAGTGTGTGCACTTGTGCTGCACCAGCAGTTGAGCTCGTTGCTGAGGGCAATATTTTTCTTGTGGTTTTCGTTTCCAACACAATTTACAATTGGTTGAACATTGGCGATTTTCATGTCACCCATGGCTGCACAAGTAAGGTATGATTTGTGAGTTGTGATAGGAGTGTGATGCACAGCTTATCCTCTCTGATTTGCTGAAGCTTCTTGAATGTACAACATATACTTTTTCTTTTCCATAACTGCAATTGTTGCTTATTTCTTGCTTATTTGAGAAACGACCAACCACACCATGCATTGTCTTTAGTTTGTTATATCATAGGGCTTAGCTGTGTCTTTATCGTAAAGAAAGCGGTATTGAAGAGTGAGTAGCAGTTTTTTTTTTTCTTTTTGTATTTACTCATGCTCATCAGCATCATGTGATCTTCAAGAAGGAGACGAGGAGCAGCAGTTTTTTAGCATAGCAGTATGCCGCTGAGTTGTTCCTCCCCCTTCTTCCCTTCCACCCGAATACGACAGGTGCACCTAGGGGCGACACCATGTCCACCAGCATAAGTCATTCATCTAAAGGCAGCCATGGTGGCTCAGCAGCCAGTGCACCATCAAGGCATGATGAAGCAGAGTCTCTCACATTCTTCCAGAAGAAAGAGTTTTTTGAGAAGCTATCTGAACAGTCACCACTGCAGGAAACTCTTAGTACAAGATTGGGGAGCACACCATCTTTGGATACAGCACTGACACGACCAGTCGTGACTGTCAAGCCACGACCACGCTCAGAGAGCCTTACTTCACAGGGAGAAATTGTTGAAGAAAACATAGTGTTTGCTGAACGGTTAAGGCTGTTTCAAAATGGGGCTCAAGCAGGCTCATTGCCAGGTGCCAGCCTGCCCCATCTTGACTTAATGGATCCAAGACGTCAAAGTAGAGAGCAAAAGCTTCAAGATATGCCAGAAATGGTTGATTCATTGCAGCAGCAATCTTCAGAAGTGTTAGAAGGCCTACAGGGTACTGATGGAAAGAGTGACACGCGGTTGCTTGTGCACACAAGTGATGCTGATAAGGAAGCTTTTGATGTGCGTACTGTGCAGTCACCTGTAGACATAGGAGATCAGCAGTTCTCTCGAATGAGAGTGCGAATGCCAGCCTCTGAAGAATGTGTTAGTGAAACGCTCATATCTAGCTGTGACCTACCTGGAGAGAAACCATCGCCTCTGCGTGATGCTTACAAAGATTCCTTGTTAGCACCTCAACAAGAAGGTAGCCAAACTGGTAAGCCTTCTCAAGCTGCTGCTTTAAGCGATAATTCTGTGTGCCTAGTGCATGAAGCTACTACAGATTTAACTTTTTCAAAGGCTAGTCCTCCTAACCAGACTAACAAAGATCTCGCTGTGTCAGGAAGGCAACCTTTGACAGAACACAAAACTTCTTTGCTTAGTTCGCAGTCACACATGCTTGCTTCAGGTCTTCAAATGGGCATTGTGGCCGGATCAGGAATTTTGCAAAAGGGCATTGAAGCAAGCACTCAAAGTGCAATTTTTGAGACATTAAGCTCTTCACCCACTGAGCTGACAGCTTTAGATTCACCGACAGTGAGTGATTTACCTCTAGAACAAGGTTTTACAAGGGCTATGGAAGAGACTAGGGGGAAAGACATGGGACAAACTGGTGCAGTTGTAGCTGCAGCACCCATCGCAGTTCTGCCTGCTGGCGACATCATCTCTGGGAAGCAGATTGAAATGCTAGACATATCACATGTTTCTGAGGAGTCAAATCTCTTTGAAATGTGTGCTGAATTGGCAGATCAAGTTGAAATGTCGCAGCCATCTGCAAAGGAAAAAACCATGATGAAAACAGAATATGCTGACATACAGCACAAGCTCTCATCAGCATTTGGGGAAAGTCTTGCTCCAGTGGACAGTAAGGGCAGTGTCACACGAGATCTTCCAAAAGAAGTACTTGCAGCATTTGATGGGTCGAGTCAAGAGTTTGTGGGCACAAAGTCGGAGGAGGACAGTGAACAAGATGCACACATTTTGGGCATATCACATGGCTTGTTACCACATGACTATATTCCCGGACAAAATGAGAGTATGCTTCATGAGGAAACTCCAGAACATTTTGTAGCAGATACGGCCAGAGAAACCAGCATCTCATTGGACTCGACCTCTGTCCATCTCAAGACTAAGGAGCTAGAAATTTGCGCTAGCAGTCAATTTGTGGAAGAAGAAAGAAGAGGTGAAGAAAAGTCTGAACACTTAGTTGCTCTAAGTGCTCACCAGAAAAGCAGGTTGAGAGAAAGTGATGATGACAGCTATGATAGAGATGTTAAAGAATTTATTACTGTTTTGGAAGACCATGAGGCCTTTCCAGTTTGTGAGGTGTCAGAATGGAGACCTGCTGTTGCAGGCTATAAACCTCCTGTTCATGGTTCAGAATTTGCCTCTGAATGCGTGTCTGGGAAGGACAAGAAAGAGGACGAAGCTGTTAACAGTGTTGAGGATGAAACTGCCTCAGAAGAGCCTGATTATGAGGAGGGCTTGACAGTTGTCTCTGAAGCAGCTATTGGAGTGGAAAAAGAGAAGTGTCTTGACAGCTCACTTCTTAGTGCCGAGTCAAGTCCTCACCTAGAGATAGTGTCACCAAAACAGCCTTGCGAAGAGCATAGTTTGGACATCACAACAAGAAATGAAGGTGAGCAGTCCTTGATTGTTGAGGATATTGTGAGCAGTCCTGCAAAAAGCAGTGAATTAGATCAGCAAGCCTCTAGTCACACTGCTGCCACAAAAGATGAAACTCTGCCAAATGAAACTTTGCAGACTGCTTGCAAAGTGGACAACCTGCCTTTGTCAATTGGTGACAGTGACAGGAGAGATACAGAATTTCCAAAACAAACTTCAGGAATAACCACTGATATGCTTGTCAAGGCTGTTGACAGTAAGGATTTGCATCAGGATGAACTGCACCTTAAATCAAGCACAGGGCATGATGAAGGTGGAAGTGACATGCCATATTCTTCAGATGAGGAGCAACAGAAGGAACTTTCTAGATATAAAGAGGTTGAGTTAGCAATACCATTTTTACGTGGTGGTTCATCATCATTAGAAGATGAAGCTGAAGATGGAGGCAGTTTCTCAAGTGGTGACCTGCAAGCTGAAAAGATAGCAGAATTTTTAACCTCAGACCCTAGTACAGTTAGCCAGGTGATACATTTTCCTCAGATATTTCAGGATCATGATATAACTGCACATAGAGGTCCTGCTGTGTCCACTGACACTATTATGAATGTGGAAAAGCATGTTGGCTTTGTTTTGGATGAAAGAACGGTGGGATCAGCACCTTGTGTGCCCCTTAAGTCAGACAGGCAAACAGAAATTGAAGAGGCTAGCCGCATTGTGGACAGTGTTGTGCATATAGCCAGCACTTTTGTGGAGTCACTTAATGAAGTCGCCCCTGAAGCCAGCCTGAAGGAAGATATACATGATAGTGGACCTGCATATGCTGTTGGGAGCCCCCCTGAAAGGTCAGAAGTCAGCGAGACCTTGTCACAAGCAGGCCCCCCATCAGCCATAGAGAAAGATATCAAAGAGAGCCTTTTTGGTGTCAAAGAAATGTATGAAGTATTGAAGGAAAGTCGTGTTGAAGATCGAGTTCAGTACTCCGTCACTAGCCTCGGAGATCCTTTATTTGCTGATGAAGTTGATGAGGACCAAGAGCGGAGAAGACGTGGCTCACCAACAGCGGAGTCCTTGGATGATCAGGCACAAATTGAAAAATGCAGTCGGGAAGTCATGATGCAATTACTAGACGGGTTTTCACAGAGCGATGTGGAGCTCGCCGAAGTGCGAACTGAAGATGAAGCGCCGGACATAGAAGATGACGTCCCCTCACCTGAGGCTGGTTCGCAAGAGGAGAAATCCGTGCCTTCGTCACAGGACAACAGCGGAGACCTCCAACCGCAATTGTCAACTGAAGTGGAAATTGGCAGTCAGGCAAGTGGTGCACCAGCTCCGCTCTCCGAGCTTGATTACGAGCTGTGCCCAGATGCAGACCAGTTGCGCACCTCTGGGGATGAAGCTGTGTCAGCCAGGGTGCCGCCACTGGAGCCAGGTACTTTGGTCGCCTCCTTTCTTTTATTCCTCTGCAGTCGCCTGCACGCTGTGCATCTTGGGAACGCCTGTTCTTGGTTACATGTCTTTTGGTTGGAGGATTCGCCGGACTTGCTCAGTCACCTCATCATCATTGGTGCTTGGCCAGAACATTTTATTTTTATTTAACTTGCAGTTTGCAGGCTCACAGCTGCATGACCGGCACTAGAATAGACACTTTTCTTGTATCACAGCCTGCTGTAATTTGGCTTGCGGTTAACAGACAAATTGATAATATACATTCTGTATGACTTTTAAGTCATTTAGATATGAACATCTATTATGATGTGCGAAACAAAATACTTGCCACGGGACGGGCTAACACGAGAAAGGGTCTATTCTGTCTCCCACCACAAATATTTTATTTTCTCCTTGTTTACAGAATGAATCTTTGCATCTTGTATTCCACTAAAAAAATATTTTTTGGTAAATTTCTTTTATGTTCATATGATTTTTCAGCTTGCATGATGCTCTGCTTTAGAAAGGTTTGACACAAAGCCTGATGAACTGTGCGCATGATGCTGAAGTAAGAAACAGCGTCCTGTATTGTACTGTGTTTGTTGTAGTGTGATGAGCTGTTTGTTTTGGTTGGTGGTGTGAAAAAATAATGTGAAGGCAGCATTGTGATGAAAAGTACAGTGTGAGTGATAGATATTTCTGTTAACTTTTTGTCTCATTTTCCTTGTACTAGATGCACTGCTTCAGTGTCATGTCAGCAATGATATATTCTGGTGCACTTCCAAATCTGATTTAGGTACTAGTACTACTTGTATAAAATGGCAGTGGTGTTTTCTGATTTCGCCTCTTGTAATGGTTGGAATCATCCAATTTATTTTCTTCAATAGATACCTTGCAACACTTGTTTAACATGGTTAACAAACCGATTTAATCACTGTGGTTAGTGACAACCTAAGAATGTACTGACAAATACATTGCTGTTCAACTCAAAGGCAACTTATACAGATAAGCCAGACAATTACATTCATTCATTTTACATTAATCCATTAGCTTTATGTTCGTCCATTAGTCACTAAGTACAACTGTAAAGCTAAGCACGTATATATTGAGCATTCTTTGGATTTTGGAGGAAGTGAGAATGAAACGATTGGGTCAACAAGGTGTCTGCGTTGAGTTTTGTGAAAATTTTGAGAAATACTTTACAATTTACAAAGACACCTATGTTGTGCATACAGAGATAATTGCATGAACAGAAAAAAAACATTACTTGTACTTTCGTTAATTCGTAAACTTCCATTAATTCGACTCTGGTTAATTAGATTTTTTGGTTAATTCGATCTCAACCGAATGTTCCGGCAGGCACTCATGCCCTATGGGCCCATACTTTTGTTATTACGACCCTAAAATTGGCTTTTTTCAGGTAACTCAAACTTGACCAGTCTGCACGCATGTGCCTGACCCCTATGGTGACTAAGTAGTGACCCCTTTAGTGGCAGCGTCTGGCTTGACGGAGCTTCGGGACAGTGAATGCGTTGAACACACGTCATCTCCCATCGAAAATGCTTATTTTTAGCGTGATCTAGGAAAATTTTCAAGCAATAACCGTAGCTCATATTGTCTGATTACGGTATTTACCCAATCCTTACGTGCGCCTTTTTTCTTTCAAGAAAATGTGGCCAAAAATTACAAAACCAAAACACCTTCGGGCGTTTGTATGCTTTATCACATAACACAATTTAAAAACCATGCGGCAAAGCTGATTTTAGGAAACCGGCTGCCATTGTGCAACACATATGAGACTCTTATGCATTTTTCTTGCTAAAAAAATCGGGTGCACATTAGATTTCTACTTTGTTTAGGAGCTTTGTGTAATTTCTAGATTACTTTTCTACTTTGGACACATAAAAAGCGGGTGCGCGTTTAATTCGGGGGTGTGTTAGAATCGGGCAAGTACTGGCAAATGAATCAAAGGTGTGTTATGGGGGATTTTTCTGCATCGTTTTAATTCGACCCACCAGATAATTCGATCAGTTTCGTCGGTCCCATCAAGGCCGAATTAACGGAAGTCGACTGAAGTTTAAAAGTATCAGAGGAAGGGAGACTATTACAATCCTGAAGGTGTTTGCAAACATGGGCAAAAGCTGCGTTCAAAAGGTTTTTGCTGTGATTCTTGGAGCTCATCACTTCACCGTTTGAGAAGTTTGTTATCAAGTGGGAATGAATATGGGATTGATCTATGAAATGTGGAAACTAAAGATAGTTTTTGTCAGCACAAAATTTGTGCCTAGTTTGAGTGAAGAGCCGAGGACCAGCATGTTCAACTCAATAGGGATCTGCATCCAAATAGAAGTGTTGATAAGATATTGCTGAAGAAAATCATAACAGGAAATTAGACGTGGGGCCATTTAATCACCATGCAGGTATTTTCTAGATAAACAAACATTTAACAAACCTTAAGACACATTGATTTCAAAATATTTCAATGTCATGGATTTCAAAGTAAGTTTCAAAGATTTCAAGATGTACAGGAAATTAAAATGAGAGAACTGTACACTATCAAAGAAAGTCTGTCACAGAAAGATGTTCTACAGTCATGGTGTTCTAGATAACTTACAACAGCTTTTTTTTTTTCTCATTAATGAGGTCCTCAGTTGACCGGACGTTCATTTGTGAAAAGCACTACATGCATTCTAAATAAACAATGTAAATATTTTCAATAATGCTCTTTTTTTTTTCCAAGAGAACTCCACACAATCTTTATATTTCAATGTGTTTAGAAATAAATATATTCAATTTTCGATTCAATACTCGGAAGTCGTTTTACTTGAATGTTTATATTTTATTCAATTAAGAAATTTCACTGTTTGAACACCCCTACAAATTAGCGTAGTTTCTAGCACAACTATGTGCATGGTTGTGGGAGGGCACAAGTGTACTGGCGACAACTTATTTAGCGGTTTAATTTTGGGAATGTTTCAAGCATTAGGTAATCGCCAACATCTCCTGCAGATATATGGGAGGAATCAAGAGTAGAGGAAACTTGTACATGTTTTTTTAGTTGACATATCAGAACTCCAAACTTGATTGGACTCTCTGGCCTTCTTTGGCACAGCCCTCAGGACATGCACAAGTATTTCATGTTCTGCAGATCAAAGATATATTATGTCTTCAAACTTCACTTTCAAGGCCAGATTATACTCAAAAGAAAAATGAGGTGAACACTACTGCACATGCTCAAAAAGAGAGAAGGAACCATCACTCGGCATGGCAGCAGTTATAAAGCATTAAAAAGCAGCTAGTACAAAGGCTGCTTATATAAGATAGACAACATTTTTGCATCACTTTTGTCTGCCTTGCCAGCTCATCTTGCATGGCTGAACATGGCCGCTAGAGACTTTGTAAACTTCAGAAGCAAGTTCGACACAAGTTCATTGCAAGTCACATTCTGTATGCTAGCTTCTGTGCATACTACATCTACTTCATACATCCATTAATATCGGGACCTGCACGATGACAATAATGAGCATGATACACTGCAGTGACCACACTTTCAGTACCTGAAGTATACACCATGTACTATCGCACTCAGTATTATGTACAACACGTGACCGCTTTGCCAAACATTTTTGGTTTAACTCATACTGAAGTGTGATAGTACACTGCATTACATGATACATTATGCAGGTCACAAGGTTGTGCTTGCATGCATAAAGTCTTTCAGCTCAAGTTATTAGGCACAAAGTTTAAGAACAGCCAGATAGCTTTCTAGGCGTGATCTCTTGCTGAAAAGTATTTTGTAAATTTTTTTTTGTGAATAAAATTAATAAGACAAGTAAATGTCATTTTTCACAAAGAACGCATTACTCTATCCAGCTCTGTCATATGCTTGAAAGTAAATGCCTCTGCCATTTTGCTCACTATAATTTGTCTCCAGTATTACTTTATTAGCATAGTGCACCAGAAAATGCTTTGCATTTATAGGCAGTGATAATGATGCTGCTTCCCTTGCATGTGTGATAACTGTCATCCCTGCTTTGTTCCTTTTTTCAATTTTTTGAGAACAAGAACTGGGTGCTGATGCTACAGACTTCTTTAATGTGTGTATCCTCATAGCTTGTCCATATTATTTTTTAAATATTGAATAACTCTTGCATGCTGAAGCATTGGCTACAAGTTTTTAACTTAATATGATATGTTTGGTATTGGGTTGTTACGCCAAATTCTAGTGTTTCTCTCTGTTCACACTATATACTCTGTGACACGAGTATTGTAGTGGAGTTTAGCCTTCATGTAGAGTGTTACTCGACATTAAGACTCTGGAAGCCTTAATGTAGGGTACTGCTACCATAAGAAGATAGTGATTTTTTATTGTAGCAAAAACATTTTACCTACATTTTGATTGAAAAAAAAAACGAAAAAAACATCTGATTAAAAAGGCAAGTGCTAGTTAGAAATTAGTTGCTTATCCAGTATTTCCAACAGTGGTGTTTAAAATGTATAACGGAGGACAGATTCACAAAGCTCTGTGTACCTAAGTTGAATTTGTAGCTTACCCGTGGCTTGGCAATTGACCTTTTGGCTATAGTCACTGTGCGTGCTACATAGTTGTATGCCTCGTAGCAGAAGTGATGGTCAAGACGTCTCAAGTCATTTTTGGGACTTGGAAAACATGGGCATTAGTGGCGACTGAAATCCACCCCTGAAATGAACCATATTTTATGAGTTCAAGTCTTCTATTGTAAAAGTGGAAAGACTATATGAAGTTTCTTTGCCTTGGAAGCCTGAAAAGGACACTCTCGAAGATAACCCTCATGAAGCTTTGAGGCATGTAAACACCTTAGTTCGTTGGCTGCTGAGGAAAGAGAAGTTGCTTATGAAATACGATAAAGCTGTGCCATGAATATTGTGTTTGTGGCTACAGGCTAACCAGCACATTAGTGCTGGTCGCGAAGAACTGGACGTAAATCTTAACAGTCTTGTGAATCTGGTGCCTGTCTCAGTTTTTGAAGTTCTCTTTCTACAAGAAAACTTCCTTGTGCGAGCATATCATTTCTGCGACTGTGCATTATCAGACCATCTCTGGTACATCATCATCTGAGGTCTTTCATCTTCCTGTGTAATTATTTGCATTTCATGATTTTGTTGCATTGCCAGCTAGGGTTCTTTGTCAGCTAGGGTCAGCTAGAGGTTATAGTTTTGCAGTATTGGCATCTCAATTTGGTGCGCAGTTCAATTCGCTATATAGGTTGCTCATAGTGGAAATGACTCAATAATGTTTGCGGTATTGTACGTACAAAAATAGTGTTACAGTTTATCTACAACAGGTACAGGCTTTGAACTTTCCACTTAAAGATTGAAATTGCTAGTTAAGCATGTGAAGTCTTTGTATAGTAGTACTTAATTCTGCTTATCCTTATGTACACATACAGAGAAATTCACTAAAGCTTATGTGTACCTTAGATTTGAATGTGTAGGGCTCTCCTTCAGATATCTGTATGCAACTCAAAAGGTTGTGTGTTACCATCAAGAAAGTTATTTTTTTTAGATGCTTGTTACAATTGAGGGCACTTTAGAATAGAGTGAATATGGTATTTAATGAGTGCCAGATTGTATGAAATGGTCACTATACAATTTGAGCCCTGCATGTTTACCTGCTTCAGGCAAACGTCATTTCATTCAAGTGTGTAGTGTGGTGTTCATCAGAAAAGCCCATCTGTTCCTTGTACAAAACTTGTCACTAGGTGCTTTCATAACGTCAGATTGCTTAAATTTATGTGCATTTCTGGACCGTCATAAATATTCACACATATTTTTGTGTGGTGGATCCGCGGTGGTGGAAAAGTAGTTATGAACAAGTTTTGTTTATGATTGCTCTCAAGGTTAGTTTTCATATGTACTACAGTACAAGGAAGATGGGTGCAAAAAGTAGCTTTTTGTGGGAAGTGTGGGTAGTCTCTAGGTATGTAAAATTGCTGTTTTCTAGCCTTGACCCATTATTACAAGATTCAAAAAATGTATTAAAACAGATCATCTTCAGTTAAGTTGTAGATATCTTACTTTACGGAATTAGCCACACAGCTGTGCTAGCAGCAAATTATTGGTAGGGTAAGATTCATTGGCATTTGGAAACGTTCAAATGCTGCGCTAGTTACAGCTTCACTTTTAAGCAGCATATACTCGGTAAATTTTAGCATATGTGCGATGAGTGACAAGGTGTACATAGCTTTCGTTTTAAATCATTACTGCTGATACTATGCGAGTACCATGAAGCACTGTAAAGAGATACAGCGAGTGCCCTGAGCAAGACTTTTTGCACCCCGCTTTCGTTGTTTGTGGCCGTTGCTGCTAAGAACTGTTAGAATGGCACTGACGCACTTGTGCACTGCGCTTGTTTCACACTTTTGTCGAGCTGCGCTTATAGGCTGCCGGCAGCCGCTGCGTTCGCTGACTGCATGCTGGCGAACGACAAGGACACCGACAGCGTGGCGTGCTGGGCGTTCACTAACCATTTTCATTCCATGGCGTGTTTCTAGAGCGCCGCGACGCAGCAGTGGCCGAGCTGTCCCATGCGCCATCGGCGGCTGCCGACCCGGCGGCGTCGGCAGGGCGCAGCGCGGGGGGTCGGGAGCGCTCACCACTTCTCGAGGCTTCTCCACCTGAAGAGACTGCCTACTGCCCCACGCAAGACATATCACCTGCGCAGGAGTATCCGGAGTACTTGACACCAGACATGCAAGTGCACGTCGGTGTGTCGCCGACCGAGGTGCAGCCAGCCAAAGAGAAGCCAATCCGGTACTCCGAGTCGTCGGTGGAGTCGTCATCAGAAGTAGGGTCGCCGTGTCCGCCAAGCCAAGGAGGAACCGCCATGGCTTTTGAGAACGTCGCTTTTGCCGGTGAAGATGTTATTGATGCCACGTCGTCCCCGGTGGAAGAAGCGTCGAGCCCAACGGGCAGCCGGAGTCCATATGAAGTTGTTCGTGAAGCGCCAACCGAGGAAACTGCGAAAGCTGCACTTATAAAAGTGGAGCAGAGCTTGCACCATGTGGGACAGGAAGTCTGCCTTCGTCCGCAGTCGCTGATGGCTGAAGAGCGCAACGAACAAATGGAGCTACAGATTAAGCCCACTATCTTCAATGAAGCATTTGATCATTCACCCAAAGAAAGTGCCCCAGAGAAAAAGGAATTGTCAGAGGGGCTTCTCGGTGTTGGTCTCCTCACAGTATCGGACATGACCGCCCGAACACCCGAATCACGTCGTGGGGACAGTGACGAAGATGAAGAAGAATGGGCTGACCACGTAATGTCAAAGATTCGGGGCCGACCGATACCACCCACTCCTCCGGCTTCTCCACGAGCTGTGCAGAGCGTTGAAGTACACGGTGAGCAGGTCGCTTGGGAAGCACCTGTTGCAGACCAGGAGGAAGTACATACAGATTTAGCCTCTGATATGACAGCTAAAAAAGAAAGTGTAGTAAAGGACGATGACAATGCAGCCAAGGACGATGAAGAGACCACTCAGCCGCAACTACCAGAACTACGTACAGGTGGCAAGCGACCTCAATTGGAGCATATTCCTTCTGAAATATCAGATGAGGATCTCGTGGAAAGAGAGCAGTCCCCAACGCACATCACTGCAACGTGTCGAGGAGACAGAAAAGACTCCTCTTCTGACCGCAATTCATCTCCAGACAGTGATGGTCCTAGGGCATCTGGATCACATCGTCGCTCAGCCTCTGGAATTGGTGCCATTGTTCTTGAAAGTAGTGACTCTCAAAAAAGTGGTGGCAGTGACAAGCACTCGCACGAGAGTGGAGACAAAGGCGCTCAGGAATCCGATGACAAGATCGCCGAGGAACCTGAAGACACCATGTTTGTGATAGAAGAGGAAGCTCTCGCCGAGTCTAGCAGAAGTGGGCTTTCATACGATGATGGAAATGAAATGGCTACGCACGCTGCTGGAACACTTTCTCCAGAGTTGGACTCACCACCGAAGAAGAAAGATGGAGACGATGGATCAAGCAGTGGAAAACTAGACACCGCCTCTCCTGTCGTGCTAAGATCCAAATCCAAGAGAACTGAGAAGAAGAGTGAAAAAAGGTCATCTAGGGACATGGACACTGGTCATTCTGGGTCTGAAACCGACCACAGCCACTATTATTCATTTGAAATGACGTCGGATTCTGGTAAAACACCTGGCGCTAGTCGACCAACGTCATCCGAGTTTGATGTGAACATACTAAGTGGGCAAGCCTCAGAGTACGAGACGTGTGCCACATCGCAAGACGGCGAAGTGTCTGGATCTTACGCTACCGCAGCAGCATCATCTCACGACACATCCTTCGCAACGGCGCGTTCGTCTTTGAGTGGGAGTTCGCGTGGCTCTGCTTATTCCGTCGACTCCGAGAGCTCTGGACACTTAGGAAGCATGGAGGTTTCCGAAGCTAGCGAAACTATTGTTGCCTCTGCGCATGAAGAACTCGATTCTGATATTGAGTCGGAACGATCAAAATCTGTTCTTCGGGAGCCATATGACGGAGAAATACCTGAATCGGTAATTCGCGGTGGAGTGGAACATCCGTTCTTGCCGAGCTGGCAGCCAATGGCGAAAGAGGTAGCTCCAACGCTGCACGGGCCTGCCGGCGCTCGACCATCGTCATCTGAAGGTGCGTTCAGCCCATTTCAAAGTGCGGTATCAACAGAGCCAGGACATAGTTGCACTGGATATCCGTCTGCCAGCTCGTCCACTGCTCAAGGCGACTCCGGTAGAAGTACCTCAAAGACGGAAATTTTCAATGGAGCAGGTTCATCGGCACTGCTTGACGGGCAGCGTCGGATTCGTCATAACGATGACTACATGGTGAGCAGTCACGAAGAAGAACAACTCTCGGTGTCGGAAAGCTCGGCCACGCAGAGCGAGCACACGTGGCAGACTAGCGTAGAGACCATGGTAGATGCGATGGAGGCGCAGCGCCTTTCTTGCGAGACAGAACGGCATCATCGACAGTCAACAATTCAGAACTCCGTTTCATTGCCCTTTGATGAGGCTGTGGCGGCTGAAGACGTAGAAGCTGACCGCAACACTGGCGATGATCGTACCACTCCCCCGTTTCAGGAAGTAAACGGCCCTGTGGAAGTGGAATACGTGCCGGAGTATGACGACCTCACTGCTCGAACTCTGAGACCTGTTCTAGAGCATAATGCACCTGAAAGTCAAGCAGAGGCTCAGGGTGCTGTCGCCATATTCGAACCATCACATGGTGAAGTGTCTTCTAGCCATGAGCTTGATGAACAGGAAGATAGCACGGAACTAAGAGAGGAAGGTTTCTATGCAGAAACGTTCCAGGGTGATTTGTCGTCTGAAGAAGTAGAAAGCGCGGTAGATGAAGCATTGCTACAGGGTAGATCTGCCAGCTCCTACAATGAATACTGTGATAAAATGACCAAATATCTTGACTGCAGTGTGAGTTATGAAGTCAAAAACATTGCTGTAAAGGAACCTTTTGAACGTCCAGCCACACCAGAACCTGTAGACGAAATACATGACGAAGATGACAAAGGTAACACATCAAAAAAGCACTTGGATGATGACAGTGGTGACACGTTTCGACATGTTGACGCCGAGGAGTCGATGAGTTACGATAAAACAGGAATTAAAGAGGGATGCCCTGAAGACGATCGGTACAACTTCTTGCCCGGCTCGGGAAGTCACTCATTCCAAGACCAGCCCCATTCCGAAAGTGCGTCGTCTAGTCCTGGGAGGGCTACTGCCGATGACGTCAAGCTGTACGCCAGCAAATGTGAAGACTATATTCTTCAGATGCATCAGAGTCGCCAGTACGGCGTTGGTATTTCGAATACATCGGATGAAAGCTCTTATCTTCCAGAGGAGGGAATGGACGTGGAAAATGTCAAGCTGTTAGCAAGTCGACTTCAGGAAGGAAATGGAGGCCAACGTGACTTTCCATATGATTTATCCTACGAGCATGAGTACATCGGAGAGGTCAGAGCAGAATACGGTGATCTATATACGCATCAAGAAGTAGAGGAGGAAGCATACGACGACGAGCGTGCTCGTACGCGTGGTAAAAGGAGGCTTAGCCCTATATCAGATGAACGTGGCTCCACGCCAGATTACGATACCCTTGGTGGACGTAGGACGTTTGGAAAAGGTAGTGAAAAAGACGATGCCTCCACCTCCTCTTTAATGGAATTTGAGAGACTTGAAGCTGAGATGGCATCAGGCACAAAATCATCGAGCGTGGGGTCTAGTGATTCGTTCAGCGGTCGTCAGCATCAAATCCGTAACGGTGCAGGCAGTGAGCAAGATAGTGTGTCCGTAAACTCGCTTACTGAATTTGAACGGCTCGAAAAGGAAATAGTAGAAGCTGAAGGTGTCGACAGTCGGCTACGCGGAGAACCTGTTCCAAAACTTGATGAAATTGACGAGGGTCACGAAAGCCAAGCCTCTGACCCAGGGCATGAAGCTACTGTGTGTGATGAGAACGGCATCACTTTATTGCGAGAAGTAGCTACAGACAGTAGTGTTAACGAAGAACAATATGACGGGAAGGCTGACGATGCACAATTAGAGGAAATTCGAACGGCACAAGACGAAGTTGCTTGGTCCAGGACAGAGAGGCACTTTTTGACTACACGCACTGAAAGCGGTCACTCAGTGGACAGCGTTGATAGACAAAGCTCTGCGTCCACTGCAACTCAATTTGACGCCGACTCTCTACGAGACAGGGAAATTGATGATTCTGAATCTAATTTTGGTCCGGACACTCCTGGTTGGACGCAGAAAGAGTGCGCTGACTTGGACTCGTTACACGATTCATTTCACGACTCTGAACGCTATGATTCGCTTCAAGAAGTTTTAAGTAAAGATAAGGATTCGTTGCAACTGAGAGAGCCATCTGCTGATGCTGACTCCCTGCAAGACGATTGTAATGAACTGCAGGATTCCCTGTATGAAACCCGGGACATCGAATGGGACTCGGTTCGAACCGAAGATGATACTTCTCGTAATTGGCACCAATTCTCAAGCCAGATTCGCACAACAGAACTATCTCCAACATTGTCCCGGCCTGCATCTTCGCCACTTGTTGTTCCAGTTGTCGTAGAACGTATTGACACGCTCACATGGGTCGACCAAGACCCGACAAAAGCTTTTATTTCGGATGCAGAGTCGCTGGCTCGACCACAAGAACATCCGCGAAATGATGCGCTTGTCTCAAGCACAGACTCTTTGGAGCCCAGTAGCTCTGCTAATACTCACGCGACGTACCAATGCGACACTGATTCAATGATGTCTAGCCTCAATTCTGCAGAAGAATCAACCATGGTTTCCAGCACGGACACATTAGACCATGAAGCGTTACATTTAGCCAATTTGGGCAAGTCATTGTCTCTTGAGGTTGGTCCGCCAACAGAAGGAGACTTCACAGAGGAACACTTGGATTATGTCACTGTAGATCCTCGTCAAAATAAGCGAACGCTGGCCGTAGGAGACAGATCAACCGACGACATCGAGGAGCACTTTCGGGAGTGCCTGCTACGTTCAGCCGCTTCACCGACAGATGAAGAGCAAGTCGAGGAGCGCCAAATGATTGATGAAAAAGGAAACTTGATTGTTACACGGACTGTGAAACGGCATGTGACATCAGAGCCGCGGCTGCACACACAGACGTTCGCAGGTCCAGACGCTGAGCAGCGAAGCCGCGAGTTTGTCGCTTCGTTCTCTTCCATAGAACCGTCATCAGAAAAGGACGAATGTGAAGGTTTTGATGCAGCCGGTAACGCGGTCCGAGTGACGCAGCACGTGCTGGTGCGGCCCATAGTGAAGACTGTCACGTTTACGGGCCCGGACGCGCAGCTGCAAATGCGGGAGTACATGCGTAACCTGGCTGGCTGCCAGCAATCGTCAGCAGAGAACACGCCGACCTCTGACTCCGGCGTCGGTGCCTGCTCATCACTAGCCAGCCCGCCGCCCTTAGTGCCCGACCCCCCCGCAGCAGCGCCCTCGTCTGCTTGTCCTGGGCTTCAACGCTTGTCAGGTAGATGGAGACAAGACGTCCCCTGTCCAATGACCTTGAGTTTGTGACCCCTCCACCTTCCTTTGACCTCTTGTCCTTTTGAGTAGGCTGGCAGGAACTGCACTGGTGTTGATGAAGTGTGTGTGTGGGCTTCTTGGCTTATTGTTTGAGCTCCTTCCCAGATAGATTGTCTTTCGTTGTCTGTTTTATATTTTTTATGTATATTTTACTCGTTTTGTTACGTTGGCATACATGTGCTTTCAAAGAGAAAAAGGGGCACCAAAGATTGGTGATCGGCAGATAACGGTCTGACTTGCTTTGTTTTAAATATTGGCACATAAGCCTAATCTGCATGTTTCATACATATTGCCCTCAAAGTTTCAACTAATCATGATTAGTTTAATTAGAAATAGGCACTTTGAACTTGACTGCTTTACGAGTTTCTTCCCATTTAGTGCACCTTTTTCTTAAATGTGTGTGATTGCTGTAGCCTGCTATGACAGTGACATTGGCCTATTATTTGTGGTTTTTGTACAACATATTATTCTATTGCCCAACCGATACTGTAATAAACAACTATGACCTGACCATTATTTTTCTTTAAGGCGGGGACCATTTGATGGAAGCAGAGTCAGCTTTGGATGACTCTTCACGACCAGTCACTGCTACTCGGTGAGGCACCCTTGTGCACCTGTGG
Organism: Dermacentor silvarum; assembly: GCF_013339745.2. Classification (NCBI taxonomy): domain Eukaryota; kingdom Metazoa; phylum Arthropoda; class Arachnida; order Ixodida; family Ixodidae; genus Dermacentor; species Dermacentor silvarum. The sequence goes on from NC_051154.1 coordinate 112,703,659, forward strand.
AAATTATTTTTTTTATGATACCGTCAGGACGGACGAGACGTTCTTTCATGGTTTTAGCTATGCAAGTGTAATTTTATGACGTCTTGCGTTAGTGTGATCGATCAAAAAAGGAGAGAACGAAAACTAGCTTCAACGTGTAAAAATAATTAATATAAAGATTGCATGTCTCTCCCGATCACAGTGGCAGCATTCCGCGCTCGTTTTCGCTCATGTCTGTATATCTAACGTGAAGTGAAAGACTCATTACACACAGGCAGGCGACCTTATTGACTTCCCTTATGATTTCGTTGGCTTCAACAGCATTGCTTTCAACACGGAAATATAAAATTGTTGCCTGTGATAGTATTCTAGCCATTCGTTCCATTGGAAAAGCGAACACCTCATGCTGCCTCTCGTTTCACCACGTCTTGGAAAGTTGAAATTGCACAACTTCCAAGACTATATAGGTGCGCCGGAACACAGCGCGCATGATGCCACCGGCCATCTCGGCTCGTCCTTAGCATGTGCACCCGCCACAGATTACCTCCAAGATACGGCGCGTAGGCACTTAGCCGCGTGGACCGCTATGCACAGCCATGGTCAGGCTAGAGAAGGAGACACACGCTCAACTTCCCCTTCCCCCCTTCCTATAGCGCGTGCGCGCCTGATCACATGACCTCCAACATTGGGTGTGCGGGAAGATGGCACGCATCAATCGATCAACCTTTTCGTCTCACCCTCACCCCCACAGCATACGGCGCGCAGTGCGCGATATGATCTTATCGCACTTGGACTTTATACGGAACATTACGGCAAAGGCGAAAATTCACCTGGAGTGTCCTTAAATAGTTATCGCAAAAAAAGAAAACTTGAGAGAAATCGGGGTTTTTGTTGTCAGCAGCCCAAAGTACGGGATTATCCTGGTAACGTCACAAGCGACAAGCACAGGCAGTGACCTCCTTTCGGACACAAACGTTTTATTGAAACAATCGAAATCACTCACAGTAACATAGTGGGTGTTTCTGCGAAGAAATTGCAATACGTGCCGTAAGTTGATTAGTTAAAACTTAGTGATTTCTTAATTAGCCGATTGTACATTTTGATTTATCATGCAAGTAATACTCACCTCGTTGAGTAGACCAGCTCATGGACTAGAATTGTGCTATCTGCCACAGGCAATTTTTAAAAACGTTTGAGTGTTCGCTGATACACCCGGTATATCTATACAAATCCTCGTTCACGATCATCATTTGCACTTCTTTAAGAAACCACAAAAGCAGAAACAACAAATAAAGACGTGCAAAGGTAATCTCTTGTTTACGTGGTTTTAACAAAAGGGGGGGGGGGAATAAGCACAAACAGTAGTGCACACGTGCATGCTTCACACGTGGGATGCTTTCCTTATACAGTGTAGGCCGCTTATAACGTAAATCGCCAGAGTCGCAAATATCCGCACTATAACCAAAACAACAATTTTTAAGGCCCGCACATATGCAAAACATGTGCACCGAGCCGCCACGTGTATGCGACAGTCGAGGAATGCCGCTAGAACGTTTGCATTCAATTTACAGTCGAATCTCGTTAATTCGAACTTCCGTTTTATTCAAACTGACGCTGCGGTCCCGTCAAAGTTATGTGTATTCCAATGGGCAAAAACGCCCGGTAATTCGAACATACCACGCACCGACAATGCTCTCGGCAGCGCGCCAAATCACGCGGCGGCGCCTCCAACCGCCATTGCTCCGGCACCGCCGTAGAGTAAAAACTTAGGAGAGCCCCCTTAATGTCGCGCGCAAACCAAAAAAAGATGCGGCGGAGATTTCACCCTCTTTCACATGGCAAGGTCGCCGATTCTGCGTTGCGCTGGAACTTGCGTGTACGTACCGACGTCTCAGCCCCGCTACCGTAGCCACGCGTAGAAAATGGCAGTGAACCCTTCTCCTTTATGCTTCTTCTACTTTCTAGTCACGTGTTGACCTTGCACGCTGCGGCTGTGCGGCTGCGGCGCAGAGGGAAGCAGCGGCGCTGTCCCAGTCCGGCCAACGAAACTGCCCATGCTGGCAAACGCCCGCTTTTCGATAACGGCACAAAGTGAAACTTCAGGGAGCTGACGCCGGGCCGGCGGGAGCGGCTGCACGGCGGCAGGCGCGCACGGTGACAGTCGAAGATGAGGGAGTTGAGAGGGAGGGCGAGGGGAGCCACCGAAGCGGCGGAGTTGCCGAGGCCAAATCCGCTTCCCTGCAGCCCTCCTCCTTCACCTTCCACGGTCTCCGCGTGCGCCCGTTCCGTCGCCGTGCTGGCGCCGCCCGCTCCCTGAAGTTTCGTTTACTGCCGTTATCGTCGGCCGGCGTGGGCAGTTTCGGCAGTTTCGTGGCCCTCGCTCGCTATGCGCTTGCGCGCCGCGATATTTCACGACTCGCACCGATCATGCATCGTGCTAAGGTGCACGAATAATTTCGGTGCCCGTTTGAGGGGTGCGTTCGCCGTCTCAGCTGACTTCGATATTCCCAGGCAGCCGCACTGTAACCGGTATTTCGTCCCCTGCAACTTCACTATAAGCGATACGCGCTTATATAGAGTGCTATGGGAAAATTAACGGGACTCTGAAAAGACCATATTATATCCGGTCCTGCACTATAAGCGGTTACGTTATAAGTGGTCTATACTGTGCTAGAAGCTCTTGTTGCGTACATTGTCATTTGCATTTTAAGCATTTCTGTGTCCATCCTAGGCCTGCCAGGCCTTTGAACGTACCTTAGTTGGGAAAATGTCCTCCCGCAGCGACCGTACGGGATGCACAGCAACGTTAGCACTGCGTTCGCTTGGGCTAGCGGGCGGTTTGTCCTGCCAAAGTAGGCCAGCACGTAAATGCTGTTCTAGGAGATATTGTTTAATCCTTTCGAGATGCTGAACTACGTCACTTACGTATTTCAGCAGAGGGACGTAGTCACGGAATGATTTACTGAGCTGGTTTTCCTGACAAGGATGCAAAACCGCGCTGAGTTGCCATACAGTAGGCTGATTGCCTTCTTTATCATTGGCATTTCGCTGCAATGTCCGGGCCCACTGCTGCGCAATGTCCTGCTGGTGTCCTGCAGAAATCGAGCGCCGTTGGACGTGCTACGATTGATGGAAAGCGGCGGCAGCTCCAGCGGTACAAAAAAATCAACGCATATCCACGACGTGAATGATGATGAGTGGGCGAAGCACCGGGGGATCATTCGGGTAAACCAGAGCTACGGACGAGAGAGAAAGAGAGCGTCCGTCGGGAACGAACGCCCTTGTGCACCGCAGCGCCCCTAGCTACGGACGAGAGAGAGAGCGCGCGCGTCGGGAACGAACGCCCTTGTGCACCGCAGCGCCCCTAGCTACGGACGAGAGAGAGAGAGCGCGCGTCGGGAACGAGAGAGAAAGAGAGCACAGCTGCGCCTCTAGCGAGAGCGCCGAGTACTAGCGTCGACATAAACGTTACATGATTACCGTATTTGCGCGTAAATAACGTGACCGCAAATATGACGCGAGGGGGGACTTTCGGTCTCCTAAAAAAAAATACGCACATCCAACGCACATGTTGGAATTCATGTGAAGTGGTTAATATATATATATATATATATATATATATATGCTATACATCATAGGCTACACCTACTGTTGCATATGATGAAAATATGCACAATTGTACGCGTCGCCGTCAGCTGTATAGCATATACTAACCGCTTCACATGAATTCCAGCATGTGCGTTGGATGTGCGTATTTATTTTTCCAAACGTCAAATTGTGTCTTGCCTGAACCAAAGTGTGACAACCGAACAAATACATGAACGAACACGATCGGCTCGTTTCCTAGCTCATAACTGCTGTTTGCAATAAAATTATGGTAATTGTAGTGTGGTGCAGCATCAACATCGCGGGACCCCTTAACGCCAAGAAACGTAGGGCCAACTGTGTACTCACGCCTAGCCTGGCGCGCTAGAAGCTTGATGTTCACTTTCATGTGCGTGTAGGTTGTGACGCAGCGGGCAGTTTGATGATGAGCCGCCGTCAGATTTTATGCAACGCCTTCAAATCAGAGTGTCGAAGCAGAATCGAATCGCGAACCCGGCAAGTAAAAATAATTCTTGCGTGAACGGCAGCTCAATAGTAATGTTATATTTGACATCCCCCCCCTCACTAACCAAACCCGCAGAACAGTTAAGATAAACTTGAACATGACTGGTTGGTCTTATGCAATGTGTTATTTGCATTATTCTGATTTTTGGTTATTTTTTCAGTAGTGCGACGGAAGTTATATTTACTGGGAACATGTCTCGCAAGTCAGACCGTGCTCACAGTCGGCTTTTGTTAATGGTTATTTTTATTGCGATCGCAATTATATGGACACTCCAAGCGGATTTCAGATTTTCTGCCGTCGACGCCGTCGCCGTGAGGTTCCGTATAACGTCGTCGCGCGCCGTATGCTGTATGTGCGAGTGAAAGCGCGTGAGGGACACGCGCTTTCACGGAGAGCGATAGCACGGCAGAGCAAATGCGACGTCTACGTCGCGAGAAAGGCCGTGAGGGGATGGAAGCGACGGAGGGGGGGGGCGCCGTTGTGCTCTGGAATTAACTGCGCATTTAGCGACCCGGCGCAAGGGGATCTGGCGATTCAATCTCGCGCGCGAAAGGAGGAAATTGGGAAGGCAGCGCGGGAGGGAGGGAGTGCCGCTTCTACTCTGCCAGTAAGAGCGTACTTGTACGTTGCGCGGCTGCGGGCTGTCGCGCGCACTATATCTTGAAAGCAATCTCCACATTGCTCTTACCTTTGTATGCGCTGGGCTTTCGCCGCTCAGTTTCCGTTGAAGCGATAGCCGCACGAACCTTGGCTGGCTGCCGCCACGCTTGCTCACGCCAGCGTTTTGACAGTGATTGCCTGCGGTTATCGAGTGTGATCTATTCATGTTTGCTTGTGCGGGCTGACACCATGCTTGTTAATTTAGTTAGTAAGCGAATGTGTCCAAGTTTAAGCAGCCAATAAAACTACTATCCTTACTCTGTATAGCTCTCTACTAATTTGCTATTACAATTGATGCTTCGCCTTTCGGGCGAAACTGCGACTTTTTTAAATGCATTCTTTTCTGCCCTCCTGACGGGTTTGCACCAGCCGCGCCACAGTAATGGCCGGGATCGGCTATTTTGCGCGACGTGTGCTAATGAGGGATTGGATGCATATTTTACAGTCGATGGGCATATATGACGCGCTGCGCGCTCTGCTTTTCGCAGCGTCATCACGACGCGCACCACGCGCACCGTGGGTCCCGACGGCAGAGAGCAGCTGGTGACAACCACGACCGAGGAGGGGGCTGGAGGCGACGATCCGGAGCTGCGCATGCGCCGCAGCATGCAAGGGGTCCTGGACAACTTCATGGCTGACCCGTCTGCGCCTCCGCCGCATTCGGACGAAGAAGAGTGAAGTCCCCGCCGGCGTGCCGCACATCTTCGCTCTCTGTAACCCCGTAGCACACATCGTACAGAAAGTCTTGTTTTGCACACGGGCCGCCGCTTCGCAGAATCGCGTTCCCCAGTATATCTCGTGGCCGACTCTCCTGCCGCATTCGGTCTAATGTGCTTTCTTCTGATGCGGAAAGAACGGACCGCTCGCCCCGATATATTCGCTTGTAGGCCGGTTGTCACTGCCTCCGGGGACAATGCTGTGGGACAGCGTCACGTGTACCTCTTCTCATCGCTTGTCGCGCCGTGGCTCGACGACGTCTCACTATTGGCGTTTGACTCATCGATACGAACTCAATTATTGATTTAGTGTTTGCCACTCTTTGATGTCGGTATTCATGGACATGGTTGGCGCTGTCTCTTGGAGCCTCGCAGCGTCTTACGTTTGTGTCGCATTAGGAATGCGAAGCGCCGTCTCGAAGCAGTGCAGTATGTTAGACGTCACCCTACTACGTGCACCTCATCATTCTTTTCTCGCCGGGGTGGGGCGATCATGTTCTGTCGTTGTGGTGGTTTAGGTTTTCAGCACTGACCTGCGCTTAGGGCTGTTACGCGCTTGACCCTTCGCGCAATTTTTTTTTTTTGTTCCTGGTGCGTCGTGTATGTAAAAATTAAGGCGAACGGGCACCGTGCGCGCCGTGGGTTTCCCGCGTCTGGCGCTCATTATGTGCAGCACGGCGAGCTCTGGTGCACGTGGCGACGCTAGTTCAGCGCTTTTAAGGCACAGAAGTGCAGTCTGGCGGCTTTTCATGGCCTTGTGAAACGCCGCGTGCAGTTCACGCTTGAGCGATAGGGGATTTACCACACTGTTTATGTAATCTCACGTGCATGTTCTTGGCTTTCAATAAAACGCATTTTGGCTTACGTCCGCCATCCCATGTTTCATTTTTTCTCATCTTGTGGATAACGGGGATCGTTGCCTTGGACGATAATCGCGTATGTCGGGGCACCTTGAGCCTGATAGTTGTTTTTGCCACCACGGACGCACAGCGCCCGTCCTAACGCTACAGCCAACTGTAGGAAAAGGTGTACGGATGTAGGCACCATCGTCCCGTCGAGATGCGTCAAGATGAACATACATAAAGGACCCCTGAAACTCTTTAACTAATAATAGAATGACCTTACTATTAAAGGACGTCGTCTCACGAATATCATGCCGCAAGAAGTTTTCTAATCATTCAACTATAAGTACAGTTATCGCACCGATACCCGGCTTTCACTCACTTTTGTCTCCGCTAGTGCGCTGCAAGCTACATAGCGGAGAAGAGAAGAGAGCAAAGCCCCGACCAAACGTTGAATGTCGCGGCGCCGAAAGGGCTCGTCGCGGCACCCCGTAGCAACCGCGGTAGACTACGCTACGTGCTGTGCAAGGATTATTTTTCTGCCTTTTTGAGGTCGCATATATATATATATATATATATATATATATACTGACCCTTTTCGCGGAACAATTTGTTCTCGAGAAACGAGATGGCGCTATCGCCGGCGCGTCATACGTTGCCTCAGCGAAAGCGCACGAATACGAAATCATCACCGCTTCTGCCGTGTTTCAGTGCCATCAGCTGTCGGAAATGCAACTGGGTTTTCGATCACGCACTGTTTTCCATTCATGCTGCGAAATGTGGAGCGGTGGATTGAAGACGTGCAGTAGTTCGCTGAAAAAATAGTGACTGGCAATTAAGGAATAGAATGAATATGTGTGACCAAGTTCACGGACCGTTGCTATACACGGACAGCCTCTGTTGCTGGCCCTTCCCAATGTACGACTTTCCTCGTTGATTAAAAAAAGTCACTTATCCGCTTGAGGTGAAACGGGTTCGGGAAGGGATATTCCCCGAAGTACACAAAGAAGACACATGCAAGATATGCAAACAGGAAACAGCTACACTAAACACATGCTATGGGAGTGTAACGCCCAACACAAAAATTAAACTCCGAGACCCTATCGCTGAGGCGGGCCGCCGCTCTGCGCAGCTCCGACCTCGGCGACCAACTATGGGCTGTCCAGCAGGCCCGCGAAGCGGCGCCGAGACAAGATCTCGACGTCCCGTCGTGGGAGACCTGAGCCCGGGTCGTCAAAACTGCAGGACAATTCAATAAAGTTCTTACCATCCATTCATCCACTTATCCGCTAGCCACTCCTGCATGCCGCTGTGCACGCAACGAGAGAGCCGTGACAATGGCCGGAACAAGGTAAGAGTGCTTTTAACCGAATGCCTTGATTACTTAAGCGAATAAAGAATACGGACGCTAAACTGATTTTGTCAACGAGATTGGTATTTCGTTCTGGTCCGGAGCTGTAATCGGTGCGCGTAAAAACGCCGTTTAGCCTCAGTTCTGGCTTTTCTGGACATTTGGGTTGTCTTCCCTGCAACATAAACTAGACAACTAGACTTAACCAAAAACCACTGACACATTTTCGATACGCGTATTTTTGGCAGACTGACACGTACACGCGAAAGAGCGCGAACAGCGTTTGCTTGTCGGTGTTGCTCACCGACGAAGGCAAAGCACATGGCGTAATGGTTCGTGCGTATGAACGTGCATGAGGCTACGTCGCTGACATATAATGAGCAGGAGCTTGAAGATTCTCTAACGCATTTCACATTGCTTTGTTTCAAAGTAGCGTATGCCGCGTCTCCGGAAAACTGCATCGGGCGGCCATCCTTTCTTAGAATATCGGGATAACCGTATTAAACATGCGACCTTACGCAAAAATATTGACTTGTGCTTCCCACGGGCCACGGATAAACAGCATTCCTTGCATTGTTCCATCTCAGATGTTCGGGACGATGGATTAACATTGCTCTGGTACGCCCTGGTCTCTAATTTTGCAAGATGAATCGTAGGTGTAGAGTGCCGGCGTGGATATGGGAAACGCTGATAGACAAGCTTACAATGCAGGAGTTGACTGCATCAGCTGCGTTCTTCCATTTCCACAGCCTGTCGCCAGTGCTGGCACATGGCTCGGCGTAGAGGCACCAACTAGGGTTCATCGATGTCCTCCTCTCCCGCTGCTCCGGTGGAAGAGGTGCGCATTGAGGCACCTTAGCACCAACAGGCCCGCCCATGCAAGCTTCCGCAGTGCAAAGTGCGACAGCGTATTTTTCGAGACGCGCTCGTCGCTCGCACGCAAATACAAGGAAACAAAAACTTTCAGCGCTAAACGCGCAGGTTATAAATGGGAAATAATAAAATGTACGTGTGACAGAAATGTTTACATGGAGTAATCGCTGCAATATAGTTAATTAAATCGACGCGATATAATGTTCACCATACAGTATAAGCAAGGAGTACATGTGCAATGAATGAAGTAGTACTTACTCGGGCTCTCATTGTGCACAGTTAAGAATGCACGTAAGCAGCTTGTCTTCCGTTTTTCTTTCTTTTTTTTTAGTTATTGATGTAACGGCGCACCGGACATGTCATATATGAGATCGCATACCCTTTGCATGCCTTTTGCGTCGCTCGAAAACAGGTCAAACAAAGGCTACAGAGATGCCTGTGGCTTTGATCAACGGAGGCAAACGGCACAGCATCGTACAAAAAAAAAAAAAAAAAGACACTATGTTGTTTCGACGAACAGCATTAGCGTCACGCGGGATGTATATCCGACGCGCGTTTGCAATCGCCGAGCTAAATAGCACTGAACATTGTTTTGCAATGCAAACTTGTTTTAGAAGTTTGACACTGACATCTGCTCGGCAATCAACCATTTCGACCACTTACCTTAGATCCGAAGTGCGCGTGGCAACAGAAGGCTCGGCGCAAGCTTTAGTTGCGATGCTATACGCCTTTTGCAGCTGCCGTCCGGTTGGATCTGTAGGAGCGCAAAAGTCCATTAGCGTGTTCTTGTCGATTCGTGGCAGCACAGTGGGGTCCGCTGACTACTCGCCGCTGGACGTCAAGGGCCATTGCTCCGTTTTGGCCTGAAAGCTCCGGCAAGGACTATCGCCCAGCCCGACCTATCTTAATGCGGGCGCTAGCAGACGCCGTGCGTCTGCGCACAAGTGACGCGCCCACTGTTGTCGGAGCTCAAAGCATTATTAATATCACCTATTAGAGCGCAGCTCTTAGGATACGGCCACGCTAGCGGCAAGAACACGCGTCAAAAACGCACGGCAACGCGTCATGCCGCGCGCGGCAAACGCGGCAGGAATCGGGGGTTTTGCGGCGTGCCGCGCGAAATGGCTTCGAGACCCATTTCTGCTGCAAATGCCGCGTGCCGCGAGATGAACCAGTCAAGAGCGACGAGGGTGACGTCACGGAGTCATCACAACCGGACCACCGCCGGTCCGCGCCGGGTTTTCAATCGACGATCGTCGTCTCTCGCATTAAACAACGAGCGCTCGCGGTGTTGCTCGCGCGTTCGGAGAGCGCGGGAGATCTGCCGCGCGGCAACTTGCCGCCCGCGGCATGACGCGCGCGTTTTTTGCCGCTAGCGTGGCCGTACCTTTTAGGCGCCCCGTTCCTGCGGCGAGCGTCGGCGTCGTTCTCGTAACTGAGCGAACGAGCGCAGCGGATGAAAGCGAACGCGGAGCGCAGCGGGGGATGAAAAAAAAAACGGCGAGAGCGAGGAGGAAGGCGCAGCCGGAGGGTGCACCGGAAGCATGAGGCGGAAAGCGGAGGGGGGAGGTATGGCGAAAGCGTGAGAAGAAAAGCGTAGTGCCACGGCGGTGGCTATAGACCTTTTCACAAACCAACGTTTGAGTAGCGCCATTGCCCGACACGGGCGACGTCTAACGTCAGCACATGTTATGCCGCCATATTGGACTGTGAGCCTTGCGAGAGCAGGCCGGCCGCATTTCGGTTGTGTGATCTTCGCCGAGCATTATTTCGATTGTTTTCTGCCGCTTCGCTTCTGTCGTGCCGCTTGACTTGTTACATGTTTCACGTGCTCGCGTGAGCGCTCATGTGTGAAGTGCAATTGGAATAGGGGCAGCCAGTGGATCTGGCGTTTCCTCGTCGGTAGCGGCGGCAGCTGCGTCTGCTTCGTCGAGACCTGGCGTGCTAATCAGCGGTATTCTAAGTGCGAAGCACTTTAGGGGCCCGGGCGTCCGTCGTGCGCGATCACGCCCGGGCTGTAGCGCTATACTCCAGCAACGGCGCATCACTGCTTCGCACTTCCCCAGGTTTCACGTTAGTGGAGCTGCATTTCTTACCGTGTTCTTTGCTGCCTCCGAATGTAAGCATTTTTTTTTTCATTGTTATTGCTGGGCACATGTGACTGTAGTCGCCGATTGAATCTGATCACCATTACGTTTCGCGGTTGAGGGTTACCTCATTTAGCGAAAGCAGGCGCGTACGTAGCTGTTGGGAAATGCTTAGAACCAGGCGCCGGCAGCCCGCCGACTCATGTCAGTGGTTGGTAGATATGCGGTGGTTACTTCATACGCTTCCGACGCAACTTAACAGCTGAGTCATGCAAAATTTATTGAATCTGGTGCAGTGCTGGATGCTTATAACCAAATGTCAAAGCAGAAGCGTAGCGCTCGAGCAGCGCGGTACCTGTGGCGAACTGATACAGCCCAGGTGCTAGATTTCGAAATTACCTTTATGTGGAGGGCCGCGCAGGGCGCGTGTGAACGCAGAGACAATGTTTTGGGGTACACAGGGGCTGCATACATCTTCCATAGGGCACGATTTTGCAGATCGTTGCGAAGTGTATTTACCGACTAGTTCTCTTGCAGAATGCTTTAATTTGTCTCATACCGGTGTCACACTGCCACTTTTGATCGCGATCGAGCCAGATCTGGATCGGAATGTTCGACCACGATTAGCTCCCTTCCGCAGATTGAGCAAAGAAGCCAATCGCGACCGAGAAATCACGATCAAAAGTGCGCCGTGTGACCCCCGTATTAGGCACTGGAATAAAGTCGTGTTTGAAACTAACAAATGTAGCCTCTGCCACTACATACGAGAAAACATTGCATCGAAGAGCTGACAATTCTCGCAACCTATTGGGAAATGTGCCGAAAAGGGCTTACCAAAATGCATTATTTAAATGATATGTGCATTGGTTCACATTAGACTGAAATGCTAAGTCCTCGGGTGATGCAGGAAAGTGGTCAAGCGTGAACGTACCACATCGGCAGTGGTCTCGAGCAATGTTGTGTTGTGGACACACTATAGTCCCCAAAATCTATATTTTCCGCTGGTTGTTTGTGCATCCATAAACTGCACAATGCTGGCCTGTAGCCTTTTGATGAGTATATGCCGTTATTTTCGAGCGTTAGTCATTCGTGACAAAAATAAACGGAAACATCGAAGGAAAGCTGCCATTCCGCAACGCAAGCGCAAGGCAAGCTCACAGTCCAGACCAAACAGGTAACACTGACGCATACTCTCCACGCCACACTATCGGAAGCGCCCTCGTGAAAACGTCTATTGACCCTTTTCGTGGAGCAGTTTGTTTTAGAGAAACGAGGTGGCGCTCACGGCAGCCGCCGTATGGCGCGCCGCCGTGAAGAGGAAACGGCTGAACACCTCATACTTTTCTGTAAAGGGCTTAACCCTACAGTGCAAAGCAATGGGGCTGGTTTTTTTCAAAGCATTGGGGTTTAGGGACAGTGAAGGCAAAATAGACTTTAAACGGGTAGAAATAACTAAGCGGAGGTTGTCTGATTGGTGGCTAAAATCAAGGCAGGGGTGAAATTTCACCCACCACAAAGTACAAAATATGTTAATAGTCATGGCTAGGTGGCGTATGCCACCGCCCGATTTAAAGAGTTCAGCCTCATCCATTCATCCATGGATCCATCCATCCATCCATACCTCTCCTCAGCGACCGCGCACGAATACGAAACCAGTATACCACTTCTGTGCTATCAGCTGTCTGAAATGTAACTGAGTTTTCGCTAACACACTGTGCTCCAATCATGCCAAATTGAATCATGTGGATTGAAGACGTGTGCAGTAGTTGGCTGCAAAAATAGTGACTGGCATGTTAAGGAATAGGATGAATCTGTGTGGCCAAGTTCGCGGACCACTGCTGCAACTGTCCGAACGTGTTACCGTCACTTCGTGATGTACAGTCAACCACAAAAGTTTGCGGACCACGCGAGCGCGTGGCCAAGAGCCTCTTCGCGACACTTCCGCTACGTCACCAGCGATCGACAGCAGCGCTACGTTGAAGACGCATCCCTCCTTAAATCTATGGCCTGTCTATTTTCGCACTGTGCGCAAATATTTTCTACCTATCTCTTTCAACGTGACGCGCTCTTTGTTAGCCAGGGCTACTTGCTTATATTTTGAGAGCAGAATATCAGTACAAGTAATCAGACAGCGTATTCTTCGGCTGTTATCAGTTCTATTTTCGCGTAGCCACGCTGTTTTTTTTTTTTTTTTCGTGAGTGCGTGAGTGAGCGGTGAGGCAGCCATGGGACACAGATGCTTAGTCAGTAGGCAGAATTTTTCCGTTCCTCCCCCATCGCTAAGTGACAGTAGCGGCCGGGATTTGATCGCCTGCGCCCAGGTTTTGCTGCGCAAAGCCCGAACCACCGCGCTGCTATAGTGGTTACATCTAGAAAAATAAGAAATAATCGGGTGCGATGACTCTTTTTATAACCCTTTGCGACACGGCGTCCTCGTTTGGGGACTCGAACTTCGGAGGCGCGTCCCACGCCACGTGTTTCTTCAAATGACCTAAAACTCAGTGTGCACATTCGTGTCCGCTTCCTGATGGGACAACTAGCGGTCAGTTAACTTCATGTAGCGAACATGAGTCGTTCTTGTAGCTGGCTGTCTGAGAGGCAGGGCTTCTGTGCTGCTACGAAAGACTGCAGGCCAAGCTCACTCAGCCTTCTTCTTACAGTCTCAGACGATACCGTGAGCGAGAGTGCTTCTCGGATATCCTCTGCACTTTGAAAAGGATCAGCCACGATGGCGGCCGTAATCAGGCGGTCCTCTTCCTCAGTCGTGGCCCTTGGACGCCCACTGCGCTCCATATCTGTGAATCTGTCATCGTCGCGGAAAGCTTGAATAATCCTATTCACGGCAGTCCGGCTCCTGTTGGTTCGGCGGCAGATTTCGCGCTGAGGTATTCCCTCTATAAATAAACGCACAATGTGCCTTCTTTCGTCAAGTGGAACACGCAGCGGCATCTTTCCAAATAGGCAATCACCACGTGGCCTGAAGCAAGTCTACTACGTTTTCAGCGACTGATGCGAAGATGCGCCTATGTGTGAAAGAAAATTTTCTATGCATCCGCTTTTTCTTTATTTTTGATGACAGTGAAACACCTCCCTACCCTTTCTCTCAAGACGCAGAAGCAGCAACACTCATTGGACCAAGATGCTGCCAACCAAAGTGCGCCAGTAAACGTCGCGTAAAAAAATCGTCGCAGCGCTTCGTGAAACTTATCTACCCACTGGCACACCAGTCGACAAAGGTTGCAGTGATCGCTCCGATACTGCTATCAAGCCAGATATGTGGCGGTCTTATCGCAGACAGCGCTCTGCGTCAACACAACGAACTAACAATGTCATGCACGGGAATAAAAAATTAAAAGGCAGGCGAGTACCAAGAGGGCTCATATCCGGGAGAGCGCCCCTGTCGCCGCTAGGTGGCGTACCGCTAGGTGGCGCGGATAGGCAGTCTGGCACGCGCTCGCGTGGTCCGCAAACTTTTGTGGTTGACTGTACGGCTTTCCTCGAGGATACAGAAATTTGCTTATCCGCCAGCCTTGTATTGCTAACCTTCAAAGAAAGGGCTTCATCCCGAGAACATCGGCAAGAGTGAGTACCACTCGTTAAACAACGACAAAGGGGGTAGCGCCGCTTCCTGTCATAGTAAGTTTCGCGCACGTTATCTATACACATCTGTCCCAAATGGCAGCAAACATACGCCCACTCTATCGCCGACGTATCAAGAATAAGTGAATGGGCACACACTTGGAATATATGCGCCCTATATACGCACAATAAATGACGGACTACACCGATGGCGCACGAATGGTCGAAGCTGAATGTTTCGTGATGGTCCACAAGAGTAAGCGAGTTACTTGCTGTAGTATATATTTGCTACAAGGTATTACAATGTACAAAACAGCTACGTTTCAAGCCTTCTGTGCAGCAAGAACAAATCTATCGGAACTGAGCACACCAGCGAGCGATTAGGCAGAAAATAATCAGTTAGTGGCCGCACCGAGCAACTTCACTGAGTCAGAAACTGACAAGCCACTGCTTCAAAATATTTGCCGAATAAAGAACAAAGAACAAAACACACTAATCCTGACTGAATTCATGAGCGGAATGTTTGGATAGCTTGGAATACATATTTAGCCCCGCTTTTAGAACAAGCACCATTTACGCTGCTTGCGCCGCTTAATCAGCCCCGAAAGCGTTTTTGCATGTTCCCTGAAGCTGTGATCAAAGCTTCGTGTCGTCCACGTAGTCACCGTCTACGATATCTCCGAAAACAGAGGTTTTCTAAGCCGCGCCGGCGTCATACACTTTCATTGTAAACAGGGAGGCAACGGAGGCAGTTGAGGCAAGCAATGGACGCGTCACCACGTGATCAAACATAGCAGCGCCCACGGGACCGCCGCGAAAAGGGTCAATACGAGATGGCGCCAAAGTAGCGTGCGTCGTCTGGGAGGTCTGTCGGCGGCAGCTGCTGTGAATCGCGCCCACGCGTCACTCACTCGCTGCTTCTCGCGATCTCCCGATTAGCGAGGCAGTCGCGCCACACTTCGCCCCGTTTGCAACGTGCCGCACGAGACAGATTGCCCGCACCAGTGAATTTATATATCGCGAAATGAAAACACGTATAGAGCTGCGCTGAAATTTCGCATTAGGGAGTACCGTAATCGTCGGTGAATTCTTTTAGTGACCCTTTCTACAGAGGAGTTTATACATTTTTTAAAGATAAGAAACTACACAGATACGACGCACCGTGGGAATCAATGTTCGCATTTTGCAGGCAGCTGGCTATCTAGCATCGTTTGGGCTTTCGCAAATTGTTACTTATTGGAGCAACATGTCCATGTAAGGCGATCGAAACTGAGTGCCGATAGTGTACGTGTATGGGATGACAACGGCTATATATAGGCAATGGCATGACGAAGACGATTGTTTGACAGACTACGATAGTATGCATGCGACGAAGACGGCAGCATGACGACTTCAAACGTTCAAACGCCGCTGCAGTGCGGCTCTCACAATAAATTACACAGTTCATACACCCCATTATTCTCATCCTAGGAAGACGTCTTTCATCGACTTAAACTAGAGCTTACGTCGCCTTCAAACTTTTTTATTACGCATCCCTGCTTGGGCAGTGGGGATTGTCTTTCGGGCCTCGCCGTCCAAAACATGTTTCACCTTCTGCCGCTTGCATCAGCCGCTTGCATCATCTCACGTTCTTTGGGGTCGTCTAACCATGTTTCGAAAAACACAAGCGTTGCTTAATATCATTTACAGATACCTAATAGATAACCCTTAAAATGAGGCTTATTATGCAGACTGTTATATTAGTTATGACCACAAGATCGACGGCGATCTAAACCTTCGGTTGCCACAATGAAAACTTCACCGAACAGAGCCTCCTAACCCTATAGGCAGTTTTGTCTCACCGAAACTGTAGAATTATGGTTCAGCAGATATGGTTGTATCAAGAAAGCAAATACATCCTTTTCATTAGAATAAATTATTAAATCAATCCTTGTTCAACAACATGAGCAAGTATTTTTGGTAGCGCTCCCTGCTTGGGTAATTTCTTTTAAATAAAAGTCGCAGTTTCCCCCGAAAGGCGAACCATCGTCTGCAAAAGCAAATTAGTAGGCAGCTATACGAAGTAAGTGTATAGTAGTTGTATCCAGGGTTTTCGTTTCGTCCCACAGAAAAAAGTTCCGTTCCGTTTTCGTTCCGGTGCAAAAAAAAAAAAAAAAGAAACGTTCCGTAACGGTTCATAACGTTTTTTTTTTTCAATAAGAAAAACGAACAAACATACTTAATATTAAAAGTATCTTAAAAACAGCAAACAAAACTGAACTAATACATAAAAATGCAATAATAATTGTTGGGGTTTTACGTCCCAAAGCCACGATGTGACTATGAGGGAAGTCGCAAAAAGTTTCGAAGCAAGGACACAACAAAAACTTGGTATTTATTTTTCCTCAAGTTTGAATCCCGAATTTTCGTCAAGGGGGGGCACACGATTTCAGAAGCAGCAGGTCATCAAGTGTACTCGCCGATAAGCGAGACCGCTGCTCTGACAAAACGAACTTGAGTGCCGAAAATGCCCTCTCAACGCTGACTTGTGTGGCTGGCACACCAAGGGCCACTTGTGCTAACATGTACAGCTCCGGTTGCCGCTCTTTGAGCTCGTCCCAAAATTTCAACACATTCATGCTTCTTGGAAGGCGCGGCTCCTTGTCCAGCATTTCCAGTAAGAGGGAGATGTCCGTTGATCCTGGCTCACTTGTCAAATGCGATTGGGCGCCAGCCTCAGCTTCCTTCGTTTTCAGAAATGGCTCAAGGGCATCTTCTGGTTCCTCTGAAGTTGGCGCAGCGGTGCTCTCTGGAATGCAGCTGCTACACTGGTTCTGATGAAGGCCTGTAATACGCTTCCAGGTTTTGCACAGATGCATTCTCGCTCGATATTTTTGATCAGGCGTCAGAAGAAGGCGATAGCGGTGGTCCATGTACAGTGCAGCACAAAAGATATCCGTACTGCAGAGATTTCCCTCTCGTTTCCTCATTGACTGAACGAGGGCCTGTGCCAGTGGCGATGATATCGTTGCTGTCTTCATGGAACACGTCAACCATGCACCGTAGAAATCTCCGATTGTCAATTGTTCGGCCTGAAGCATTTTCGTGGCTTCTTGTGCCGGCTGAAGTGATTCTATGAGCATTTCTACTTTTGCCCATATGCTCTCAGTCCAACTGGCGGTCTCGTTGTGGGGGAGAAAGTCTTTAGCAAAGTCCTTCAATTCGACCAACCTGGTCAACATGACCAACGTCGACATCCAACGTGTCGGGCAATCAATAATAGGCTTCCTTAGCCCTAGCTTCCTTATCAAACCCATTGCACTTTGTGCGCGGAGTTTGTTCGCAAGTGCACGACATTGTGCAACGAGAGTGTTGGAACCCGAGTCCTCCAAAGCGTCACTAACAGCCAGTTGCAGAGTGTGTGCAGCACACCTGACGCCTAACTTGAACTCTGCCCCATCAAGACCAAGGCTCTCCGCATCTTCTGCATTGTCTAGCAGAGAGCCGCAATGTTAAAATTCCGGGTAGCCACTATCGGCTTCCTCGTCTGAACCAGAAGCGTCGGTTTCATGGTCCGTTTCACCGAGATGACGAGCAGCCTTTAGCATATTTGCACCGTTGTCAGTTGTGACACTGTACACTTGGGCGACACTGAGGTCGTAGCGTGACAGAGTGCTTTTCACCTGTGATGTGAGATGCTCAGCAGTGTGTCTATCGAAAAGCTCCTTCATGGCCAGCGGTTGAAGAATTAGCTTTCCATTTTCGGCATACTGTACGTTGATGCCAAGCAGAGCCCTGTCAAGTCGCGACGCGCAGTCGATTTTCAAAGAAAACATCCGTTTTCTCAGCGTCTGCGAAATTTCTTCTCTCTTGCATTTGGCTTGTTCCTGGACCTTGTCCTTAACAGTCTCTGCAGTGATGGCTCGCTTAGCACTGAGTGCTTTTAGGACCGGATCAATTATTTTGCGAAAGCCGGAGTCATCAATTAGCCGAAATGGCCGACCATTTCTCGTGACTAGCTCAACGCAACTATTCATAATGCTGTCTTCTGTTATTTCCAGCAAAACACACTTCGACGATGTGGGTTAAAACATGCTCTGTATATCCACTTGCCTGAGCTTTGCCGCCGGACAGCCCTCCACCTCGTCCGACACAAACGCTTTGTAGAGCTGGCTTTGTCGGCCAGCTCTATGCTTTTGACAGCCAGTACAATTGACAGCCAGTACCGGATCCGCATTTGTGCACTCGGCAGCAGTAGAGACACCATCGAGGCATCGCAGCGGCTTCTAAAAGCGTGCCTTGTACATTGCAGAAACTGCGTCATCACTGTCAGCGCCTGCTGGAGCACGCGCCGAAGAAAGGAAACAAGCCATTGGTCAAGCGGAGGCTCAAAGATAGTCCCCTGGCGGACAAGTACCTTCGCTTCCATAAAAGGACGTCTCCTACACGGTTCTACGGCATTTGTGCACTCGGCAGCAGTAGAGACACCATGGAGGCATCGCAGCGGCTTCTAAAAGCGTGCTTTGTACATTGCAGAAACTGCGTCATCACTGTCAGCGCCTGCTGGAGCACGCGCCGAAGAAAGGAAACAAGCCATTGGTCAAGCGGAGGCTCAAAGATAGTCCCCTGGCGGACAAGTACCTTCGCTTCCATAAAAGGACGTCTCCTACACGGTTCTACGGCATTTGTGCACTCGGCAGCAGTAGAGACACCATCGAGGCATCGCAGCGGCTTCTAAAAGCGTGCCTTGTACATTGCAGAAACTGCGTCATCACTGTCAGCGCCTGCTGGAGCACGCGCCGAAGAAAGGAAACAAGCCATTGGTCAAGCGGAGGCTCAAAGATAGTCCCCTGGCGGACAAGTACCTTCGCTTCCATAAAAGGACGTCTCCTACACGGTTCTACGGCATTTGTGCACTCGGCAGCAGTAGAGACACCATGGAGGCATCGCAGCGGCTTCTAAAAGCGTGCCTTGTACATTGCAGAAACTGCGTCATCACTGTCAGCGCCTGCTGGAGCACGCGCCGAAGAAAGGAAACAAGCCATTGGTCAAGCGGAGGCTCAAAGATAGTCCCCTGGCGGACAAGTACCTTCGCTTCCATAAAAGGACGTCTCCTACACGGTTCTACGGCATTTGTGCACTCGGCAGCAGTAGAGACACCATCGAGGCATCGCAGCGGCTTCTAAAAGCGTGCCTTGTACATTGCAGAAACTGCGTCATCACTGTCAGCGCCTGCTGGAGCACGCGCCGAAGAAAGGAAACAAGCCATTGGTCAAGCGGAGGCTCAAAGATAGTCCCCTGGCGGACAAGTACCTTCGCTTCCATAAAAGGACGTCTCCTACACGGTTCTACGGCATTTGTGCACTCGGCAGCAGTAGAGACACCATCGAGGCATCGCAGCGGCTTCTAAAAGCGTGCCTTGTACATTGCAGGTTGGTTTGCTCTTGCTCTTCCTAGCACTTTTAATGAATCTCTTATTTTTTGGTTTCTTCTGTTGCTGAGTGCCCAAAGTGCTTTTCGCTTGACTGACAGTATGGGTGACACATGTTGCAATTGCAACGACAAGATAAACGACAGTGATTTATGGCTTTTGCGCTCTGAATGTAGATATTATTACCACATTGGTACATGTTCTGGGGTGACAGAAAATGCCTACAAAAAAAAAAAAAAAAATCGGCGGCGGCTAAAAAGTCGTGGGCATGCGCAACCTGCAAGTCGGCGGCTCATGCTGCCGGTCGTTCAGAGTGTCAAGTTACCGGTTCAGAAACAAGCTTTGCTTCTGAGTTAGCAGAAATTCACCGGAAGGTAAACGAACTGCTAACCATCAAATCGAAGGTCGATGCTTTGCAAAAAATTAAGACAACTGTTGAGAACATTGAAGAGTCGGTGAAGGTTATGTCAAATAAATATGATGAAGCTATGGCGAAACTGAAGCACCAGTCAGATGACATTTCGGACCTAAAAAAACGGGTCGTGAAACTTGAGGCTGTGGCTAAAGAAAAAGTGGATAAGCTCAAACACGAGATCAACGAACTAGACCAGTACAGTCGACGCCTTAATCTAGAAGTGCACGGCTTATCCCAACACACAAATGAAAACCTTCTAGAAAAGCTGAACAAATTAGCATCTGATCTTCAGCTTCCACCACTTTCCGAGTGTGACGTCGAGGCCGCTCACCGCATACCATCCAAAAATGAAAAGAAAAATGACAAACCTGACATTGTGATAGTCAGGTTCTCGTCTCGCCTTACGAAAGAAAGGTGGTTTGAGAAGAAAAGCGAATTAAGGAAAGCAAAGTCAAACATTTTCTTCAATGAAAACCTCACAGCGTACAACAAAGCACTTTTCTGGAAAATGAAATCGAGGGCTACTGAAAAAGAATATCAGTTCACATGGCACAGAAATGGAAAGCTTTTTGTGCGCCGCACCCCACGTGATCGAGTAATCAGAATCATGACAGAGCAAGACCTAGAAAAAATTCGCTAAACTTAAAGAAGACAGCCAGTACCGGATCCGCACGTCACTATGGCGCATGACAGAAAATATTGTTACTACGATGCATATTCCTTTCAGCGACTAAACCTTTCCCGTGATAAAAAACAGTTATCATTACTTCATCTAAATTCGCAAAGCTTACGAAATAAAAAAGAGGCGGTTGACATACTGCTCGACACCTTAAAGCACAATTTCGATTTCTTAGCTTTTACTGAGACTTGGTTCACGAGCTGTGAAGACGCTGTGCCCTTTACAGGCTACAATCGCGTCACAGTCTGTAGAGAGAATAAACGAGGTGGCGGTGTGGCAATTTATATCCACGACAGTCTGAAATTTGATGTTATAAGTGAATATACAGTTATGGCTTCTGATTTTGAGTCAGTCATGGTGAGGTCGGAAAACTTGTTCCTAGTGGTAATATATAGGCCTCCTTCTGGAACTGCATCATCCTTCCTAGACTTTGTTCGCGAATTATTGGAATTTTGTGAACTGCAAGATGCACGCGTGATTGTAACGGGCGATTTCAACATAGATATGTTGTCTACCTCTGCCACCAAACAAAACCTTCTTGACACTATGCTGTGTTTCGGCTATGAGAACCAAATCCATGTGCCTACTCGGGTGACAGAAACGTCTGAAACCCTTCTTGACTTGTGTTTTACAAACTGTAAAAGTGAAATATGTGCCGGAGTTGTTATACCTGCGGTGTTAGTGACCATTTTCCAATTTTCGCATCCATTAGGTCACATAAAACAAAGTGGAAGAAAATCAACCCTACTTATTACAGAAAGATTACTACTGAGAAAATTCAAACTTTTCAAGGGTTAGTTATTGCGGCAGATTGGAGTGAAACGTTACAAATAACCGAACCTGTACATGCTTACGAAGCATTTATGTTGAAAATAACACAGCTCTATGACCAGGCCTTCCCTCTTGTACTGCTCAAAACGACCAAAAAAGCTAGAAAGCCATGGATAGACGCGTCACTTCTAAAGAGAATAAAAGAAAGGGATAACCTATTTAGCACATTTATTAAAACAAAGCAAATCGACTACTTGCGGCATTTTAAGCAATTCAGAAATAAATTAGGCTCTGACATAAAGCGGGCACGGATACAATACTATGAACATCGGTTTGCAGCTGTTATGAATGACCAGAAGGCAGTTTGGAATACCATGAACGATCTTTTATTTTCATCAAATAAAAAGACAATCACCGAGCTTACGATAGAAGGAAAGTCTTGCTCTGGTACATTACTTGCAGATATGTTCAACAACCATTTTTTGAAGTCAGGAGCTTGTGAAAATTCCGCTAGTACCGACACAGGCTGCGAACCATACATTACCAAAAATGTAACAAAATCGATTTTTCTGGCTCCCACGGATGAGTCCGAAGTACATTCTTTCATCATGAATTTACCTAACAATTCTGCGGCAGGTGTTGATGGTATAAAAGCAGAGCCATTAAAAGCAGTCTCACAGTATATTAGTCTGCCGCTCTCACACATATGTAATTTGATTTTAAGCACCGGAGTATTTCCTGATAAATTAAAGATAGCTAGGGTCTCAATCATTTACAAAGGAGGTAATGAAAATGATTTAAATAATTATAGACCTATATCTGTCTTGCCAATATTTTCAAAAGTTATAGAACGAGTCTTATACGTTCGAATCACAAACTTTTGTAGCCAAGAAAATATAATAACGAAACAGCAATACGGTTTTCAGAAGAAAAAAAGTACAGAACAGGCTTTACTGTCTATCAAGGACAAAATAATAAATAATTTCGAGCAGAGATACTACACGCTTGGAATATTCCTTGATTTCAAAAAGGCTTTCGATTCGATCAAACATGAAATTCTCCTGGTGAAATTAAATCAATATGGCATACGAGGTGTTTCCCTCAAGTTAAAAAGCAGTTATCTAACAAATCGATTTCAGTACTGCGTCACGCAGCATGCAATATCAAAAATGGATAAAATTAAGTACGGCGTCCCTCAGGGATCTATCTTAGGTCCGCTGCTATTCCTCCTATATATAAACGATATTATAAATATACGGCTAACTCCAGACATGGTTTTTTTCTCCGGCAAAGATATTGATAGCTTAGAAAAGCAAGCAAACAGTATGGCTTCAGCACTTATCAATATGGTTAACAGCAAATAAGCTTGAACTAAACACCAAAAAAACAAAATATGTTATTTTTCGACCAAAAAATAAAAGGGTACCCCGTGACATTCAAGTAAAATTTCGGGGAGATTTGATTGAACGGGTCACATGCCAAAAGTTTCTTGGTATTATCTTTCATGAAACACTCGACTGGACATATCACATAAACAAAGTTCGCACCGATCTTTCACGCTCAATTGGAGTAATCGGGAAAATCAGATGTTTTTTGCCAATTTGGGTAACAAAGCAACTGTATTATTCACTAGTATACTCGCGTATTCATTACTGTTTATTAATATGGGGAACGACTACTAAAACAAAGAAAGCATCCATAAATTACAGAAGAGAATAGTACGGATAATCGAAGGTGTTCGCCCTAGAACGCATTCTACTCCGCTCTTTCACAAGCACAACATATTAACGTTTGAGAACATCATATACAAAAAAATAGCGGCAGTTATATATGATAAATTGAAGTCTAACGCGGTAGCATTTCACGATGCATATTCTTAAAGGCATCATACATACAGCTTTAGACGTATCACATACTGCAGTGAAAGAATGCGGACAAACTACGGTACACAAAAGCTGACGCATATGATCCCTAAACTACTGAATGTACATCCCACAATTACCACCATCGTGCAAGAAAGCCGCTCAGTAATTACGTTTAAAAAGAAAATACACACGTATCTACTAATGCTTCAAAAGTGACTTTTTTTTCTAGGTGGCATCTCTCAAGTTGTTAAAATTGACGTGAATCTGTCACATTTTCATTTAGTGAATAGTAATAGCATGGTCCTGCATTCAACAAGTCTGGATATTTACACATATTCCTTGCTTTGTCTTTATAAAAAAAAAAATGTTATAATACGCTATTGTTATCAACTGAGTCTTGCAAACAGGCCTCGAAACGATGTTTTATGTACTGTCATCAAAAATTGTGTAACTGTGGCTGCTTGTTCGTTTCTAATTTTTTAACATGTATACATCACTGATCCTTGTGCACTTTATTGACTGGGACAGGTTACAGCACTTTGTCAGGCATTAAATTGCCTTTTTGCTAACCCTGCTCCTTATCTGACATGTATGATCAATGTACAGTACACTGTACTCTGTAACTGATTGATTGATTATTGATATTGAAATAAACTAAACTTCAAAAAAATGCTGTCGTACACTTCTTTGTGGCGCCGCTGCAAATGCCGCTCCAGGTTTCCACCGTGGTCGCCCGACACATCGTGCTGGCACTTCTCAATCTGACATATCGATTTGTTTGAGACACTGTCGTACTTGAAATGCCGTCGAGCGCGGTTTGTTCTGTCGCGTCCCATCGGAACTAGCTGTAAGCCTCAGTGAGGAAACGTTGCACCCGCAGAAAACGAAACCATAGGCGCTGTGCAAAGAGCCGACGACGCCGCCTGTCGCCACGGCTTGGAAGCGTTAGTGGGCTCGGGCGACTCGCAGTGTTCCTGTGAGCGTCTAGGCGACTACTGTAGTTTCTGTGATAGTTGCGTTTTTCTATCGCAGTTTTACGATTGTGTAAGCCTTCAGCGGCGTCGAAAAACAACTGCTGCGTAGTTGGCTGCTCGAACAGGACCAAATACTCTCCAGGAATACACTTCTACAAGTTTTCGGTGCTGATGCTGAGGGTGTCGGAACGAAATGCTTTTTGTTTCGGTTTTAGTTTCGTGGCACCGGAAAAAGTATCGTTCCGTTTCTGTTCCGGAACGAAAAAAAGAAGTTCCGTAATGGCTCGTAACGGTTTTCATATGTACGCAAAAGATTGAAGTTATAGTAACTATAATATCATAAGATTTCCCCTTTAAAAACCCTGGACAGGAATAAAACAAACAAGTAACTTTACCATGAATTCCTAACCAAAATAACGAAAATCAGTGCTTTTCTAAGTTATAGTATTTAACTTTCTCAAGAGTTAATTAGAAATTTTCTCAGCAGGTTCAATGCTTTGAGTCGAGTGTGAGCATGATCTCAGAAGCCGCCCGTCATCGAGTGTACTTTCTGATATGCGAGACCGCTGTTCTGATCGAGCAAACTTAAGCGACTACAAAGCCCTCTCCACGACGGCCTGTGTGAGAGACACGCGAAAGTCCGCTTTAATTTAATACAAACAGCTATGGTTGCCACTTTTTTCGTTTCCTGCATTATTTCAACGCATCTTTCCTTTGAAATACCTGCCCGAGATGCGAGCTGACGTTGAACCCTGAGTTATGCATTATTGCTCACGTTGCATGACCTCGGTTGTTCCGGATCGCAAAGTTTTCCCGGGAACCGAAAAGCGATAAAAAATATTTCGTTTTTGCTCCGGAACGAAATAATAACGTTCCGGTAACGTTTTCGTTCCGGTCAAAAATATCGTTTTTTTTTTTTTTCGTTTTTCGTTTTCGTTTTCCGTTCCGTTCCGACACTCTGGTTGTATCGGCCGTGTAAATTTATAAACGGCACTCGGCGCACTCTGTCCCCATCGCAGATCGCTTTCAAGATAGTGCCCGCCCGGCAGCGCGATAAGCAGCCGAAGTAGAACCCCCCCCCAATGCCTTGCGCGCGGCAGAAGACTGCGCGCTTCCTCCCCACTTTCCTCCCTTGCGCGCGCGAGATTAAGCCGGCATCGTCGGCTCACTCTCGCACGCTTTCACTCGCACGCACAGCATACGGCGCGCGGCGATGTTATTGCCCTTGGGCTTTATATGGAACATCACGGCGACGCCGACGGCAGAAATGCGCCTGGAGTGTAAAATTATTTTGTTAGTGTATCTGCGTCATCTAAAAAAGTCAATTTTTAGAAGCTTATATATAAAGGTGGTGGGTGTCATGATAGGTTTGGTGCTACTAAAATGGAGTCACGTACTGGAAACGTTTGGGAAACAGTGGTCTAAATTTTGTCCCACCACCGGGAGTTCGAACGAGCTCCAACTGTACAAAGATTTGGACAACTCTTCCCTCCGACTAAGACTTCGCCATTCACCATACATTCACCACAATAACATTCACCAGACGAAGGCCCGTAGCTTCCGTCAGTCAGGCATTGAGCTTCACCGCCACGTGATAATTACCTCGGCATAAACATTAAAGCAGTTCAGCACGATGTAATCTCGGAGATTAGAAAGCAAAATCACTTATACAAAAACCTTACTAAGGAAGATAAAAAAAAATAATCAGCCATTCCACTCTGTGAAAGTGGATGACAAGCAAAGCTGTTTAGCACGTAGGCGCGTTGCTCCTCGGGAGTCCGGACTATACGCGGCCTCCCCATTACGACGATAGAAGAGAAGTGAAATTCAAAATGGACAACGGCAACTTGTCTTTCTGGTTTTTCATATACATTCGCGTGGACGACGGGACCGCCGCCCCGAGGAGCCGGAGGAAACTAGACACGCGTGACTATTCGACGGCACTTGCCACCACGGGATAACGGAAGTAAAGGAAACTAGATACGCAAGCGGTTGGAATAACGCCGATAGAGAGAGGGTGGTGTGAACGTAGGCATGGCCGACGTAGGTCGCACAGCGGCAAATCTTTGAGAAAGGTTCATTATCTACCTGGGAGCCTACCGATCTTGAAAATGGTGCGTATTGATAACTAATCTACTCAATATGCATATCTGAGGGACGCCGACGAGCCAGCTGTGGAGGACGACGACGACGAGCGCGCGAGCAGTGGCAGGAGCAGTGGCACGAGCGCGTTCGCGCGGGACCTGAGTTTTTGCACACGCAGAACAAAAATGCACGGAACCCTAGCCATAAACAGCTAAGCTTTAAAAAAATATTAAGAAGCCTCAGCAGTAGGACAGACATAGTGGGCTTCTTCGATTTTCGGAGTTATGGCAGCCCGCTGGCAGCCAGACGGCAGCCAGCTAGTTCCGGTTGGGATAGGAAGTCACGTGAGCTGGGATCCCAACACAACCCGGAGCTGCCCGAAGTATGCAAAATCGAACGCCGGGACAGCGCTGGCCGCGGGTTTAAATGTAAACAAGCTACCAGCATGGCAGCGATCGGCGTGGGCGGCGCGCGCGCGGCGTAGTCGGCCCATTTTTGCGTTGTCACCGTGAAAATATACAGCTGTATTCGGGAAAACACTTTTGCGAGAGTTCGCGCGACTGGGCATCTCACTTTGCACAGCGTAACAAACGGCCTGCGACGAGTCCGATGCCAAGACGCAACATCGCACGTAAATATAATCGCGCAAAAGCGATCGCTCGAGGATGCCTCGAGGAGGTCGGCCACCCGCGACATTTGAAGTCATTTGACAAGACACGAAAAAGCGGGTAGGTCATTACGCGTAAAATTTCGTGCCGATCGACATGCTTGAATTCGATTTCAGAAAGTTTGTTTCGGTTGATAGTGCTCATTTCAATTGTGCTCATGTGCTGAAGGAGCTGGGGGCTGCGGCTAGCGCATGAAAATGCACGCCACCTGTGACCATCGAAAAGCTTTACCATGAGAGCAATAATTAACCTAATATACGTGTGGCCACTACTCATCTGAGTGCATTCCTTTAACATCAACGGCAGTTTCGAGCTGCCACCAAAGCATACGACGGATAGACGGAGCGAACGTGGGCTAGCTGCGACGCCTTCGCTATATAACTGCAGAAAATATATATCGCCGCGCGCACACACACGCGCGCACACACACACCAGCGCACACACCACACCACACCACACCACACACACACACACACACCACACACACACACACACACACACCACACACACACACACACACACACACACCCACACACACACCACACACAACACACACACACAACACACACACACACACACACACCACACACCACACACACACACACACACACACCACACACACACCACACACACACACACACACACACACACACACACACACACACACACACACACACACACACACACACACACACACACACACACACACACACACACACACACACACACACACACACACACACACACACACACACACACACACACACACACACACCCACACACACACACACACACCACACACACACACACACACACACACACACACACACACACACACACACACACACACACACACACACACACACACACACACACACACACACACACACACACACACACACACACACACACACACACACACACACACACACACACACACACACACACACACACACACACACACACACACACACACACACACACACACACACACACACACACACACACACACACACACACACACACACACACACACACACACACACACACACACACACACACACACACACACACACACACACACACACACACACACACACACACGGTGCGTTAGAACCCTATATTAAGATAACGCTAGAAGCAACACACACACACACGCACGGTGCGTTAGAACCCTATATTAAGATAACGCTAGAAGCAACACACACACACACGCACGGTGCGTTAGAACCCTATATTAAGATAACGCTAGAAGCAACACACACACACACGCACGGTGCGTTAGAACCCTATATTAAGATAACGCTAGAAGCAACACACACACACACGCACGGTGCGTTAGAACCCTATATTAAGATAACGCTAGAAGCAACACACACACACACGCACGGTGCGTTAGAACCCTATATTAAGATAACGCTAGAAGCAACACACACACACACGCACGGTGCGTTAGAACCCTATATTAAGATAACGCTAGAAGCAACACACACACACACACACGGTGCGTTAGAACCCTATATTAAGATAACGCTAGAAGCAACACACACACACACACACGGTGCGTTAGAACCCTATATTAAGATAACGCTAGAAGCAACACACACACACACACACGGTGCGTTAGAACCCTATATTAAGATAACGCTAGAAGCAACACACACACACACACACACACACACACACACACACACACAGTGCGTTAGAACCCTATATTAAGATAACGCTAGAAGCAACGCAATCAGCGATCCACGCACCACGCCGACGAGTACGCGAGACGAAGTACGACACCACAACAACCGAGGCGGCGCGCGCTAGCGTTCGACGCAAGCTAGGAGCGAGGTGAAAGTCCTCAAGCGCCATGCACGCTGCAATCCGTCGAGTCCTCACAAAGATGGCGGCGAGCGCTCATCGCCTCTTTTTGTCGTCTGCTAGACAGAGAACTTCCAGGGAGCAGCCAGAACAAAATCGTCCTAGCAGGTTCTGGCAGCCCGCGGGTAGCCAGAGCCGTCCAGCCCGAGTAAAACGAACGCGCGGCGGAAGTGCGTCACGCGGTAAGCGGAGCAACCCGAGAAAAACGAAGGCGCGCTGGCTGGCTCTGGCAGCCCGCGGGTAGCCAGAAGTGGAAAATCGAAGAAGCCCAGTTATAAAACCCGCGGACAAAGCTGGCGCCGTTATAATTATGAACACCGGGAACTACATAAAAGAGGCCGAATGCCCAGCTAGAGAACACAATATTTTTCAAAAATATGTGGGCTCAGACTTCACAATTTAAAGTAGTAGTTCGGAGCGCCCTCAATCGCCTTATAAAAAAAAGTCGCAGTTTCGCCCGAAAGGCGAAGCATCAATGGCGATAGAAAATGTACTAGTAGAGAGCTATGCAGAGTAAGGATAGTAGTTTTATCGGCCGCATAAACTTGGACACATTCGCTTACTAACTGAATTCACAAGCATGGTGTCAGCGCGCACAAGCAAACATGAATCGATCACACTGGATCGATGACCGCAGACAACCACTGTCAAAACGCTGGCGTGAGCAAGCGCGGCTGCAACAGCGACCGAAGGTTCGTGCGTTCTATCGCTTCAACGGAAACTGAGCGGCGAAAGCAAAACGCATACAAAGGTAAGAGCCGTGTGGAGATCGCTTTCAAGGTATGGTGCGTGCGACAGCCCTCAGCCGCGCAAGTACGCAGTTGCTGGCAGAGTAGAAGCCACGCCCCCTCCCTCGCGCGCTGCCTTCCCGTTTTCCTCCTTTCGCGTGGGAGATTGAGTCGCCAGGGCTGGTATTTTGTAAAGATGCCTTTCAGATGCTAATGCATTTTCGCGCTTTTCGCGCTTCGTCAGTGGTCGGAGCGACGGTCCGCTCACGTTATCAACGGGATCAGCCGGCCGTGAGCGGTGGATGATAAGACTAGTATAGAATAAGGCCTAAGGCATCTCTACAAAATACCGGCCCAGTTCCTCTTGCGCCCGGTAGCAAGATACGCATTTGATGCCGCAGCTAACGTCGCCTCCCCTCCCTCCCATCCTCCCACGGCCTTTCGCACGACGGAAGACGTAGCGTTTGCTCTCCGCTGTGCGTTCGCTCTCCGTGAAAGCGCGCGTACCTCGCGCGCTTTCACTCGCGCATACAGCATACGGCGTGCGGCGACGATTTTATCGCCGTTCGACTTTATACGGAACCTCCGGGCGACGTCGACGGCGACGGCAGAAATGCGCTTGGAGTGTCCATATAATTGCTATCGCAATAAAACAACAGGATCAGTGATGCCGCCTGTAAATCTCTACTTCCCCTAAGCTCCATCCCGGGCAATTTTTACCTCCTAGCAAAAGTGCACAAAGAAAATTATCCGGGCGGACCATTGTCTCTGGGACTGTAACCATAGCAGAAAAATAAGGAGTTACGTATAGATGGCTTAATAGGAGGAATTCCACCCTCATTCGTTTCTCACATAAGGACACCACTCACTTCCTCTCCAAAATAATGGACCTTTGTATCCTCACGGGCCGTCTTCTGGTGACCTTGGACGTTGTATGCCTGTACACAATTATACTGCAAGCGGATGGCTTCAGATCAGTTGTGCATGCGCATTCAGAGTTGCCGTTTGAGAAACCCGTTGACTGTCACACGCTTCGAACGCTATTGCAATTGGTACTAGAGTTCAATAAATTTGAATTTAATGAAAAACACTTATAGCAAGTCAACGGTGCATCGAAGTATGCTGGAGCAAGATAGCAAGGTGGGCGAGTTGGTTAGGATTCAACGAACTTTTGGTAACAGCGCAAGAGCAAGCAAGGACAAAAGGAAGAAGCGCCGTGTTGTGTTTTTCTATCTTTTGTCATTGTTTGCCTTTGCTCTGTTACCAAAAGTACGATGAACGGTACATCAGTTGGCACTAAATACGTTCTAATTACGCTAGCATATTACTAGAACCAGAGTCTCTCAAGAGCTGGGTACTGAAGCCAATGTTCTACTAAAGGTACGCGACGTATTTCTAATCTGGTCCCACGGCGAGGAAGAATTATTGAAGTTCATTTCTCAGTTCAATGCAGTCCATCCAACCATCTCATGCTCCGATACATATTCGGCTTCTGCAATCACCTTTCTGGATGTTGTTGCGTCCCGAATCGGCCGGGTGCATTCTTTGATTGTTTCCCATCGAGGCAGGCCCTTTCATCAGCGTCGCCCAGACGGCGATAGTGCCCGACACCGACGTTGATGGGCAAACAAGCGCCCCAAATCGGCAGTGCGCATCGTTTGTGTGTTTCCCCCGATGCCACCTCCTTCATCAGCGGCCGCCTAGGAGGATATAAAAATATTGCTGGAGTGGAAGCCGCCTATACCTACCCATAGAGCATAGTGAAGCCGGCGGCGGCCATCTTGTGGTGGGCAGAAAGGCGGCGGCGTAGCATATAGCGCCTTCCGTGGCCGTTTCTTTTTTTTTTTTTTTTTGCAAATGATTGCCGTTAGAGAACTAAAAACGTGCTCACATAGTCGCCGATACAGTGGCAGCATTTAAAAAGACTACAGAACGGTTCGTTTTTCATAGTAAAAATTTTATTTGTACAGCTTGCTCAGCGCATAGCCAAAGATAGCCAACATGAACGTTACGGCCGAGTTGTTTCACTGATTCCTAAAAATGATGAGCCTTGAAAGCAAAGACCTCACTTTATCTTTCACGGGTTCCCTGTTTCGTTCCTTCGTCATGGGGTGCAGCCTGATCTTGATGTACAGCTCCAATACTTGCTTACTTAAGCTGTAAATGTGATTGTCCAACACGTCGACGTCAAAAAGATGTTGTTCCTTTTCCAGTGATTGACTCAGTATCTACGGAACTAGTTGTTTTGGTATTGGCATATATGTTCATGAGGCATTGAGTGGAAGCCTGCAGCCGACGCAGCCCCTTTTCCGCTGTTTAGCACAGTGACACAACGTCTTCGAAAGGGTAAAAGAGTCCAACTCGATTTTTTTGTCTCACCGATAGAGATGTATCCACTCCATGAAAAGCTTCTATGCACACCTCACAGGTGTTTGTAGCAGCAATTTTGCGAGTGACAAAGCCGGCAATTTAAGGCATGACAGTGCAAGCGAATGTGGAGAGGCTCTCTGGATAGTCAATTTGGTCTGTGTAATCGTGGTCCTCTGGTTGTAGGATGGTAGACCTTCGCGATGTGATCTCAGTGGTTGCACAAAATGTAGTGGCAGATGCCTACATGCACCCAGAATAGAAACAATATCTTGTGAACAGTTTCCTGAGGTGGACGATCTCACTTCTGTCTGGACCAATAGACGCTCGTAAGCCGCCATGAATTGGGCAGCTGTAGGGTTGTGGTTGAACCCTACACGGGGGTGGGTCCTCCCATACAGACGAAGAAAGTTTCTGCGTGATCTTGACTCATCTTGTGCGTGAGCAGATATAGTTAAGCTGACCCTAATGACATAGTTCTTTGAACATACTTTCTGTGCTTTGTATACACACAAGAAAACCCACAAATCCTGTCCTCTTCGTTCCTTCCAAAAGTGGTCGACCAAATGGATCTTTCAAACCACTGATGTACTCTCGAGCATCGGCAAAAAATGGCTTCCAACAAGCCTCATTTTGCTTTCGAAGAGGTGCTTTGTACGATTTCCCAAACGGATTTCTGGAGTTTAGCAAATCGACAAGATCATCAGAAACCCTTACAAATTTTGCCGTGGCACCAGCGCCTCTAAATTGTGGCACGATCGAGTCAGCCGTATTACCAGACCGCGTAAACACTACGTGCTTTCAGTACGCACCTGTGAAATATGATCTTGGAAGCAGTATGCGCACGATTTGTGCACCCATACGCTAGGCAGGATTGTACCATGCTCGCTTCAATCGAGCCGCACGCATACGAATGCACTGCAGAGACACACTTGTCAAGGCAAAATTGGCGTGCGAACCGCAATCCACCGTCGCTGAAGGCGAACTGGCAGCCACCGAGCCAGCCGAGCTGAGATTTCTGCCCACCACAACATGGCGGCGCTGGCTTCACTTGGAGAGCGCTCCCTCCACTCCAGCAGTTTTTTTTTTTTTTTTAATTCTCCTAGGCGGCCGCCTACCCGGCGACGCGGCGCGACACCGGCTGGGACGCGATGACAAAGAAGCTCACGAAGCGGACACAACCGCCACCTTTCGTGAAAGCGGGGACCAGCGCGAAGGTCACTCTCCTGACCCTGGCAAGACGAACGTCACTGAGAGATAGAAACCAAGGAGACGACTTTCGTAGAAGGAGTGTGAATCCCCTGTTTCCAGATTGCCTCGTCCTTGCTTCGAAGGTGCAACATTAGAGGCGGAGTTCTGTAAACAATACGACCCCTCTGATTGGTCGCACCAAGGTCATCAGATTTCCTAGTCGGGTCAACTAGGGAAGACCAATGTTTTATAAGGAGACATTTTGGGTGCAGTGGTGTGTCCTGACGTGTTCTGATATGTCCTCAGACATGTAGTGAGCTGAGACTTTCAAAGTGCTCTCTCATGGAGTGGGCTTCCATATTTGGAGCCACTGTAAATATGTAGAATAAACCCTTTTTCTATCGCTCTTACTCCCGGACGTACTCATCCTTTTGGCTGAAGGATCACCGGCCCCAAACGCTACCCAAGTGCCGACAATGTTAATAAGTGTGCACAACAAGCTCGACCGTCACATCAGTTCACAGAAAAATCAACGGTTAAGCACCAATACTTACATTTTCATAGTAGCCATGTAAAACACTGTAAAACAGCAATCCCGTACAGACAAGATCCTCGTTTCAAGCGGATATGCACATAAAAAAGAGGACCTTGCATCGAACTGTGAACAATTCTGCAACAACCTAGTACGCCAGTGATATTCTCCCTCTGTTATCAGCGACGTGATTCAAAAAAGCAGACAACCTTGATCGTCGGGCGCTCGTCAACATCAAACCAGCTCCCTCAGTGATTCACAGACCAACCTTATTCGCACGTATTCAGCATCAACCCGTAACGTAAGTAATATCCTCCAGAAACATCATGCCATATTTCTACAGAGCGAGGAAATGCGGCAAATTATTCCTGAACGTTCGCATGTGGTATATAGACGGGCCACCAGCTTAAGAGATGTCACGTCCTCCAAGATTAACCTCAAAAATGTGAAAGGCTGCGCACCATACGGGAAACCTCGATGCAAACTTTGCCCCATGATGAATGCCACTGATGTTGCCAATAGCACGGCGTCTTCATTTTCATTCAAAATTCAAGGGGATTACAACTGCAACACTTCTAACGTTGTATATCTCCTCGAACACACCATTTGCCGCGCACACTACATCGGACAAACGGAAAACCCCTTTAGGCTACGCTTTAATAATCACTTATCACATTTAAGATCTATATCGCCGCTCCCTATCTCAAAACATGAGAGCATGCTAGGCTACCCTTTCTAAAAACTTCAAGGCCACTGTTTTGAAATCGGGATTCTCCACACACAGCGACAGAGAAGTTTGCAAGTAATTTCTAATGCACAAGTTCAGCACAATTTCTAGGAGAATTATTGAGAGCATATGTAGGCTGCCGTGTATACATAAATAGCAAAAAACGTGTTTCCAATATTCCCTGTTTCTCCTGCATAATACTCCTTGCACCAATCCAAAAATTTGTTTCTCTCTCCATTTTATGTCTATACTAGCGGTCATATGTCCTTTGTTCTTGTATCCACCGGTGGACGGGCGTTGAAAACCCGCCCGGCACGAATCTCGGCGCCATATTTATCAAGTTGAATGTATATTTTAACGCGATAGCGTTAAGTGCCCCGTGTCGCAGAAAATCCGGTGTCGGTGTCGGGCTCGATGTCGGCGGCGTTGTCCGTTAGAGAAAAATAATCCCGAACCACGCATCCCGAATCACGCAGGCCCTCCGCATGGCTCATAGGCGTTACTGAACTAATTGAATTTCTCGAAGTGAAATGTGTCAGAAAATTCGCAAAGTACTACTTACACACAACATACAGGCATGGTAGCGTCGGATTGTAATTTTAATATACGGGAAAACATAATTCTGTTACGCAGAAACTCAAACACAAACCCCTTTTCTAGCTGCCGTTTGTGGTCTGTTTTAGTGGGAGTGGCGCGCCCTGCTCGGTTCCTTGCAACACCAACCAGATGGCGCTCGCCTCCGCGCATCCGCGGCAGTGGCGTCTCCCGCCGTGCGGAAAAAAAAAAGAACCATAAAGCTCGCCTTCGTGCATAACGTTCACCGGCAGCGTTTCCAGGTAAACATTACGGTTACATAAGCTGCAGTTGCCGGGAAGCGTGAGAAGCAGTCAGGGATCTTTGAATGCCGTCGCGTTCCACTCTTAAATGCGAAGATTAAGTGCCTTCAAAGTTTTTCCACATCATTTATTAGACATCGTTCTTGTGCTTCTGTTATGTTAATGTAATTTGTTTATTGCTTCATTTTGTAT
Source organism: Dermacentor silvarum (assembly GCF_013339745.2). Lineage (NCBI taxonomy): Eukaryota > Metazoa > Arthropoda > Arachnida > Ixodida > Ixodidae > Dermacentor > Dermacentor silvarum. The sequence goes on from NC_051154.1 coordinate 112,739,169, forward strand.
CTAATTAAAAAATTCATACGAATATCAACTGTATAAATTGCAGCTTCCCACAATTACCAAATTCCTGAGCCCATCCGACTTGGAAAACGACTGTAACTAGGCAATGCAATGCAGTTCGTGCAACTCGGAGGCGAAGGGTGGTCACAGTATGGGCGTGATAAAACGTAGTGGAATGTAGTGGGTGTGTATGACCATGTTCGTGATATTTTACTAATGTACTTACTTTAAGCAAAGAAGAGAAACGTCTTCCTGCCGTCTGCCACCCCTCCCATGGCCCATGCTAACATTAATTGTGTTCCCCTCCTCCCTGCATTCCACTAGCTGCACATTTATATTACTATATATATATATATATATATATATATTCTTGCCCCCTTTATGTGCAAGTGGGCGCGATGGTAGGTACGCGTGTTTACGTTTATCGCGATTACATATGATCCCAACTTATATTGTTTTGGTGCATGAATCAGGGTACACTTCCTTGTAGCCTATGTATACTGTCTGGTCCTCTTCTGAGGAAATGTATTGCGTAATTGCACGTGCATGTTGCTCCCTTTTTTTTCACCTGCAAGGTCACAAGCTGGACCCCTATGCACCTCTCTCAAAAGAAAATGTCTAAATTGAACTCTGTGGGCTTGAAATCTCACTCTTGATAAAGGCCGGTTTACGCCCCAAACGTAGAATAATTTTTTTTTTTTGGGGGGGGGGGGTGCGATTTAAAAGCTGGAAAACCGTGACTGCGCACTCACGACTATCATTTTGCGTACTCCTCTCGTTTTGTAGATAGAAGCGCCTGGAATATGTTGTTTTTTTCCTTGGGTAATAGAAAGTCAAACTTTGCGCTGACGCTTATCCCTCTAATGCGTTTTGGCGGAGCTATATAAGACCAGCGCATGCTGCTGTCGACTCTGTAAATAATTTTGCTTGGCATGTCGATACGTATATTTTAACAGGATATCTCAACGGTACCACGCCGGTGACCTGCTCTTTAAGGGAACAGTCATGCCCTTCTCGAATGATCAGAAGGCGAAAGTGATTCTGGCTCTGGGGGCGGCGCGCTGCGACAAGAGGAAGGCAGCCAAGACATGCCATTGCATATCTTGGCCGCCTTCCACAATGCCATATCTGCAGATATGCAAAAGCTTTAAAACCCAGATTTTCAAAACAGACTTGACTTTACCAATTGGATTTTCACGTGTCAACAAGAATCCGACTTTCTGAGCCGCGTTCTGTGGACGGGCGAAGCCAATTTCTCCAGAAACGCGCAAGGTAATCTTAACAGCGCGCACTACTAGAGTGATAAGGATCCCCACTGGCTGGCGCAGACACGACACCAATACCAATGGACATTTAATGTGTGGTGCGGCATTTTTGATGGAAACATCATCGGACCCATCTTTTTTGTGTGCCGGCTACTACGCGGCTCCTAGGCTACAACCCCGCGCATAGTGGTTGTCAGTCTCGAGCGTCGCTCGACAAGGTTTTTCCTGGACAGTGGATTGGCCTGCTAGGTTGCCGGACATGACACCGCAGGACTTGTTCCTGTGGGTTACGCAGAGGACCGCGTGTATAGTAGCGAGGCAACCACACCCGACGCACTGAAAGCTAAAATTATCAGAGTCTGCCGGGAAATTCCAACGCCAATGGTCAAGGCTGCAACAGCACAAGTGTTGGAAAGAAGTACTGTATTGCTTCAGACGGCGACCTGTTTGAGCATGTGCTGTAAGTTGCACTGGGAAATTAACTATTCAAAACTGGTGTAAAACGTGACTGTCTAGCGCACTTTAATGATGTCATCCTGTCCTCACATCAAAACGCTTGTGACGAAGATAGAAAAGGGGAAAAAACTGCTTGGTTTTGCCTCTTGTCCGGAGTTCAAGAGACAGAAAGGGTAAATGGCTAACCCAGTTGCGCCTTTGGATGTTTCGTCGTGAGCGGCTAAGACGCCTCACGTGCTTTATTTTGTTGTTCAGTTTTTATTGAAATAAACTCCTGACGGAGCCCTTTTATTTTCTTTTAAGAGCTGCATTTCTCTTTTCCGCGGTATTTTGCGCATTGTTTCTTTTTTTAAACACTGCTTGACTTTCTTTCGTAGTTGTGTTTCATGATGCGCGAAGGTTAAAGCTATGCTGAGTGCCGCATGAGCACAACATTGTTACTTCAGCAGATGCTGACGCTAATCTCACCGCCAGTTAGGTGAGTTAGGTCGCGAGGCCCTGTGTGATGCGGCGATAAACGAATGCAGCCATGTATCCACCAAAGTTCGTTTGGGAGCGCTTGAGTAGCGGCGTGAGCGCCTATCTATTTCATATTTCGTGTATGTCGCGGGCTTTTGCTTTTTCTCGGCGAAAAAATGTCGCAGTTTCGCCCGAAAGGCGAGGCATCAATTGCGATAGCAAATTAGTAGAGAGCTATTCGGAGTAGGGATAGTAGTTTTATAGGCTGCATAAACTTAAACACATTCGCTTACTAACTCAATTAACAAGCGTGGTGTCAGTGCGCACAAGCAAACATGATAGATCACACTCGATGACCGCAGACAACCACTGTCTAAACGCTGGCAGCAAGCGCAGCGAGCGAAGGTTCGCGCTGTCTAGCGGCGAATGCACAGCGCATACAAAGGTCAGAGCCATGTGGAGATTGTGGAGATCGCTTTCAAGATAAGGTGCGCGCGACAGCCCGCACCGGCGCAAAATACAATCGCGGTTGTTGGCAGGGTAAAAGCTGCCCCACCCCCTCCCTCCCGCGCTGCCTTCCCGCTTTCCTGCTTTCGCGTGGGAGATTGAGTGGCCATTTCCCCTTGCGCTCAGTTGCAAGATACGCATTTGGTACCGAAGCACAGCGTCACCCCCCCCCTCCCTCCCTTTCATACCCCCACGGCCTTTCGCGCGACGGAAGTCGCGTTTGCTCTCCGCGGTGCGTCACTCTCCGTGATAGCGCGCGTCCCCCGCGCGCTTTCACTCGCACATATGGCGCGCGGTGACAATTTTGTCGCCCTTGGACTTTATACGGAACCTCACGGCGACGGCAACGGTGACGCAGACGGCAGAAATCCGCTTGAAGTGTCCATATAATTGCTATGGCAATAAAACAACCAGGCAAATTTTAGCACGGAAAATATGCTTGAATCTGAGGTTATTTGAGGCGCTCTACAACTTTATAATTGACATGTTAGCGAACCCGCCGTGGTTGCTCAGTGGCTATGGTGTTGGGCTGCTGAGCACGAGGTCGTGGGATCGAATCCCGGCCACGGCGGCCGAATTTCGATGGGGGCGAAATGCGAAAACACCGGTGTACTTAAATTTAGGTGCACGTTAAAGAAACCCAGGTGGTCCAAATTTCCGGAGTCCCCCACTACGGCGTGCCTCATAACCAGAAAGGGTTTTGGCACGTAAACCCCCATAATTTAATTTTAATTGACATGTTAGAGATTCAAGCAATAATTGAAAAGTTGACCAAATAAAAACAATTGATTAATACTTAGTGAGGAAACTGGTTGTAAGTACACACGACTACCGCTAATATGCAGTTGTTACGGTTTCTCCAGAGCTCTTGATTTTTTTCTTCTTTTTTGAAAGCTTGGTCCAAGTTAGCTGGGACACCCGATATATCCCACAGGCGGTACAGTATTACATAGTGTCTCAAAGTGCTAGCTGCCAGTGGGGAATGATTGGGAAAACTGGCCTGCTCTCGCTTTTATACTTAAGCCACTTTTTTTCTGTGCGACATGACGCATGCAAAGGACAATGATAAAGTTGATTGATCGAGGCTGGTGCGTGCGCACCGGCGCGCGTTTTTCTAAACAAAATGTTGCTGTGCGACGTGGTCCCACGCGCCAATCATCGAAGCGTTAGCCACAAGAGAAGTGCGCGTGCATCCGTGGCGTAGTGGATATAGAGCGTCGGGGCTATTGCGATGGGGAATCCTGATTCAAAACCCGCCGTGGGCACGTATTTTTTTGTTTTTATTGTAGAGGTTCGAAACGAAGCACGACAGGAATCTACCTACCTGCACATCCCTCTCATTAAAAATAACGGGGTTTGTGTACTCTGGCAGCCTTGATGCCTTGAGGTAGTATACGAGTGTTTATTGGCCAGTTACCGACTCCCAAGTTTACCTACTACGTGATGCCTGCGTTTGAAAGGATGTTCCACACCCGCCGCCCATGCCTTTAGTTGTTTTGACTGATACTTTCAGGCCTGAACGTAGTAAGCTTCCCTTTAAAAATGAAATAAACTGTCCACGTTTCCTTAAACCCACGATTTGCAGCGCCGTGGGATCATAATGATGTGACTGGCCTTGTGTTCGGAAAAGGCTGTCGTGGCGAACAGACAGAACAGCTTGCTTCGAAAGCGCACTAAATAAAATAAACGACTATATCAACACGTGAGCCTGTGTGTGTTGTCCAGAAAATGCAATTGCTCATTTGCAACTTTAAGGTTGGCTACCAGTAGGCTTGATGCCCTCTTGAGAAGGCGTCCTATTCTTAATTTCCGCTCTAACGATTAAAAGCGAGGCGCATGCTATGCCTTGAGCGTCTCTCTTCATTCACGTGCGTTGGATCTGCACATTTTTTATCAGTTCATCTCTTTATACCGTTCTAATACTGTCGCTAGCCATGCAATAAAAATTATAATAATAAGCTGCAGAGTTTCTTTCACAAATTGTCATACGCCTTACTATAGATAGTAAGCAGGAACATTTCTGGACGCACATTCGGATGCAACTGTCAATGAAACTGTGCCCTTGAGAACTCAGGGGACGTACGTTAGCATGTAATTGATCGACAATTAGAATGCGATCCAGCAAGGTTTCAATGCAAAAGTAGCGCGAAAGTCTCAAGCGCTGCTCAGGACTGCCTAAACTCAGGAGCATGGCGTGTTTTCTCGTGTAGTAATCAGACGTACTGGAAACTCTGTTCGGGCTATCCAGTCCTATCGAGAAGTACCGTTTGAATAGCGAGCAGATAAGGGAAACGGTTTGAACAGGCATCACATCTTATGAGGTACCGATGTGACCAGAATTACTTCGAAAGAAACATGTTCACCTCCTATAAGTATGATTCTGAAGACAATGCAACTGGATGTTCTTAAGATGCCCATCCCGGCCACGGCGGCCGCATTTCGATGAGGGCGAAATGCGAAAACACCCGTGTACTTAGATTTAGGTGCACGTTAAAGAACCCCAGGTGGTCCAAATGTCCGGCGTCCCCCACTACGGCGTGCCTCATAATCAGATTGTGGTTTTGGCACGTAAAACCCCATAATTAAATTAATTATTCTTAAGATGCGCAGTGAAAACGACAGCCGAGCGAAAATATGTCATGGCATACGCTAGTAATTTGTGTCCTGTCATGTCATCTCGTCTCCTGTCCGTGTGTTCTTCCGCTAGTATATTGTTTAGTCACTGTCTGAACCAGAACCATCTACACAAGCTTTTTACTTATCACTGGAGCCAACTTAAGCTGCTATACTGGACAATATATGAGAGTACGTCACTGAAGGAGGAGCGTCACGCTAGGGATAGTTTTCACCTTTCTCCGTCGGAAGCCCCAGTAGCGAACCTGTTTGAATATAAAGAATATATATATATATATATATATATATATATATATATATATATATATATATATATTGTGAGCGCATTTTGCGCATATCGTCGTCGTCATCTGTACAAACGACTCATCTTGTGTGAGCGCTATTTGTGCATATCGTCGTCGTCCTCTGTACTTACGACTCATCATCTTTTGTCTCGTGCGGTGCTTCGTCTCTGACTCGGGCGACTGGTCTGAAATAAAGGCATCGCATCGGTCGACGTCTCACAAGTGGTGGAGCATACTTCGATTCCCACGTCCTCTTACTTTCCCGATTCCCCTGGAGCTCCGGTCCGGTCGTCGTTTGCTCTCGCCTACCAGGGTGATGGCAGAAACCAACCCATCCACCAGTGCTGCTACCACCTCTGCTCAGCCAGCTGGGCCTACCTGGATGGTGAACAGCACACACCGCGATCCTCCCGTCTTTGCCGGCCTCCGCGGCGACGACGTGGACGATTGGCTCGATCACTACAACAGAGCCAGCGACGCCAACCATTGGGACGACACGCACAAATTACGGTATGTCTCCTTTTACCTAACCGAAGTTGCGAAGACGTGGTTTTTTAACCACGAAAGTGACTTTTCGGACTGGCCATCGTTCACCCAGCAATTTCGCCAGATCTTCGGAATGTCGTCTGGACGCTCCGAAATCGCGAAACAGAGGCTGGCAACGCGCGTACAAGACCAGGGCCGGTATTTTGTAGCGATGCCTTTAAAGTAATAATGCCTTTTCGCGCTTATCGCGCTTTGTCAGTGGTAAGAGCGACGGTCCGCTCACGATATCAACGTTGATATCGTGAGCGGACCGTCGCTCTTACCACTGACAAAGCGCGATAAGCGCGAAAAGGCATTATTACTTTAAAGGCATCGCTACAAAATACCAGCCCAGGACGAGTCCTATACATCCTACATTGAGGACGTCCTCGCTCTCTGCCGCCGCGCACAGAGTGACATAGCGGAAGCTGACCGCGTTCGCCACATACTGAAGGGCATCAACACAGTCGCCTTTAATGCTCTCGTCATGCAGAGCCCAAACTGCGTTGGTGATATTATCACAGCATGCCAACGTCTAGACACGCTCCAGTCTATTCGGCTGCCACGTGCCTGTTGCGACCATCGTCTCAACGGTGATACTGAGTTGCGAGCCCTGATACGCACTCTCATCAGGGAGGAACTTCACGGACACCTTTCTGGACCTGCGACGCTTGCGACCGTTCGCCCCGCTCCTACTGGACTGCGTGACATCATCAAGGACGAACTGGCGTCGATGACAAACGCCCAAATGGAAAGTCTACGGGACCATTTCGTCCGCCAAGTTATGCCGAAATTGCCTCCCGGCCTCCCTCGACCGTTCAGTCTCCACCTGCCGAAGCTTACCGCGACCCCCTAGCTTCGCTGGCAGCGAATACTCCTGCACAGCCGTACTACTATCCGTGGCGGTCGTCGCGCCCGGTTTGTTTCTACTGTGGTATTCGCGGCCACATTTCTCGCTACTGCCGTCGGCGTCAGCAGGATGAAAGGCGGGGCTATGCCACCTTTGAGCGAGACAGCGCCCCTAGGTTTGATTACTACGTTCCCGCGCGTCACCCAGGTGAAAGGCGAGGCTACGCCAACTTTGAGCGAGACAGGACACCAGGGCCAGATTCCTACGTTCCCGGACCGTACACAACCTCCTCTGGTCGCTTTCCTTCACCTTCTCAGGACATGGCTCGAGCATACCGCTCGCCCCGGCGTCGCTCTCCTTCACCTTACCGCCGTTCCTCATCGCCCTTGCGCGCTGCTTCCCATGTTGTGGACACCCGCTCGGAAAACTAGAGGCTGCAGTTTTTGGACGAGAAGCTGCATCGTGTCGGACTATCCCAATTCCTCCTGCTCGCCCCGCCAATTTGCTCTCGGTATGTGTGGAAGGTGTTTCCGTCGACGCCCTTGTAGATACTGGAGCCGCTATTTCTGTTATACATCGTGAACTGTGCTTTCGTCTGCGAAAAGTGCAAACGCCGTATGTTGGTCCGGTCCTATGGGGTGCCAATGACGTACCCATCTTTCCTACCGGGCAGTGCACAGCTCGCGTTCTGATAGACGGTATTCGTCATCATGTGCAACTTGCGGTGCTTTCGACGTGCGCTCATCAGATTATATTAGGATGGGACTTCCTGTCCATTGCTTCTGCACTAATTTCGTGCGGCGACCCAAGGATTCACATCAGCGACACCGAGACTTATCCAGTTTTCGATTACCCGAGTCCCAACCTTATTGCAGCAGCGGATTTTCTTATCCCACCAGACGAAGAACGTATTCTTACCGTTGGGTCAACAGACATTGTCGATGGAGACGCAGTGGTTGTACCTTCTCAGCGTTGCATTTCTCGAGGACTCGCGATCGCTTCTTGCTTGGTCCGGTTCTCGAGTGGCTATGCCAGCCTCACAGCCTTTAATACGACTCCTGAGCCACTACTACTGCCGAAAGGGTCTACTGTCACCAAGCTCGCCGACGCTGCGCCGGTATGTGTCGTCAGTGCTTCGCCTGCCACATCTTCCGCGCATTGTACGCCCGCAGAAGGCCACACTAGTGCTATTAAGGCCACCTTGAGTGCAGATCTCAATCCGGCTCAGACCAATGCACTCCTCACCATTTTAATGAAGCATGAAGCTTGTTTTGACGTTTCTTCGCGAGGCCTGGGTCAGACCACTGTAACTATACTCATCGAATTGAAACAGACGGCTCTCGCATCATTCGCCGTCGCCCGTACAGTGTGCCACCTTCGGAGCGAAAAGTTATAGAAGAACAAGTGAACGACATGCTGACACGCAACATTAAAAGGCCTTCAGCAAGCCCTTGGTCTTCTCCTGTTGTGCTTGTTAAAAAATAGGATGGTTCTGTGCGCTTTTGCATCGATTATAGGGCGCTAAACAAAATTACCCGTAAGGATGTTTATCCAATGCCTCGTATTGACGATGCTTTGGATACCTTACAAGGTGCCGAGTATTTCTCGAGCCTCGACTTGCGCTCCGGATATTGGCAGATTCCCATGCATGAGCCAGATAAAGAAAAGACTGCGTTTGCTACACCTGATGGCCTTTTCGAATTTAATGTGATGCCTTTTGGACTGTGCAATGCACCAGCTACGTTTGAACGTATGATAGATACAGTACTCCGTGGCTTAAAATGGAAGACCTGCCTTTGTTATTTGGACGACATTGTCATCTTTTCGTCGAGTTTCTCCCAGCACCTACAACGTCTAGACCAAGTTCCCGTGTGTCTAGCAAAAGCTGGTCGCCAACTCAATACTAAAAAGTGTCGCTTTGCAAGCCGAAGCATTAAAGTATAGGGCCACGTCGTCAGTAAGCATGGCATCCAGCCTGATCCCGATAAAATCGCTGCAGTACTGCAATTTCCGCCACCAACCGCACTTAAAGAACTCCGTAGCTTTCTAGGACTGGCATCCTACTTCCGCCGCTTTGTCCGTGACTTCGCCACCATCGCCGCTCCTCTACACAAACGTCTGACTTCGAGCGCGTCCTTTGTGTGGTCGAACGACTGTGAAGCCGCCTTCCAGACCCTCAAACGAGTTCTCACGCCAGGGCCCGTGCTCCGTCATTTCGATGCAACGCCCCGACTATTCTACACACTGATGCCAGTGGGCATGGAATTGGCGCTGTCCTGCTGCAGCGGAATCAGAAGTCCGAAGAGCAAGTCGTGGCTTATGCAAGTCGTGCTCGTTTCTCCTGCTGAGCGCAACTACACGATTACAGAACAGGAATGCCTCGCCATCGTGTGATCAATACAAAAATTTTGTCCCTATCTCTACGGCCGCCATTTCACAGTTGTGACCGACCATCATGCTCTCTGTTGGTTGTCGTCCCTGAAAAACTTGTCTGGACGCCTCGGCCGTTGGGTACTGCGCTTACAGCAATATGACTTCACTGTCACGTATAGGTCCGGCAAACAACATCAAGATGCCGACGCTTTGTCGCGCTGCCCGCTGTCCCCAAACGCCCATGCTTCACCTTCGGTATGTACGTCACCATCTAGCCACACGTCTCAGCACACGCCCAGTAGCCCGGGACAGTCAGTTGCCTCAGTTGACTTTCTCCCGTCTACTGACCTCGTCTCACTCCAACGTACTGACCCATACTGCCGTACGCTGATCGACCGACTTACTGCCTTGGCACGACCCCCCAACAGTCGCTTAAGACGACAACTTTCGCGTTTTAAGCTTCAAGGTGGAGCGTTATTTCGATCAATCTACCATCCTTCCGGTAACCGATGGGTACCAGTCATACCTCGCTCACTTCGACTCCAAGTATTAGAAGCATTTCACGACGGCTGGCCACTTGGGCTTTCATAAGACCTACGACCGCATCAAAACGCGTTGTTTCTGGCCGGGCCTTTCCACCTCTGTCGCCAAATACGTTGGATCCTGCGCTTCATGCCAGCACAGAAAACGCTCGACATCCCTTCCAGCCGGTCCTCTGCAGCCTCTACCATGCCCGTCCACCCCCTTCGAAATTGTGGGCATAGACACCGCTACCATTCAGGACAAAAGGAAAATTCGCTATGATGCGACGCGTCGCGTTGCTTCGTTCCGCCCAGGCGACGAAGTTCTTTTGTGGACACCTGTTCGCGCACCGGGGCTCCACAGATATCTCGGCCCCTACACCGTTTTGCAACGAACTTCGGCCGTTAACTACCGCGTCACTCCTGTCAGCTCAGCTACTGACCGCCGCCGCCGCACTACGGAAATCGTTCACGTATCTCGCCTGAAACCCTACATGCGCCGTACCTACCCTTTCTAGCTTGCGGTCTTGCTGACCGCTTTCCTGAAGGGGGGGGGGAAGTTAGTGTGAGCGCTATTTGTGCATATCGTCGTCGTCATCTGTACATACGAATCATCATCTTTTGTCTCGTGCAGTGCTTCGTCTCTGACTCGGGCGACTGCGCGGAAATAAAGGCATCGCATCGGTCGACGTCTCACAATATATATCAGAGAAAGTATGAAAACATATATGTAAGAAATTAGCTAAGATGACAACACGCAGTAAGATGAATTCGCATTAACGAACATCAGAACCTCGCCACGTTCCTTAGCCAACTTGCCACCAAAGAACACCGAACAAATCGTCATCGACTTTTAAAGCATAGCATTTAACAAGGAAGAAATGTTTCCTATATCTGGCCCTTACAGTCTGCTTTAACAAAGAGAAGTGCACTGAACTTGGACTTTTAAAAGGCTTGGACGATATTACACGAATGTCGCTCACTTTCAGCGTATTTCGCTTCTTCGTCCAGCTACTGATCTCGAATATTTTAGGCTCGCGCATTCTATTAGTCCTTCACTTCTCAAGACAGCCTGCCAGTTCCCTGTCCATATGCAGTTCGACTTCTGACTCAGTCGCTGTGTCTTCAACTCTTAGCCGCGGCATATTTGGCATCGACCAACGCTGCGCGAAGGAACCGCAAATCGTTACGCCGTTCTACTGCCGTATAATTTGAATTGGCCATACGAACCGTGACGTCACGTAACAGATTGATGTCAATAAGCTGCTGGCGACCAAGAGTCAGATGAAACAAAAACCGTTGATAAAAGAGATGTGACGCAGCAGCTAAAAAGCAGACTGTATAAACAGCAGCTTGTTCAATTTATGTGTGATACTATGTTAAGAAGTCGGTTTCATTCCCTTCAACAAAATTTTGCTTTGAAATATTGCACCGACGCGCGCCCCTGACAGTAAGAGAGGGAAGTTCTATAGCGCGAGAGGTTAGTAGATCCATTGCATACGCTTCACGCTGTTGATTTTATTGCCCTCCGTGACGATCGTTGGAACTTGAAAGTGTACGGAGTCATCTGGAAATCGCATCGCTACGTGTGCGAGAGCAGCGACTTTTCCCCCCTCCAGTCGCAGCATGTGAAACAACCTTAAATCTTGCACTTTTCCATGATTGCCAGCAGGTGAACCTGTTTTTTTTTTCCCTGGCAACTTCCCCATTCTCTCAAGGTTTATCTTGATACCGGCTAACGTATGTAGTTACTACACTACATCATATCTTTACCTTATACGTCAAAGAGGATGCTGTAAATGTGACACAATATGGCAGTCGTTTCATGGTTTGGCTTTACCCGTCGGGCTTTTCCATGACCGTCTCATGGGGCCGTGTTGTGTAAGGATTTTTCGCCGATTGTATTAATTGCTTATCGTCCGCACCCCTGAATGGCTGATTCCGGCGATAACCGGGGCGCGGCTTCGTGGGAGCTAATCACAGAATAGCAAAGAGAATGGAAATGAAAATAACCAATTCAAAGTACGACCCCGGTTTTATATTTGCAGGAAAAGGTGTTTATAATTCGTTAGCTACTTATTTCCGCGAACACTGCCAAGGGTTTGCTCATGCCATTCCTTAATCTTCTCAACATAATTTCTCTTTTTATGATCGTCTGTCCGGTTTTTCCACACTTTCACATCAGACGTGATCATCGAAACCATCATCATCTACCAGTTCATCATCATCTACCAGTTCGTCCTTTCTGTCTCGCGTGGAAAAAGAACTGCACAAGGGCCCCATGATGGGCGCAAACTATTGAATTTGATGCTTTCAGTAACGATTTACAGCTTTCTCAACTACCACAAGCCCAAGAAGATATAGTTTAACTGCTGGGCAATGAATTTCAACTAATTAACTAAACTGAGTAGACAGATGGAATGAAAAAAATTGCTTGCGCAAGATGGCTATGAACGAGGCTGCAGATTGCACCAGCTGTAGCGTTTCATTCATGCTTGATGGAGCTCCCGTAGGAGCTAGATCGCATTGGAAATGGCTCTTTTTTACTTTATTCAGATAACTTGTTTTGAAATCGAAAACCGTATACATTCGATTTCAGTCTCGTGAGTATTACCTATAGAAATAATAGCATGCGTCCGTTTCCTGCATGATTTTATCGAATACATAAGCAAGCGCGTAGCGAAAAAAATTGCAGTTAACTCGAATACTGCGGTGCATTTTGAAATATTTTTCTTCATTTGGACAGCAGAGCTGCATAGAAGAGGCTTCCAAATCGGACCTGGACATTTTTCACCCGTTTTCTACTGCTCTCATTTTACGAGTATTTTTGCGTGTTTTCGGGAGGCGCCGCTCTCGAGACCTTCGGCGATGGAAGCGGAGTCAGCTAGGCGTCCGGACGAGACAGACGTCACAGCGTCAAGCACTCAGAGGAAGCGCAACCACCTCATTAGCGACACAGGCAGCGAGGACACCATGCTGTACTACTCTGCTTCAGAAGAAGATGTGTCAGATGACGGCGACTACTTGACAGTTGTAAGGCAAAAGGGAAAGAGAAGAATCGTTACTGCTTCCCCGTCTTCAACAAGGACGACGGCGACGCCAAAGAACACTGACACGATCCATACCATCCTCTTCTTGCCCGAGACGCCAACCGACGACTGGAATCGGCTAAACAGGCAAGCCATATCTGTCACACTTAAGGCTCTTGTTCCGAGTGAGATTACGGATGTGAGAATTAAGACCCGTAAGAATAGGACGTATACAGCAGCTGTTTAGACTTAGCTTTTGTTTCGCGATGTCTCACTCGCAGCTTCCATTGGTTCGAAGATATAGAAACCTACGGAATCGACCACATTCCTACCTATACCTGAAGATAAAGGGCCGAGCCAAATCGGCTTCTCCTAATCTTAAACAAACAACACATTAGTCCGTGTTGAAATCACTTATAGAAGACGCATGGCCGCGAAAGGTTTTCGGCCACGCTTGGAAATTCAGAGGCCATGCAGGATGCTATGCGTTCATTTCGGCCATTGGAGAAATACGCGGATTTTGAGGTGGAAATACAGAGCCTCCGTGCAATCCGCCGGTGAGCGGAGCGACGGTACAGACGGACTAAATCGGTTTACGACCTTAGAGAGGCCAGATGCATTCAAAAGAAAATTAAGCGTTGCATTGCTGCACTACAAAATCAACGCTGGAAATCTTTTTGTGAGTCTCTAGATCCGCGTAAACCGCTGTCGGTTGTCTGGAGAACAGTCCGTGGACTTCGAACAGCTCCTCACATCTGTGGCCCTCCATCAAGGACGCCGAGAAGGTGACGTAGCAGAAGATTACTGCGCAAGGATCGCGGTCCCGATGTTCCAGCCTGGCACACCTCTTCCTATTGTATTCCCCTGGCTCCCAAGATCCTCGTATGGACGCCTCTTTCTCCATCGAAGAACTGGAGGCCGCACTCGCTGGGTGCAGGCGATCTTCGTCACCAGGACCAGATGGCATCACATACTCTGCGCTTGCAAACCTTGGTCAAGAGGCCAGAGATGCACTTCTTGGCCTATACAATGCATCATGGCGTGATGGCTTGGTCCCTACCACGTGGAAATCCAGTCGCCTTGTTCCGCTCCTCAAGCCTGGCAAATCTCCATTGGAATTGTCATCTTACCGTCCAATAGCACCGGCTACCTGCGTCGTCGGCAAGGTAATGGAGAGAATGATCCTTACACGGGTTAGAATGGCACCTGGAATTTTAAAACGTCTATCCAGAGGATATGGCTGTTTTTCGACGCGGACGCTCGTCAATAGATAGCGTTATCGACCTTGTAACGTATGTACAGCACGAGAAACACCTGAAAAGAATCACTGCGGCCTTATTCCTTGATGTTAAAGGTGCCTACGATAATGTACACCCGTGAGCAAATGTATACGGACCAGGGATTGCGCGATAAAGCCGATTTTTTCAACTGCCTGCGAATGCAACTTGAAATTGGGGGCTGCAGACCAAACTTGGCATTGCGAACTTTCGAGTGTACTCGTCAGTTTCAGTTTATGGATGTTAACTACGAAGGAATTCAGTTTTTTCGGCGACCCTGTGGTCCGTATACTTTTTCTCACGGGTGTACATCATCATGCCATTCTGTACACCTTAGAAGCTGTAGGAATCGGTGGACACGTCTTTCGCTGGATACGCAGCTATTTGATTGGAAGATCTTTATTTTGACTGACGGACCAACACCGTCTAGCTATACCAGTCGTGGTGTACCACAAGGCGGAGTACTTAGTCCTACCCTGTTCAACCTGGTGCTCGTTGGTCTCACCGATTCGTTACCGCAAACCGTACAGTTCTCCGTATATGCAGACGCCATTTGCATATGGGCTTCAGGAGTAACACGTGTACAAATCCGCGCATGACTTCAGAGGCTTCAACGGCCGTGTCAACTTATTTAAGAAGGCAAGGCCTGGAGCTTTCATCTGAGAAGTGTGCACTCGTTGCTTTTACTCGCAAAATGATGGCCCCGTATGCTTTGCGGATTAATGACCAAAATGTACCATATAGACGAACCCACTGATTTCGTGGCGTCATCATTGATAGAGACTTGTCTTGGAGCCCTCACGTCTCGTACATGACAAAGCGTTTGGCTGCCATTGTGGACCTTCTCGCGTTTCTCGGTGGGAAGTCCTGGGGTGCAACAGTACCATCAATACTGCAACTATATAAAGCGCTATTTTTAGGCTTCCATGCGGTACAGCTTACCTGTACTAGGAAATACTTGCACTACAAATATCCGCAGACTACAGAGTGTGCAAGCCAAAGCTCTCAGAACTTCTCTTGGTCTCCCAAAAACTACGTCATCTATTGCGACAATGACCATTGCCAGAGAGTAGAGACTCCCCGTTGACAGTCTACATTGCCACAGCTGTCCTGAGGGCACACATCCGACATCTGACTCGGATTCCCTCACACCATCTTGCTTGCTGGCCAGCAAGGAGGCCACATTAAAATTTGCCAGCAGTATTGCAAGACATCAGTCCTACATGACATCACAATTCACGCCTGCTACACGATTATCAGCCCCATTGTGGTGTCTGCACCGGCCGCAAGTACATTTGACAATTCCGGGCATCAAAAAGAAAGCTGGAGCGCCGTTGCAAGCTTTGAAGCAAGCAACTTCGGAACACATTTAGAACGTCCATAGATTCCGGCAACATGTCTACACAGATGGTTCGGTAAAACTCAACAGCTCTGCTGCTGCAGTCATCTTCCCGGCAACATCTGAAGAAATTAATTTGTTACCACATCGACGGGTGTAGAACTTGCGGCACTCCGTGCTGCACTTGATTTCACTAATCATGGACCACCGGAACAATGGACGGTTTTTAGTGATTCCAAGGCAGCCCTTCAGTATATACAAAGCCCAATGCGCCACGGACCCAATGAACAACTGGCCTCAGAAATACGAGAGATATATCATCTCAGCCATGACAAAGGACACAACATATTTCAATGGCTTCCAGGACATTGCAACATCAGCGGGAATGACCATGCCGACGAAGCCGCCCGATCTGCGCATGAAAGTGGTCAATGTGTCTTGATTCCACTTTCACGAACAGACGCTGCGGCTGGGCTGCGATTGATGTCCCGTGAATGTGCTTTGCCCCTTGCGAACGCCTATACCGACAAGGACGTGTGGACAGCCCGTCGTGTACGTTTCGTGGCTCCTGTGAGACACTTGAACATATCGTTTTAGAGTGTCCCGCGTTCGTTGCGCAGCGCGCATTGCTAATTAAGGAATATAGACTTATTGGGCGGCAATGTGCGACCCTTGACGATTGCGTATTTCCAAGGAGGTGCGCTTCCCGACGTGACCAGACCCATCGAGCCCTGCTAACTTTTCTGAAGGACACTGACTTGGCCTCCCGTTTATAGACATTATTTGTATTTGTTTTGTTCTGTCTGTGTCTCCATCATTTCTTAATTTTCTCTTTCCTCATATTTTCATTTCCTCTATTCCCTCCTCCTGAAAGAGAAGGCAGGTGTTGTGCCCCTCTCGGTGGCAGTTGTCAGCTTGCACCCTCCCTATTTCCTTCTTGTCCTTGTGTTATATGTGTACAAACCAAATAATAATAATAATAATAATAATAATAATAATAATAATAATAATAATAATAATAATAATAATAATAATAATAATAATAATAATAATAATAATAATAATAATAATAATAATTTGCCCCTGTGGACTCGAACACTTTCACCATGTCTCGTTTGCGTTTGTTGACTCCGGATGTACGGATGCATCTCCCGCCCGGATTACCACGACGTGAACAGACCATGCTGTACGGTCTGTGGCTAGGTGTTGCATTTACGAATTAACTCATATGCCTTCCGTATTGGAATGGCCAACAGCACCACGGGTGACATGTGCAGCAGCGATGAGACGCTCGAACACATTATCTGTGTCTGTCCGCGCTTTTGTGCGGAGAGACAAATGCTGTGCAGAGCGCTGGACCGATTGGACAAACGTCCACTAACGGAATTAAAAGCTTTAGGGTCAATGCTCCGAAAGAACATCCGCGCCGAAGGCCTTACTCGCGCTACTAAGGTTCCTGCTATAGTGTACTAGCCTAATCTAGCACACTATAGTTGCTGCGGTCTACGGGCCTTCACGGTAGACGTTAAGAACGCCGGCCCCTACCGCTCTATAGTGTACGCGGTTTGTGCTTGTCTCTCTTTCTCCCCTCCCCCTCTCTTTTTATCGCCCTACTCCTTCCCCTCGTGCAGGGTAGCCAACCGGAACTACCTCTGGTTAATCCCTGCCTTTCTATGCATTTTTTCTGTCTTTTTTCACCGACGTCCCCTGGCGAATTGAAAAACCAATATTCATGTAGTATTGCGTTGTTTTCCCCTCCATACACTTTCGGAATGGAAAAGGGCGTCAATTAAAGGGTCACTAAAGGGAACAATTATTTCTTCTGTATCAGTAGCTTACCCTTCCACAATACCCAAAACACCACTCTTAAACCGAGAAGCCGCTTGGCAAGCCAGAAAGAAACGAAAAACACAGAGGCGAGTGGCGACGCCACCTTGAAGTACCCGCACCAGCTCACCGTGACGTCGTAGATTTTGACAGCGTCTCCTAGGCCTCAGTTAATTCTTTAGTGGTAAAGATTGACTACATTGGGTTCTAAATGAGCCCAATATTGAATATGGCAAGTTTCGCGATTTTTTATTGAGCCAACGTGGCCCAGACACAAAAAATTACTTTATAAGTCGTGACGTCACACTTAAGTGCTGACGTTGGGCTTCCCGCGCGAAATTAAAAAAAGATAACTCTGAGCTTCATTTTGTCTTCTAATAATTGACCTATTGCAGTGTAATTAATGACAGCAGAGTTTTCGAAGAATACTTTATCAGTCTCAGTTGATTTATTGTTTTGCTTTAGTGTCCCTTTAAGTCTCTTCATTGTCTCTAACAAATGCAGCACAGGCGAGCTGCAGCAGTGGCACTCTGTGATCGTGACGGAGTCAGTGAAAGATTCGTACGTATGTGACGCTTCTGCGAAGTTCCAAAAGACGTTAGTCAAGTTGTACGGTCAAGTTGTCTGCAGCAGCTATTATACTGCTTACCTCTGAAGCAACGATAGTCGCACATATTCGCTAAGGAATATTTTGCGCTATAGAAATTCACACCACGCCAGATCTTTATATTACATGCACCTTTACTCTCGGCGTAACGAGCGACTATGTGCAATGAGGAAAAAAAAATGTGTACAGGAACGAAGCAATGCAAAAAGAAGAGATTCACACGTTTTCTTCTTTTTTTATGGTGGGGGTAAGCGTGATTTTTCACAAAACATTGTGTAGCTTTAAATATATCCTGTGTTACGCGTATTCCTTTCGATCAGGTAAACAATGCGGCATCTAGCCCGAAATGCCGTTGTCCAGCAGCATTGCTCCAGGGACGGCGCTTGGAGCGTACGGCATTCGAGTCCGTAAATTTCGCAGAGGCACTCAAGGGACCCAAGAAATGCGGCATACGCGCCACCGGTACTAATGGTCCTGGGTTAGGTGCTAAATTTATGATTTCGTTACGAAAAGAGGCAGCCATTTCGTTCTACTGAATGAACGCGACCTTGCCGTAACTGGCGACGCAGACCTCTCTAACTCTGAGTTCGGTGTTGCCGGAGGAGATTCAGTTTCATCACTAATAGAGAGGGGCAAGGTCTGTCGGCAGAGTTGCCCAATGGCCGAATAGTCTTTTTTCTTTGGACGACGTAGTCTAAGTGAAAGAAAACTTTTCTCTGTAGGCTCTTGTCTGAACTTCCGATGCTGCGTCAGTCGGGTCTTCATGGGAAAATTCCAGTTTTTGGTTCTGTTCTAAAAGCGCATCTACGTTACCAACTGCTAAGTCGTGACAGGGGGAGGGTGGACTTTCGGCTGCAAAAGGAAAATGCAGTGACTCCTTGTTTCGATGAAGCAAGCGCTTTTGCGCTATCTGGCAGCGCCACAGGAACCATCATCGATGTAAGTGGAATGTAATAAGAACTTTGTCCATGCCTGCTTAACGTTAGCGATTCCTTGTGGTAAGCATCCCGTGACGGGCTCTGTAGACTTGAAGATGTGCTTTCTGAGGACTTGTGGCTTCTTTGGGCTTCAGAGTGACAAGGTTCCTGGGAAATCCACAAGTCTGATTGGTCATGCTCATGATCCGTCAATGAACGTTCTTTTCTAACACGCCTCGCTGCTTTCGACTTACACGTAGATTCGTAGTCCCTTTCTGTTACGTCAGACAGTGCACCTCGGTCTGTCTTTGCATGATCATGATCACTCAGACTGAATGAAATGCGGTGTGGACTGTTGCTAAGACGTCCTTCCGTTCCGCAAAGTTCAGCCGTTTCATTTCTTGCGTTGCAGCTTGTGGGCGAATCCGAACGTGCTTTTTGTAGTGGGAACGCAAGTCTTAGGTCCTGACTGAGGCGGGCTGGTACATCTGTGCTGTTAGGCTTGTCTCTTTGTGCAGCAATCTGGTCACGACGATCACGGCTCTTCCAAGCGAGCGTGTACGCGACCTGCAGATAGAAAAAAAAAGCGATTATTAGGACGCGGCACTAAAACGCATGCGCAATAGTTGAAAAAAATTCTGGGGTTTTACATACCAAAACCACGATCTGATTATGAGGTACGCCATATTGGGAGGCTGTGGGTTAACGTTAACCACTTGGGGATCTTTAACGTGCACCTAATGCATGGCACACGGGTGTTTTTGCATTTCGCCCTCATCGAAATTTGATCCCGTTACCTCGTGCTTCGAAGCGCAACACCATAGCCGCTAAGCAACCACGGCGGGTAATAGTTTCTGTAAAGCAGACAGTGATATTCACGGCTATAGATGCGTAAGTGCTGTTAGGGTTCTACGAACGGGTTTTTATTAGTTGTCCCTCCTGAACGAAGTACACTTGTAAATATCTTCTCACCCTTTCTGCGATGAATTGGCGCTACCATGTGCCGTTATTTGAATAGGAGCGTAATGGTTACACCGTTACACGGTTATCGAAATAGTAAACGAAAAATTGCCAACAGATAAAAAGTAATTGTAATTTGTGTTTAATTGTACGTTTGACTTCGGAAAAATAGTTTTCCAGAGTCAAACATACAATCCCATGCTCTTCCCCTCCCCCCCCCCCCCCAAAAAAAAAAAAGAAACAAACAACAACAACAACAAAAACATCAACAAAAACGTTTTTTGACAGGTGTACGGGCTGTGTACAAACTAAACGACTTAAATCTTTTCAGGTGGTTTAGTTTGTTGGAGTTGTTCATCGGATACAGTGCTCAATATTTTGCACTGCGCATAAGTGCTTAATATGGAATGTAATGAAGCATGTTTTAAAACTAATGACTTATTGACCGTAATGTCAATTTAAACGTTTTAGGGAGTGTTGGAGAGTCCCGACTATGTTGCTTCCAGCAAGTAACCGTATAGAGTGCCGGATTCAATGCACATTCACATTTTTGGACGGCATTTCTTAAGTCTATTGGTTTTGAACAAGGTGCTGAGCGGAAAAACTTTTGAGAAAAAGAAGAGAGGCAAGGCAGACAGGACAGACGCTCACTAGCGCTCGATCTTTCCGTGTGTCCCTTCTTGTGTGGTATCCTGTTTTCCAAGTTTGCGCATTTAGCAATCAGTCACTAGCAACCGATGATTCATTGAAACCTTCCTAATGCGCCACAGAGGCATGCTTGCAATTGGGAGCACACACATGCGCTTCGGACAAGCCAGGCAGTATACAAATACGAAAGGTAAAAGAACAGAAAAAATACAGCGTTCACGTCATGTCACCGATTATATTTTGGCAGTTAATGCGTAAGACCCATGGTGACATCTGACAGCTAGACATAAAGACACAATCATTAAAATATTTTCCCTTCATCTGTTAAGATAACGTAGTTTTTTTTTGTCTGTCAAGCGCACTGAATGTACGCTGACGCACGAGTGAAAAAAGTGTTAATCTGACCAGCTTGCAAACTTTGGTAATCAGCAGGAGCAAGGGTAGGCTGCTGTGTGAAGTTTTGGACTGGCTAGATTAACAACTTTTTTCACTCGTGCATCAGTGTGCCTTCAGTGCACTTGACAGATAAAGAACTACGTTATCTTAACAGGTGAAGGGAAAATATTTTCATGGTTGTGTCTTTCATTATATGAAACCGAGGTTCATTATATGAACCGAGGTGTCAGATGACACCTCGGTTCTTACGCATTAACTAAGAAAAGATAATTGCTGATATGATGTAGGCGCTGTTTTTTACCTTTCGTATTTTCCCATTGCCCGGCCTGTCTTAAGCGCATGTGCGTGCTCCCCAGAGCATGTGTGCCTCTGTTGCGCCTCAGGAAGATTTCAATAAATCCTCGGTTGCTAGTGAGCGTCTGTCCTGTCGGCTTTGCCTCTCTTACTTTTCGCACAAATGTTTTCGCTCAGCGCAATATGCAACACCAACAAACCCAAGAGTCTACCATCCCATTTCATTTGTTTACCTTCCCGGCTTAAAGAGAATAAGTGGTGAGATGCACAGTATACATGCTTGTACACCTTGTATAGTGAACAGGGTATAATTGAATTTATTGTGAGGGTATGATAAGTACAAATACAGAGACCAAAAAGCGTGCTGCCTTTCTCAGAAACGTCACTGCTGGATTGCAGAAAAGAAAGCTGTGTTTTCGTTAGTACTGTGATAATATTATGAATAGCCTATCACTTGCGGTGGATTGTCACTCGCTAGCGACGAGTGTGAGTGTTAACCAGTGTTACAGCACTGCGTGTGTATGGATGTATAGCTGGACATAATTCCGGCAGGACGCATCTCACGATGACTGTCGACGCTAATGCGATTAGCATTCAAACCATGTAGCGACACACCATATTTCTGAAGACACCTTTAATAGCAATCTGTAGTGGTTATTGAGATTTCCATTGCTTCAGTTTCTTGGACGCCACAAAAAAAAAAAAAAAAAGCTTTACTAAATGTGCCCTCCCAACCGCAGCCAGTTTTGCCCCGCTGGCACTGTAGAATTGGTGTTCAGCGTATCTGACTTCAATTGAAACTACGGTGCCATTGGATAAACTTTTCCGTGCGTAAAACTTTAATCTTCATTGTCAGCTGGAAGAGCGCGCGTTCACACTTTTATCAGTAATTTGTTGCCATGCGACGCGACTCACGTGCCAAGCGTCTCGAAGCGCTGGCTTGCACAATTGAAGCTAGTAAGGTTGTTATTTGGGATTTGTTGGCGTGCGTCCATGGCCTAATGGTAGAGCATAGGGATGCAGTGCTGTGGGAACCGGATTCGAAACTAACCGTTGGACATAAAACTTCCTTCTTTTCATTCGCGAGCGAGAGCGTCGCTTCAGGGGTTAGAGAGCAGACAGCAGCAGCACTCCAAAATGGAGGAAGTAGGCTAAGAATGCTAATCGCATCAAAATATTGGTGGCTAAGTGTCTAATTTTGGCGAGGCATGTCTGGCTTGTACAACACGCCTGAACACAACCAATTACATACGTAAACAGTAACTGCAGAGCAGCCGTAGTATAGCCTCCTTATTGCGTTTACGTGAATACGGCAAAAGGGTTCATGACGTGCATGCATCCCCGTCTGGCCGTGTGTCTGTGACCAGCAACCAAGAATTGGAAGGTCCATTAATACGCTCTATTTTCTCTCCCCAACGCTACGAGACCTCTGAACGCGCAAAAAGGTCACGTAAATCAGCAGTTAGATCGAGCTGTGTGAGCTCGACTTACAACTACAACTGCTCGCTTCGAGTGAATATGAATGATTCTTATGATGGCAGGCAACGCAGTTACTCGGCTATTACCGGTGGTAAATAAAGCTGTTCGACAGTAAGGGTACATGAGAAACATACGATGTGTCTGTTAGGTCCAGGCCGCGGTGCACCTGCGCTTTGGGAGGCTTCCGTTAAGTGTTACGAAGAGTGTTGCTGTTTGTTGAAACACTTGGGCTGAACAAATAGATTGTATCAATCACAGCTACGTTTACATCTTAGAGTCTTCGTGTAAACTATGCAGCTAGGCTATGAAGGAACGTTGTGGCTGAGATGTTAGTTTCTGTGTGCAGTACGACTACATTCGGCGTAGCTCCGAGAAGCGCCAAAGCGCACCTCGAGGCTAGAGGTCGACGAGGGATCGTTGAACACGTCATCCTCGTAGTCACCACAGCAGCTCACGCGACGACCGAGCTCGTGATCTCTCTCGAGGCGGCGCCAGTCCCGCGACTCGCCCAGTCGCCTGGCTCCGCCACTGCTCAGCGCCATCCGCGTGAAGGAGTCGTCCTCCAAGCACGAGCTGTCCGACGATGTGGACAGCGTGTCCCGCGCTCGTGCCCAGCAGCTGCGCGGCAGCCTCAGGCCCAGGGCCACGTGCTCGCTGTCGTTGATACTGGAACTCTCGCTGCCGTCGTGGCCTGAGGCCAGCGCCTCAGGAGCCGACCTGTGTGACGGGCTCTCTGACGACGAGGCCAGCGAGTGGCGAGCATTCTCTCGAAAACCATTCGGGCGACGGCTCAGGTCGGCTGTGTCTGGCATCTGAAAACACGTGGAGAGGCGCATTCACGTCTTGAACAGTGCTGCTTTTACGTCTGAACCCCTAGCTCAGTCTTCATAAACCACAGTGAGCAACGCAGGGGAGGTATTGCTAGAGTGCGATAGGCACGTGGATTCTACAATTGCAGCGTTTTAGTTTGCCTCCCGTTGCGCTCATGGTAACATGATAAAGTCACAATACAGTTCGCAAAAAATATAAATGCCGAGGCGGAAGAATCACTGACACCTTTTGCAAGCCTAAATCTGCTTGTAGCTATCATTCTAATGCCCCACGCCATAAATACGCATGAAATAGAGGCCCGTATTTGCAAAGCAGTTCGTACGCTAAGGCGGTTCAAAAACAGACCATGGTGAATCGTCAAAGCGAACATAATTGGGAACGAAACAGACCAATGACAAATAGTTCTAACCAACAGCTTTTAGATCTCAGACCCAGGTTATTCTAATGTTTAAAGAAGCATTAACGCATATTTTTGAAGTTGTAGAAACTCAACTTCACGTTTCTCGGACTTACAAGCATGACACTTAGCGAATACGGATACTGGGAAACATACGAAACTGTATAGTTAAGTTGGTGTTTAAAGTGCTGGACCTGTCAATGTCCACATTATCGTGACGTCCTGAACAAGACCGAATTTGGATGATGTCGCGTGTATCAGTAAAACTTTTTATGACACCGTTGATAAACAAAATGTTGTCCATCCTGGTGCAGCCAAAGGGTCAGAGAGGGATAACATTTTGTTTATCTACGGTGTCATAAATAACCACTTTCCACTTTGTTCATGTCATGGTGCTCACTTCTGCTTTTTCCGCGTTTGTGTGCGTTTATTTTAATGCGTTACCAGCAACCAAGAATTGGAAGGTTGACTATTAGGGTGTCAAAGTGGAAAAAAGTGCATGCACGTGAAACGTCAGAAGCCGGTCACGCCGTACTGGTAGATAGCGGATGGGGGAGCTATATATACAGAGTGTCTCAACTATCATACACCGAGATTTAAAGATATGCAAATGCCACGTAGCTGGACAGAACCAAGATAATGTTGTTTGCCATCGCTTACAGATACTCAGATTATTTTTTGCATTCCACTTCATTACATAATTAGTCCTAATTATTTAATAAACTTCTCAAATATTATAATTATATGAAAAGTGTCAATGAGAAAATTGTAGAGCAACATGAAAAAATCCCTATACAGCTTTCTGTTTATCAATAAGGGTTACATAAAAGTGTTTTCCCGACCGTGGAAGAAGTCCGTGAATGCATGCAAAGTGCCTCAAGCGGCCAATCGCGCGGAAGTTTTGCGTGTATTGGCGGGCTTCTTTCACGCTCGGAAAAACACTTTTATGTAACCCTTATTGAGCAACAGAAGGCTGTATAGGGAGTTTTTCATGTTGCTCTAACATTTCCCATTGAAACTTTTGATCTAATTATATTTGAGAAACTTATTATTAAGACTAATTATGTAATTAGGCAGAATGCGAAAATAATCTGAGTATCTCCAAGCGATGGCAAACAACACTAGCTTGGTTCTGTACAGCTACGTGGCATTTGTATATTTTTAATCTTGGTGCATGATAGTTGGGACACCCTGTATAGAACATATGGGGCAGGAACATGGATGTTAACAAAGAAGCTCGAGAACAAGTTAAGTAACTCGCAAAAGACGATGGAACGAAATATGTTAGGCCTAACGTTAAGAGACAGGAAGAGAGCGGTGTGGATCAGAGAACAAACGAGGATAGCCGATATTCTAGTTGACATTAAGAGAAAAAAATGGAGCTGGGCGGGCCATGTAATGCGTAGGATGGATAACCGGTAGACCAGTATAGTTACAGGATGGGTGCCAGGGGAAGAGAAGCGCAGTCGAGCACGGCAGAAGGTGGGGTGATGAAATTAGGAAATTTGCAGGCGCAAGTTGGAATACGCTAGCGCAATGTAGAGGTAATTGGAGATCGCAGGGAGAGGCCTTCGTCCTGCAGTGGACATAAAAAATAGGGTATTAATAGTATACGCGTGTACAGTGAGCTCCTGAACAACACGTTGCAATGTAGTGAGAGAGAGAGAGAGAGAGAGAGAGAGAGTTAAACAGGGTGGGAAAGGCAGGGAAGTTAACCCGGTGAACAAAGTTTGACTCACGGATCCCGGACCTCAAAGAGGTGGCATAACGCATTTCTCTCGCATTTACCTCTAAATCGCCGATGAATTTTCTTTTCTCTCGTCATTTGATCTGTTGTCATATATTAAATCAGTAGCGGGCCAAACCTATTGCTCGGTTAACCTTTCCACATTCCATTAAGGTGGAGTTCACTTCATTCAGTTCATTGCGGTCTCACCAAGGACAAATTTGGCAAGCAGCCCTCTGGCTTGCATCGTACCTGATTCACAGACGAGCCCCGTGGAGCAGCCTCTTCAGTGAGATCCTCGCCTAGTGCCGAGTTGCTTCCTGCAAAGTAAAGCTTGTCTTTTGAACAAGAACTGCATACATGTACTTGCATCCATTTATGCAGCGTACATGGCCAGCGAAAAAGGGCACGATTGAGAGCTCTGCAATCGAGACACGCTAGCGCGCTGTGACGTCACTTCTTTAAATACTTTTCGGGCTTTCTTCAGAGCTCGGAAGAGGAGGATTCGGAAAACTGAATGAAATTAACCTGCGGGGTTCTGCATGCTTAAAGTGCACAGTGGGTTAAGAGGGACGCCATAATGGAGGGTTCCGGATTATTTTTACCAGCTGCGGTTCTTTAACGTACAGGTCAAGCTAAATACACTAGTGTTTTTGCATTTTCACCGATCGAAATGCGGCCGTCGCGGCCGGAAATGCTGAGCCTGCTCAGCCCGCGGGCTCAGCAGCCCAATGCTATAACCACTGAGCCACCACGACGGGCACACCATAAAAGATGACCTCATGAAAACAACTACATTGGCTATATCCGAAAACGCTTAACTTCGAACACATCTTAAAATGTAAAAGTGATTTTTAAATTGCCACCAAATTTTTAACAAACTAGCTCACTCTACAGCTCACATCAGAAATATCTTGTGTATAGGTCACGACGACTAGGAACACTATGCCGTTGGTCCCGTTCGCATACGATTTTTTTAAAGTTAGGCGCTCCTTACGAGAAATGCACTGTGCACATGGTGTCTTGCTCAAGAAGAAAAACTATGGATCTCCTAGGTTCACACTCGACAGCATGGAAGAAGGCCAGAAAGATTTAGAGACAAGCGGCGCCCTCCGTTTCCAGTATTAGCTTTTTTTTTTACCATACTTCATTCACATATTATTTACAGAACCCTAATTAACTCATACACTTTAAACTTTGCCCTAACATCACCCCTGATGTAGCATTTTCTCTTTAAATATCAACTCGCTGGTGCGTGTGGTTTGCCTAGGACACCATGAAATAATGCGAATGGCGTTTGTACGAGTATAACGTTTTCGAATGCTTATTATAAGTAATTTCCGCCGAGGCCCGAAATTAACCCACGTACTTTAAACTTCGCCCGCACATCACGCATAACAGAAAAGAAAGCAAGAAGTGTTAGGGAAAAACAAAACGAAAGGAGCTCGGAATTAAGTGTAAATTGTGAAGGAGATTAAATGAAAAAAAAAAAAGTTCGCGTGCACAGAATGAATAGCTTGGGCACCGCGCCCAAGAATAAATGCGAAGAATAAATGCGCATCCAAAGGTTAGAGCTGTCTATACTGCCGAAAAAAACAACAACATGAGACGACAGCTGTCAACGCGCGTTGCGTTGTTTAACTTTCTTCACTAAGTAGGATTAAATACTCTGTTATCAGTGCCCTGTTGAGCAGACGTACAAGATGCAAGTAAACAACCTGCATGGGCACAATCTGGGAACACCACAAGTGTCCTGCACACATGCTCAAAAAGTTGGCATGCAAGAGCTTGAAACGTCATTTACGCGAACCAGTCTTATTGGCTTACCAAGCACGTTCGCACAGAGACACAAAAGGAAAACACCGCACACTTTAGAAGGCACTGTAAGGCCACTGTGAACTTAAAGACCAGGTAAGACTAAAATAGCTCGTCTCCGTTTAGTGTGAAACGACCAAGGTTCATGTATTTGATACATTTCGAGCCCTTAAAGATAAACAGGAAATACTAAGAAAGAATAGTGCAACAGGACAGGTAGGACACTGTTCTTTTACTCAAGACCAGCGTCCTCCCTGTCTTTTCTTTTATATTAATACATGATATTTAGGAGATGTTGGTGCCTTGTCTGTTGTCTTCTCGGAGACGCTGGTCTTCAGTTGAAAAAGAGCGTCCTTCCTTTTCTGATGTCATTTCTTCTCTTAGTATTTCCTCTTTCCCCTTAAGTGCTACCAAATGCATCAAATGTAAAAATTCCAACTAGCTCAGCTATCCGCCATAAGGTTCAAGTACTTTCTTTAGAGACAAAGAATGCCTATCTAAGGCCTGCTGAGACGGCCACAAATAATATATGTGTGCTGGTAGTTTTGCAGGCGGTTATTTATTTATTTATTTATTTATTTATTTATTTATTTATTTATTTATTTATTTATTTATTTATTTATTTATTTATTTATTTATTTATTTATTTGCACATACTGCAGCGCAATAAGCGCTATAGCAAAATACCATGCAGCGATAAGGATGATGCGCTAAGGCCATACATCTTGGATGGCGGATACAAAACTTCGGGATGGCCATGAGCGTATAGACCAAGGTAATGAATTCCAGTCTTCAATGGAGTGGGCAACGTTGATGAATTCTGCAGCATTAATGAGAGGGTAGCAGTCGTAATAAAGGTGAATAGGAGGTATATGATGAAGGTTGTACAAGCCTACGCCCCAACCTCCAGTCACGATGATGAAGAAATAAAACAGTTTTATGAAGATGTTCAATTAGCAATGATAAATGTGCAAACTCAGTATACTGTAGTCATGGGCGACTTCAATGCAAAAGTGGGAAAAAAGCAGGCTGGCGAGCAAGCAATTGGAAACTACGGCATCGCTTCTAGGAACACTAGAGGAGAGATGTTGGTATAGAATTCGCGGAAAGGAATAGACTCCGAATAATGAATACCTCCTTCAGGAAGCGCAGCAACAGGAAGTGAACCTGGAAAAGCCCTTATGGAAAAACAAGGAATGAAATAGATTTCATGCTCTTTGCCGACCCCAGCATAGTGCAGGATGTAGAAGTGTTAGGTAGGGCAAAGTGCAGTGACCATATGTTAGTGAGGTCTAGGACTTATCTCAATTCGAAGAGAGAAAGAATAAAGTTCGTCATGAAGAAACAGGCCAACCTAGACGCAGTAAGGGTAAAAGCAGAACAATTCAGGCTGGTGCTCACAAACAAATATGCAGCTTTAGAACAGGAAGATAAAGACAGCATAGAGGTAATGAATGAAACCGTAACTAGGTTGATCTCAGAAGCAGCAATTGAAGTGGGAGGTAAGGCACCAAGGCAACCAGTAGGTAAGATCACCCAAGTAACAAAGGACCTACTAATAAACAGCAAAACATGAAAATGTCAAACTCCAGGGGTCAGATAGAATTCGCTGAATTGTCGAAACTGATCCACAAGAAGAAAGTAAGGGATATCCGAAATTATAACATGGGAAAGATTGAGGAAGCAGTAAAATATGGACGCAGCATGAAATCAGTGAGAAGAAAACTAGGCATAGGACAAGGCAAAATGTATGCACTGAAAGATAAGCAGGGTAATATCATCAGCAATTTCGATGACATAGTAAAAGCAACGGAAGAATTCTATACTGACCTATACAGTACCCAGAGCAGCCAAGCTACTTTCATTCGAAGTAGTGATGAACAGGATACAGAAGCCCCTTCTATAACTAGCGATGAAGTTAGAAGGGCCTTGAAAGACATGACCAGGGGAAAAGCTGCCGGAGAAGATGAAATAACAGTCGATTTAATCAAATATGGGGGATACATCATGATTGAAAAGCTTGCGGTCCTTTATACGCAATACCTCACGACTTCAAGTGTACCAGAAAGCTGGAAGAACGCCAAAATTATACTCATCCGTAAGAAGGGAGACGTTAAAGAATTGAAGAATTATGGACCCATAAGCTTGCTTTCAGTATTGTATAAAATATTCACCAAGATCATATCGAATAGAATCAGGGCAACAGTTGACTTCAGCCAACCAAGAGAACAGGCTGGCTTCAGGAATGGGTCTTCTACGATGGATCATATCCATGCCATCAATCAGGTAATAGAGAAATCTGCAGAGTACAATCAAACCTCTGTATATGGCTTTCATAGATTATGAAAAAGCTTATGATTCAGTAGAGATACCAGCAGTCATAGAGGCACTGCGAAATCAAGGAGTACAAGAGGCATCGTGAATATATTGGCAAATATCTACAAGGATTGCACAGCAACCTTGGTCCTCCACAAGAAAAGTAGAAAGTTACCTATCATGAAAGGGGTCAGGCAAGAAGACACAATCTATCCAATACACAATACTCCAATACACTGCATGCTTAGAAGTATTCAAGCTCTTAGTCTGGGAAGGCTTAGGAGTGAGAATCAACGGCGAATATCTGAGCAACCTTCGGCTTGCAGACTGACATTGTCCTATTCAGCAACAATGGGGACGAATTACAGCAAATGATTGAGGACTTTAACC
This sequence comes from Dermacentor silvarum, assembly GCF_013339745.2. NCBI lineage: Eukaryota > Metazoa > Arthropoda > Arachnida > Ixodida > Ixodidae > Dermacentor > Dermacentor silvarum. The sequence goes on from NC_051154.1 coordinate 112,769,288, forward strand.
GAGAAAGTGTCAGAGTGGGGTTGAAGATTAATATGCAGAAGACAAAGATAATGTTCAATAGCCTGGCAAGAGAACAAGAATTCAGGAACGCCAGTCAGCCTCTAGAGTCTGTAAAGGAGTACGTTTATCTAGGTCAATTACTCACAGGGGACCTTGGTCATGAGAAAGAAATTTACAGAAGAATAAAATTGGGTATGAGTGCATATGGCAGGCATTGCCAAATCCTGACTGGGAGCTTACCACTGTCGTTGAAAAGTAAAGTATACAATCATTGCATTCTACCGGTGCTAACATATGGGGCAGAAACTTGGAGGTTAACAAAGAAGCTCGAGAACAAGTTAGGGACCGCACAAAGAAGATGGAACGAAAAATCTTAGTACTAACGTTAACAGATAGGAAGAGAATGGTTTGGATCATATTCTAGTTGACATTAAGCGGAAAAAGTGGAGCTGGGCAGGCCATGTAATGCGTAGGATGGATAACCGGGATGGATTAGGGGTACAGAATGGAGAAGGGAAGCGCATTCGAGGACGGCAGAAAACTAGGTGGAGTGATGAAGTTAGGAAATTCGCAGGCGCAAGTTGAAATCAGCTAGCGCAAGACAGGGGTAATTGGAGATCGCAGGGAGAGGCCTTCGTCCTGCAGTGGACATATATATATATATATATATATATACAGGCTGATGATGATGATGATGACGTGAGAACATCCATTTTGAAGCTTTTACACCGCCTGCGGCTGGTACACAACATATACGCGGCATGTTTCTGTAAAGCGGCGGTGCGAACGCGGATGCTTGTCAACTCCTTCTCCAGTGCTCACAGCACGATAGTGTGAGGCGCAGATTGAGAGATCACTTAACTATGGTAAATCGTTTACTATTTACCTCCCCCCCCCTTTTTTTTTTTTCACTCTTCAATAAAAAAATTCAATGGTTATATTACAGTTTCGGAAAGAGCGCGTGCTGCGTTTTGTTCAAATAAAATTATTCATTTCTCGCTTTAACTTATGGAACATACCTTCCAGGCCTCGAGGGGCATTGCGTAAAGGGTGATGTACAGTAACGCCGATAAAAAAAGTTTACATCGACGGCACAGCTTACAAGAAGACGGGAAGTTACAATTCATGTTAGAGGCCAGCTGTAGGAATATATAAGGATAATTAATGGCATTAAACATAAGCAAATTTAATAAAAAAACAGTTTCGAGAATTATTAAGACATAAATTTCTGAAAGAAGAAAGCGCGTAGCGTACAGTTTACGGGCAGCTAACAGACCTAACCGCTGGGCCATTTTTGTGATGCCATGGAAGCCCTCCAAACTATACAGTCAAACCTACATCACTCTACTCACAAACAGTTAGTATACGAAATAATAGAATCTTACCACCGCGCTGTTGAAAATGGTCTGCGAACTTAATTTCAGTGGCTGGCCGGGCTATTGCGGCATCATCGGCGACGAAACTGCCGACGAAGCAGTGCGCTCCGCCCACCACCAAGTTCAGCGCGTGCCTTTGTCCAGGCCTAATGCAGCGGCCGCAACCATCGCCTAATTTTTTCGCCGCAGTGCATTAGAACATGGGAATACAGCGGATTGTGCCAACTCGCTGACTGCTATCCCTTGACCCTTCATTGTGCCTGCGACTACCGCCTGTCTATCTCTATGCGACGCCACTTGGGGCTTGATATGGTAAAATATTTAGTTTTTAACAGCGGAGCTATTTAAGCCAGCCGTTCGTCCCTCCGTCGTCGACAAAAAATGTGGGCCGATCCTGGCGGTTGTGCAGAAAGGGTGCAAGCGCAATGGCACATACCCCAGTGAAGTAGCGAAGCTGAGCCTGGCTAAGTCTAGCTAAGCATGGTTGCGACTACTTAAGCTTAGTCAGTCATCGAGAGCCAATCGATAGCCAATCAATAGCTAATCGAGAATTGATCAATAATCGATAAATTGCGGAAAATGCTGGGAATGACTTGGTAGTACTTAGCAGCTAGCCCAAAAACTTTGCCAATACCTTGCGATAGCCAATCGATTGCCAATCAATAGCTAATCGATAATCGATTAATAATTAACAAATTCCGGAAAATGCTGGGGATAACTTGGCAGTGCTTAGCCTAGCCCAAAAGCCAGGACTAGCTAGTTGCCCATCAGCTCCGCTGTCTCTTTAGCATTGCGCCTCCAGTGCAAGCTACGCTAATTTGACGAGGTTAGTTTTTAAATATTAATAGATATATAGGTTTCTTTACGACGTCTCTTGGGTAATCTTTGACAGAAATTTCAACCAAAGGTCGATGTCTTGGTTCATAATGATAGATGATGAGGCGGTAATGGGCGTTCTGCATAAAATAAATAAATAAATAAATAAATAAATAAATAAATAAATAAATAAATAAATAAATAAATAAAAAACAATTCCGGATAGCTCTCAGAGCACATGCTTGACCACCAAAGTGAGAACAGAGATTCTGCTACTGATATACCTCGTTGAAAATGGCCCTGAGTGCACACTAAAGAACTAAAAGTGAACAAAATTAATCCGGAGACCTCCACTACAGCGTCCCTCATAACCTGCTGCGCAGTTTGGGATGTTAGACTGTCGCGGAAGCACACCCTGTAAACTTCGAACTCCGTATGTGTAAGTCCCATGGCGAGCACTAAATCTATACACTTAAGAACGTGCTCTTCGCATAGTGATTAAGGTTAAATGATAATACCTTTAGGCTTAGTTGAATGTAGGTTATAAAGTGAAAGGACTTAGTGAACACTCCTCGTAGCTGTTTAACTTCACGAAACGGCATCCTGGAAACTCGAACACGCTATATATGTGCATGTGACATTCCAGAGGACTTACAGCACGCTATTTGCGCCCGCATCCGCTACTTTTCTTACATAAAGTCTCTGAAGTTTGTTACACATTGGCGTGGCGACACTTGCTTCCAAATACAGGACGTTCTCGGCGGCGGTGGCGAAAGACCTCTGTACTGAGCGCAACGAAGTTTCTTCATTTTTTTTAAGGGCAACATGGTTTAATGAGACTTCGCAAGTAGCTTTTAATGTATTTATGATTGTCCCGTTATGTCGGTATCGGGTATGTCGTCTCGTATTTCACTGCATATCTGAAGTTAACCTGCTATGCCTATTCACGCTCGACAAGATAGACAGCCGTCCCCTTACGGAAGCCAGAATTCTTGGTCCCTGGTCCCAGCCGACGTCGGAACGAACTGCTTTAAAAGCGCTAGTACGCTTTTTAAAAGAAACAGGACTTCGTGAAAAACTATAGAATTGTGCGGACTGATGTGTTTTTTTTTGTTTTTTCTTTCTTCTTTTTAATCTCCTCTTGTTTTCTAATCTTTTCTGCCCTTACCTCATCCCCCTGTGCAAAGTAGCCAACCGGACACTTAACCTGGTTAACCTCTCTGCCATTCACCTCTTATTTTCCTTCCTTCCTTCCTATGCCTATTCACAAAGTGTGGTGTGCAGTTTTCGTTAAAGCCTAGATATGTCACAACTTAATCACGAAATCAGCACTGGCAACCCTGTTTCATTGCACTTGATTACTCAGTACATTAAGATAACTCTGTTTTAAATACCAAATTTGAAATTAGTTAGGCCCTAAGGACCCCGTCAGGAGTGCTGCGTTGGCTGTTACCACGTCGCGCGCTTTCTACTTTCGTGAACTTACCATGAGACGCGAACAGACGCAGCAGTTCGGAGCGTAGCTTGTGCACGGTCTCCATGAGCTGCACCGACGGCCCAGGACCTCGCTCCACAGCCGGCGACGTGGTGCTTATGCGGAGGCCGCTTTTGCTCACGCCCTCGTCAGACTGGCAGAGTGGGAGTAATAAAGTGTTAGGCGCGCGCCTGTTCCTCGCTATATATATGCGATTCCAGTGTGTATCTTTTTTAATAACAACACTTTTATGCAGCTCACATGAATGCGGTCGGCTGAGCGTCCGCAGAGCTGGTGGACTGCTGAGACACTTGCGACATTAATTTGCTGTTTTCATTGAAACTGACGCAGCGACGATGCGACGTCCTTTCGATGGTGTCGTGTTGTAGGCGCGTTTTCCTTTTGTACACGGTGCTCCAAACGCAATGGACTAAGACATGATCGAGCAGCGCGCGCAGTAACACACACACACACACACACACACACACACACACACACACACACACACACACACACACACACACACACACACACACACACACACACACACACACACACACACACACACACCACACACCACACACGCACACACGCACACACGCACGCACGCACGCACGCACGCACGCACGCACATACATACACATACACATACACATACGCGCGCGCGCTGTTTTCCATGTCTTTCCCACAATAATAGAAAAAAATTGCACCATCTTCCCGTAGGGGAACCCTGAGTAGTATGCGAAGCAGTCATGGGGTCGACTCAAGGTAGTTTTATCAGCTGTATAAACTTGGACATGCAGCAGCACCAGCAACGCGAAGAACTGTTGTCGACGCCGTCGGCGTTTTGCCCGCGTTCGCACCGAACGCGCGCGGCGTTAGTGACTGTTGCCGGTGCCTCTGGGGCGCCTACCGTCGCGCCTCTAACCTAAGCTCCTTCGCTTATCGCGCGCGGAGCCGCAGGTGTTGCCATTCGTTGCGCAATCCGGAGAGGAGCGTTGGAGAGGAGAAATGCCGAGAGGAAAGGAGATGAGACAAAGAGAGGAGAGGAGGGAGGAGAGATGAGACAAGGAGAGCAGAGGAGGGGAGGAGGATGCGCATGCGCAGTAGCGGTGTGGACGCCGCACGGCGGATGGATGGATGGAGGGAGGGAGGGAGGGTCATAGCCACGACCATAAGATGCTTCGCATTTAAAAGACGAAAAAGCTTAGGAAAGCGTACTTCGTTTTCGGTTTTGTTTTTCACTGCTTTGTTTAGAAGTTGAGCTACGCGCTCTGTGTGGATCGTAAGAAGTGAGCGCAGACAACTTCGGGGTAGGTCGCCTCGCGCTCGGCCTGCCGCCGCTTGCGTTCCAGCTCCGTCCTTCTCGCTCGGCGCTTGACCTCTCGATCGCCAGACGAACCCAGTACATCCATAGCGCGCACAGAGGCCATATCAACTGCCAGAAGAGGTTAGAGGATGTGAACGCAGCGCGCCGCCGGGTACCCCCCTCGCGCTCCTCTGCGACGCTTCGCCTCCTTCCTTCTCTGCTCCGCCGCGCGCTCCTCCGTACCTTCACCGGCACGCGCTCCTCCTCTCCACCTCCGGCACCATCCTCCTCCGGCGCTCGCTTCACTGTACCAGCTCGGCGGCCTCCGACTTAATCTCGCCGATTTCGCAGACGGGGTATGTACGCATGCGCATAAAAATATTCGACCCACCGATAGCATGGGTGTGGCTTGGTGCGAGTCAGTGGGCGCGTTAAGTTAAGGCGCTCGAGCGCGCTCTAGCCAGCAGAGCGCGCTCTTTTAAACTTAACGGCTAAAAAGCGACTTCCGGTGTGTGATTACGGAGCGCACTCTACGCGCTCCACCCTGGAGACGGTGCGTGAGAGCGCGCGCCTGCTACGACTTCCGGAAAAATGACGTATTTCCGACTCTTTCCACTTATGCAAGTCCGTGCTCCTTGCACTCGTTCCTGCCGCTGCTGCGCAGCCGGGCGTCTGCTCTAAGGCATGATCGGGAACTTCGCGTGTTGGCGCGGTTTGAGCTTATCACGAACCGAAAATGACGGCCCGATGATTACTTGCCAGACGCTCAGGTACGTAACCGAACTGTCGCAGTTTGGCGCCTTCTCGTCGCTACGTTCATGTGTATGACTTCTTCAGGTCCTCACGGTATCATGGAAGATGTTGGGGCACTGCTCTTTGAATTGTGTGTCAGTATATCTGGGCGCAAGGTTTATCACATAATCCTGGATGCCTCGGATCATAAGGCTTTCTGTCCTCTTGCGATCGGCAATGAGTCATCAGTCAGCATACCGCGGAGCAGAAATGCATCGCATACAGCACGCATCGAACAGCTTGCATCGCATACATAAGCCGCTGCTGCTGCGTCCGTCGCCGCGCGTCAAGTTCTTCTAGCTCTTCATCGTCTATCAAAAACTGCAGGAGGGTATTTATCGGCGGCGCCATCTTCAAAAAGCGCGCGCAATGCGATAGCGGTCGCGGAAGCAACATAACATTCGCCAGACGGCGCGTTCGTGCGCCCGAAAGCAGTCGGCGAAAATCGCCGTTAAGTTAAGCTCCGAAGGCGTCGCACTCGAGCGCACTCGAGCGTGCTCTTTGGAGTTCGGAGCGCGCTAACTTAACGCGCTCAGTGACGAGTGACAGACAGAAAATATTAAAAATGAATAGAATCAGTACAAAATATGGCCGCTCATGTTATAATCATGGGGTAAGCTAAAAAGGCATATTTGCGGCGCCCCAGTGGAAGCATGTCGACAGAGGCGTTTACTTCAACTCGGGCGAACCTAGGTCTAACTACTTCAAGTGACTTCTGACTTTGCCGACAGTTTATATGTAACTATGGGCACGCTTTTATTATGGGCACCGCGCTTTCAGGGAGCAACCCTTCTGTATACTGTAAGCAACAAAAAACGAAATAACAAAGCCATTCAAACGTTTGGGCAACCCATCAACCAGAAGAACAAATGACAGCATAGAACTCAAGACTTGAGAAGGCGCATGCATCTCCAGGGTCTTACGTGCAGGCTCCGAACAGCACCGAGTACTCCGTCACTGGCGGAGCGCAGGGTTCGTAGTGACCTGGAAGGCTTGATGGCGCCACGGCCGGCGGAGGCCAGCTCACACATGAGAAGTTCTCTGCGAAGCTGACAGACCTGGCTCGTGCGTTCCGCCACAGCGGCCTCCAGGAGCTGCGCCTGCATCACAACGGACGGACTTGAGTGACAGCGCGGAGTGCGACGCTGACAGGGGTCATCCCGCATGCGCTATCATAACGATTTTCTTAGAAAATAAAAATGATCATAACATGCACTAATCTGCTTAATCAGATGTCGCCCGGAGATTTTGGAAGTGTTAACGCTACCATTCGACGCTCTTCAGGGAACCAATGTGTATGTGAAGTATGCCCACGACGAAATGGGTCACCGGATCAGCAACAGCAGAAGGCAGCACGGCGGGCTTCCAAGAATACAGGATGCATGTTTGCTCAATAGGGTACTTTTAGAGTACCAATACCGATTGGGAATTCTTGCTCCCCACATAGGAGATGGGCCAGCTTGAAATGCTGCGCATCTTATTCCCACCTTTTTTAACGCCGTAATTTATCTCCACCATTGAACAGAAATCATTCAATCGGCGCCATGGTGCCATTATTTAACAAGACAATGCGTGTGGTCCTCACAGAGCAAAATTGTCCAAATGAGCGATATAAGACTTTAACTGGCAAGTTATTCCACATCCTACTTTTATTGCGATAGCAAAATATGGACATTCCAAGCGCATTTCTGGCGTCGGCGTCGCCGTCGCCGTGAGGATCCGTACAAATTCCAACGGCAATAAAATCGTCGCTGCGTGCCTTACGCTATGTGTGCGAGTGAAAGCGTACGAGGGTGAGCCGGCAATCGCGGCTCTATGTAGCGCACGCGACGGAAAAAAATGTCACAGTTTCGCCCTAAAGGCGAAGCAATGAATGCGATAGCAACACAGCAATGTCATACGAAGTAAGGTGAGCGGCTTTGGTAGCAATATGAATTGTAGTAAACATGAGCTGATTAAGTAAGCAGGTGTGCTGCGGCGTAAGTAGACCAACATGAAGAGAGACTCGATGACCACGAGAAGGCGCGTGTGAAACGGTGGTGTTGATGAGAAGCGCTTCCCGTGGGCAGCGCGTGCGAAGGGACACACCTGTAGCGCTGCACTGCCGACCCGGGCAGCATTGCATGTGTAGCGTGCGTTGGAAAATGTGGCCCGACTATTACTAACTGATTGAACAAGCGTGGTGTGAGCGCGCACAAACAAACATGAATAGATCACACTGAATGACTGCAGACAACGACTGTCAAAACGCTGGCAGCAAGCGCATACGCCGCACCAACGGGAGAAGGTACGTGCGGTCTATCGCTTCAACGGAAACTGAGCGGCGAATGCACGGCGCATAAAGGTCAGAGCCGTGTGGAGATAAGCGACGGTGCGAGCGAGCGACGAGCGCGGTTGTTGGCAGAGAGGAAGTGCGCCCCCCCCCCCCCCCCCTCCGCTCCCTCCGGCGCTGGCTTCCCGCTTCCTTGCTTGTGCGTGGGAGATTGAGTGCGTTCGCTCTCCGTGATAGCGCACGTCCCCGCACGCTTCCGCTCGGGCATACGGCGCGCGGCGAAGATTTTATCTATAGGGAACCTCACGGCGACGGTGACGGCGACGGCGACGACGACGGCGACGACGACGGCGACGGCAGAAATCCGGTTGAAGTGTCCATATAATTGCTATCGCAATAAAAGGAAGGCCGGAAGCGCGCGCGGCATGGGGGTGAGGCGACGCAGAGGGAGAGGGGGGTGCGTTCTGCTCCATCGGCTGCTGCTCATAGCGCGGCTGCACGGCCGCCGTATCTTGAAAGCGATCTGCGATGTAGGCGAAGTGTGCGCCCGCACGGGCCTCATCTTCAAAGCGATCTGCGATGGGGACAAAGTGCATGCACCGGTAGCTTCGTATGCGCTGTGCTTTCGACGTTTAGTTCACGTTGAAGCGAGACGAGAGACAGCGCGAAGGTCAATTTACGCGCGGCTGCTGGCGCGCTTCTCACTCCGGAGTTTTCACAGCGAGCTTCCGCACTAATCGAGCGAGATGTGCTCACGTTTACCTCTTCGCGCGTGCCACAGTGCTTGTCTATCTAGTTAGTAAGCGAATGTTTACAACTTTATACGGCCCATTAAATTACTATCCTTGCTTCATATAGCTCTCTACCACATTACGTGGGAGTGCACGCTACACAACATAGAACACCATGACACGAACACCACGAGGGAGCAATGGGAGGCACTGCTGTCCAGCTCGGCCCTCGACGACCAGCTCAAGCTGATCCAGAGAGCAGAGAAGATGGCAAGAGCCAGCGGAGCCCTGGACTAGGGGCCCCGACCATTAGCGATGCCCCATTGGGGCAAGACAAAACTATCTTTCGATTAAAGTTTATCTACTAATTTGCTGTCACAATCGACGCTTCGCCTTTCGGGCGAAACTGCGACTTTTTTTCACATCAGGCCGAAATGACAATGATTTGTGTTCTTGAGAGCTGTTTTGCCATTAGCAGGCCGTCTTCGCTAATGATATCGATGCAGTGATTAGCCGGCACCTCTTCTTACGAATAGCTGCAACGAATGAACTGCTTTGCGAATACAGGCCTAGATATCACTGGATCCGATGTGTTTTGGTATATGTCTGGTCTCTGCATTACCTTCAATGAACTTATTCTTGATGGCTCAGCCAAGCTTTCTTTGCCTCTTGCTCGGGGTTTTGCGTTCGTTGTTGTTTCCTTGCCGAATATATATATATATATATATATATATATATATATATATATATAGCCACAGGGTGTTTCAGCGAACACTTCAACAATTTTTTAAAGGTGGCCTATGGCAGATAGCACAATTCTAGTGCATAAGCTGGTCTACTCGAAGAGGCAGATATTACTTGCACACAAAACTGAAATGCATAATCGCCTAATTCACGAAAATGTACTAATTCAGTTTTTAACTAATTACCTTATATTGCAATTTACAAATTGTAGCCGTGGAGTTCGGAAGGTGGATCCACTTAGAACGAATTCTCCGGATGACACCAGTTTCGAGATATTCATTCCCGACCTTTGCGGAGAAATGCTCTGGCGCTTCATTTACTTTCTTGACAGAACGTCGTTTTATGCATTGAAGCACAAAAGCACGATAATGGCTCCGGGCTGCGTGGAGATCAAGCAAGTGGCACAATGCTTACGCATACTTAGACAACTCCCGGAAAAGCTTTTGCGTGAAAATTTTCTGTAGAATTAGTGTGCTTCTGTGTCTGTTATATTCGTATGCGTGTTTTATAGCAGGCTCCGATGTAACCGATGTAATTTTCTTGTTTATCTACAGTTATTAAACAGCTCATCACTCCATGAAAAGTGGCTGTTTGTGGCCACCTTTCACGAATTTGACCTTTTGCTCGAGAGTAAATTCGTTGCGAGCTCGTGAAAATGCTTTTAATGGGTCATATAGATCATTGACGGCATTTAAATGACGCGTCTTTAGTGCGCAAGGGCATGCATGGCTCAGCGCAGTGCTATGAAATAAAAAGTCGCAGTTTCGCTCGAAAGGCGAAGCATCGATTGCAATAGTAAATTAGTAGAGAGCTATACGAAGCAAGGATAGTAGTTTAATTGGCCGTATAAAGTTGTAAGCATTCGCTTACTAACTAAACAGACAAGCACGGTGTCACGCGCGCACAGGTAAACCTGAACACATCTCGCTCGATGAGTGCGGAAGCTCGCTGTGAAAACGGCGGAGTGAGAAGCGCGCCAGCAGCCGCGGGAAAAATGACCATCGCGCTGTCTCTCGTCTCGCTTCAACGTGAACTAAACGTCGAAAGCACAGCGCATACGAAGTTACCGGCACTCGGCGCATGCACTTTGTCCCCATCGCAGATCGCTTTCAAGATGAGGATCGCGCGGCTGTTCCGTATCAATATAATTGCTATCGCAATAAAAATAAAGCGGGTTACGTCGACAATTCTTTAAGGGACATCTTAGACCGCGAATAGCTGCCCTTGCAAAAGGATGCTGAAAATGACAGTTGTGCTTAAAGCTGCGCTGCGAATGACTGAACCATCAACTGCGAGTTGAAAGTTTTAAGCAGCGCGAGTTGTGCTGCGTGACCGCGTTGCCAGCTGTTGCATAAAAAAAAAAAAGGACGCCACCACACCCCAGATCCGCCGCGCATGGTAGAAATGCAAACAAATGGCCAAGGTCAAACTGCCAAAGAGCCATCGCAATCTGAGCGATGGTTCATTGGTTAGCGAATCTGGCTTCCACCTGCGTATAGCTGCAGTAGCATATGTTCGATCCCTATGTTATGGTGGGTCCCCTCTAATAGCGTTTATTTTGTTATAGAGAGAGACTGAATTATCAAAAAAGGCGACGTGTCGTTTCATTCCATAGCCACAGAATGTTGTCTTATTTACTGAATGTGTAGCGTCTTTACTGCAGGTGATGACTCGAGAGCTCATATGTGTGCACCGTTAATTCTAAAGTTTCTGGGATAACGTACTAAATTTGCTTATTTATACAGTACCCAAAAAAACGTGACAAAGGCTGTCATTTTGATTACTCTATAGTCTGCTGCATGAAGATATGGAGCAGACTAGTGCTTTTAAAAAGGCACGCCTCGAGTCCCATTTCGTCTGCACAAGGTCAAATAAACAACGGTCATCCTGACAACAAGCACCATATTGCTGTTGCATTAAAAAAAAGTATTTGGTAAGTGGCTTGTTTGCACGAGTTTACCGTTCACTGTCATGCTCTGTAACACAAATGCATTGACTATAATATTGGTAAATTGCCCAGAAGCGCAACCATGCACACAAAGTGAACTAGTACTTGTGAATTCAGCATCCTAGAACAGATGGCTTTAGTTTGTTCAGCATTATTGCTTATTGGGAGGCTTCCCTGCAGTCTTTGCCCAGCACAATTAATTAAAATTTTCTGTTATGTTTGTCACGGCGCCCCGCAACACTTTCGTCTCATTCGATGTGCTTTCTGAGCATACTGCTTTACTCCGGGCAATATATGATCAAAAAAAGCAAGAAACGGAAAAGAGAAAGCTCAATCTTTCTTAAGGCCATGGCTGCAACGAAGACGAGTTCAAAGCTCTCCAGTGTCCTGTGGAATCGGCTGCCATTAGAGCCAAGCAGCACGCGCTCGGCTCCGCGCCAGCGGAGAAGCTTCCGCCGTTGTCACAATAACGCTGCTCGTCGCCCACGTGACGGCTGTTTTCTCCCGCCAGTGGGGAGACGGTTACCGACGCGCAGCGGTGTGGGGGAGCGTCGACGCATTCCGCGCGCGTTCCCGGCATGCTCGGAAAGAAGAGCGTGCATACCGACTGTAGGAGCTGCTCGGAGAGCTGTTGAATGCGCGCCAAGCCGTCTGCATCGAGCCGCATCAAAGACGTCCTCCGGCCTGAAATAGAAGCACAACAGTTGGCCACCCCGTCCGCCTCGCAGTCGCGTGCACCGAGTCACCGAGCGGCTCTCGGCACAGTCCCCGAGGCAGACAAGACACTTTTTTCTCCCCTCCTCACTGGTCGTGCTGTCACCATCACTTGCCCGAGACGGTGATCAGATATCTTAGGAAGCGTTGCCCATTGGGCTCAATAAGTATTGACAAAAATGAAAATCGGAGGTGTTGGCACACCTGGCTTACACCGGTTACTCTTTGTTACTTTGGCGACACAATGCACTAATAATAATACCGGTTTGACATACACAGGAAAATGGATGAGTCGCATTGCATGTAGCCCCCTTTCTCTGATCCACAGTTCCGCGACAAGCGTTTTCGAGCCATGCGTTTCTCGTGGTTCAGTCGGGCATCTTGCGCATGGTGTGACGCTTCGAGACAGAGCAATTGGCACTTTTATTTATTTCAACGGCCATGCACTTAGATGCGTATTGAGAAGTGGGATTTCTGGAACACCGCTCTAATGTTGGATTGGTTGTGTGAAAACGTGGTGGCGAGCTGCTCGCGCTTTTGTTAGTTATTTTTTATTTTTTCATTTTTTTTAATTTTTACTGCGCACTATAATAACAGGAACATTTAGCGCAGCGCTATTCGGAATTTGTGCCGGCAAAGTGCCATCTGCGCACGCGTGGCTGCCCCGGTGCTTACATCCGTGGCGCTTCGAGGTTTGTGCGCATGAGCGGCACTAGTTGTGAAGGTATTAAGCGCGAGTAAGACGTGCTGCAGATTACTGCTGTGAACTATGGCGTTACGTAGGGGCACTCCGAATATTCTTTCTATGATGCATCAAACCACCATAACGTACCTGCCAAATAAGGCAGTTAAATTAGCAGTAGTTCTCCCACCTTACCTCACGTGAGTCGGAACGACATCATAGAACAAAACATTTTTACACGCGCTCTGGTACACACAAACGCAAGCGCGCGCACCATACTTTGTTTTTCTTCTGAGAGCAATATAGCGCTTTACATGCAATAATTATGAATTTCATACAATAGACATAAAGAAACACATATTACACAATGAGACATACAAGTTTCTTTTTCGTGTCTTTTTATCCCCCCCCCCCCCCCCTTTTTTTTTTTGCCACCAAGGACGACGCACTTTGTTCGCCAGTGAGTGAGCTAAAGAAGGCCATCGTTTCAGATCACTGCAGCCTGAGTGCTTAGTAATTGTTTTAATTGAACAAACCGTACTTCCACACCTTGGCAGCGATTTCTACACGCGCCTGACTTTGATACCAGCAAAGAGAAAGAAATAATAAAGTTCGTTATGTGTTGCAAACAGGTAAGGGGACAAATTTTCGTATTGCAAAGAGGCCGTCACTGTCCTAGCTGTGTGCAAAATGAACCCGCGTACTCTTGCGCGTTGCATGCGGAACTCTTCGCAAGATTGTCATCGAACTTCGCCTGAATTTGTTGTATTTCTTCTATTTTTCGCCATTTGTAGCCATTATATGGGAAAGTATGACCGGCAGGTTCAGAGCATGCATCACGTCTTTGCACACGATGGTACTATTCCGGCTTTTAGAAAACTGAGCAGAGCAGTTGAAAACTTCAAACTGGGTTGTGTCCGTCCATCCCACCCGTTACGCCGTCAGCAGATCAACTCCTCATCCTCAGCTTTAGCATCACTTATATTGAAAAGAAATACAAAACTTCGCCCACTATACCGCCACTAGGAATAAATTCACGCCCATTTGACAATGTGCAGCATGGAGTGGGGCGCACTAACCACTGAGCTATCGGTCACCTTTTGCGCTTGGCAATTTTTGCGGGGTGTTGTGCGCCACGCGGACTCCGAGAGTGGTGGCGTCTGTGCATCTATTTCGGAGGTCACTTCAGGCAATGTACATTTTTAGATTTAGAATAGCGTTCGGCGCCTCACGTACGAAGGAGGAGGAAAGCAGGAGAGAAGGCAGGTCCGTTAACCAGAAATGCGTCTGGTTCGCTAATCTGCGCGGGGGAAAGGAAAATAGAGAGACATATATATATATATATATATATATATATATATATTTAAGAGAGAGAGATAGAAGGGGGGAGTGAGGAAAGACGCGGGGAGTTCGCGCATGCGCGCGAAGCGCACCACTCAGTCAAAGGCGATACTCAAGCAGCCTGCGGGATGTTACTGTGAGTCCTTTCAATACCTACGAAGATTTAACCTATGGGAACGCAAATATAACAAAAACCTAAGCGGACAGCTAGGGGTGCCAGTTGGTGCCAGACCTGCTCGAGCCAAGATAATCCATTAGCGCAGGTCTCAGAAATGATGTGTGATAGGCGCTGGTAACTGCGATCCAGGTGAGTGCACAGGCACGGCCGTGGTACAGGTACTATCCAGCGGCCGTGGTACAGGAAGCGAAATAGCGAGAGCGCATCCATCGGGACAATTCGCATTGAAGCGGGAGCCACGGGTCCCGCCACGTTTGACGACGCTATTTCTTAGCGTACGTAAATATTACGCAAGTTAAACTCTTCAAATAGCCTAAGTTAACATAGCATATGTAAGCCATAAAAACCCATTAACGTATGGCACGTGCAGCGAAGAGACTACTATTTCTTTACGTGAGCAAGTCGTTTACGTTAGCTTGTTTGGAGGTCTTCTAGCCGCACCACTTAAGTCTTAACGTCACAGCGTTGCTGTACGCTTGCGCAGCATGCAGCGTTTGTAGTGCATAAACAAACTGCATAGACGTGCACTAGCGTTGCATCCCGCCATGTGCACCTAACTTCAATTTTGAGGATGGCAGCAGAAACTTTGCGAACGACTTTCGTATTTATTCCTTCACGAGGAAAAAATTACCCTTGCCCGAAGCGGTTGTCTCCACCAGAAAATACATTAGAGGGGAAATAGGCGAAAAGTAAACGCTGTGTGTTCTTTTATATTCTAATGTGATTAGTAGCCACTTTGCAGTATGTTCGTATTTAATCTCTTTCACGCCGCAACTTGGACTGGTGTGTATGCGCCACTGGGTTTGTGCCCGAATAGACAACTTTTGATCACTGGGTAAGCGCATCTAGGTATCAGCAACTATGTGCCTATTCTTGGTCAATCCCCCAGGATGGGCATGTGCCACACTCTAAAAAAATATCCTTTAAAATATATCCGGTGCTGGACGGAATTAAATAAACAATAAATAAACACTAGCTCTTCAATAAACCCTCTGAAATTGTATACATACAAAACTGTCTCTCTGTCTCGTCACTGGAATTGTCATAATCATCACAATAATCATTATAATAATCAGCATAACATATGAAACGTATCACCACCAGTTACACACCCATCACAAGAAATACTGATAATCGCATTAAAGTCGCCAATTATCTCCAAAAGTTGTATGTGCGCCGCCAATTCTTTGCTTTGCTGTGACAAGGCTTTGGGGCTGCGTACTGTCCGATCAGTTTGGTGACAGAGGGCTACTCACCCTCTGCGTCACTATTGTGCATATCAGTGTTCAGAGCCTGGAGTTCTTTGACCTTGTCGACGATGTCCCAGATTAAAGACGCCTGCTCCTGGCTGTGCGAGCGGATGGTTTCCTGCATGTGAGAACATTGCGACAAGATAATTCACATTATTTGATAAACTATTATTGATTATGGCAGTTTTATACGTTATTATTTGTACTTTATTTCTTGCGGTGGAAAATACGCGGAAACAAGTAAGGAATTGACCGGACAGGAAAGAACGTGGCGGTGCACGCCTAATCCTCTACCGTAGGCGGCCAGGAGGGAAGTACCTAAGCCTGCCCAGCTTCATGTGCTAGACGTTCTTTCCTGTTCTGTCGGTTCCTTACTTGTTTTCGCGTCTTTTCCACCGCAAGGAGTGTGAACCAACTAGCCTAGCAACAAGTAGCAATATATTAATACATTATGGCCATGCTGTAGATGGAAACTGCTATAGAAAAAAGGAAGCAGGTTACGAGATTGCAAGCAAAAAATAATTCAACGGGAAACAACTATCCATATCACAGGAAACTTACTGAGAGATGCCACGAATATAATTTGAAGTTGAAGGCGAATGCCATTCCCCGCCAAACAATGGAGGCTGGAGCGGGGGGGGGGGGGGAGGGGATGGGCTAAGTTTGCTCAGAGGGGAACAAAACTATCTACAATGTCAATGCGCAGAGCAGACATAAAGCAACCGTGCACAAAAGTGTAAAAAAAAATTGGACGAAGGTAACAATGTTAAGAAAACCATGGATGCTGACTTTAAAATCACCAAGAAACTTTGACTTCGGTCAATAGACCTAAATAAGAGCCGGAACACGGACCGAAATCTGAATTTCACCTTAGAAGTCTCAATGACCAGTTGTGAAAATAATGTGCAATCAAAGTAACATGAGCTCTCTTGATCTAACAGGAATATTCAATTATCCATGATGAGAAAAGTGCCTTCAAAATATTTATTGGCCGTGCGCAAGGAGACGTTGGCTCCTCTTAGAGATACTATCAACTAGCAGCAAAGATAAGACAGTTACACCACCGATCAGCAGAACAGGGAGACGATATACTTAATCAGTGGCTGCAGGTACACTGTCGTGTCAGTGGAAACGATCGCTCCGACGAATCCGCACATTCTACGGACAACAGTCGCAGATGTATTGCACTTAGACTCGAAAATACAGGTTCAGAGCCACATTCTGCTCCATGACACGCGATTGTACATTAGTCTTGCGAAACGCAGAGTTTAATGAACATTTGCCCACATTCACTGGCTCCAGACTTGAATATCTGCCTACCGCCTGGGCCATCAATGTGTGAAGAAACTCTGTTGTACCGGCCGTGGATTGGTATCACTTTTACTAAGTATTACTCGTTTATAATTTAACGGGGCAACAGCCCTACCTGTGACACTTGAGACTGGGTTGAAACAATCGCACATATGTGCTCCGATTATAGTACGGAGAGGCAAGTGCTCTGTACTGAGTTAGAAACATTAAGCAGCCGGCCACTGTCAGAGCAAAGGATAATACATGACCGCGGTCGGACGTGTGCGCCAAAGGCAGTGTTGGGACTCGGGTAGCGTTTAGGCCGGTGATCCTTCAGCCAAAGGGATGAGTACGTCCGGGAGTAAAGCCAGGGAAAAAAGGGTTTATTCTACATATTTACAGTGGCTCCAAATATGAAAGCCCACTCCATGGGGGAGCACTTTGAAAGTCTCAGCTCACTACGTGTCTGAGCACATATCAGAACACGCCAGGACACTCCACTGTACTCAAGGTGTCTCCTTACAAAACATTAGTCTTCCCTAGTTGACCCGACTAGGGAATCAGATGACCTTGATGCGGCCAATCAGAGGGGTCGTATTGTTCGCTGAACTCCGCGTCTAATGTTGCACCTTCGAAGCAAGGACGAGGCAATCCGGAAACTGGGGGTTCACACTCCTTCCACGAAAGTCGGTGACTTAGTTTCTTGCCCTCCGATGGTCATCTTGACAGGGTCGGGAGAATGGCCTTCACGCTAATCCCCGCTTCTAACGAAGGGTGGCGGTTGTGGTCGGTCGCTTCCAAGTGAGCTTTGTCATCGCGTCACTGCCGGTGTCGGGCCGCGTCGCCAGGTAGGCGCGCCCACTGATGAAGGGGGTGGCATCGAGGGAAGCACCCAAAGAATGCGCACTGCCGATTTGGGGCGCTTGTTTGCCCCTCTCGTTGGTGTCGGGCACTGTCATCGTCTGGGCGACGCTGATGAAAGGGCCTGCCTCGATTGGAAAGAATCAAAGAATGCGCCCGGCCGATTCGGGACGCAACAGCAACCAGAGCGCCGGTTCATTTCCTGCGCTCTACGGGCCTTCGAGATAGGCTGTGATAGTGGACGTGTGCCGCCTAAGAATTTTGTTCCCCGATTTCTGTTTCATTCATCTTTCTGTCTTCCTATCCCATTAAATGCATTTTCGCCTCGGGCAGGATAGCAAACCGGACTTCTTCTAGTTAACCTCCCTGCCTTTCCTTTGTTTCTTCCTCTCTCTCTCTCTCTTTCTCGGCTACTCCTCTGTTGCTACGTGTGAAAAATATTTTTAAAACAAAATGCTCGAGAAAGAAACAAGCATGAGCGACATTTCAAAATCCCTTGAGGAAGGGTTCATGTGATCTGCCTTTGCTGTGAGAACTTAGTAGATTAACGGCGCGGATACATCCACACTCCTCATTCTTCATTTGTCTTCCATTTTCAGCATCTCGGTATTCTCTTGACTATTTATTATTGATTTTTTAAAAGTTGGTTCTCATCCCCTGTGATACATCCCAGGTGTAGGACGAGGCAATCACTCACAATCATTCTGTTATCTTTCTAGGCAGGAGATATGCTGCAGTGCGTCTACAGCACTTAGTATTTGCCAATTATTTGCGTCGATATTATGTGAAATAAAATTGATACTTAAACGAAAAAAGCCTGCAGCTGGAGCCTGCAGCTACTGTAATACAGTGCGTGCTCAATCGCTGAAGATCAGTTGTAGTACACTAAAGCACTGACTTATTCAATCTAAATACAAGCGGCCACGAAAAATACTTTATAACAGCGCTATTTTACGGCAGACTGCTTTAAACCTTTGTCCTTTATTCCTCAATAAAAGTCGCTGTAACCTGCTGTTTTTCCCAAAGGTCAACTGCAACGAAGTTTCGCTTTGGTATATTAAGGCGAACACCTTTAATGGCTCATACTCGCGGCGTCCGACCGTCCGTCCGTCCGTGCCTTGAAATGGTGTCAGCTGTGGCCTCTCCCCCTCAAACTCTCTCAGCAATCACGTGATGTCATAGCGGCGCATAGCTACAATTGCGTCGCCACAGCTGTGGCCTCTCCCCGTTACACTCTCTCAGCATTCACGTGATGGAACAGCAGCGCGCGCGGCAACGCTGCTTCGTCAGACGTCTCGTTGCAGCAGTCGAGTCAATCGGATGGCTCCCAAGCGGCTCGGTGATGATTCCACGGCAAGTGGTTCGGAGAAGCGCCCCAAGAATGTGGATTCTCCCGTTACCAAACGCCAGAAGAAGAATGAGCGAATGCGCACGCGCCGGTAGTCAGTCGAATGGGCACAGGCTTTCGCAGAACACACTTTGGAATTTACAAAGTGTCCTTCAATTTTTTGGTTATAAATGAGTAGTATATGCTGTTAAAGCAATCTTGGCAAATCTGCAGGGCTGGTAATTGTCTGATTTTCTTGTTAACAGCCCTTAAATAGCTCCTTAGCAGACGAAGCTTTTAACTGGTGTTTGGCGGATATGACGAAATCCAACATTGCAGTAGTAAGTGGTTCATGTGGAAAGGGAAATGTATCTAAAATTTTCAGCCTAATCTAGGAGGCCATGCCGAGGAGCTGCGCTGGTTCCTAACGCTGTGGGTTCTGGGTCACTTACGGCGAGTGTAATACCAGCACTGGTTTGTTTTTTAGTTAGGGCACCAAAAAAGTCGCAGTTTGATTGCGATAGCAAATTAGTAGACAGCTATACGAAGTAAGGATAGTAGTTTTATCGGCCATATAAACTTGTAAACATAGACACACTAGCTAAATTAACAAGTATGGTGTCACGCGCGCACAAGCAAACATGAACACATCTCACTCGATGACCGCGGGAACTCGCTGTGAAAACGCTGGAGTGAGTCAGCGCAGCAGCAGCAGCGAGCGAATTGAGCTTTGTACATGCGCTCTCATCAACGCAATCTTAGCCCCGAAAACACAGGGATGGCGGGTTCCGCAACCGCCGCAGATGCCTTTCAAGATACAGCCGCGCGGGCGGCCGCTTGCGGGGCAGAACTCGCCCCCTACCCCGGAGCCTTCCATACCTGCGGAACCGAGCGGCCGCAGTAAAGCGTGGTCCCTCTACCTGGCCACTCTCCCCCCAGAGACTGCCGGCCCGGCGGGTGCGTTGTGCGTGACTGGAGAACTGCGCGCTGCCTTCCCGCTTCCTGCCCTTGTGTGCGCGAGCCGCGATTGCTGGCTTGCCGTCGCATGCTTTCATTCGCACATACAGTATACGGCCCGCGGCGATGATTTTATCGCCCGTGGACTTTGTACGGAACATCACGGCGACACCGACGGCAGAAATGCGCCTGGAGTGTCCCTGTATTTGCTCTCGCAACAAAATAGACTGCTGCTGCTGCTGCTGATGATGATGATGATGAGGACCTGGATGTATTAGCGCATTACGCCAGAATATCAAAATTAGCGAAATAAAAAAAAACGAAGAGTGCTTTCGGAGCTTTGTTTCAAGGCCGTGCCTATATTGCTGCGCAAGCCAAAACGTAAAAATGATGACGAGCGGAATAATAGCTGTCTTTATTTTCTTAATGGAAACATATATTGTATTGCCATATGTTTGTAAATAAATTTAGGTATGTGATAAATATGCTGGTGACTGCATTTTGCTCGTATAACAAATGCTCACAGGCTCAGTTTGGGGATGTGCTGGAAGTTTATTCACATTTTTTTTTCTTTAAACAGCGAAACTGCTTAAGCCAGCCGTAATATGTGGTTCGTATCAAGATATTATCATCATCAACAGTGAAGATTGACATAAAAGAAAGTTAACTTTCTTGCCGAGGCGGGATTCGAACCCGCGTACCCACGGTCCCAGGCGAGCGTCGTAACCACTAGACTACACAGCCACTTTTTTTTAACATGGTATTTATTACAATGAATGAAATGATGCATATACAGGAACTATTTACAATAATATGAGCACCAGGTGGACATAAGTAATCAAACGTCAACGAGAATTCCATATGAAGATAACGTCACACACAGCAACACCGTCCTTCACAGCAAAAACTTGTAAGGGGAAGTTAAACACCTAACCAAAAGTGGATACCAAGCCGGCTGAGACTCTTCGTGGTCGTAAATGTCCTTTAACTGCATGATCATCTGAACAAAATGCGATCTTGAGGAAATTGTTTTTTCTGCATTTCGGTCTTGCATACGAGATTTGCATAGGCTATGCTGGCCTATCAGTAAAAACATATCGAATGGAACATCATCATACGGAGCAACAAGATATCGGATACTGTGAGAATTTAGATGAAAATATTTTTGCTAATTTTTATGGATAACATCTCAAAATAAAATGGCATCTTTACAAACAATAAAACAGTGTTCAATGGTTTCAGGTACGTCACATAGGCGACAGTTAACTGACGAAACGAAAATATTCTTTTTATGCAGCCATGTTTTAACGGGCAATGTTTCAGTGTGTAATTTGTAAAAAAAAAGTTTTTGTAGAAGGGGGAACTGGCATTTTGCACACTCTTGCAAGCACATCATGTCCAGGTAATGGGATGTAAACGGATCTATAAAATGGCGGAGGGAACAACATCGATATTAAATCTTTGTAGAGATTTTTTCGTGACACAGTAAACAAATAATCTTTAGAAAAGCGAACAGTCAGAAAAGAAATAGAAAAATTATCCTCATGCATAAACCCCCATAAACAAGGTCTAGAAATTAAATTTGAGGACACCACCAATTCTGGCAGGACATGAACCAAGTTAACCTGCATGAAAGCTCGTAATACCGAATGAGAGCTGTCCCGAAAAAAGAAAAAGCGCGAGACTAACTGTCGCACATATAAATGCACCAACCCTACCCTCCAGCACTCACTGGTCGAAAAATGTTGTCGCGTCTCATAGGTTCAAAACTGGAAGACCATATGAACGTTGAAAAAATCCTATGAAAACGTTGAATGTAAAGCCTTGCGCAGTGAAGAACCTGAAAGACAGAAAACTTTGGTTGCCAAAAACATGTTGCAGGCTTCTGCTCTTCCAAATATTGATAGACGGTGCGGGACAAAGGTATTTGTGTAGCGCTGGAGGGCTGGAACGCGCTCTCTCCAGTAGTGTGCACTGAACTTGTAGGCATGCAGTGGAACTCCTAGATATTTAGGTGGCACACAGGACCACTCAATGCCAGCATAATATGATGGTGTAATGGCCCAATATCCAAACCATAGCCCTGAGCTCATAGTGCTATTCATCCGCGCACCAGAAACATAACCAAAGTCTTCTATGATAGAAAGAGTTTTATCGATGCTGGACTTGTCTTTGCAGAAGAATACAATATCATCAGCGTATGCTAACACTTTTACCTCATTACCAAAAACATTAAAACCACGAACACTGCCGCAGTTCAAGAGAGAGAGAGAAAATGTAAAGGAAAGACAGGGAGGTTAACCAGAGGTTATCTCCGGTTGGCTACCCTGTACCGGGAGAGGGGTAAAGGGATGCGAAAGGAGAGAGAGAGAAAAATAACTGAAAAAAAAGAATAAACAAAAAAGGAAGGAAAGAAAAGAAAATCACACACGCACACAAAGCAGAACTGTTTCTGTGGGCACTGTCATGAAGTCCGCGAAGGCGTTCTCGTGTTGCATAGTGTGAACGTTCTGTCCTACGTAACACAATGCAGAGTCACAATTTGACACTGAGTCCGGTGTCTTTCAAGTAACGCAGCAGTGCCTTCAGGGCGGCTCGCACCGTTGTTTGTGTAGGCCAGTTTCCAAGGATGTTCTTTTCTGTTATTGGGCGTTTGTCCAGTTGATCTTTCGTCGCTGAGAGAGCTGCTCTCTGCGGGTTGAAACGAGGGCACTCACAAAGAAGGTGTGCGATTGTTTCGTTGCACCCGCAGGATTCACAAAGTGGGCTATTGGCCATTCCGATATGAAAGGAGTACGCATTTGAAAATGCTACTCCAAGCCAAAGACGGATTAGAAGTGTGCAGTCCCGTCGTGGAAGGTTGAATGGAATACGAAGCTGTAAATTAGGGTCCAGGGCATGAAGGCGTGCACTTGTGAAATCGGAGGAATTCCATTGCATCAATGTTAGCTCACGCGCAAGCGCGGAAAGTTTTTTCGCTGCGCCGGCTCTCGAAAGAGGAATGGCAACGTAGTTGACACCGTCATGGGCCGCTGCGTCCGCTCGATCATTGCCATGTATGCCACAGTGACTAGGCAACCACTGATATATTATATTGTGCCCTTCATCAACTATGCGATGGTGTACTTGTCTTATCTCTGCGACGAGCTGCTCATGTGATCCATGGCGCTGTACTGAAAGTAAACTCTGGAGGGCTGCCTTGGAGTCACAGAAGATTGACCATGGATGGGGTGGTTCCTCCAGAATGAAATGAAGAGCCACACGGAGGGCTACCAGTTCAGCAGCTGTCGTTGATGAGACATGCGACGTCTTTAACTGCATCTTGACGGATCTTGCTGGAACCACCACTGCGGCAGCTGAACTTGTAGGTGTGACTGAGCCATCGACATAAACATGTACGCGACCACTGTGAACCTCATGTAAAAGTCCTAACGTGGCCTGTTTCAGGGCAGATGACGGCATGTGAGCTTTCTTCGTGATTCCTGGGATGGTGAGGCGTATGTCAGGTTTGTGCAGGCACCATAACGGTGAGGATGGTCTTGCTGCAGGCATGTAGTTCGATGGCAACGAGGTATAATTGGCTGCAATTATATGACTGAAAGTTGTGTGTGGCCTTTCTGTAAGTAAATATGCAAGATGGTGGGAAGGTAGTCGGGCAACGTGCCGAATATGCGCCCTGAGGGCGTCGGTGGCTAAGTACGTTGATATTGGGTGGTCTCGCGCTATGACAATCGTTGCCGCCGTAGACGCACACTTCGGAAGACCGAGACACGTCCTTAGGGCTTGAGCTTGTAGTCCCTGGAGTACACGCAGGTTTGTTTTGCAGGTGTTGCCTAGCACCGGGAGGCTGTATCTTGCAAAACCGAGGAATAAGGCACTATAATGCTGCAGCATTGACCGCACCGATGTGCCCCATGATTTTCCACCGAGGAATTTAAGGAGGTGTGTTATGGTCGTTAACCCCTTCTTTAGGTATGAAACGTGCGGGCTCCATGAAAGGTCGCGGTCGATAATTACCCCTAAAAAGCGGTGTTTCCGTGCGTTTGCAATTGTTTGCCCATTGACACTTACAGAGTAAGGCCTCATTGCCTTCCGAGTGAATGTAACAAGGCAGCATTTCTCTGAAGACAGCTCCAAGTTCTGTTTTCGTAAGTACAGTGATGTTAACGTAGCTGCCTTTTGTAGCCTTGCTCGTACCTGCAGTCGTGTTACAGCAGACGCCCAGATGCAGATATAGTCAGCATAGATTGATATTCCAACGGTGTTGGGCAAGCATCTGACTAGGCCAACGAGCACTAAGTTGAATAGTGTCGGGCTCAACACCCCACCTTGTGGTACTCCACGGAATGTTTGGTGGTGAGTCGTGGTGCCATCCTCGGTCATCACGAAGAAATGTCTGTCGGTCAGATAGCTGCATAGCCACTGAAAAGTGCGGCCACCAATTCCCGCTTCAATCAGAGCCTCTATAATGGCATAATGTGCTACGTTATCGTAGGCGCCTTTTATGTCAAGGAACAATGCCGCAGTGAGTCGTTTCAGACGTTTTTGATGTTCAACAAATGTGACCAAATCGATGACATTATCTATGGATGAGCGCCCACGCCGGAAGCCAGCCATAGCATCTGGGTACACATTGTATTTCTCCAGGTACCATTCCAGGCGCGTCAAAACCATTCTTTCCATTATTTTTCCGATGCAGCTGGCCAGAGCGATGGGGCGGTTCGATGACAAATCTAACGGTGATTTACCTGGTTTGAGAAGTGGTACCAAGCGGCTGCATTTCCATTCACGTGGAACCACACCATTGCGCCAAGGCTCGTTGTAATGGTTTAGCAGCACGAGTTGCGCCTTCTGGCCAAGATTGCCGAGCGCCGTATAGGTAACGCCGTCTGGCCCAGGTGACGAAGAGCGCCTGCAAGTCGCCAGGGCCGCATCAAGCTCCTCCATCGAAAACATGACATCCATACGGGAGTCCCGGGACGCAGGAGTGACGCGTGGTGTAAGTGCAAATTGGGGCTGCAAGCCAGCAAGTCTTGAACAAAATTATTGCACCAAGGTTGCAGAGAGATTGAGATTGCTGCAGTTCAAAATGCTCAAACAGAGTGCAGAGTTGTTCTAAGTAAAGGGCAAAGAGGAGCGGGGACATAGGGCATCCTTGTTTCACGGAAGAAAGGATGTGGATGGCATTTGAGAGGCTACCATTGACAACAAAGCGGGTTGTACAATGACTATAACAAAGTCGAACGCCATTAAGCACTGTGGATCCTACATTGGCGTGTTCTAGAAGAGAAAACAAAAACGAATGCAGGACCCGATCAAATGCTTTTGCGAGGTCAATCTGGAGCATTGCAAGCTGATCATAAGAAGTCGAACAGTACTCAAGAACTGTGCGAGCGACGTGTATGTTAGTTTGTATGGAACGGCCTTTGATACCACATGTTTGATGAGGACCAATAAGAATTGAAATCGCTACCTGCAACCGATTTGACAAAATTTTAGCAAAAATTTTGTAGTCAACGTTTGACAATGTTATCGGTCTATAACCATTAACAGAACGTAATTTTTCTCTGTCAGTACTTTTAGGTATTAACACTGTGTGGTTTTTTGTGAAAGACTGTGGTAAATCCTGTAGTTCAAAACTTGTTAAAATATCTTCAGAAGAACAGGCGTAAGAATAGACTTAAAGGTTTTTTAAAATTCACCCGAAATGCCATCGAGACCGGGAGTTTTTGACATGAGTAACTGATCATTGGCAACCTCTACCTCCTGTTTAGTAAAGGGACCGCTAATGACTAAATAGTCTTCATCAGTTAGAGGAGTTATTAAAGACACAAAGTATTGTAGAAGCTTGATATTCTGGTCTCCAGAAGCATCACTGAAGAGCACCGAATAGAAGTCTTCGAATTGAGACATAATATCACTCGTGTCAGTTACTAATGCGTCTTTTTTCGAATACATGTCGGTAATAACTTTCGCAGAAGCGTGGCGGCGTTCATCAATCAAAGCCTGACGGGTCGGCTTCTCAGAAAGCAAGGCGCGGTTATTACGTGACCGAACACGGGCGCCTCTATAGCGCACTGCGTCAAACTTTTGCAAGTCACATTTCACGTTTGCAATGTCATCAGCGTACATTCCAGGAGATTCACGCAGCAGTGACAAGAAACGGTGTGTAGGCAACATGGCGCTCTCGCAGCAACTATCTTTCGCAACACTTAATGTACGAGGGCTTCGGTCCCGACAGAACCAGTTGCAGCTACGCCGACCGTTATCTAGCAAACGACTCGACTTTGTCGCCCTGCAGGAGACAAAGATCGAAAGTGATGAAGACACTGCAAGGGCATTAGAGCCCTTTTTGACCGAGTACAATGTTTGTGTGTCTCATGCAGTTGGGTTATCGGCAGGTTGCCTTTTGTTTTTGAGGAAGACCCTTCCGTATACCGCCTTCACTTATAATGTAGACTCTGAAGGGCGGTGGATATGTTGTGATATTTTGTTGCGTAGCGTACCATGGCGCATCGTTAACGTTTATGCGTTCAATGATTCCGCAAAACGAACTGCCTTATTTGAAAATCTAGCTCCTTTATTGGATTGTGACCATGCTGTTGTTCTCTTAGGAGACTTCAACTGCGTGTGCGACGTGAATGACCGTTCATTACGTAACACCCATAGGGACAAAAGTAGTGAAGTGCTATTTAACATCACTGAAAATGCGGGCCTCATAGATACAGGAGCATCGGGGCAAATATCTTGTTCATATACATACACTCAAGGAAGTTCACATTCTAGACTCGATCGTATATATCTTTCGACATCGTTGATTTCTGGAAGTCTCCTATGCAAACCTCACCCTATTTCTTTCTCCGACCACTGTATGGTAATTACGTGACTAGGCGGAGACACTCGTGCTAGTTTTCGGCCTAAGTGGGCACTCTGGAAATTAAATTAATCTATAATTGGGTGACAAAATGTTTACTGATCAGGTATGCTTAGCACTGAAAAATTGCTTCTCTCTTGATTTGCCACTATTCGCTGCATGGGAGCTTTTTAGCAAGAAATCAGATCAGTTGCCATTGAACTTGGTTTTATTAAGTCGTTTTACAAAAAGTATGAAGAGAAGCAATTGTTGAAAAGTCTTTATAACCGTTATGAGCTTGTAGGCTACACAGCCATGCTAGCAGAACATGCATTTATGCGAACAATATGAATGCGTTCGAGCGTCGTCGTATTGGTCCACAGCTGGCACGTTTGCACGCGCTCGTGCCAATGCTCTGCGAGGTGAAGAAGAGGTTTTTCGCGCTATGCTCGGGCGAGATATAAAGAAAATGAGAGAGAGAGAGAGACATTCACGGAGCGGGTCTGCTGGAACGCGTTGTCGGCATTGCAACGCGGTGGAACGCGGTGTCAGCATTGGAACGTGGTGTTGGTGTTGCAAGCTGCGCTAAGCAACGCGCAGTGACGGCCGTAAGTCCGAGACGTGCGAAAGGACATTATCATCATCATGAGTAATAAGATGAAAAGTACGTGCGTACTTCCGGGAAATGCTAGGCTACGATAGCCCAGCTTCGCTGTTTCAAGCCTTGCGCGGCCGAGTGCAAGGTTAAGCGTATTTTTCATCACTGCAATTCCAGCAAGTTAAACAATCGACTTCTGCTAAGCAGAATTCTCCGAACTGGGCAACTAAGCAACTTTTCCTAATGGTAATTTTACTAAAACAACAAAAGAATGTGAACTAACTTTTTTTGAAAATGAGACTAATTTTCTGTAGGCAACTGTGAAAAGTGACCCCTTTCTTTCAGCCGTAATTCCTTCGGAGCCGAGACAGTGATGCCGCCCTCGAGAGTGCGCATGCGTATTATTTTGGACATCGGTGAAACAGCCATTTTGTCGAATTCGCCATCTTATCAGGTGTGATTGGCGTCTACGGTTAGCTCAAAACCTCGCCACTACAGAATTCGACAATATGGCGGCCATTTGCCGATGTACAGAATAGTACCCCTCTACTGCAATGTGCTGATACAATGCCTGCAATGTGCTGCGATGGATTGTGAAGGTAGGAGACTGAAATCTCGGAATATCGGAACTGAAAGAAAATTGGTCGAAGCTATTGTTTTTAGGTGTGGAGCTCATATTAAGACCCAGTTTCGAGTTTTGTTTGTGCGTCAAATTCATTCGAAGAGCTCAAGAACATTGGACAACGGTTTAACCAAAAATAGAAGCGTAATAACTTTCGGTGGCCTCTTCCCAGGCGCCGTCAGCCACTGCTATGACTACCCGATTTATAGGCCCTCCTTTCTACCAGCGATACGTGGTTGTTAGCGGAGCCGACAGTGCGGGTGATGCGATGCGCCATTTAAAAACGTTTGTCGTACTGATGTGCAATAAAGCAGAGCTGAGCAAAGCTCAACAACATTAACGCGATAGCGTTAAAGGCCCCGTGTCGCAGAAAATCCGGTGTCGGCAACTGGCATCGGCGTGCGATGTCGGCGGATGGAGGAGAAAATCATCCCCAACCACCCCAACTACCCCGACCGCGCAGGCCCTCCACGTGGTGCAAGGTTTTGGTGAACAAAAATTGAATTTCTCACAGTGAAATCCGTCAGAAAAATATTCGGCGTCGGATTCGCCATCGGATTGTTTACCAATCGGCGTCGGATTGTAATTTGAATGTACGAGAAAACCTAATTCTGCTACGAGGAAACTCAAGCACAAACCCCTTTTCCAGCATTTCTACCAGACCTACAGCCGCGCGTTCGGGTACTTGCGAAAATGATATCCAGATGGCGCTTGCATCCTAGGCAGGTCAAATTGGGACTTCGCCTGCTAATTCGTTATGAACACGCGCGTGCGTCGGGGCAATAGCAAACAATTAATAAAATTATAAAAAAGTGCTAGGGCCTTCACATTTTAATATAAGACCACTTATATTGCCCCTGGAAAAACGTATTTCCAGCAATGCATTTCTGTTTAAAAGTGAAGCCGGCTTTAAGGGGATCGGTGCAAGCTTGGTCTTTGTAAGCTGGCTTTCCCACGTTCAGTGTTGCAGTGAATGAAGCCTACTTGCCGTATGCGAACGGGTCCCGATAATGCTATCGCGTTCTACTCTGAAGCTTAAGCGTCCTCCAATTTTTCTGTTGGTTTGAATGCTCCTTTGTTGCACACAAACCAACAGCGCACCACCCAGTCCGCTACGCTAACAGCTACCGATCGCTGGGAGCCATGAGGGATGCCTATGAATCGGATGTATATGAAATTCAGCCTTTGAATCGCTAGCCGCCGTAGCTGCGGCTAGCGATTGATCGGTTTACAGTGCTGGCGAAGAGTCTATCAATTAAGTTGCTTTTCTGTCAACCCTTTCACGCCTCAACAATCACGTCGCGCTTAAATGGAAATACAGTTGGTTTCCTCGACGCCGTCGGTAGCGAAGAGCAAACGTGCAAGCAAGGCGAGGCCTTTGACACACTGAATGCTATCCCATTCTTGTTGTCATCAGAGATAAATTCTGCAAAATAGTTTTCACTCTAGGAATTCTGGCTTGAGCAGTCACTTTCTATATACTACATTAATTTAATGCAACTTTTGAAAGGTTCTCCCAAAAGACGATTGGACCTTGTATTGCGAGGGGTGAAGAAATGCAAATCATCCGTGGCCAGCAACAACACTAGGTCATTCAAATACAACGCCAAACGTCCCTCGACAAGGCACCAGTGATGTGCCCTTGTACGTGTACTGCGTTCTCAACATCACGTATCCGACAGCGCACGGTCCGCTTCTTCGCTTCATCCAAGCAGCGGTGAAACCAACACGCAGCAGTGAAGTGACCGCGGCATAGAAAAAAACTGCGCAACTTTTTAGGGGCAAAGCTCCTTAGGGTGTGGGTCTGTCCCTCCTCTGTAGTATGTAGTAGTAGTAGTAGTAGTCGTAGTAGTAGTCGTCGTCGTCGTAGTAGGTAGCCACGTCTACTTTTGTGAGAAAAAAAAATTCCTGAAAGTTGTGTCCGTAGCGCGGAATCGAACCAGGGACCCCTCGCTTCCGAACGCGCGGCGCTAACCACTACGCCACGAAGCGCACATGGACACACGCACCACGATGGCAATAAATACCCAACATTAACGAAAGACTGCGCGTTTCTAACGCGTTTGTGCTAGCACGTTACGGCCCGTGTAAGAAGCTGGTGTAAGACGCTGTGGCCTCTCCGCCTTACCCCCGTATTCATAAACGCTGATGGCGTCGGCAAACGCGGTGCACGTTCCAGCATGTGTAAACGGCTGCGTAAGACGCTGTGGCCTCTCCCCCTTACTAGAGAGTACTGCACGTTTCTAACGCGTTTGTGCTAGCGTCCCCTTAAGCGGGAGATGGTGCAATTATAATGAAGGGCGCTGTTATAAAATAGGAATGACGTCACATATGGCGCGTATCATTGGTGGAAGTCAATCGTTCGATTTAGTGCGGTGAGACTGGGCGAATCACACGGAAGATTCACGGTTCACCGATGATTCCCTCCGGAGCTTCGCCCACTCCTCATCATTCACCCCGTGGATATGCGGTGTTTTTTTTTTTTAGCGCTGAACATATTTCGTGTGTGACAGTTGGCGAAAGTGTGTGTTTTGCATAATTGAATTGTAATTTTTTATATTTAGATGTTTTAAAGAACAGTGAGTCATGCCTTATGGCTCCCATAATTTAATATTCATTATTTGTGCTTTAGAACAACTCTTGCTACTTGTTGAAGCTCATACTCGTTTTTATTTTTTATAACCTTTCAGTGCATAAAGTTGGCCACAAATAAAAAGATCGTTTGTAATGTTGAACAGATGTCCCCTTTCCTTCTGAACTGACATGTTTATACCCAATCATACCAATGAAGCCTATGTGGAGTTTAGAGATCATTATGCTACGAATGACATCTATGTTATACTTAAACACACGCCCTAGCCTGGTGCAACTTGGGATGTTCTATTACTCCTTTACTCATTCAGTGTTGCTTTTTTTATGTCCTACTAAATGCACTTGTGCATTCATGTCATCTGGCATGATGCATTTTTCTCTCTCTATACCGTGCTATACTTCCATTTCAGTAAAGTGCAACATAAAGCTGGTGTTTCTTGCATCACTTAATTCCTCTGGAGGAAAGAGTAATCAAGAAAAGCCCAATACCTGCAGGATCCTTGCTTACATTTGCGTGGCGCATTTATCACGCCTGAACAACTAATTAAGCGCAGTGAAAAACACGGTTTATACGTGTGTAAATGTTGGTACACACCACGCTTGCGATGCGCGAAGGAAGCGTGCTACCCACTCTTAACCAGCGTGATATCTAAGCGTGACAACATTCCACACTCAGAATAGGCGTGTAAAAATCCTTTGCGCCTCGCGCTTTCTAAGCGTGACATTACTTAAGGTGTACTTGCCTGCAACGCTCTGCGCTCTTCTTGGAGGCGGAAGTTGCACCTCTCGAGGTCCTCCAACCGGTAGCGGAAGTCTGCCACAGCCTTTAGAGATGCGAGAGAGCCCCTTTGCACACCTGCCGGCCGGTGTGCGTTCCAAAGGCTCTCCCGGTAGCGTTCTGTTTCAGAGTCGAGAGACGTATTCCGTTGGTTGCGTCCACAGCGGTGCACTTTTGGACAGCACAACCGTCAGCTGCTCATGCAGGCACCAGCACACGCTCCGAAGCACTTGACCACTATAACCGCACAACTCTCGTAAAAGTTTATTCAGTGCTTGTGCGTGCCATGTACGCATTTATGCGCTAGATTTTACTACATGGCTGCGTTGCTTCACTGTAATAACCATTTTCTTTCCTGCGAAAAACCCGCTATAATCTAAACTTGCGCTTTGCCTGATAAAACTGAATAATATACAAGATAATGGTATACTCGCAGTAATAAATAGCTCCTTCAGGTCCGAGTAATCTTGACTGGTCCGAGGAATAACTACGTTTCTACTTAGGCTGCGGCTATAATTAAACGAGTACATCGCGCTTGTGAATGTCGCACATATTTATGAGATTCCCAACTGCTTGCAGTAATAATTGGGTAGATCACGCGCCAACACTTCGATAGGACGGACTTTATTCACAAAAGATACTCAAATAAGTTAGAGAAAGAAAAATCGACCTGAGCTGGTGTGCGAACAGAAATGAAACTCAGAATTTGGCGATGAACGAAGTTTGAAACAAAGATTTTATAATTTGCTTGCGGGACTGAGTCGCTGCGGGATGGACGTAAAATTTTACTGAAAGTTCTGTTGAATTTCACGACAGTGTGGTAGTCAACAAGCCGCGCATCACGTTTCAGAGCGCTGTAAAAGATGCCCTGTTAGCGCTTTAACGTTAATAAAGGAGTTATAGCGTTTCATGCAGACAACGTAAATCTTTGCTACGCATCTCTGACTTTCATTGGACTGTGCGACAAACTGATAACGCTGTAAAACGCCTCACCCCATTTACGCGGAGCGTTCCTTCTCTCAAACCTTCGCTTCCTTTCTCCTCTATACTTTTTTACTCCTTCCCCAAATACAGGGTTACCAACAAGACATTTATTCGGCTTAATCTCACTGTCTTCGCTTTCTTATTTTCATCGCCCTCTGAACAACCTTCAAGGTGTAGTGCTAACTTTAATCTGAAAAATAGTCTCAGCGCCTCTTCGTCAAACATCACTGACGCCTCAGAACGATTTAGCATCGAGGAGTTCGTCGGCGACTATACTTTACACATCTCATTAAAGAAATAATAAGTTCTTTACTTACCAATTTCCTCCCTGTGCCTCGAGGACATCATTTCCAGACGCTCATCAAGCCGCTCGAGGTTGGCTTCCAGGCGTGCGCAGACGTTTTCTTTTGCTCTTAGCTGTTCCAAAAGAAGCATGTTCTCTTCTAGGAGCGTATAGTAACTGTCTTCCGCGTGCTTCGTTTCACTTGCCTCTTGGCATGGCTTTGGCTCGAATTGCTCGTCAATTTCTCCGGAACCACTGTCGATAAGCCATGTCACTTCGGGATGTGCAAAACCCGTCTCGGCAGATCCAACACTGACAGTCCGGGGCCTGGACCCGGTACAGCCATTTTTGTTGCCAGAGCTGCATAAGTCCGGTTCAGAGTTAGCTCGAGAGCGGGAGACCTCCTTTTTTTCTTCGGGTACCAAGAGAGCATCAGGCTTCATTGAAGGCAAAGAGCTCGTTGAAGCTCTTGACTGCACTGTGTTGCTGGGCTCGACCACGCTCGACTCTGATCTGGACAGGACGCGAACGTTCCCAGTCGCCGCTTTGTCCCCATTTCGGCCCGTCGTCTGCAGACTGGCGTCCAGTAATGCAATGGTGGAGAACTCCGGAACGACACCCTTTTTGGTTTCCCACTCATACAATTTTTTAGTGAAAGCGTTAGAAATCCCTTCAAATCGAAATTCTCCAGCGGAAGTTCGCACAAGCACCTCATTGCTGCTCGTCGGTGCATTCAGGAGTGCCTGTCGAAGCCTGTGCAAGCGCACTGAGCGTTCTTGAAACTTGTGTGTTTCTCGAGACAGCCGCTCCTTCTCACGTTCCATTTTTTGCAACTCGCGGTTCACCCATGTGAGGTCCTTTTTCTTCTCGGGACGCGGCGCTTTGGTTTTATCTCGCGTACCTTTGTTTGCGACCACAGTCGTACGATGTGGCGCCGAGGACTTGCGGATAGGTCTCGGGCTTCTGCCGGACTTGGCAGCTTTCATTCTTTCCCATTCCAGTATCTTCTGGTTGAAGTCCTCGCTGAGGTTTCGTTGTAGCTCTTGAACGAGGCTTGATACTGGTGCCGTAGACGAATGACACAATGAAGCCGGATTGCTGGACAGCGCCTCGGCAGCGTCTTCAGAGCGCCGAGGAGCTGATCGTTCGCCTGTTTTAAATTAAAGAAAAACAATGTGGCAAGATAAGGATACACTGCGATAAAGGTATAAAAAACGTATTTGGAGGCAGTGACCTAACGGTGACTATATATGCACCGGATTGCTGTAAATTTATATTATTTTCATTCAGGACTTTAACTATTGTTGCCAGCGCTGTCATCGCGATGAATTCTCGCACTGCAAGCAGAAATAGCACGAGAAAGTTTGAAATAATAAACTACAATTTAAAACCATTAAAAAGTGATATAAGGGGTTAAATAAGAGAAATAATGACTACATATACTACGTACGGGTGCCACGACAGAACCGTGAAGCGTCGGTGTATACCGTCGCAAATTCTATAACGCGTTGTGAACGCTTAATGCAATTTTATTGAAAATCGCGTGGAACGGCTTACCTTCGCATGCACCTAAGTCGTCGAAATCGAAGACCAATGTAGTAGACAGGGGGCTAGATGGGTTAGAAGCGCCGGGTGGTTCCTCTTCCTTTTTGTCCTGTGTAGCTCCCGAAAATACTTTTTTTACGCGGTTCCAGCGAGATTTCCGCTGCGACTGAGGTGATTGTGGAGAGGGCGCATTGCTCCGCTCCGAAGCAGTGAGGGTGAGCTTTGATACCTCGTGCTCGGACGGGCATGAAACTTGTTGCTGAAGCCTTGACTTTCGGCTAGTCTCGCCGTCTACATCAAGGTGATTAGCTACACTTTGTATATGGGTCTGTGATTTTGAATGTTCCTTCGGCAAGAACTGCAGATCATCTGAAGTTCTGGAGTTCCTTGAAGATGAGCCCAACTGGTCTGAGACCTTGCGCCTACGGACTTCTCTTCTCCGTGATGCCGAACTATCTTCGGGATCGCTGGGAACGCCACAGTTTGTAGGGTCCGAGTCGACTCTCAAGTCGGCCCGTGTTTGCGTCTGTAAGGAGCCAGGTTTGGCAGTTCTCGAAGGCTGCTGCCTCTTGACGGTCTCGCGCCCTGTCTGGATCAGGTTCTTCACTCTACCCCATGCGCTTTTGGGAACTTTCTTGCATAGTTCTCTGGAACCGTACGAGTCACCCACATCCGGGTACAATGAGTCCGAGTCTGCGGAGGAAAACAAAGCAGTCCGAATTGCTCGGAGTGAAGTTTGAAAGATCTACAGCCTGTATTCACAAAGCATTCTAGAGCGCTTCGAAAGAACAGGTGCTGACCAATCGCAAGTGCGAATTAGTGACACTTGTAACTTTTTACGAGCGAAAAGCTTTGTGAATTCGGCCCTAGATTGACGAGGAATGGCAGTGATGTGTTTCAGAATGTTAATGAACAAAGCCTGAGGGTCTTGTTCGAAATATACAAAAGCGATGAGATTGTTGACTAACAACATATTCGAGCCACTCCGTTTCCGCCTACTCCACTGTGAAGTAGCAAAGCAGAAGCTATTTTCGTTAAACATTACTGCTTTCCTATTTTATTCCGATAGCAATTATATGGACACTTCAACCGGATTTCTGCCGTCGTCGTCGCCGTCACCGTGAGGTTCCGTATAAAGTCCAAGGACGATAAAATCGTCGCCGCGCGCCGTATGCGCGAGTGAAAGCGCGCGGGGGACGCGCGCTATCTCGGAGAGCGAACGCACGGCGGAAAGCAAACGCGACTCCCGTCGCGCGAAAGGCCGTTAGGGAGGCGGGGCGACGCTGTGCTGCGGCACCAATTGCGTATCTTGCAACCGGGCGCAAGGGGAACTGGCCACTCAATCTCCCACGCGAAAGCAAGAAAGCGGGAAGGCAGCGCGGGAGGGAGGGGGCTTGTACTTTTCCCGGCTGTGGCGGTCGCCTGCACCATCTCTTAAAAGCGATCTCCACACGGCTCTGACCTATGTACGCGCTGTGCATTCGCCGATCAGTTTCCGTTGAAGCGATATACCGCACGAACCTTCGCTCGCTGCCGCGGCTGCGCTTGTTGCCAGCGTTTTGACAGTCGTTGTCTGCGGTCCTTGACTGTGATCTATTCATGTTTGCTTGTGTGCGCTGACACCACGCTTGTTAATTCAGTTAGTAAGCGAATGTGTCCAAGTTTGGGCAGCCGATAAAACTACTATACCTACTCCGAATAGCTCTCTACTAATTTGCTATCGCAATTGATGCTTCGCCTTTCGGACGAAACTGCAACATTTTTTACTGCCTTTATTCGAGGACTTCTTCCGGGACATCTACAGGCGATAAATGCAAATCTGTTTCTTTTCATTCTTTTTCTTTTTTGTAATCTGCGCGGAAAGGGGGCATAACCACAACATTTTCCCGAGAGAGAGACAGATAGCATTTCTACGAGCTGAATTACAGAATTGACGAATGAACAGAGCAGCCATTAGTTTACGTATTTCTATTTCACAACATTTAAACATTTATTCTGCGCAAGAGGAATTAGTTGCATAAGCCAGGCGACTCAGCTTTACAGACAACAGGTCTTGCCTTGAAGTCTTCCCGGACATGCTTGACATCTCTCTTATTGGTGACGCAAGAACCCCTGTCGCTATCTTGGACTTTGAGACCGAATTCAGAAAGCCTTTCATTCGAAAGTCCTCTTTGCCATTGGCAGACCACCTTCGGTAATAATATGTAGAACATTATGACTGACTTGCAGCTGCTCTTACGTATAGTTCTGACGTATGAACTTATTCGTGAATACGGGCTCTGATATACGTATTTAATGGAGCCGACCATATCAGACGCAAAGTGGGCATAAACCGCGCCCATTGGTAAATTGCCCTACAACTTATCTGTTCGGACACACCATGACATGCTTGTCTAAAGCACAGGAATGTGGTCTCGGTGCGTTTACGCTGTCTACCATTAAGGCCACTGGTTGAGACACCTTGTTGTGCGTGTGCGTCGCAACGTGAACCGGTCGCTGCTCCTCGTGCTGGTCACTATGCAGTTGACTTTGATTGTACCGTTTTATCAGCGACACCACCCTTCGTCGCAGCCTCAGCAGATGCCAAGATGGAAATGCAAGGACCTGCCTTTCACATCGCACAACTAATGGCTCACTGCAGTGACTGACAGTGCCAGACAGCCGCGCGATTAGCGATGGCATGACAGTAAGGCACCGCTTGCAGATAGGGAGAGAAGTTGCTGAGAAATTTAGCTGGTTGTTCTTTCTCGTGCTTTAACTTTCTGAAAAATGTCCCTGAGGGCACGCTATGTTCTGAATCCTGTACATTCACGAAATTGGAACTTGTAGTAACTGAGTATACTGCTAGTTTAGCAGGTTATAGTTGTATGCGACAAGACACACGTGATAAGCGGGCAAGCTCGTTAAATATACAGAAATGAATCTAGGCCAATAATCATTTTTTTTCTTTGTATGTGCTTTCAACGATTCTCCACAGCCGGAGCGATCGCCTAGTTATCACGCAGGTCACTATCCTAAGTGGCGGACACCGGGATGCCGGTCAAAGAGGAAACGCTCCTATGTGTTACAAGTGTTTGTCTTTCTTTTTTGATACAGTGCTTTATTTATATTTGTTTTCGTGTTCTTTACTGTGATACAATTAGTTTACCTAAATGACAGTGGCACTTGGAGTCCAACACTGTCTTCTTGCACGCGTCTCTCACGCCGCTTGGCGAGGTTGGAGAAGACTTGCGGCGCACAGGTTCCCCTGGTCGCAGAGTTGCATGGGCCGTGCTGCCTGTGGACCATGAACTGGCGTTAAGGCACACTAGATTCACGAGCAGTTTGAGCGCGATGGAAACTAGCTAAAAGCGCGTCGTCAGAAAGGGAGCTTCCTTGCAGATTTACGAATGCTCTTTTCTTTGTTATATACATTTAATTTTAGTTGTGGAGATAGCGTTCTCCCGTAAACAAAACATAAATAAATAAATTATAAAAAAGATATAAAAAGCAGATGACTACTGTATACACAACGCACTTCGTGCGCGAAAGAGGTTCGGAAGGGCAGGCATCGGGAAATTTTTACGGTGAACATAACACTACGAAAGGTGGCCAAGCCAAACTGTTTGTGAATTCCACCCCAAAGTTCTGGCAGAGCTCGTATTTCCGCCGTCGTTTGCCAAATTGCAGGGAGTACACGTGCCGAGAAGACTTGCAGAACGGCTGACGCGTATACGCTTGAGAATCAGCATAAACATCGGGAAAAAAGAGCAAGAAAAAAACAACAACAACACGATGGAACAGCGTTTTTTTTTTTCTTTTTGTCCCGCAGTTTTATTACGTGGGCACGCATTCGAAAATGTGTGGGAGCTGCATTCTTGGCTCAAGCCTCTTTATTAATTCAAGCAGGTTACAAGAAAACAAATATTGGTTGAGTTTGATAGCTCTGAACATTAATCACCTGCAACGCTGATCGCTTTAACAAGCTCACTAGAACTCGTAATAAAATCATATGCTTTGAATTTAGACACTGTGATGCCTATAGCAAGGCATGACCGTTAAAAAATTCATGTGTACCGAATTTACTGTGGCAGACCGATTTACGACCATAGTATAACAACACCGCAGCTCAGTTATGCTGTGCTATGAAATCATTGGAAACTTCTTTTTTCTGGCAAGCCTGAATGGCACTGAGGAGGAGGGAATGCGCAATGACCGTGCAACCCGGGCACAATATTAATTAATCCATCCGCTTCTTGCAGAGGTAAAGAATGTGATTATTCTACAGGCAACCAAATGGACATTATTAGCACTATATGCAATAATTTCATGCTTTAGCTAGTGACGCAGCATGAACAATGTGGCTTATTAAGTCCGGCGGAATAATGACTGCTAGGCGCGTTGCTAGGAGACACTGACCGTACTCTGAGGGCGCAATAAACAATAAATAAATAAATAAATAAATAAATAAATAAATAAATAAATAAATAAATAAATAAATAAATAAATAAATAAATAAATAAATAAATAAATAAATAAATAAATAAATACACATCTTTTGCTTCATTGCTACAAGATGCGATGCGGTTTCGCCATGCAGCCGTAGTCTTAATATGCCGTCGCCGCCATATTCGGAGTTCCAAATGAAGCATACCAGTGCGATAGATTTGTGTTCTACTACTCCTTTTCTTTATTTTTATGTTTTGCTCGTTTGCGTTGCATACATATGCGCTGGCCGTGTATACAGGTGGATGCGTGTGCGCTCACCGGAGAAGGTTCCAAGAGCTTTGTATGTGCAAAGCTCAACTGTCGCTGATATTGCCGAATTCACAACGCTTTTCATTCGCAACTGCTATTTGTCATTGGCCGGCGGCTTTCGCTAAATATATATCCTATTTCAGGATTGGTTGGCATCTGCCCTTACGAACTATTCTAGCGTAATATATTTTAGTGGATCAGGGCCCGTATTCACAAAATGCTGTTATGCTAGAATTGTTCGTAAGAGAAAATGCCAACCAATCATGATGCCGGATATAAAATTAGCTAAGACGACCAGCCAATGGCAAAAGACACTTACGAATACAAACTGTTCTGAATTCGACCCCAGTACCGGGGGGTGCATGAGACCAAGCACAGGATGGTTGGTCTCATGCACTTTGGAAAAATTTAATTCGTCATGGCTTCTTTAGCGCATACCAAAGTGTCTGTACGCACACAATCATTGTAGTTATCACATTATAACTTTGTATGTAGGCATAATCACTGATGTGGTTTGACGTCTCAGGGCTGAAATGTGCTCTGTGAGGGACGCCGTAGAGAAGTGCTCCGCGTTGCTAGAAGATGCAGCGGGGGCGTGGCATTGCGCGTCAAGTGACTTCCGCTTAACACGTGTTGTCATGGCAATCGTGGAGCTCCTAGGCGCTTAGGGACTTTTGAGGCACTGGTCTGGCGCGGCGGCGGCTAGTTACTGAGCGCGGCTCTCTTTCTCTCCGGGACCGCGCGCAGCGACCTGGCCGAGCGCAGCTCCGACGTGCGTAGGAGGAGGAGGAACAACTTTATTAAAAACACCAGTCAATGACCATCGGGAGAGAAATCCTTCTCCCCCGTCACCCCTAGCCGTCGGCCGGAATACCTTAAGACACAGCAGCAGCACGGGCTTGACCGATGATGTCCTGCTGGACGTTGGGGTCTGGGCTGCGGAGCAAAGCCTCCCAGGATTCTAGAGTGCGCGAGCTATCATGCTTAGACGGACATGTCCACACCATGTGAACCAGATTTAATTTGCTGCCTCATCACAGAATTTGCACTTTGAACCGAATACTCTTGGATGCCACTTGCTGTAGAGTACGGGGTTTGGAAAAACCCCCGTCTGTAATTTCCTCCACATAACCTCATCTTTCTTACTGAGTGTTCTGTCCGCTGCCGGGTAAATTTGTCGATTTAGTCTGTAGTGTACTGTGATTTCCTGGTATGCGCGCATATCCTCTCTTCTGTTTATAGTTTCGGTGACTTGGGAGCTTCCGGGGATCGACCGGTAAGTGAGACCTCGGGCGACCGAATGAGCCTCCTCGTTCCCTCTAAGTCCCTGGTGAGCTGGTGCCCAAACGAGCAGAACATGCTGTCTGGGTCCCCCGTCCCTGTTTAATATACGGATGGCAGTCTCCGTCACCCTCCCCGATTCGTAATTTCTCACAGCGTTTTTGGAGTCGCTGATGACCACCTTTGCCCCCCTTTGGCGGACGGCCAAGGCT
Source organism: Dermacentor silvarum (assembly GCF_013339745.2). Classification (NCBI taxonomy): domain Eukaryota; kingdom Metazoa; phylum Arthropoda; class Arachnida; order Ixodida; family Ixodidae; genus Dermacentor; species Dermacentor silvarum. Next base: position 112,809,835 of record NC_051154.1, read on the forward strand.
ATGGCCACTTCCTCAGCTTCAACCGTCTCGACGCCACTGACTGTGCAGCACGCCATTGGTGTTCCGTCTTCTCTAACCGCCACGGCCGCATATGCCGCTTTGCTGTCATATTCTGCAGCGTCCGTACATAGGACGTCCTGTCGACCAGTATACCTAGTTTGTAATGCCTCTGCCCTGTCTTTACGTCTGCCGTCGTGAAAGGCAGGGTTCATGTTTCTGGGTAGCGGAGGTATTTTTATCTTGTCCCTGATCTGTCTGGGGATGTCTCTTGAGCGCACTTGCTCATGTTTGGGCTCGTAGCCCAATTTCTCTAAAATTTTCATCCCCGTTTTAGGGAGCGAATCGTTTAGGGCGCGTTTAATGTCGGGCGGTGTCTGGACCACGCCGGCCGCGTTTTATTATTGTAGTGTTTGTTCTAGTGGCGGAAATCCTTGCAGCAGTGGTGGTGTGGCATGACGGCTTTTGATCTCGGTGAACTGTGGTGGTGTAAACAAGCGGATTTACAGGGTGCGAGAAACGATGATATTCCTAAAAAACGCATCACTGTTTTGATGATCACTGTTTTGGTGATCCAAATATAATCTCACTATCAGGGAGGGAGCAGTCTACCTGACCGGAGCAGTATTTTTTTTATTTGGGGTGTTGCTACGCTGCGCTCCGCAACACCCCAACGACCACCGCTTCGCGTCGGCGCCCGGCACTGCGGCTTCCGCCGCAGCACCGGGGTTCAAACGCGAGCAGTATCCGCTTGTTTACACCACCACAGTTCACCCAGATCAAAAGCCGTCATGCCACACCCCCACTACTGCAAGAATTTCCCCCCTAGAACAAACGCTACAATAATAAAGCGCGGCCGGCGTGGGCCAGCCACCGCCAGACATTCAATGCGCCCTAATCAATTCGGTCGCACGTAGGAGCTGCGCTCGGCAAGGTCCGCTGCGCCCGGTCCCGGAGATAAGAGAGCCACGCTCAGCGGAGACCAGTGCCTCAAAAGTCCCTAAGCGATTATGTCCCTAGGCACCTAGGAGCTCCACGATTGCCATGACAACACGTGCTAAGCGGAAGCCTCCGCTGTACCTTCTAGCAGTTGTAAAGTCGCCTCCGGGTTAGTGCTGACAAACTGGTATTATTTAACGCGCTCTATATCTAAACGCACAATCATTCTTGCGTTCCGCCCCTTCAAAATGCTGCAGCAGCGCCCAGGATTTGGTCCGGCGACCGGCACAGAAAATATCTCACCTGGTCTGAAGACTTCACCCTGCATCCTGCCAGGAAAACTTTCTTCCGACCAAGAGCAAGAGTGCGGCGGGAGATCGGGGCTACCACCATCCCAGGCTGCAGGCCAGCCGTCAGTGCCAGGGACGGCGAGGCCTTCGTCCTGAAATGACCCGCCGTCCGAGGGACTCGTGCATGCCAGCGCTCCTTTCGAAGTGCCTTCGCATTCGGCCGCTGACCGTTCGAGGCCCAAGGCTTCTTTAACTCGGGACCAGTTGGGGAACCGCTTGCTCTTTATGCTCCTAGAGTCGGCGTAGTCATCCTGGGTCCCCACGGATTTGCTTCTTTCTCGCGATCGGCAGCAGTCTCTAGAGCGGAGTGTGACCTGCGTCCTGCTCCTGTGCACGCCGTCCTCGAGCACTCCGAGTACCCGCGTGGCAGAGCTCCCTCCTGGACTCGGGGTACGATACGACGCCCGGCGCTCCTCGAGACCGTAGTCAGGATCCAGCAGTCTCTGCATGTCATGCAGGTCCTTCATGTCTTCCAAATATTGGACACGCCTTTGAAGCTTGTGGTTCTGTTCCTTCAGATCCCCAAGCTGTTCCATTAGCTTGCATAGGTTGTCCAGGTGATCTAGACCGACCTTGTGCTTTGCCTGCACGCACGTGATGGATAGAATGAATATCTCGTGTGGCTGGGTATTTTGTGGCATAAAACAACTGACCTCTAAAAAAAGTTATGCCTAAAATGCCATGTTGCAAAATTCGTAGAAATTTGATAATCCTGGATATGCGGAGAGCGCAGAACAATATTTGACGTGTTCGTGACATTGTCTGCAGTCAACGTGAAGCAATGTCACTTAGTCGCTTGAGCTAATTACTAACTTTACTTGGATTACAAGGCTAGATAAAAATATACCACGTCAAAAAGAACTTCTCTGTCACCGGAGTGGTGCTCTCCAAAAGGTGGTTGCGGCAGCTTCGATCGGCCTTATCTCTGCGACAGGCTTCTTTGAGCACGCATTAACAAACGGACAGACCATTGTTTTTCTCCCCTTTCATTTTGCAGTAGCTTGCAGGGCTTATTATTGTCAGTGGTTCCATCCTAAACTAGGCGAGTCCCATCAGTCGCCAGGTCGTTAAGCGAACGCGTTCATTATAGCCACAGGTGGCTCACTGCCCGCGAGGCAGCCGTCAATGTTTCACAGCGAGGGACCCCGCCATGGCTATCACGCCGCGCTTGCTCAGGTGCTAATTGACTCGACACAACAGCTTCCCACAAAAGGCGTAAGCGCATGCTGGAGCTCCAGAGCTCACCGTTCTCGCGTTCTAGTATTCTGAGGATTTCACGAGAGCCTAGAAAATCTACGATAGATCCGTACTTAAGCGATATTTTTCTGGCAAAAGTAAATCTGAATTTAGAAAAAAATGCTGGCTCTCCCGTAATCGAGAGTAGATGTAAGCATGAAATGGCTACCCGCAAAGCAGATTGATGCAGCGACGCAGGCTTGAAAGCTGAAGTGAACCTGTTTTGAACGGAACCTCTATGCAAATTTCGTCTCGGCCAAACAAACAACCACCCGCGGCGCGCCTGATGCTGCCGGTCTGGTCACGCAGCGTGGCGCCATCTCTCGAAGGAGGCGGCGCAAAACCTGCGCCGTGGAACTCACGGACCGCTGGCATTGAAAAGAGCTCAGGCAGCCCTGTCTCAGCGCCAGAAGATTACAATCAAGTGTATGGTGCACTGTATCTGCCTTTTGAACGTCGCTATTTGAAATGGCAAACTTCAGCGCACTAGAAGTTACAGCTTAAGTGAGATTGTGAACAAACATTAGGAAAAAATTGGAAGCAATATCTTTTGTAACTTGTTTCGGCAGTTACTAGCGTATGTAATGCGGTCCTGTACAAGGGGTTGGAGGCAAGAGACCGCATTTTTTAAAGTTTTGACTGGTTGCCCGGCTGATCTCGCTTTGCTCTCGCAACGACACCCAAATGTTCTCGTTTCGTTCTCGCCCCGTTCTCGTCTTGAGTGCCCGAAAAACGGCTCTGGATTTTGGTTAAAGGTCTTTTGAAGGCCGCCGACAACAGGAGCTAAAAGCATTTCTTACTTAAAACTTTGGGTTGCTTAGCACGCAAAACATTCGGTCACGTTGATAATTTTTTTTTTCATTGTGAAGTCACGTTATACTAACCGTGCATGTCGCAGATATATTGAAAGTTTCAAGGAACACGGGAAAGGCCTCCGTTTTACTGGCGGGTTGCCTTCTAATGCTTAACTGCAGTCAGGCCCGTAGCCAAGGGGGAGGGGCTAGCCTCCCTTTCTTCAGCCACAACTCTACGCACAACCCGCTTCACGCTGTCATGCTGTCAACTATTAATAAAATAGCATTTAAAAAGTCACATAATTTACATACTGCGATTTTTACCGAAAATAACTGAAAAATAGGTGCGTTCCTCAAATAGTCAAGGCCTCTAGCAAGTGCCCCCCCCCCCCCCCCGAAAAAAAATTCCTGGATACGGGCCTGGCTGCAGTATCTTGATTTAAAACTTCATCTTGCGCACGACCCTATATGTTGACATTATTCACCAAGAGCGATCAAACCAATGCTGAATTTTTCCTCTGCTCATTTCAAGGTCGTCAAAATGTCCTTGTTGTGTCAGGGCTTATGTCCTGCTTGTCAAAATAGTGTGCACATCTCATGAAACGAAGTATGGCTTTACTTTTTCAGTGGCTCGAAAATGCGGGTTTTGCGCGACGTACTGTGTCCAGTGTTCTTGAAAGGACAGTACGCTGGGTGAAACTTGACGGGCCTGACCAAAACATTCGAAAAGAAAGGCGAAAGAAACATGTTGCTGTTTTGCCCTATATGTGCATACCGCTGCACTCAGAATTCAGAAGTTGGGTAATAAGTACGGCGCTGGTGTGGTTTTTTTCAGCTTTAAATAAACTTGGACACATTTTCTCAGCGGTAGAAAAACGCCTCTTTAATAACGCAGTGACAACTTGATGTGTCGATAGTCATTCATTCAGTAATTTCATTTCATGTAAACGTGGCGTGGCATATAGGCTACATTTATCTCGTGGAGCTGTGCATATTGTACAAACAGGGAGATGTGTTCTTAAGAGGTTGACACTACACGAATATTCGCTAAAAGCCTCGTATGCCCATTTGCCATCCCATTGCAAAAAATTTGGTTTCACCCCCGTTTTCTCTGATAATTCCATTTGGTTTTGTCATTCCAATGAGGAGAATAGGGAAGACATTGAAGCCTGTCATATTTCCACTCATGATGGCATGTGTGTTGTCAGGCATCTGTTATGTCCGGGTGCAAAGAAATCCAGTTTATTATGCAACCTGGGGGATATTTATGCCTAGTACCATGTTATTATTGACTTGTTAAAAAAAAAAACTATTTCTATGGAGTTCGCGCAGTGCACACTATGCTTTAACACCCTTTACTTTTTTGTTGTATATTTATCACGTATTGCTTGAACAAGTTTCAGTTGATAGTGCAGCTAATGTAGTGTGAGCTATTGCTCCTAGATGGCGCCGCCGTCCCTCAGCCGAGTATGAGCTATTCGGCGAGAACATACGAGCCGCAGCAGCAGCAGGCGATAGCCACGGTCAGCACGCGAGGCGCAGGAATGTTTGCAAAGAAATGTTCGCTTTAAGAAGACATAAAAGTTGGAAGACGAGTCAACCTCAAGTTGAAGTCGATGAAAGACAATCTCTTCCTTAGCGAGTTGGGGGTGATAATGGGGCAGCGTCACTGCGCACGGCACTCTATCGCGTCACCCATCAGAGAGTAGGAGGAGCGCCCAACTGCTTAAATTTTTAAACTGTGCTATCTTCGGAACCGGCCGACATTTTTAGACTGCACTATCTTCGGGAACACCGCACATTTTTAGACAGCACATACACACGGAAACGGCCTATATTTTTTTACTACCCTACCTTCGGGATAGGCTCAGATTCCCGATACGGAATAGTGGTGGTAGCTCGCCATGAAGACATTGTCTTCAAAAAGTGCTATGTAAGCATATTCAGCGTCCAGATCACAGAAGTGTCATGAAAAGCGTCACCTTTGTGCCTTTGCTGTGCCTCCTCGTCCGTTCTAAAGACTTCGACGTCGTGAGCGGCTCGGCAGGAAGCGAGAGAAGAAATTCCATGAAGTCCTTCTCGCAGTCCAGCATCTGGCCTTGTCCGAAGGGCGGCATGCCGAGTGACTGTAAAGATAACTGATTATTACGGTTTAATTACGCTCTGCTGTCTTGATGAATAGACCAGAAATAAAGGACGTTTGCTGTATAGAGAAACGTTAGCAAACACAAGTGGGCTAGTCAATGCGTTGTTTCAGAATGAATAGTGGATTTAGCTCAAAGGCGCAAAGGTCAGAAAAGGTAGGAATAACAATCGCTGAGCATCAGGAGTTGATGTCCAGCGCATATTGTGTATGCTTTTGTTATCCTTTGCCTCTGCGTGGAATGCGCTATGCATTCTGTCGAGAGCTTTTGGGACATTAGTCAAAAAGAAGTTAATTCACATTCAAGTTTGCTAGCTGCCCACAAGAATAAAATAAACTTGATAACAATGGTAATATAAGAGCACGGTATTTTTTGTGCGATGTAGCACCAAAGTGCCTAATGCGAAATTTGAGCGCAGCTCTATACGTGTTTCCATTTCGCGATATATTGGCTGGCGCGGACAATCGGTCTTGTGCGGCACGTTGCAAACGTAGCGAAGTGTGGTGCGGCTGCCTCGCTAATCTGGAGATCGCGAGAGCCAGAGCGTGGGGCCAGTGCGTGGGTGATGCGTGGGAGCGATTCACAGCAGCGGCCGCCGACCGACCTCCCAGACGAGCAGTGCTCGTTCATTTTTAGATGCGAAGCAGCTTATGGCGGGGGCTTTGTCCGTCCCTCCTGCGTCCCACGGCGTCCCACACCCCCACAGCGCATGCGCGTCCTCTCCCCCTCTCTCTCCTCTCCTACGCTCCCCCTTTCTCTCCTCTAGGAATCCTCTACTGTACGGAGCGGCGCCCGCGTCCCACACCCCCACAGCGCATGCGCGTCCCCTCCCCCTCTCTCTTCCCTCCTACGCTCCCCCCTTTCTCTCCTCTAGGAATTCGGAGTGGCGCGCACGACAGGTGGTGCGACAGCTGCATACTCCGCTGGGGGCGCCACGGTAGTTCCGCGGTATGAAAATGACGGATCGCGCGCGCCTCGTTCTCTCTCCTTGCAGCGCCGCGATGAGCGCTCGAGCCGCTGCCACGAAACCATCTCCCGCTCAAGCTAACCATCTTCCCGCTGCTTCGCCTCCACACATGGTTCCCTTTAGCGGGAGATGGAGTCATTTTTTCCCTAGCGGGCTTGTGGACGACGCGCTCTGGCCCCATCTCGTAGCCACGTCGCCGCACTACGCTTTTCTTCTCATGCTTTCGCCATATCCTCCTCCGCTTTCCGCCTCACGGTTCCGCTGCACTCTCCTCTCCCCTTTTCCTCCTCGCACTCTTCGCTCTCACCGCTTTTTTCATCCTCCGCTGCTCTAAGCGTTCGCTCTCATCTTTCGCTGTGCTCGTTTGCTCGGTTACAAGTGACGACGCCAACGCCGACGCTCCCCGTATAAACGGGCGCCTAAGAGCTGCGCTCTAATATCATGTCTGCAAGAAACATATTTCATGTCCATAATGATTATAATTACCTTTGCTGTTTACCAAGTTTTAATCCCATGATAAAATAGCGCCGCAGAAGAAATCGTCTAGAAATAGGGGACTTGGGAAATGCTATGAGCTTTGACTGGCATGCAACTAAAGACAAAATCTGTTACGATCATGGGTTGAAGTTTTCAGATTTGCTTCGATTAGTGTGAATCTTTAATTAAAGTAAGCATGTCTTGCCTTATCTTGAAGCTCGTGCCCAGAATCATCCATTGGGAGCGAGTTGAGCCGCCGTAGTTCTGTCGTTTCTGTAGTCGGGCTTGTTTCTTTGCGTTCCATTGTGAACATACATCTGTTTTAGTGCCTGCAAAAAGAGTTATTTGTCCTGTGATACAAAGAGGCGATCGGTGGTTGCCGACAGTTCTTTTTTCTATACTGATGAAGCGCACGTTGACCGCTTCTGTTATACATTTCTTAAAGACCATGTTTTTGACACATCGTACCTATACAACAGTTATATTCTTTCGCAATTAAGATGAGTCACACTGATTCGTAGTGCACTGGTATTTTACATAAGCTTTAATCAGTAGAATGGAAAATAAGCTGAAATTAAAGACTGTCACCATCTTAAAATTTAGGCTGGCAGCACGCAGCAGAGAAGATAAACGGCGTCTGAACTTGACCTTGCTGCCACGGGCCAGAATTTAACGAATTATACCACTGGCTGGCCGAATCGGCAATTGAATTGGGACGTTACTACATCCTACACAACAATGTAGCGCTTGAAAGCAGACTATTTCCGCCAAAGTGACAAAAGAGAGAATTTCATGGTTATATCACAACAGACTGTTCTCTTAACAAGTTGTTATTAGACACATGGGTTAAGTCATTTTAACATAAAATCTCAGGTGGCAAAATAAAGCTTTGAAGCCTTAATATCGTGTCAAATGAAAATGTCACCTTTGGCAGTTTCGAAATGTCAAAAGCTGCAAAGTGCTTCGCATGGTGGTTTTTGCAATGACTCTCTTATTTCTATTTGTGCTTTTCGCCAGGCCTTGAAGAAACCACGCCAAAAATTCAAGTCATTCGCAGTTGTCCTCAGTTTTCACACCAGGCGCACATGTTATGAGGTTTCTAGAAAATATCGTACTCATGTTTCATTCTTTTCTTGGGCGGAACTTTCCCCGTGATATCGCTTACGTTACGGTCTAGAACATGTCTATCTGACATATTTATTTATTTATTTATTAGTATACCCTCAAGACCCAGAGGGCGTTACAGAGGGGGTGGGTACAATGAAAATAAAAAAACAAAACAATAAAAGGAATTCACAGGAAAACAACAACATAAGCTTGCAGCTACACCAGTAAGTGTTCGGTAACTGCAGACTTTAACAATGCTTGGTCCTCAGTGGCAGCGATGGAGGGAGGAAGGTGATTCCACTCTCTGCTTGTCTTCGGAAGAAAAGAATGTAAAAAAAGATTAGTGCGGCACAAAGGAACGGCTACTTTATTTGGGTGGTCAACACGTGATGAAAAGTAGGCAGGTTCTGAGATGAATTCCTGTCGAAGTACTTGATTATGAAAAAAAATTTTATGAAAAAGCAGGAGACGGGAAATCCGTCTTCTCATTACCAGGTCTGGAAGTTGAAGAGTGGAGTTCATCAAGGTGACACTGGCAGTACGAGCATAATTATTGAGTAGAAATCGAGCTGAACGGTTCTGGACCGATTCTAAGGTGTCAATTAGCGTTGATTGAGCGGGATCCCATACGGCTGAAGCGTACTCGAGCTTTGGACGGATTAATGTTTGATATAGCTGTAGTTTAAGGTGTGCTGGTGCTTGGCGAAAGTTTCGGCGAAGGTAACCAAGAGTACGACAAGCATTGTTAGTAATGTAGTTAATGTGAGAGTGCCATGATAAATCATTGGATATGTAAACACCAAGGTACTTGTAAGTACTAACCTGCTCCAATTTAGTTCCATTCAAGGTGTAGGTAAAAGGTTCAGAAGTGTTAGAAAGACGCGAGATTGTCATACTTTTACATTTATTTACGTTAAGAGTCATAAGCCATGTACTACACCAGTCAGAGACGCGATTAAGGTCGGCTTGAAGAAGGTAGTTATCTTTTTCGTTAGTTATTCTACGGTACAGGACACAGTCATCTGCAAACAGTTTTATGGATGACTTGATGTTATGCGGAAGGTCATTGATATATATTAAAAAGAGCAAAGGACCTAAAACTGATCCTTGTGGAACGCCAGATTTAACTGCGCAGGGATGTGAGGAACAATCATTAGCTGTTACGTACTGAGTGCGGTTAGTCAGAAAGCATTCTATCCATTTGAGGATATTGGGGTCGATGTTTAGCGTGCTGAGCTTAAGTAGTAATAGTTGGTGCGACACTTTATCAAAGGCTTTTGCGAAATCTAAAAACATACAATCAACCGGAATTCTATTATCTAGCGCTAAGTTGACATCATGCGTAAAAGACAGAAGCTGAGTTTCGCACGAGTGGTGCTTACGAAAGCCGTGTTGGAACCTGCTGAAGAATGAGTTGGTTTCAAGAAATGTTATAAGGTTAGAATAGATTACATGTTCAAGCATCTTACAGGGGATACTTGTTAACGAAATTGGTCGGTAGTTTAAGGCAGAGTGTTGGTTACCGGATTTAAAGACGGGAATCACCTTCCCCACCTTCCAATCAGGTGGCAAAGTGGAGCACTGAAGAGACTGCATGAAAATGTGTGACAAAATTATGGAAGAGTACACTTCAGTGTTTTTCAGAAATTTCGCGTTTATCTCATCGGTGCCGCAGGCAGACGACAGCTTAAGTTTCCGCATTAAGTTAATGACTCCTTCAAATTCAATCACGAGAAAATCCATTGGAAAAAACCCGCGGTCGCATAGCTGCGGCACCGAAATTGCTCTTGAATCAGAAAAACATTGCGAAAAAACATTGTTAAGAACGGAACAGCATTCTTCGTTGCGCAGTGCACGCCCATCGTAATCAGTAAGTGTTATTACAGTGTCTTTCATTGGTTTAACGCTTTTCCAAAACTTGGATGGGTCAGTAGACAACAGCGAAGGAAGCGTAATGTTGAGATAGTCACTCCTGGCGTTTTTGATAGAAGTGCGATATGCGGAAAGAGCTTCGCGATAAGCGTGCCAACGAAAAACACTGCTGCCGAGCTTTGCAGACCGGAAGAGGCGCTTTTTCTTATTAAGAAGCCTTTTTAGGTTTGTTGTAAACCATGGCGCTCGCTGCTTTTGGGATATAACTTGTAGTGGTACAAGTTATATCCCAAAACGGGCCGGTCATTAAAAAACAGCTGTTAAACGTTCTTTTTTTTTAGACTATTCATTCAAAGAACAAGTAATAGTAAATGTGAAAACACTTCTTCTTCTAATCTTACCAGTCTCACGTCTGGGAGATGTCTGCGAGATCTTTTCTACAAACGCAGGCGTTCTTTGAGGCGCTCGCGAGAAAGCACACTGGCTGTGCAGCGTCTCTCAAAGGATTGCGTTCGGAAACCCGGTTTTTAGGGGAGGGAGAGAGACATAGTAAGAGCAGGGAGGTTAATGAAAAGAAAGTCCGGTTTGTTACCCTGCATGGGGGAAGAGGAAAATGATTTAAAAAGATAGGAAGAGAGAAAGATGAGGTAATAGACTTATTTGAATTTTCTGCTTTTGTCTGCCATCGATTTCAGTTGGAAATAGAAACGTTATCTATCGCATTGCGACGACTGAACGATCGGCCGTTGTCCGTGCAGGTGCTACTTGAATACCGTCCCCATCGCTCGTCAGCCCGTAAAGCTATGAAGTCACTTTTGTCTTTCTTGAGGGCGACTGGCCTATGTGAACTCCTTTGACTTGCTCAGGCCCTCCGCGTGCGTGCGCGAGCTCACCTCCTCTCTCTATCTCGTATTTCTATTCCCTCTTTCCCGTCCCCCAGAGTATAGGGTAGCCAACCAGACGCATTTCTGGTTAACATCCCTGCCTTCTCTTTCTCTCCTCCTCCTCCTCTGCTTTTGTCGGCTATTTGGTGTCTGCTGTTGCATCAATGCACATGTCGAATATATAGATTGTCTGACAGGGAGATTAAAGCCTCCAAGTGCAGTGAATAACTGCGCAAATCGCCAGGCTATAGGCATAATACTGGTGCACTACTTCGAGTGTGGGTAATGCAATGGCTACAGAACATAACAGAGCTGACACGTATCTCTCGAGTGATAATCATCATCATCATCATCACCAGACTATATGTACACTGCAGGACGAAGGCCTGTCCCTGCGATCTCCAATTACCCCTGTCTTGCGCTAGCCGATTCCAACTTCCACCTGCAAATTTACTAATTTCATCACCCCACCTGGTTTTCTGCCGTCCTCGACTGCGCTTCCCTTCTCTTGGTGCCCATTCTGTAACTTTAATAGTCCACCGGTTATCCATACTACGCATTACATATGGCCTGCCCAGCTCCATTTTTTTGTCTTATTATCGATTAGAATATCGACTATCCCCGTTTGCTCTCTGGTCCACACCGCTCTCGTCCTGTCTCTTAATGGTATACCTAACATTTTCCCTCCATCGCTCTTTGTGCGGTCTTTAACTTGTTCTCGAGCTTCTTTGTTAACCTACAAGTTTCTGCCCCATATGTTAGCACCGGTAGAATGCAATGATTGTACACTTTTCTTTTCAATGACAGTGACAAACTCCCAGTCAGGATTTGGCAATGCCTGCCGTATGCACTCCAAGCCAATTTTATTCTTCTGTTTATTTCCTTCTCATGATCAGGGTCCCCTGTGAGTAATTTACCTAGATAAACGTACCCCTTTACAAACTCTAGAGGCTGACTGGCGATCCTGAATTCTTGTACCATCGCCAGGCTATTGAGCATTATCTTTGTCTTCTGCATTTTAATCTTCAACCCCACTCTTACACTTTCTTGGTTAAGGTCCTCAATCATTTGTTGTAATTCGTCCCCATTGTTGCTGAATAGGACAATGTCATCTGCAAATCGAAGGTTGCTGAGGTATTCGCCGTTGATCCTCGCTCCTAAGCCTTCCCAGTCTAAGATTTTGAATACTTCTTCGAAGCATGCAGTGAATAGCATTGGAGAGATTGTGTATCCTTGCCTGACCCCTTTCTTGATAGGTAACTTTCTACTTTTCTTGTGGAGAAGCAAGGTAGCTGTGGAATCTTTGTATATATTTCCCAAAATATTCCCGCATGTTTCCTGTACTCCTTGATTACGCAATGCCTCTACGACTGCTGGTATCTATACTATATCAAATGTCTTTTCATAATCTATGAAAGCCACATATAGAGGTTTATTGTACTCCACAGATTTCTCGATTACCTGATTGACGACATGGATGTAATCCATTGTAGAATAACCCTTCCTGAAGCCAGCCTGTTATCTTTGTTGATAGTAGTCAAGTGTGGCCCTGATTCTATTGGGAATTATCTTGGTGAATATTTTATACAGTACTGAAAGCGAGCTAATGGGCTTATAATTCTTCATTTCTTAATAGTCTCTTATGGATTAGTATAATGTTGGCATTCCTGCAGTTCTTTGGTACACTTGAAGTCATGAGGCATTGCGTATAAAAGGCCGCACGCTTTTCAAGCACAATATCTCCTTCATCTTTTAATAAATCGACTGTTATTCCATCTTCTCCAGCCGCTTTTCCCCGGGTCATGTCTTGCAAGGCCCTTTTAACGTCATTGCTAGTTATGGAAGGGGCATCTGTATCCTGTTCATCACTACTTTCAATGAAAGTAGCTTGGCTGCTCTGGGAACTAAACAGATCAGTATAGAATTCTTCCGCTGTTTTTACTATGTCATTGAAATTGCTGATATTACCCTGCTTATCTTTCAATGCATACATCTTGCCTTGTCCTATGCCAAGTTCTCTTCTCACTGATTTCATGCTGCGTCCATATTTTACGGCTTCCTCAATCTTTCCCACGTTATATTTTCGAATATCCCTTACTTTCTTTTTATTTATCAGTTTTGATAGTTCAGCGAATTATATCTGATCTCTTGAGTTGGACACTTTCATGCTTTGTCGTTTCTTTATTAGGTCCTTTGTTACTTGGAAGAACTTACCTACTGGTTGCCTTGGTATTTACTTCGCAATACAATTGGTGCTTCTGAGATAAGCCTAGTTCCAGTTTCATCCATTACCTCTATGTTTTCTTCATCTTTCTGTTCTATAGCTGCATATTTGTTTGCGAGCACCAGCCTGAATTAGTCTGCTTTTAACCCTTACGGCTTCTAGGTTGGTCTGTTTCGTCTTGACTAATTTTACTCTTTCTCTCTTCAAATTGAAGGAAATCCTAGACCTCACTTACCTATGGTCACTGCACTTTACTTTATCTAACACTTCTACACCCTGCACTATGCTGGGGTCGGCAGAGAGCATGGAATCTATTTCATTCCTTGTTTTTCCATAACGGCTTTTCCAGGTCCACTTCTTGTTGCTGCGCTTCCTGAAGAAGGTATTCATTATTCTCCTTTCGGCGAATTCCACCAACATCTCTCCTCTAGTGTTGCTAGAATCGACGCCGTAGTTGCCTGCTGCTTGTTCACCAGCCTGCTTTTTCCCCACTTTTGCATTGAAGTCGTCCATGACTATGTATGCTGAGTTTGCACCTTTCTCGTCACTAATTCAACATCTTTATAAAACTGTTCTATTGTAAGTGTGAAACACTTCAGGGGTCCGGGCTGTGGGCGTGTAATGTGATCTCATGTCGTCGTGGTCACGTGCAAGAACAGGGTCAAAACAAGTGCAGAATTGATCAAAACGGGTTAAAATAAACTAGCATGGTTTAGAATAATGTAAAAGATGGAAATAATCAAGCATTAAGTGCATTAATTAGCATAAACTCGTGAAAATTGTGAAAATCTCGTAATGTGATCTAATGTCGTCGTGGTCACGCGCAAAAACAAGTTTTTAAAACAGGGTCAGAACAAGTGCAGAATTGATCAAAGCTGGTTCAAAATAAACTAGCATGATTCAGAATAATTTAAAAGATAGGAATAATCAAGAATTAAGCGCATTTATTAGCAGGAACTGGTGAAAATCGTTTCCCAAACGCCAGTCTGGTACCAGCGGTGGCGCTCTCTCTTGCGCAGCGCAAGAGAGGGCGCCACCACCCGCTCTGGAACTTCCTTTGTGACATGGACGCCGAGCTGCAGGCGCATCCTTGCTTCGTACTTCCCCAGGTTTCACGTTAGTGGAGCCGCATTAGCGCTGGAATTGAACTACTCGAGCGCAGATTTTTTTCATCATCGTGACTGGAAGTTGGGGCGTAGGCTTGTACTACTTTTATTCTATACCTCCTATTCAGCTTTAATAGGACGACTGCTACCCTCTCATTAATGCTGTAGAATTCGTCAATGTTGCCCGCTATGTCCTTAGTGATTTGAAATCTTACCCCGTAGTCTCTCTTATCTGGAAGACCTCTGTAGCAGAGGATGTGGCCGTTAGTCAGCGCTGTATAAGCCTCACTGGTACTTCTAACCTCACTAAGGCCAATAATATCCCAGGCAAGGCCTGATAATTCCTCAAACAGCCCTGTTAAGCTAGCCTCACTCGAGAGCGTTCGCGTGTTCAACGTTGCCAGGTTCAGTTTCCAGTGGCGGCCTGTCCAGATCCAGAGATTCTTAGCACCGTCTGCCGCGTCGCAGGTCTGACCGCCGCCTTGGTCAGGTGCTCCGCAACCGCTGAGGACTGAGCGCCATGGTTTAATTGCAGGAGTCATGAGGGAGGTAGTGGCCGAATACTGCACCAGGGAGGCCAATTCCTGTTCTGGTGAGGGAGTGCCTTTGTTGAAGCTTGGTGGCCATTCACAATTTGGGTGCACCTAGACTAGTATAGCCCCACTGGCTCCCGGCAATCTTCTTTTTTTTTTTTTTTTTGCCGGTGTCAGGCGTGACTCCAAGCCTGAGTTATAATCCTGCCTGTCTAAGTATACATGATCACTTTGTGCTGACAGAAGATTGACAACCTGTAGCAGTTAAGTGAGACAACGCTGTGCAAAGAATTAAAGTTTAATTGTATAAATTGTGGTTAAATACGCAATCAAGAAGAGCTTACAGCAAAAGTCCCCCTCTTTCTGAGCAGGGAATCTCACAAAACTAACCGCTAGAGAGTCGCTGGCTACCTACAGAATACCTCCTGCAATAGGTAAGATAACATAATGTCTGCAGCTAAAAGCTGCAAGCTATTGAGATATTACAGGTGCAATAATACTGAGAACATCTGCCACAAACATGGTTTGCCAATATGAAATAAGTAAACAACTATATGGTAAATACTTTCACGCTGTTTTTCTGAAGGAAAAAGGGCAAGGTAATTCAAATAGCTTCTTAGAACCTAACTATGGGACCCACTTAACATTTTACAGCACGTACGCCACCTAAAAAGCAAATGTTCATGAGAATATTTGCGAGGGATTAACCAGCATAGCTTTCGTATTTTAGCCACTACATTGTTGGCTGATCGTAATGACCTCGCCGCTTCACAACATCCGCTTTAACCAATGCCTCCGTCACAATCTTCGGCGAGAGCTGACGGAAAACCGACCGGCACCACGACCGCCATCGACGCGTAACACGACATTAGTGACATGTTTAACGTCACATGAAAAATGTACTGCAGCACAGAGGGTGGTACCACAAAGAAACACAAACGATTCAGATGACACCGGTTTGCTGCGACACTCGAACCCTTGTTCGAACCATCGAAAGTCACCTACCGCGGTGGCTTATACGGGCTATGGTGTTGTGCTGCTAAGCACGAGGACGAGGGATCAAATCCCGGCACCGCGGCTGCATTTCGATGGGGGCGAAATCCAAAAACGCCGGAGTCCCATTCATTGAGGGCCCGTTAAAGGTTCCTTAGTGGTCAAACTTAATCCGTGAGTCCCCCACTACGACGTGCCTCATAAACAAATCGTTGTTTTGGCCCGTAAAACCCCGGAATTCAATTCAATTCAACCACCGACCGTCAACGATTGAACAGCAAAGACGATTGTTTAGGAGTTTCAACGTCCTTGCTCGCGTACGCATCTCGTGAATGCAAAGTGATGCAATTTAAAACGTTGCTGCGTTTTCATAGGAGTTTGCAATGTCTTTGCTCGCGTACAAGTCTCGTAAATGCAGCGTGATGCAAATCAAAACGTCGCTGCGTTCATACAGCGACGACCAACCGAATGCCATACAAGACCGGCGGTCTCACACATTGTTCACTACCAGAAATAATCCCCTTCTGTGCTTATGTCGCCATGTCCTGACGCTTCTCGCAACGTATGATCCATAATATGAACAAGACAAAGTGTTCACGGGGAGATGGTGATTAGTAGTGCGAAAACAAGGAAAGCCACCGCCTAGAGCCAACGTGTCGTCAAGAGGACTTGTCTTCGTCAGGTCGAACGTACCGTGTAGTCATATAATGCCTTGACGAAGACGCGTTTCCTTGTTGAAACGCTGGCTCCAGCTTGAGGCTTCCCTATGCCAATTGTTGAGGATCCGTGACATGTGATTCCCACCAAATCGCTTCCAAAATAAATCCGAGGTCACCTAAGCACTGACTAGTTTTGAATACGAAAGCATTAATGTCTAATTGAACGTTACTGACCCGGGCTTCGAGTTATGAACTCCTCGCGGGCAAGCGAGCGCGTTGAGACGCTTGGCGCGTTTTGATTTGACCTTACCGAGGCGCAGTTAGAACGCAGGCGAGAGCTTTCGCGGTCAAGGTGTGGTGACACTGCATACAAGCGCGACGCGCATGCGTGTCGGAATAAACAGTCGACGAGCTGCGCTCTAGGTGACGAAAGGAAAGAACCCCCGTTTATTGTGCTGGCCGATAATGTATACACTCTGGTGGACGTCACGTGGTAAAAGTAGCTTGGCGCACGCAGTTGTCGCCCAGCTATCTGTCGTGACGTCACACGGCGAACACAGGCAGGCGATAACAGCACAAAGGAACGCGCGGATAACACAGACTTGCGAGAGCGAGGGTGACGTGGCGACGGCGATGCCCTCTCTCCTCACGCAACATCTGGCGCGCTACTGCATGCAGCAGCAGGTGTTCCCTTTCGACGACTCTGCTCCGCCAAGGCGCGCTCGTGCCGTGGCGTCGCAGCCAATAGGAACTCTGTTGAGGCGCGTTTATGACGTAGCGTCGCAGCGACTGGGAATCGAGGTGCCCTTTCGCTGTAAAGCGCCCGCCTCGGCTGCCGGAGGTGGTGGGTTCGATTCCCATCGCCGCCGGGCGCCCACTGGTTCAAATGTGCACAAGCGTACCCCCGCCTGGCGTTCGGCGTCCTTCAGGAGTTATACGCTTGGGAATGGAGCCTGCACCCTAAATTCCCGTCAAAACCCTCGTGAGCGCACAAACAAAAAAGTGATGTTTAGACCGCTCCCATGGCTCTACGGATGCTCTACCGCTAGGTCACCGTTGCGGTAGGCGGTGGCATAGCGACAGCCACAGGGTCGGGATTGAAATGATAGCGCCGGCGAAGAGTGAGTTGTGCTGAAGATTCGTTCTTCGCCATCTTGCACTTTTTCTTAGTTATGCTGTATATTCACCAATTGTACAGTTATCTGAATCCAATATTCATAAAACAGTGTAGCCGCATAACACCAATGTACACCCGTGAGCAAAAGTATACGGACCAGGGGTTGCGCGAAAAAGCAGATTTTTTCCTCTGCTTATGAACACAACTTAAAATTGGGGACTACACTTCAAACTTGGCATTGCGAACTTTTCAGTGTACTCATCAATTCCAGTTTATGCTTGGTAAGTACGAAGAAATTAACTTTTTTCGGCAACCCTGTGGTGCGTATACTTTTGCTCACTGGTGTACATATAAGTCTGCCAGAAGGTGCGGCTTCTCGTTGCTTTAGAGCGGTTTACATATGCGGTATAATAGTATCATGACCTCACGGAATTTTTAGTCTCACTGAAACCACATCCTTTACTAAAACCGCATGTGGTATACCGCAACCTTTCGAACCGCAGCAAAAGTTTAATTTGAGAAGATTATGGAGATTCTTCAGTTCTGACGTGGCGAGACGTCGTGGCTAGCCGCAACAACAGGCGACGGCGTGATGCTTCGCCCGCTTTTCTCTCGAAATCAAGTATAAACGAGGGTGTAGAGGAATAGGCCGAGAATACAACCTCTCCCAAGCGTCTAACATTGGCCATCACCAAATGCTTCAGCGGCGGTGGGAGACCAGCAGGATCACTGATGAGAGAAAATGCTTCCTAGCTAAGCAGTCACATTGACAGACCGAAGCATCGTAACCACTTGCCGGTCTTCTTCGGGTCGGGAACCCGTGCTGTGTTCGACGCTGCCGCAGTGGGCTGTATCATTTGAAGTGGCAGTGTTCTCGGCAGTGGCTTTGGCTGTAGCTTTGGTAACACGAGATAAGTTTCAGTATTTATTCTCTCTGATACGTCCTTGTTCTCGGAGGTCGTCTCAACCATACCTGACCTATGGCGCAGAGGAGGTAACGTTGTATGTGGCGTATGCATCACAGAGGTCGTGGCGTCGACGCCAGGGATGACTGCTGACGCCGCCATTCGCGGCGAATGCGCCGAGACTGACGCCCTGCATTCGCTCCAGCCAGAAACCAGGTGGCTGTCCAAATGTAAACCCAGAAATCAGGGAAAAGCACAGCTGGAAAAAATAACGTTCCGACTAGTAGACACTGCGAAGGAAAGTTTTCTGCAAAGTGGGGGACTTTGCTCATACGCACGCCACCAAAAAGCTCCGGAAGTGATTCTCTCTCTCTCTCTCTTTCGTTCTATCTCTCTCTGTAGACATATTGGTAGGTTTGAGGCCAGGGAATAACATCTGTTGCATAAAGTGTTTTCAGAGCCGGAATGACCGGTGTAGTCTGCCGATGTTTTAAAACACTAAGTGAGTGGGTAACCCTTGCGCACGTACCAATAAACTCTGTAGTTTTCTAACAAAACAAAGAGAGCACGATTAAATGAAACTTTTTCTCTCGCGCTTTTATTTTTTCTTGAAGTTTTTAAAATCTGTTCTCATTGTTTCGGGCAATATAAAATGCTGCTCTCTTTATTCACCACTTAATGCGAAGGTGTGACAGCTAGCCTTCTGGCACGCATTCGACAACAGCAGTCACCTTACTTCGGGAGTGTGGCGGCTGTTCAACATTTAGGATATTTTGGGAACTTCGTAAACTTACATTACCACCAACGTGCGACACATGTGGGTCTGAAGAAACTATCGGACACCCGTTGTACATTTGCCCTCGATACGACGTCCGGCGCATCAATGTACCGACCGCACTAAGCCGACTGGACTCTTGAACATTTTTTTAAACGAAAGTTATTGGATCCTGGCCGCATCCATTGCCGTGAACTACTGCAGGTTTTGAAGATCGCTGGCCTCAGTGAGGAATTGTAGTCCTGGTGTGCGTCCCACTGTGTTCGCGCAGTGCTTACTCTCTACCGCTCTTCCTCTTTCGATTCCCTGTTTCACTTACTCCCAGTATAGGGCCAAAGAAAAGAGAGGATATAGGGTAGGAAACCGAACGCTCGTATTGTTGACCTCCCTAGCTTTTCTCTCCTTGCCTTCTCTCTCGCTATGTTGTTTAGTTATATTATTGATTTTTCATTAAACAGTTGCTTAAAGAAAGCAAGACTACCGCATTCATAGCACCTCCTATATGTGATCTTTTCCCTAAGCACAATAATTATAGGCACAATCGTCTTTTGGAAGTTAAGGACAGCAGCGAGAGAAAATGAAAGGAGGCCATGCAGTTTCTTAGCCAGAGGCAATATGACGAAAAGAAAATCCTGAAGGGGTCATAAAACCATCATGCTGGAGTTTCCATGAAAAAAAAAAAAAAAAAAAAAAAAGCTGCGGAACTAAGCTTCACTTCAGCGTGAATTAGGCGCCCAGTATTCGACAGCGATGGAACCGCCACGCAAACTTTAGTACTGGATCTTGGGGAAGCGTAAACGATGCCTTTAGCGGCGCGAAGAGAACGCGGCGTTCCAGGGGAGCCTTTCATCGGCGTTTCTTACTGAGCCCAGTTAGCGCGGCGTACTCGGCCGCGTTATTTCGACAACCTGCGCAGCCTGACTGACGCCCTCCGAAGGCGCGCGAGGCCTGTTTGTTGACGCTGGCGGCGGTGTACCCACTGTGCGCCCTGAGCCTGGCCGGGCACGCCGCACAGTCTTGGGGGCATCGCTTTGTCTGCTGGGACGGTGCCGCGTTTTTCTTCTCCGTCCTGCCCGAGCTATAAGCATGTGCTAAGAGAATCGCCGCCGGTATGGCCGAAAATATGCCCGTCTGTTTACTCAGACTGCCTTGCCTACATGCCGCGCGCATACACACAATGCTCGCTGCCAATGTTTGGCTTCCCGCTTGCCCGGATCGAAGCCACGCCGCCGGGAACTCGGCCTGCCTCCGTTTTTAACGGGGATAATGTGTACTCGGCAGCTTTATGGCCATCAACGCCAGAGCGATGGCCGCGGGATACAGTTCCGATGCTCGAGTGCACCGCGCTCTCCAGTTCCTTCGCTTCGCGCGAAACGCTGCTCCTCATGCTGGGACAAACGCTTCGATGAAGGCTTTGGGGCAATCAACTTCGCTCGCTTGTTAGAACAAGCCTTGAACGATGTTTTCGACGGAGAAAACAGACAAGATGACGTGCGGCCTATAGTGATGACATGACCTCGTTGGCCAAGTGAGGGAGAACATCTAGCGCCATCAAACCTCTTCAAAAAGCTGTGGAGAGCGTTGCAGATAAACTTTTCACTAGCAGCTGGCTGAGTCTGACAGACCTGATTATTTTTCACACAGTCAGGGGGTTTGTGAATTTTTTTCCCCACTTATCTGGAAGACCACTAAAGATTCGTCGAGATTTCAGGGTTATACCTGTTGGGCCATGTGTGGTCACATGGGAGAAAGGAGAGGGATGGCTGTGATGTTGTCAGTGTTGCAGGCATCCTGAGGCTTGCAAAGGAGTTGATGCGGGAATTTTTCCGCGTCTTAGTGGTACAGAAATTGTCATATATCGTTAGAATACGAGCAAACAACAATTTCACCACTGTCCGGGAAGTCCGAGATTATCGAGAGACGCAAGCAGACGTTACATCTCGCGTCCACTGTAGTCCGGTACAACTAAAGAAAACAGGAGAGGCTCCGCCTAGATGACCGAAGCACAGCAACTGATTGCCTCCGCGACTAAAGAAATAGTCCCGCTGAGGCAACTCGGCCCATCTCGAAGCGCGCGCTGCATGCTCTCCGTCGGCGGGGTCACCGGCGGTCCGGCACATGGCGCCCATTGGTGATGATCGTGTGCATCCGCCTTGAGCGGCAAATGCCGCTGCCTTCTAAAGTTGTACCCGACTATAGACAGGTATGTCACGTTGGAAACACTGTCTCGCATGGTGCATGCTGCGGGCTGTCTCACCTATATGCCGCATTGCAAGAAGTCAGGCGCTATTCAGAAAAGGCGGCAATTCTAAAGACATCTCCCACAACAACGCAGGGTGCCGCTTATCTTTATTTGCCGAATGGCGTATTCAGCACCGAATCTTAGCCTGCTTCCTATTTGATGGGAAGCTACAGCAGCCGCAAGTGAAGTGCACGAGCCCACTGACTTTTGCATCTGTCAGTGCGGTCGGCGGCTAGGCGAAAAGAATAAAGGAAGATTTCACGTTATCACGAAAAAGGACGGGAATGTGCACGTAGAATGGATGCTTCTGAGCTCCTCTTTATGTTTTTTTTCGAACGTTTTATATAGTTTGAAGTGCCAAACATATAGACTAACTACTCTATTTATCTGTAATATCCCACTATACAAAAACAACAACCCTGCGAATAGTCTAATTTAATGGCTGTTACAGCGCGCCTGAAAATTATGTAGCAGAAGCTCGCGCCCATTGCGCAAGTACGTAACACTCTCAACTCGCATTACCATATAGTGTAACAGATCAGTATACTCGTGTATAGTAGCTTCCTGTTCAACAGTTTAGATGCACAGAGCAGGCACTATTGGCGAATATCTAGCACCGATGGCACTGCAGTGACCTAGAGAGCGAGGCTCTTCCTCTTTATGCGTACAGCTTGCGAGTACAGACCTACACATCCCTTCAAATAGCAGTTGTCGCTCGCAGTGTACTGTCATTGAAACGTTTATTGCATACTCAAGCAACTATTGTAGATTAAAATCGTCAAGAAGACCCAAAAACGTGGCTCACTTGAAACACAGTCTAAATACACAGCGCTAAATGCACGCAGCTGCTTATTTCACCATGTTAAGACGAACGACCACAAAGGTCCATGTAGACATGTGCCTACTGGGATGCCTCTCAACAGCAGTGTGATTGTTTGCGCGGACTGTTATACTAGCGGACAACCTTCTGGTGGCAATGAAGGGAACTTTAGTAGCGCCGGTCGGTGTTGCATAGTTCAATTTCTGGAACACCAGCGCTCAGACGAAGTACACAGAAAAGAACGGCACACACATTGATCTGACAAGCAACCGTATGAGTTTATTGGCTTCGAACGTTATACATTTGCAAAAAACAACGAATTGGGAATGTATAAAATTTGAAGCAAGAAGCACGAAGCAGTCGAGCTCCGGATTCGAGGTGGCCGCAGGCTCCCACATAAATAAGCGTCTCAACAAGCCGAATTATGTGACCTGCAGTTGGCTCACACCGTTCGAGCGTCCTATCAAGATCATTCCGGCTTCATATAATCACCTCGGCCAAGGTGAGGCCGGAGTAGCAGGGTAGAATATAGCAAACATACCTTTTTAGACAGCAAAAGTATCAACTATTCTGATAGTGCAACTTCGAAGGACTGAAAGACGTATCTGAGAGCTGCAAAATTTTATGCTGTGGCATTTGTTTACTTCCACGACAATGGGGTTGTTAGACACTTTGGTGTCTCTACAGAGCACTGCACATCTGCTAACTAAACACTCGAGTTCACAAACAATTGTAGCTCGGGTAGACGTCGGTACTACCGATGAATCAAACCATATTTTACCCTAGAAAACCCAAAAGCTCCCTTTTGTCTTTTCAGCTCAGCACGGACTTGTGGACGTGTGGTGTGTCAGCCATTGTGGCTTGTTATGTGTGGAGCCAGGTTCTTTGGCAGATAGAATAATCCTTTTGACAACATTTGCTAATCCCTTTAAAAATGTATATCTCCATTAAAACGAAATTTTCACCCCTGAACAAGAATTAAATTGGCCAACTGAAGTGAAAAATTTGTACAAAAGGCAACACTGCTGATTACGCGGCCGTAACAGGCTAACTGGCTGCCAGTGCGTCGAGCCGCCTTTATCAAATGGATTGGCCACTCGGCGTGACAAATGACTTGAAACGGATGTAATCCAAGGAAGAAAAGTCCATACAAAATACAGCCCTACGTTGATATGGACACTATCGCTAAATATTATGACTATCCTATGAAAACTGCAATTATAGGACTACGATTGCGTTCTTTGGATGTAGGATGTTTGTAAGAAATAAAAGCAGGATTCCTAATCTATCCTATTTTAAGCTCTGCTTCATGCAATACTTTCTCCACAAGTTATTGTAGGTATTTCTGCATATAATCTGTCAAGGTACATATATATTTGTCCAGTAGTTCGCATGATACTTACTTGCAGCTTATACTTACTGGTGAAGCCGAACAAATGTTTTGAGTATGTTAGCATTGGTCTAGACTGTCTAGCAACGCATAAATAATTCGTTCTTGTGGAGGAGTTCTTCTGTTCGGGCAAGTTGGTGCGCATACTACAAGTTAAACTGCAAAACAACGAAGACACAGGCAGGTACACACAGCACGAGCGCTGGTCCCGCGTGTACGTGTCATTTTGTCTTCATCTTTTCACGCTCTTTAACTTGCAGTCGTCCTGGTAGACCGCGGATCAATGGCTGGTTGATAATTGAGGCGAAACATTCGAATGCATAATTTACTGTAATAGTTGCAATATTAAAGCAGCGAACAAGCTTTATTGACACAAAAGAAACTGTGCAGATCCACGCACTGTGGGAATCTGTGTTATGCGAATAATTTTGCAGGCCCATATCCAACATTGTTCGGGGTTCTGAGAAACGATATATCAGGTAGACCAATGTGTTCCTGTAAATTGAGCAGTCGTGTGTGTGGGTCGTGAGCGTACGTTTGCGTGACGTCAGCAACATGACGAAAACCACGTTGTAGACGATCGTACGACGGCAATGACATGATTTCTACGCAGGCCGTTCGACGCGAGCCCGCGACATGGCAATTGTTGGGTTCTCCATAGGTAGCGGACGCGCGTAAGCGAGAGAAACACGGACTGTGACGTCATGAGTGAGTACGTGTTAAACAATCATACGTGCATATGGCTATTTCAGATCGCGTATGTTAAAACGACGATGACATTTTTACTTCGGCGAAGAAATGTTAAAACTTGATTAACTTGGGCGACCATGAAGTTTCTACAAAGTGATACGAGGAAAATACTGGGCAAAGTGCGCCGCTCCCGGAGATAATGCAGTACGGCGCCTCAAAGCGTGAGCTCTCCCAAGGAAGGAAGAGGACAAAGTGGCAAGGGGCGCACGCGCCGAGTGTTTCAAAGAGCGTGCGAGGGAAGCATGCGTGCGATCGTGGCCTAATGTTTTGGTTACCGTGTGTTTCACTGTGACCGGCAATAAAAAAAAAAAAAAAAAAAAAAAACCGAACGTGGCCTAATGATTAGAGCACCCGGCTGCTGTGAGGGAAGTTGTGGCCTAAGGAAAATTAAGTTTCTTCGATTCTTATACATGGGGTGATGTTCCGCTATAATATATATATATATATATATATATATATATATATATATATATATATATATTCCCAAAATTTGTCACTCAGCGCACCTGATTTGGCATTCTGTGGCGGAAATCTGAGCCTCAAGACGCACTGTGGAGTGACTCAGTAATAACAAATATGAGGCCGCATTTTTTAACGTTTCACTTCATTTTCCATTACTTTGACACTTCTTCATTTAATCGGACGCAGCTTGGACCAAAAGAAAAAAAAAACATCAATAAAAACAAAAATGAGTCGTAGCGGCAAAGCATGTGAATCTTGAAGGGCTGCCTTGTACAGTAGTTGGCAACTGCCTTATATGCGTCATATATTGACAAATGTACTTTAGTAAGCTTAGCCGCAATAAATGTCTGTGTTGCGGTGAGATAGTTTACCATGCGAATATATAAATAATACCGGTAAACGGAGGCCTCAGGAGAACCCTTAAGATTATAATAAAGCGGGTGGCGCAAGATCTCCAAGGCACCCAAGGTGCAATGGGGTGTTCAAAGGTGGAATTAGGGTGGTCCATGTGTTGGGGCCGCCGGGGCCACATCGTGGCGGGGAGAGTTCGTATACAAGATCGGCTGTCCGCTATCGTGGGCAGCCGGTCTTATATATTCCGACACGCGGAGACCTCGGTGAGCCCCCAACCCACGGACCAGTCCAGGTTCCAGCTTTGGTGTCCCCGTTGCCACTTTGGTGTCCTGGAAGCACCGTCAAAGTTTATTAAATAATGACACGTTGTTTAGACTTAGTAGTTGCGCAAGTTCTTACTCTCCTTCACCGCAATACATTGTGTACAGTTCACCGTATTACACAATAGGATTTCGACGAAGCCATTGTAGATCGTATATAATACTCTTGCGGACTACTTTCTGTTCTGCATTATAAAATTGCTCTGAAGTAAAACGCAATTAAATTTATTATAAAAGATCAGCGCAATTTAATTTGCTTAAATACGGCCTTTTTGATTAGGTCATAATGTATGCAGCCAATTTATTTTGTTCATGCTTCCTCATTTTCTTAAAAAAAAAGCGCAGCCTCCAAGTCTGGTTTGAATATTTCGGGGTTTCTCGCGGATATTTCTTCGCGTTATTAGTCTGGTTGCTGTAACAGCTCATATTACTGCCTGTAGTCGCGCTAGATATTTTGCTTACTATATATATATATATAGCACAGATATAGCACAGATATAGCACAGTACCGCTATAGCTTTTGACTGTCTACGAATTGTAAATTAATACAAGCACATCATAGAGAAACTACGCATATTACACATCCAAGAACAAACTACGGGAATCAAATATTGCGCCATGCGTTACCATCATTGATTAACTCTCTTCATTAATAACCAGATTTATTATCCTTTCAATTTATATGTCCTAACTTGTCGTTCATACTTTCATTTGCGTGTGTGCTTATGCAGTTTTGTTTGTTTTCTCTTTTATTATAATCATGAATTGTAAATTGCAATTACACAGGGACGTATTTATTGACGTATGTTAATTGATGTTCCCTTCAAGCGAAAACCTACTCATGTTTTGTATTTGAGGTCTTTTTCTGTAACTTGTACGAAATGCGTGTTTCTGCATCCATGTCAGTGTTTGCTTCTGTGCAAAAAAAAATAACTTTGAATATACAAATTCGCTTAAAACCCATATTTTACATGTATATTGTTTTGCTAGGTTAGATTCTCTGCACTTATATACATCTTCATGTGTTTTATTAATGCACTGGTCCGTGCTGCCAAAACAAACCGGTAGGGGACACAGACCTAGTCAAGCTCAATTGGTGGTCGTTTGTCTGTGCCCCTGTCATCTGTACCTTGGGTGGATGCGAAATAAAGTTCAAGAAAAAAAAAGTTATTTTATGGCTGAGTCAGAAAGGTTTGCGTCTTCAGAACAATTCATCGTGCTCAGCGTGAATTTTTCCGTAAACAACATTTATCTTAAATACCGCGTCGGACGATGCTAGCAGCTTTAGGTACCAGCTATACATATATCGGCGCTTAGAAAGAAAGAAAGAAAGAAAGAAAGAAAAAGAAAAGGTCCACGAGAAAAACTGCGGTACTTGTCGACTAAATCCTCTCGTAATGACTTTGCCCTTTGAACGGCACTGTCGCGTGACGTGCGTGGTGTTCCACTGTAGTTGTAGCTCCATTCGCCTATAGCCGCTTTCTCGTCCATCTGAAAAGGCCACCCTTCTCTCCTTCCCTTTAGTTTACTACTTTCCGCTGATGAAAAACAGCCGTCTATCTTTTCATGCAGAGAATAATTGAAAATGTTCAGTGGCGTGTGATGAACTTCGCATTGAGAGACTGCAGCATACGCGAGAGCATGATTCCCCCACTATTAAAACGAAGCGACGGGAAGCGGCAGTTCATTCCTGACTAAGTCGGCGCACGTCTGCTTGTTTTACGCTGTGTAAATGGCCGGCCATTGACAGTTTATTAACCAGTTTCTCAGGTGTTTAGCCCTCTTCAACGACAAATTAGTGTCATGGCTACAACCGGTACGACGAAATACTGTTACTAAGAAACATAAAAAGGTAGCTACCGATGTACTGCGTGTTAAAGTGGTGGGGAATTACTAGAAAGAGATTTCAACGCCCACCTTATCGCAAAAAGCTGTTTGACTTATCAGCCGCAATTATGTTGTGACGGTGGAAGCTCACCGCAAAAGAAAAAAACGCCAACATCTACCTGGCCATAAGTATAGCACACGGTTTCACCGCACTTCAGCGAGGTATGTAAGGGTACCTTTCGCTGCTATTCACACTCATACGTTTAGAAATGATGGACGTCGCGCTATAAGCTCCCAGCATGCGCCACAGTTTGCTATGACGAGAAAACACTGGTGTGAGACAGCACTCCGGTACATTGGTGCGATAAACTGCTTTTAAGACAGGTGGACACTATCTTTTCATGCAGAGAATAATTGAAAATGTTCAGTGGCGTGTCATGAACTTCACATTGAGAGACTAAGTGATTCATGTGCCCAATACACAAGCTTCCACTGAGCGTGGGCCAGCAGTCGCGCTGATCGACGCTCGCAGAATGCACAGAAAGCACAAAGAGCACCATCATTGATATACTGCAGCGTTATATCGCATTTTTGGCATTGCGCCACCTTGCAATGTGCGCAACGTGGTAAACGCGCGAACATAACCAAGCCTAAGTGAAGGAGGTGGCAGGACGAATAGCCGGTCACCTCCTTCACTTTTACGTCGGCTGGTATAGAGTACTTTCTCTGCGCCTGCTTGGATTGCTAGTTAGCTTTTCTCACACAGTTAGCTTGTTAGTTAGCTTTTCTACCAATGCGCCAGATGTCCTAGTCTACGCTTACACTATGCGTAAAGAAACAGCGTGCAAAGTACCTCTCAAAAAGTCTATGTGCGGTGGCTCTTGATCGCTTGCTTCTTTAACGGTCGTCCGACAACAGGAGGCGCAGTCTTCGTTGACGTATCGGAAAGCGCTCGGTCGCACTTCTCATTGCCCCAACCCATGCAGCTGCAGCAGCGCTCGTTTCGATGTCGTTGCGTCCCAGCATTTCATATGTCGCCGCCGTCGCCGTAGACGCGCAGTTGGTGGTGGCGAATTCACAGATGCCCTCGCTCAATCACCTGACCGTCCACTATTTACGAACTATCGCTGGCGAATCGCGCTCTTCGTACAGTGCTCACTTTTTGGTTACTGTGCCCACTGTCCACGTTAACAAGGCGCTCAGAAGGAGGGACTTGTCACAGGAGAGCACTGCGTACAGTTTAGCTGTCCTGTCTCATCGCAATGAATGACGCTCAGTCCTAAAGGCGCTGCGTTGAGACGACGTTGCAAGTCGGTGCTGTTACAGTTGCTAAGAGCAACGAAGACGACGGCTGGCTTGCCTTCCTAATCAGTGCAGTGTAGGTCGGATGGAGATGCGCGTTCTTAACAAGCAGAAGCTTTGCAGGTCATAGCAGGCTACAGGCTTAGTAGCCTGCGTTCGAACGGTACGGGTCGCAAAAGCCGAGTCGAGGAGCGGCGGCTAACGGCGGTTGCCCGGGGCGGACGCTATTTCGGGTCTGGAGGGTTCCTATTTCTGAAGGCGTAGTTGAAAGGCCCGGGCCACCAGCCCATGCCGGAGCTTAGAGATAAAACAAAGAAAAAGGCTGCGGCGTTGGCAGACTGCATGAGCTTCTGCGTGCAGGGGGCGCAGAATGCCATAGCTTACTCCCAGCCCGCCCATGCACTTCGCCTGCGTGCTACTCACTTGTTGACAGCCTCCGCTGCTTGATCTATTTTGCCCAAAACGATGATGTTCACTGCTGCAACAACGTGACCACTCTGATGGATTTCTCTTGAGACGCTATAAGATCAGTGCGTTCGTTGATGACGATTGCTGTTGGTGCCATTTTGTTGCACCCATACGGATGGTACTTCGGGAACCTCTCCAATAAGGACTTCTCCTCTTGTTTGAGGTTACGCGCGTGCTGTTGGGAGAGAGCAGAAGATGGAATGCAGAGCATTTTTAATTCCGCAATGCAGCATAGAATCTAACGCCATGCTTGGTGTTCAGAAAGATTGCACAATGAATGCATAACATGCTTCGTTAAATGCAGGAGCAACTTTAAGCAAAATGGGCTTCGCGTTGCCTTGTAGTTCGCGGCCACATAATATCATCCGGCGTTGTGTGAAAGCTACATATATGGGGCCCTTCGATCGCTTATACCTGCAGTTGCTTTCTTCCTAAGACTTTTCGTCTCCTTTCGTCAGCGTAAGCGTACTGTATGCAACAAAAATGAGCCCGGTGTAGCCCTCATAACTCCTCTTTTGTCTTCTTTTTCATCGTTTCTCTTGCTGTTCTTTCGAGATCAGTGACGCCAGAGAAGGTGCCATAGTGCCATATCTCTGACGAAAGATTATGAAGCATGAAACAAAAAGCGGGCAAGAAGAATTTTTCAGGAAACCTTAAAGAAGACGTTAACGTGACAACACTTCAAAAGTAAGAGAATATGGGACAGGTTGGCCGCAACTGCTCCAGATGCCCGCACAGAAGACCAAGGTGAAAGACATCGGGAGCCCTGGTCATAGTGTAACTACGAAGGCACACATTGGAAATGCGAAGTTAATTTTGAATAGCAGTTCGTGCCGTTGTACTAGTTCACTCTGTACTTAATGTCTATGACGTTCTGCTGCTGAACATGAAGTCACGGGCTCAATTCCCAGTCGCGGCGGCCGCATTCTTATGGAGTAGAATACAGAAATGATCGTGTACTTCGATTTAAGTGCACGGCAACGAACTTCCGATGATCAAAATTGATTCAGAGCGCCCTACTATGGCGTCCCTTTTAAAGATGTATTACTTTGGGACGTTAAAGCCTATAAACTGATGGCTTTTTGGCGCTATAGCAAAGGTTAATTTGCTGTAGCGAGTGAAGCCGCGCAGTCAGTACGGTGAAAGCCTACTTGGTACAGATATTTTCCATAAGCTTCTCATTCATTCAAAGGAGAGTTAATGTCAATCGACCCCAACCAGTCAATGAGCCAAAGGTCTTGCACGTTCAGAGGTGCAACTACATCGTCTGGATACAGGTGCACGGAATGAACGAAGAAAAACAAAATAACTCCAACGATGATGATGCTGGTTCTTGAACTACAAAAGTATCAGCACACTTCAGCTGGACGGATCGAACAAAACAGAACAGAACGAAAGTGAACGGAACAGTGTATTATCAGTAACCAAACAGAACACAATACATCAAACTTATACAGTTGGGAACCCAGAACTCAAAAGGAGTTGTGGAAGGGGTCTCTGTATCACAGTGTCACATAAAAAAAAATCAGTGTAACAAAATAGGCTAGCTGCGTGTATAAATATTATGAGTTAGGAATTATGCAATGAATAGGAGAAATCCCTTATACAGATTATAAATGAAAAGAGAGAAAAGGGACTGCATAAAACTTGTGTATCTGTTGAGAGAGAGAGAGAGAAAAAATAAATCTAGGAGTCTCAAAGAAAACATATACTTCACATTATGTTTCAGTAGTATGTGCATGTGCAAAACAGTGTTTTCAGTATTTTTTATGTGAATGTAAAAAATCCGCACGAAATACTAACGCAATGAATTAGAAAAAAAAATGCGCTGAGCGGACGGGCATGGTATAGCGCCCGTCCGACGCGTTAGCGGACTTTGTCTCTGCGGGCGTGTTCTTGCTGCAGAATTTCGCTAGATGCACTGGCGTGCAGCAAATGCCCCGGCATATTGTAGTCCCCTCTTTAACGTGATTACATTTGTAAAGAAAGGCGAGTCAGCAGCCGTTGACATCGAACAAAGACAAGGTCTTCTTGGGCGCATTATTCTAGAATGTGATTTGTTTACACTGCACTATCTTCGGGACCGGCCCACATTTTTAGACTGCACTATTTCCGGGATCGGTCCATATTTTTCATTGAGTAGAGGCACACTTCCGGTTAAGATTTTAAGCAAGCGCAGTTTGAACGAGCACATCTGGGTTTTATTTCGGCATTTTTGCGGTAACTGCGCTTTAATAATGCTTCGTACATAGCTCTACGCTAACTTGGTGCGTCTTTTTCGTTCGAAGCTTCATTTTGGCGCCTTTTTCGATGTCCAACGTGCACTAGAAGGCCTCAAATTATCTAATGTGACGAGACAAAAGTGGCCAGATACCGAGATGCCACGAACCCCAAATCGATCTGAACTCTCCAAAGATGATCTTGCCTTCAAAATATTGAATGGATGAGGATGAAGTTATGTCATCAGGACGGAGACGGCAAACCTAGTTTCGAGCTTCTGTCTGGCGCCGGAGCAGCAGATAATGCACAGTTATATAATGTGAAAAAGTGAGAAGTCAAAGCTAAAATATTTAAAATGAATATCTGGAGAACAAGCATTCATAAGTAACAAATGGGATCTGCACTGGCTGTACAATTGATCTAGTCACAAGAGCACATGAAACATTCGAAAAAAAAAGCGCGAACACCTTTATAAGCAAGCGGATATCAGTGGATAGGATAGGAGAGGTACAGTAAGATATAGCAAGGACACTGTATAGCTTGAGTTCGGAACATTTAGAAGGCGAGTTTTAAGATAGGAGAAAGACAATCCCTCGTACAATTTTCTCGCCACGCTCCCGCTCCCAAGTCCAGATTTACCTGTTCTAAAGTTTAGTCCCAACGAAACGAAAATTCATCGCCCCCCGAGCGAGGCGAAGTGTAGGGCGAGACTTGATGCAATGATTTTTGCCTAACCATCTGTCCCCACGCGGCGCATACCAGCCATGCTAGCGTCCCCGGTCCGCACCCAGCCTCGGCAAAAGGGAAAAAAAGAAGAAGATAAATAACCGCTTTTTGCCCAACTCCGTGGGTCGAATGGTGTTCCTCCCTATACGTAAAAAAGAAAAAAAAAAACCTCATTTAACTTTTGAAGCAAGAATAAAAATTAAGTGACCTTTTGCCAAAATCCAGGAGAGCAAAGCGGCAACCCAACCGACCATTAAGCGAGCGCTTGTCCCAATGTGAATCAGGTGCACGACTCAGTTGAGTGCCATTGGCAGAGAAGTCGATGTTGAAACGGTTCAAGTATGTGCAGTGATCCCACGATGACATCAGTATAGGGATGTCAAGTGCGGGGAACTTTTGGTAGCTCAGTAGTTTCAAGCTTCCCTCATCAGAACAACTCACGTTGCCAAATTCCATTTCCAGATGCAGGAGAGCCCCGTCATCTCCGGTTGTCGACCTAGCGTAACTGTCTACTTATTCCATTCGAGCTTGTCGCTTAGGAGGCGCAACATATTCTGCACGTAGGTCAGCCGGCTTCTGTGTTGCACATAGTCCTTTTTTGGTGAAATAAAAATATCAATCACCATCTGTTTCACATTCAGTCGTCCGGCGCGCACTTTCCTCCCCCCTGCAGTATTGATAATGACTTGGACCATGTTATTTGTGCTTGTAGGCGGTTTACGACCTCAAGGGCTGCCACATAGAGAACAGATTAAACATATGTCAAGACACGCGCCTTCATCCTTGAGCCATGCCGCCTCTCCATCGCTCGCTACTTAGGTACTTCGTGCACTCTCGAGGAATACAGGCCTCAAAGAAACACTGTAAACTACCTCGAGTTCGTGTTCCAGTGTGACCAGTGCGCGTGTCCTTATGTATGTATGCCCTTTCTTCAGTCTCGTTCTTTTTCATTCATCATACGTTATACATGTAGTGGCATGCCATGCCTGTAGCTAAGATAACCTGTCCAGTTGACACCGAACTTTATCTCTTCCGTACTCTTGTATATCGAGCAGGAGAGCATTTCTTTTGCCACGCATTCTGCGGTAGGTGCCGCGCAGGTGCCTTCCAAGACACTGGGCCCGAGTGTGACTCCTAGTGGAAGGCTCCGTGGATTCACATCGTCGTTTATATCGAGGCGTGGAGGAATGGCAACGGACCACGATGGTATCAGGACGCGCGCTTCCCGTCGTTCTCACCCCTACGCCACCTGCAACGAAAGTGTGTGATCAATCTCGTTTTATCTGTCGTCTTGGCTCGGTTCCGGTGTCTCGCCGGTTGATTGCAAGATGACAACGTGGAGGACCCGCTCGTTTCCAGATGTCAAGATGCGGGCAGGTGCCCATTCAACAAGCACTGAAAACTTTGAAGACTGGGCACGTTGGATTGCTTGTATACTTATAGAAACAGCTTTAAAAAAAATGCGAGGTGTGATCTCACGCAATGTTTACGTTCATGTACCGCAAAGGTCACTACTTTAGTCTCATGCTATTTTTGTATTTATGCCCTGCACCATTCACAATCTGCGCCGAAATTCTAACACGAAAATCAGGCGGTTGCACGGTGTGAGACGTCGACGCCGCAATGTCAGGAGGACGATGTGTGGTGCTTCTTGGCC
Organism: Dermacentor silvarum; assembly: GCF_013339745.2. NCBI lineage: Eukaryota > Metazoa > Arthropoda > Arachnida > Ixodida > Ixodidae > Dermacentor > Dermacentor silvarum. The sequence continues at coordinate 112,843,452 of NC_051154.1, forward strand.
AATTGTGGCTTTGTGCCATAGTATGGAAATCGTTATCGTAATCAACACGCGGCGATCATCGCAAAAAAACTAGTTGGGAGTTGACACGATAGAAGTATACTTGCGATTGTGGCCTAATAAAGGAACCAATAAATTAACTGAGGTTTTCAAATGAGTGCCTGTACTGTGTATCACAAAAAAGAGGAAAAAAAGAACCCTTTACAGAGATTTAATATCTATGTTGTTCCCGCCACCACTTTAACGCGCAAAATTCTTCGGCCTGCCAGGAGAGGATGTACTACCGCGTTCAGTATGAGTTACAACACGAAAGCGTGTGGCAAAGCGGCCGCGCGTTGTAGCTCATACATTTGCGCGATAGTACTAGCTTGTGTGCGTGTAATGCCTCTGCCTCAACCTACGAAAATCTCCATTTTACAGCGAAGCTGCCTATGTCTAGGATCGGGGATCTTATGGCGTCCGCGCGCAAGAACTCTCCCCTAGAAAGTGAGAGTGAAAGAGACAACAACCAAAGCAAACGCATATCGCCGCTCGTGTCGGAGCTCGGTTTAACGGCCACCTGTGTCTCTGTGAATGTATGAGCAGTGCGTGACGTAGTGTGTGCCTGATAAGGCGACCAAGGGGAAAGGGTTGGCGCCTCTCGGCACAACCGCGTGAACGCGCTCGTGCCACGGCTCATGCGTTCGTCGCCGTCGTCTTCTTCCACAGCTGGCTCCGTTTCCGCTCATCATTCCAGCGTAGAATTTGACTTCTCTTCTGTCGTCGTAATGGAGAGGCCGCGTTTGCGGGGGTATGAGCCAGGGGCTATGTCCGTCTTCATGACGGACAGATTTAATAACAGAGGTGATACGCGAATGTGTGTGTGTGTGTGTACTTATCGTGACGATGACCACCGATCAGGACAATACATATTTTCATACCTTTGTTCAAAATTCTTTGTCACCTCTGTGTCGTGTGCTAAACAGCTTCGCTGGTCATCCACCTTCACAGAGTGGAGTGGCTCTTGAATTTTTTTAATTACATTCTGAAACCTTGCCTGTCAGGACTTGGATACGTTCAAGATGCATTTTTATGACGTCCATTAATTGTCGCTTGTGTGGTGTACTCGAAACAATTGAACATAGTTTTACAGCCTACAGAATGCCAATTTATTTTGGCATGTGCTTCCACGCACTCTTTAAAATGTCTTTGATTAAAATCCTCATTTTAGGCAATATCTGGTGCCAACTAGTTGTGACGGTGTACCCTTTGAGATGTTTCTACTCATTGGAATGCATAGGCTGTGGGAAACATGCATGTTGGATGGAAATGCCGAACCTATAATTTTATGAGCTACTCATTTCATTCAAATGATCGTCCAATTGAAGGATCTATACGAAAAAATCGAATTTTTTCGAGATTGGCATTCCGTATTTGGTTAGGTGCTTATCCTTACCACCATTTTGGCGTTTCATGTGAAGATATAGCACATTGCTTATCGCTGTCCCGCGCGCAGGTTATATACGCGCGAGGCTCGCTGATAGCTGAAATTTTAGTGTTCTCACCAAGATAAACGGTCCGTCAGATTGATGACTCCACGAGGTTAGGCATGGGGCGGGAGCTTTAGTTCAAAATGTGTTTTAAAGCTCCCCTGTTGGGGTGCACCAAGCGGGATGCCGTGTACAATTCAATTTTTTAAAGTATGAACTATTCGGCAAGACAGCAGCGCCCAGCAGCCGCGATCAGGAAAGTCAAGGAGGGTGCGCAAAAAAAAAAGAAAAAAAAAAACACTTCGCTTTAATACCTTTAAACATTCTATACCGCTTCTGTCACAATGGCACATACCCATTCTGGAGGATTGGCCGAAAATGGGCACATACCGAATGGCCAAGTAAATAAACTCGAATGAGAGATTTAAAAAAAAATGTTGAATATCATGCCTCCACATTAGGAGGTCTGTGGGCTTTCGGGACGTCAAGAACGGAACAAATTAGCTGTCGCCGTGGAGTGCAGCAAGCCTCTTGTGGACGCCTCTAATGCAATTATTCCGTCACTTAGTACCGTCGCGTCCCCATCCTCTTATGAGCCTCTCGATGTGCCTTGCACGATGCAAGAACTCAACGCGCTGGAATTTCCGTTTCCCGACACTCGTCGGCCCCATTACCTTACGGAACCACGTACGCTGCATTTTGTCATCCCGGCATAGAAGCACGACGTTTCCTTGTGTAACACCTCGTGGGAGTTGGAGACTGTTCCAGATAGTTGGAAATGCAGTCGCATTGTAACGCTGCTTAACTCGGTGAATGGCCCAAACGAGATTTATTTGCTTAGAGGCCGATCTCTTTAGTCAGCTGCATCGGCAAAGTAAAGAAAAGAATGATATTGAAGAGATTGGACTGGTTTCTCGAGAGCAATGATTGCTTTCCCGATTTTATTAACGGATTTCGAAGAGGCCGTTATCGCTTTAGCTGCGTAAAGCGACTACAGGCTGATTCACACTACGCCGTCACGAGAACGACTTTGGTCTGCCGACTGATGACGCGAGCAGTTTACAGGACGGGAAACGCTGTGGCCAACGGTTTAAAGGAAGGAAAACGCTGTCGCCAACAGTCGGCAGACCAAAATCGGTTCCGTGTCGGCCTAGTATGAATCAATCTTAACGGACGTGGTGTTGGTAGTAGTTCCAGACAGCGATAAACAGACTATCGTGGATCGGCTTAAAGCGCGAGCAATTTCGTGATGCTTTTTTTCAACGAGGAGAAAGCAGACATGATCCTTGCATATAGGAGCTGCAGGCGGACAGAAACGGCAGGCTGCAAGAATATTTCGAAGCTGGCACCCGGGTACGCGACCGAGCCCGATGACAATACTCAACACTTACGAGTCGCTGAAGCAAACCGGCAGCTTCACAAGAAAGAGGCAGAGAGGTTCAGTCATTAATGATGAGGCTCGCTCCAACGTTTTGTCTTTCATGGCACCTAGTCCACACGCTAGCACGCGTATAGCGTGAGCACGGCTCGATGTGTCCAACTCAACTGCCTGGAGGATTTTGAAAACAGCTGGACTGCACCCCTATCATCTGCAGTTGCATTAATGCCTGGACTCAAGGACCTCCAAACTAGACTCGACTTTGGGAATTGGATTTTGATTCAGGGGGAGCAGGATTCTGACTCTCTCTCACCAAGGTACTCTGGACTGACGGGGCAAACTTTTCCCAAAATTGCCAAGTAAATTTCCACAATGCACACTATTGGAGAGAGCGAAATTCCCTCTGGCTAGGAAGATCCCGCCAGCAATATCGACAGCCCTTTAACGTTTGGCGCGAAATATATGACAGCACAATCATTGGTCTATTGTTTTTTAATAACACTCTGCCCGGCAAGTAGTGTGTAAGTGGCCCTCAGAGGGCCGGTTGAAGACTTCTGCTGCAACATGCCACTAGCCCGGCTTGACGCAATGTGGTATCAACACCACGGGGACCCAGCCCACAGCTGCAGTCAAGCACGAGCATGACTTGATGTTACCTTCCCAGGGAAATGGATAGGGAGAAATGGGCCTGTCCTGTGGTTGGCAAGGTCACTCGACCTCAACCTTCTTCACTTGAGCTTGCGGGGCTATATTAAGAAATACGTATACACGACGGAAACGACTACTCCAGAAGCCTTACAGAAGAAAACTGAAGTCTGCCGCAGCATTTCAGTGACGGTGCTCGAGGCAGCGATAGCAAGCCTTTTTCAGAAGATCGCAGTGTGGTGGTGGTGGTGGTGGTGGTGGTGTATCGCTGCAGATGGTGACCTCTTCGAGCAATTGCTGCGAAAGCGCATGAAAAATAAACTTAAATTCAGTGAAAGACTGCGTCTGGCCATTTAGGATACTCTTATTCTACCATTTACAGCCTTCTGAAAATTGAGTTTTTTTATTTCGGGATGTTCAATTTGCTTACAGCTTTCGCGAAATGACGGACCTGTTGCTTCAGGCAGCACAAGCGATAACCGCTGCGTCTGCTTATCGCTATAACGATCTGTCGCGAGAGGAGCACATCGCTGGCCTAACTGGCACAGCCAACGCCTACGTCTCTGCCCTGTTGCCTTTTAAGCGGCAGCGCGCCTAGGGCTGTTTTTGCGCGGAACGTTTGGTAGCAGTGCAATCACGACGTGCAAGCGGGCATGTCACGTGGTGTTTTGTATTTCGCGGGCATCATCACTTACCTGAGAAACACTAATACATCATAGATAGAAAGACCGCAACTGTTTATACGGACGTTTTGCAAACCGCTCTGCAATTTTCTAATGAGATTTTTTTCCCTCGCTTCATTGCTTGGAAATTGGTCAATTGGTCAATTGCTTCCTGCACGTTGGTCAATTAATCGTGACCAGTTATCTAATTAAGCAAAATAGAAAAATAGCTTGACACACTACATACAAAAGTGAGCAACATGCATTTAATTGGTCGCGTTGTCTTAGAATGCATCGGCATATCTATAAACTCTGGCTAAAGTTAGCAGAAACCCCTGTATATATATAGCCTACTGGCAGTGTTTGGACCACATGGAGCCGTTCCGAAATGCCACCAGTAATATTATCGGGCACTTTAGCGCGCATCATTGCACCGGACACGGCATCTACGGACACGGCGTCTACAGAATCAAGACGATTGATCCTAATGCAATATTTGAAGCTAGTCATCCGATCATAACTGGTTCCAGACATTCAAATAGCTGACACTGCTACTTTATGTATTGTAATGAACTCCGGAGAATTTCACTTCGAAAACCAATACTGAACTGTAGAAGAGCGACCTGGCACGTCTTTCGCAGACGCCCACAAGCGATGCGGCATTTACGCCTCAGCATGAAGAGAGCATCATTATCAAGCCGTGATTGCTCTGAAACGCTGTGGTCTCGTATGCTGGCTTCTTTTGGCGCAGCGCGTGTAAAGATCGCGCCTGCTCAAACGTGCCGCTCATCTTGCTCAAGGTCACGATTATTACTTTGTGACCACATTGATGCGTCCCTGACAGCGTCCTAAATGAGAAAAAAAAAAGACCTTGTCACCGCTGCATGAGTGAGGCCGCAATCAAGTGGCAGCCGAGCAGGCGAGCAAGTGCGCGCGAGCGGTGATAGACATAAAATGGTGAATGTTAATGTGTACGTGTTAATGAAGTGATTTGTAGGGCTTAAGCAACTATTCAATTATTAACAGTGAAGCTGTTTAAGCCAGCCGTAATTTGTGCGTGTGCCACGAAATTATCATCATCAGCATTGGCTCAAGCGTAGCCGTCTTCTTCCGCAGTTTTAGCCAGCCGTAATTTGTGCGTATGCCACGAAATTATCGTCATCAGCATTGCCTCGAGCGTCGTCGTCGTCTTCTGTAGTTTAATAATGCCGTAGCCATGGCAACCAGGCGACGCCACACATACACGGATGCGCCGAACTCCCGCTCGCTGCGCGCTTCTGCGCATGCGCCGTGTCGTCATCCCTGCGCGTCTGTGCTCACCGTCCGAGAGAAATAAATAAATAAAAAGAAAATGAACAGTTATTGGCAAGGCAGGATTCCAACGCGGGTACCCACGGTTCGAAGTCGAGCGTCAATAACCACTGCGCTATACAACCACGCTTGCAGAATGTGCATTTATGGAACCATATGGTTGCATTGTACTCACGATTGCAACACAACTTCCTTTGGGAGAGGGAAAGTGAAAATGATAGCTAAAGAGAGAGAGAAAGAAAGAGAAAGAAAGAGAAAGGACAGAGAGAAAAAAAGTAGAGAAAGAAAGAGAGAGAGAGAGAATAATGAGAGATAGAAAGAAAGAAAGAGAGAGGTAACCTAGCTACAACCAAGAGACGCAATCAATTGGCCAGCTTTGCTGTGTCTTGAGCTTTGCGCGGCCTAATGCAAGCTGTCGCCTTTTTTATGGTTATGGCCAATATGTCCACAGTAGTGTCTAGAGCCCACTTAAAAACGTCAGACTCATTTGTTCCAGGCACGCGTTGCTCTTTTGCAGCGTTTAAAATTTGGAGGACGCTTAAGCTTCGCTTTTAAGAGTGGAACGCGATAAAATTCCGAGATCCCTGGCTGCTTATCAGGCTTCCGGGCAACTGCAGCTTTTTTGTCCAACTTCGCCTCTGCGCGCTGCTGCCGAGGAGGCACGCGCCATCTGGATGGTGTTTTTGCAAGTAATCTACCCGGGCGCGCCGCTCTATGAATTGTAAAAATGCTGGAAAAGGGGTTTGTGTTTGGGCCTAAGAGAATTATGTTTTCTCGTATATTCGAAATTACAATCCGACGCTATCACGTCTGTAGGTTGCGGTTAAGTAGTACTTTACGATTTTTCTTACGTATTTTACTTTGAGAAATTCAAATTTGTTCACTAACGCCTTGCGCCACGCGGAGGGCCTGCGCGGTTGGGGTGGTTCGGGACGATTATTCCCGTGAACGATGCCGGCGTGTCCGCGCCCACGCCGACATCGACGCCAACGCCGGATTTTCTGCGACACGGGGTCCTTACGGCTATCGCGTTAAAAATGAAGTCTCCGATTTTTTTTTTTTTTAGCCAACGCGGCATCTCGGTGGTGTGCCACAGCAGTGCCGCTCTCATACCCGCTGCAAGCAAACTAACTCATCGCGCCTAATGGCCCGTCTAGTTCATTTGTATGATATGCATCTTATTTTCGAGGTGGCCGCTACATTCGTTTCGCTGTCTGGATTGGCCCGACGCGGCAAATCGATAGCCTGCTACGCGGAAAAGACTGGAGTGCCGACTCGTCTATCTTGCAATTCATTTAGCGCGCTCAACTGCCTTAGTGACGCATCTCGCCTAGCATTAACAGGACTATTTTCCTCCGTTGGCCCCCTCTCTTTCTTGCGCCTCTGTAACGTGCACTCTCAACATTTCCTTTTTTTTTTTTTTTACTAGCTGTTAGCGCTAAATGTGCCCGCCGCCGTGCAAACTGGGCGTGCACGAAGTAAAAATGACCAGCGCCACAGAAGAACAGTGCCCGTCCGGCCGCACCATCATTGCCACAGACGGTGATCTTCGCGTGAAACACGTGTCATTGTACTGTGTTCTTCACTCGTTGTCTGCTGATAGAAAAGGGCGCAATAGGGCTCATTGCCGCTCTTGAGGGCCCGCAGTGTTGCTGGCGTTGCGAAAGAGCACAAACGGCGCGCCTGCGTGGCTGTTGTAATGAGTGTGCTATACATTTCAACGCCACTATACGTAGTGCTCCGCTAAACTAGAACCAGGAGGACAGAGTTATACTGCCCTAATGAGGCGAGTCGGGACCCATTCGGTTACTCTGTGGCCTGCTCCACGGTTCCTGATAATTTGGCTTTCGCAGATTAATTAGATTGCTTATCGCTGTTCCCGCGCTCAGGTCACACGTGAGACTCGCTGATAGCCGAAATTCAGTATTATCAGCAAGATAAATGTTCCATCAGTTTGATGCCCGAGTGAGGTTAGGCATGCAGCAGTTTTATTTCACAATGTGTTTGGAAAGCTGCCCTGCTGTGTTGTGCGAGTGGGATGCAGCATTGAATTTTTAGACATTTCGCGGGCTTTATTTTAAATGGATTCTGCAACAGTTCTTGAACGTGGTAACTAAACCACACTAGACGCAAGACAGTCATGTCTTGGACAGCTGAGCCAAATATTACACGCTCGCGTGGAGCAGGGAGAGTACACAATAGAGCTCTAAAATTCGTTGATGCTTTCATGCGGCGTCTTCAAATAGCCCGCCATCTTTCAGTGTACCCGATGGCGCAGTTACGATACACTGTAGTTACGACTATTGGCCGGATTTTCGATTACATCATGACGAATCGTTACTTCGATCAATGGAAAATAACTATCAACAATGGTGCCATTTTTCACATTAGCTTTTTTTTAATAAAAATATAAAATATCACTGCACTAAAATCATAATAAAAAATTTCAATTTTGCAATTCCGGTCTTCGGCGACTATCGTAGGTTAGTTGTGCCGACTCTTCCATATAGTGCGAAATTGTCTAAGCGCTTTCGTTCAGAGAGAGAGAGAGAGGAAAACAAAAGCTTAATGATATCTGGAGAGGTTAGCCACCACTTCGCTTGAGCCAGCATCTAGAATTAACCGAAAGGCCCAAGTGTTGTTGGTTATTCCAGGTTAGTTGATTTAAGATGCGCAGTGCGAGCGCTGTCTTCATGTTGGTGCGATTACTATACGAATTCAGCGGAATGCGCTTAAATAACCGTGGTGCTCAAGGTGTATACAAAATCACGAGGCACCAGTACATTCCTTGGCTGCACAGGTTCTGCACCGGGTGTCGAAGACGCTGAGCTCCGGAATGCGTGCTTGCCGTATATCAAGCAGCTTCCGTGTAGCCGTTCATGACCCCAGCCACTTCGGCTTCCGCGATAATGGGACATTTCAAGCGACTACAGACTCACGCCTGCATTAGCACTTGTTGAAGCTCACAGGCAGGCAGAGTTGGGTGGTAGTGAGAACAGGACTGGGATAATGAAAGTATTGCACCTGCCGTCATTGGTCGGAGTGGCACGCTCCGCCATAAAGGCCACTACAGATTATAGACGAAACTTAAGAGGTCATACCGGGAAGCTTTTGCAGCGCTGCGCACAAAAATAAATTTGAGAACAATTTTCTTGCGGCCGTGCATAGAGGAAAATTTGAAGGCTTGTCACATGTCGAGCAATTCTTTGCCAGCAAAACTATTTTGAGAAAAGATTCAGCGCAAGAGAGTAAATATCTACGTTTCTTAAAAAAAAATATTTCAGATGGTACGCATCATAACGGGGACGCTGGGCCGTGAGCTGAGGGTAATATAAGAAACAATAGAATCGTGCGAAAGGAATCTCCCACATTCGGAAGGATCGCTATTCATTCATGTGAAAAAACGTGCAGTTAACATTGCGTATGAAGCACGCTGCTTGCACCTCGGTCGGCTATGAATAAAGGCGGTGTCTCAAAACCCCAAACATGTTCTACCAAACGCTACTCCCTCCAGTCATTGCGCTGTGTGTTACAGCCCAGCGCTGGTTCATCATTACTGATCGATGTGGGAGTATATACGCAATATTGTCACGGGGTGGTCACGGTGCTAAGCTATACTTGCAGCAAGAGTAAACGAAAAAAGCTAAATCTTTATGGGGAACCAGCAGGTCTGTTGCATCCTTTAGGCGAAACAGACGGTGGCACTTCGAGAGGTGTGCAAAGCGCCTCGTCGCCTCCCGCCGCGCATCACCAGCACTTTTCACGAGCTAGATAAATAGGTGGGTGTTACGAGCCCCTTGAAAACTACCAGGCTTTGGAACTGATGCCGCGATCAAAAATTGGAAAGGAAATGAAGAAATAAAGTATAAATAGTACAACAATCTGAGCCACTGACACATGAGTCATATGGTGCCTATATTCAAGGTGGTCCAGATGTCTAGTTCATTTAGTCACCGTCTTTCAGAGTCTGCGCGACATTGAGCAGGCTAGAACCCAACGCTTGCTGACGCTTGGGGAAGCGTTACGCCCAAAATCTAGAGATGCGTACAAGTATTAGGTGCTCGCTGATCACGGGAGATCACAGTGACATCGGGTGCCCACTGTGATGCGCATGTTGCACAGCGCAAATGTTTTCGCGGTTTCGTCGCTGAAATACCCGACTCATACCAATCAAAATAAGGTGATCGGCAGCAAGGAACCTTTCGGCTTCGACGAAACACCTCGATTCGACGCCACAATGGAGAAACGGGAGCACAGCACCAAGCGAAAGAGCCGCTGTGACCCTTGATAACGTAGCCATCTTTTTAATTATGTGACGCTTAGGAGATGTTGGCGCTGTTAATTGGCGCCGGCTACTCCTTTTCACACAAACATGCGCAAATAGTAGGAGCCACAGATATGAACCTTGTTTATTTGGACAGTGTTAACAGCAAAAGTAACAGATTATGGAGTTCTGCTCATTCACGATTTTAGAATATTGCATGAAGTTTTTACAAAAAATACATTCTCTTCAAGAGCAAGTTTCGCTCGTCTGTCCACTACCCTATAAAATCTATCTAAATCTATCTATATATCGCCTCTCAACGCATCGGTGAGAGGCATATATAGGTGGTGTTTTAGATGATACCGTGGGATGTTGTCTGATCGTGAAAGGATGCACGAAGGTACTTGCTTCGAGCAAGTTTATACAGGCAAGCTCCTGAAGCAGGCGAATTGGCAGCACCAAAGTCGCTGCCATCTAAAAACAATGTGTGGCTCGTCAAACCATCGTTATTATAGTGCGTATGTATTCTTGAAGAGGCGTGTGGTCAGGGCAAGTATTAAGGGGGGATGGTAGGATAAACCAACCAAAAAATGTTTTTTTTTTATTTTAGCACCAAAAAATTGTACAAAGCCTGAGGAGCAAGTCAGTGCAACGGCAACTGTGAACGAGTGCTGCAAGCCATTTGAACGTTGCGCCAAAAGTCACGCCCCGTGGGATTTAAAAATGACAGGCGCGCTTACGTGCCATGTTGTTTGCTTTGGGTGCTCCATTTCTGCGCTTTATCGCATATGTGTACTTGTAGGCAATTTATCACTAGTTTATCAGCTGACAGTGCAAATTTTGCCATTGGGGGTGTTACTGCACTGTACTGCATGATCGCTGCTGCATCTTAGGTGTTTTGGGCAATTTTGCCCACGAGTTGCGTTTTTTTTTTGTGGATTATTTTAGTACGTTGTGATGCCACAACATGTCAAGAGGTAATGCAAAGTGGACGAAGAAGAGAAAATATAAAAATAATCAGTACGACGAGAAAAGTATCGGTAACAACAAGAGCAGTAACAACGACGTAGGCCGTAGCGCACGGTTTTTAAATATAGGTGAAAGTTCTCAGTGTGGAAGTTTCAACGTCGACGGAGCAGAGACATAGGGGTTTCGTTTTATTAACGCTAAGATCCTTCGGGATTTTTTTCAATTATGTGCTGTGTGCAAGAAATGCAAAAAAGGTGAGCTTCAACGGGAAGAAGGCGGGGAGTTGAAGTGCGCTGCACCTACATAAAATCGTGTATTTCTCGTAATGACACTTTTGAATTTTTTATGAATTTGATGTACATTTTTTGGAAAAGTGCTCGTCTGATCACCGGGAAACTTTTGCAGCTTATAGGGAATTGTGTTGCCAACAACCTGCACATCTAATAATAATATTATTATTATTATAATTATGATATTAACCGAAAAAATTAGAACTTCAGATTCATCTCTAATTAGACATAACCAGTACAGAAAATATTTTTTTCTTGCATGCTGCATGCACAAACCATAATTTCTTTGGTTCCGTTTTAGGACAGCCCTATATGAAATATAACTATCAATTTTGGCAGTTATCCTGTTATTAATTAGTGAAAAAAGGTAGATCGAAACATAAAACTATCCCAAATTGGATACTTATTTGCAAAAATTGCTCAATCTTTTTGACAATAAAACACACACACACACACAAAAAAAAAAAAAAAACATGTGGGCCGTCAGCGAAATGTATCACCCTCCATCATAGAAATTTTCATCTAGTTTTTTTCTGTAGTTTCTACGATAGAGCGCTTGACCAGAAATGATATATTTACCCTACCATGCCCTCTTTAAAATATGGGTGCTATAACCCTGTCCCTCTAAGCTGTCGTGTCCGTGGGATCTTGCGCAACATACGGAATACGCAATAGATTGAAGCATTTCTTGGAGGAGAATATTCAAGCTAAGGTGTCTTTTCGTGCCCTTCCGGGTTTGGCGTGGCTGATGGCTGCTTGGTCGGTCAGTACCTCGGCAGGTATGCTTGTGGATATATATACAATACAAACGCTATATGTACGCCGAATTCAAGTACCAGTGAACGGGCTCGTATAACCCTTGTATGCTGACCGACAAGGTAGTGTCAGTAAGCGCACTTTTTTTCTGCATAAAAAAAATCCTACATTATGTATTAACTTTATTGTCGACTGACAGTGTGGTGTCGCACTATAATTATGAGTATGATGATTAACATTATAAGTAGACCTCATTATACTTATATGTGTCGACTCACAGTATACAGGTTTTTTTTTTTTAGACAACACAGATCTTTTATAAGAAGGCTGGTTGCCCGAAGGTAGCCCGAAGCAAGCTAATCCTTAGACACTAATTATTATTATTATTATTTGGTTTGTACACGTATAATACAAGGACACGAAGGAAATAGGGAGGCAGCAAGCTGACAACTGCCACCGCGAGGGGCACAACGCCCGCCTACTCTTTCAGGAGGAGGGAATAGAAGAAATGAAAACATGAGGAAAGAAAAGAGGAAATTAAGAAATGACGGAGACACAGACAGAAAAAAACAAAATACAAATAATATCTATAAACGGGAGGCCAAATCAGTGTCCTTCAGAACAGTTAGCAGGGCTCGATGAGCCTGGTCACGACGGGAAGCCCTTGGAAATAAGCAATCGTCAAGGGTCGCACATTGCAGTCCAAGAAGTCCATATTCCTTAATTAGCAATGTGCGCTGCGCAACGAATGCGGGACATTCTAAAACGACATGTTCATGTGTCTCACAGGAGCCACAAAACGTACACGACGGGCTGTCCACACGTCCTTGTCGGTATAGGCGTTCGCGCACCAACACAGACCCAACCCTTAACTTATATAGCAGTGCTCTAGCACGACGCGGCAAGCCTCGACCACGAACACGGGGAGGGAACGATCATCCGTCTGCAAAACGCCGGTCTGAGTGCTACTTCAGGAGGTGTCGGCGTATCAGAAGACGAGCGTTTTCAAACATGCAGGAAATGTCAGGGCAGTCACATTCGTGGTGGGCACAACTTGAAGCGAGGCGATCAGCCTCTTCATTTTCAGAGATGCCCACGTGCGAGGGTATCCACTGGGCAATGAGGGACACTCCACGTACAGGAAGTAATTTTGGCGGAAGTTTCTTCGATACTGCATAAAATTGGGGTATTGGCATCTTGTCTCAGTCTGCTGAGGGCAGCACGGGAGTCTGTAAGAATGACGACCTTCAATGCTTTTAACTCCTCGTGTACGTACTTCAAAGCAACATCAATCGCGGCCAGTTCTGCAGCTGTTGATGAGGTTAGATTTAGTATTTTAAACACCCGTCTGATGCCAGTCGAAGGGCAGAAGAAAGCTGCAGAAGCGCCTTGGGCGTCGCTGTGTACAGATGCGTCAGTGAATACTTTAATATAACTTCCAAAATTTTCAAATAGGTGGGACTGGGCCAATTGAAATAGGGCCGAAACAGGCTCGCTAGACTTTTTGTGTATTTCGGGAATTGACAGCTAAATGGGGAAGTAACATTTGTTGCGCTTCTTGGGAGTTGTGAATGAAGTAGTGTCTCCTGAACTGCGAGTAATGTCCGCAAACAATCCCAGAGAACCGGCACTGAATCAGCCGATTAATCAGTGCTTGGCCGTCTGATGCTCGGTGCAAACGCTTGGATATGGCGTAGTGCTCTCTGGTCTGCTTGCAAGCTCAGGGGCAACTGGTGCGCTTCTGTGAGTAGTGGAACAGATTGCGCCTCACGAGGTAAGACAAGCATGACTCGGAGGGCAACACGATGGTCCAGTTCCAATTGCGACATCACATTTGGCGGCACGTTCAAGACTGGCAAGGCATACATCACGCCAGAGAGGGCAGATGATTGGTATACCTGAAGTGCTGTCGTCTGGTCGCAGCCAGCGCCCCTAGCAGTCAAGGCGGCCACATACTTGAACAGCAACCGGGATTTGCACCGCACAGAGGTAATGGCAGTGCGCCAAGAGAGACGATCATCGATAATTACGCCCAGGTAGCGGTGGTGTTGTACCCATTGTAATGGTGTCTCTCAGAGGTACAGCCGGCTCATGCTTCGACGAGCCCGTTGCCTTGGACGATACGCAATTGCGGCTGACTTAGCTGGTGAAATCTGCACACCAACTTCCTCCAAGTACTCTGAAGTCGGATTCAGAGCTCTCAGCAAGATTCCACGAAGACGTGGACCGTGGTGCGAAGGACCGCTGATCCACAGTGCAATGTCATCAGCATAGATTGCTATGCATATTGGAAAGTCAGGCTCCTGAGGCAATCGGCTTGGAAGTCCAGCAAGTACGCTGTTGAAGAGAAGCGGCGACAAGACGCTGCCTTGCGGCACACCACACTTAACAGGGCGATAATCACTTGTTGCTCCTCCAACACGCACTTTCATGTGGCGCTCAGATAGAAAATTATGCACGAAATGAAGCAGTCGACCCGAAATTCTCGCATTCATAAGGGCGATAATAATCACGTTATGGGGAACCGAATCGAAAGCTTGCTGTATATGTCCAGGAAGAGCATGTATGCAGAGTGCTTGTTTTCTCGAGCAGGCTCTAGAGATGAAACGAAGTCTGCTATGCTATCAAGGGCTGAACGGTGACGACGAAAGCCGCTCATGACATCAGGAAAGAAATTGAGCTCCTCTAGCCTGCCATCTAGACGAAACAGTACCATTCGTTCCATCAGCTGCATAACATTAGAAGTTAGCGATATTGGCCGGTAAGACTTTAGGTGTTTTGCAGGGCGGCCGGGCTTTAAGACTGGTATCACCACAGATGATTTCCAATCATTGGGGATCAGAGACATTCGCGACACTTCGTTATATGCGTCCAAGACATCTTGATGAAAGGCCTCATCGATGTTTCGTATCGCCTGATACGTAACAGCGTCTTCACCAGGGGCAGGGCGACGTTTGGAGAGGCTGAGCGCGTGATGCAGCTCCTCGAGAGTAAAGTCTGCTTCATACATCTGGCAGGCTGGACCATAGCATAACGTTGGGATGTTCTGACTTGTCAGAGGATTAAGGTCATTGTTTGCGTTGTCACTTGACATAGGAGGTACGAAAAGGTCGGCAAATGCGTCCGCAAGAATTTTCGGAGTCTGGCCAGTCGTTATGCACAAAGCAGCAGTTGGATTCTTGCAGATTTCAGGAGTGCGGAGAGCCTTCAGTATTCGCCAAACACTTACAAAACTATTTGCCGTATGCAGCGAACTACACAGTGCTGCCCAGCTCTTTCGACGAAGTTGTTTTGTGTGCCGCGGCATGGCTGCGTCTAGGCGGTTATATACCGTCCAATCGGAGCTTCTTTTAGAGCGCTGCGCTCTCCTGCAAGCGCGGCGTCGACAGGCGCGTAGCCTCAAGAGTTTTAGATCAGGGTTCGGTTTATCTATTCCCCGCCGTCGTCTTACGGTAGCTTGTTGAAGACACTCGTTTACTAGTTTAAACAGCTTGTCATATCATCATCATCATCATCATCATCATCATCATCATCATCATCATCATCATCAGCCTATATTTATGTCCACTGCAGGACGAAGGCCTCTCCCTGCGATCTCCAATTACCCCTGTCATGTGATGGGGCCTCTGAAATCAGCTGGAGGGACTTGTTCCAGTTTGTCACTGTGTAGGTGGCAGTCTGGCGGCTAGGAGTATGTTCTGAAATCAACCAAATTGGTAGGTGATCTGAGCCCCATGGGTCAGATTCCCATGACCAGGCCAGATACACATCTCTTGTTGATATTGCAAGGTCGATGGGGGACTGTTCCTTCCAACTGTCCACAAATGTAGGTGAGCCATCATTGAGTGTTTGTAGATCATGTCTAACAATAAGCTCGTTGATCTCTATCCACGCTAGTCTGGTGGACGAGAACACCAGCGAGGATGGTGAGCATTGAAGTCTCCGCACAGCACAAATGATGGGCCACACAGAAAGACTAAGAACTCCAATGAGGTGGTGTCTGAACATCGTGTCGGACGATAATATATGCTTGCCACAGTCGTCGTCGTATCTCTGAGACTCACAGTAACAGCTGTACATTCAAATTCGGCATCGCAGGTATCGTTTGTGTCAATAACTGCGAAATGTAGGTCAGCTCGGACGTATCGCGATGCTTTTGAAGTATTTCGCGGATGCGTGGCGTCCGTGCACTGGAAGGACCCGCATGCCGGCGCTGTGCATCGAGCGTTACTGTGGATGCCTACGTACCCTGGAAGTCTAAATTCTTACATTGGTTTTTTGAAGCGCTATAACATCCGGCGGGGTGTTCATTGCGAGGAGACGAAGGACTAGATCGGCCTGCCGCGGTCATAAGGACCTGACATTCCATTGCAGCACAGAGGGACGGGGCTTTCCACGAGCATTCATGTTGTTTCTAGTGAAGGACCGTCGAACACTGGAACAAGAGCCTCTAGAAGCTGCTCTGCGGCTAATGCTGCTGGTGTCTGACGACCGGCAATCAGAGATCTAACGAAGTTGACAAGCATCTTAAGCAGGTTGATAAGTTTTTCGTCATCATTGACCGAGACCACTGTAGGCACCCTATTTACAGAATTTTCAACTGTAGACGACGCCTTGGATGGAGTTGGTTGCGAAGCTTTCGGAGGCGTGATCTTGGCAGATACTGGTTCGGACGCTTTCGATTAAAGCGCCGGCCACGATATCGCAGAGAGACAGAAATTCCGTTTCCCACTTTCCTGCTGACGCGCGGTGTCCTTGATATTCTTCGTACGGGCGGGAACATCTTCAGTTTTGTCATTTGTAGCCGCTGGACGGGCACTGCGGCTACTCAGCTTCTCTCCTGATGCCTTCTTCTTAGCTTTCGCTTTCAGAACCTTTTGTTTTTTCTTCAGCGTGGGACATTGTTTGTCTGTTGCCAAGTGTTCACCGTTACAGTTCGGGTACCGAGATGTCGGACTGTCGCAAGAATTTGCGTCGTGATTTTGACCACATCTGGCACAGACCACAGCACTTGTGCAGAAACCCTGCACATGACCAAGTTTTAAACATTTGCGGCACTGTAAAGGTCTCGGTACGAAGGGCCGAACTGGGTATCGCACTAGTCCAGCCTGCTGTAGAAAAGACATCCTGGAGTGCGCCACGGGAGATGGTTGCAGAATTACTGCGGTTGGTATAGGGAGCGGGCAGCGAGAAAGAGCGTCTGCGTCTTGGAGCTTTCTACCAGACTTGTAGATGACCTCAAAGTCATATTCTTGTAGACGAAGAATCCGGCGACCAAGTCGTCCAGACAAGTTTTTGAGCGTGGAAAGCCAACATAGGGCGTAATGATCCGCAACGATGGTAACATGGCGGCCGTGAAGATATAGGTGAAACTTTCATACGGACCAAACGACATCTAGATACTCCTGCTAAATGATGGTTTAGTTCTTGTCGGCATTTGTACGCGATGGCGCTTTCACGCGAAGAGTTATCTCGCTGCAGGAGGACAGCACAAATGCCGTGACGACCACTATCGTCCATGCGCAAGAGAGTAAGTATGGCCTCGTGAAAATGACAAAGTACAGGTTCAGATGTAAGGGCGCCCTTCAGCTGTTCAAACGCAGATTCACATTCCGGAGACCACTCAAAGAGAGCACCAGAACCAAGTAACTTGTGCAAATCAGAAGCTTTGGAGGCGAAGTCATGTATAAATCGGCAAAAATAGGAAGCGAGGTCAAGAAAACTGCGCAATTCATTGGTACTTTCGGGACGAGGAAAGCGAAAAACCGCAGTAACCTTCTCAGAATCCGGACGAATGCAATTCTTGCTCGCAATATGACTTAACACCTTAATTGTCTTGCTTTAAAAATGGCACTTTTTGGTGTTGAGCTGAAGGCCAGCGTAGCAAGGCACGTTACCGCTCGTCCAGACGTTGCAAGTTCTGGGCAAATATTGATGAGAAGGTAACAATATCATCCAGATACCACAAGCAAGTCTTCCACTTTAGGCCACGCAGAATGGCCTCAATCATGCGCTCAAAAGTTGGGGGAGCATTGCAGAGGACGAAGGGCATGACTTTAAACTCGTAAAGAAGATCTGGGGTTACAAACACTGTTTTTTTTTTGTTTTGTTTTTGTCTTTGGGCATAGGAATTTTCCAGTAACCAAAATGCAGACTGAGACTCGAAAAGTGCTCGGCACCTTGCAGTGAATCGATGGCATCATCTATGCGCGGCATAGGGTATACATCCTCGCACGTGGTCTTGTTGAGCGCTCGGTATCTACGCAAAATCGAAGGAGCCATCTTTTTTTTCCCCAACCAGAACAACGGTAGATGACCAAGGTCTAGCCTAGGGGCGTATAATCTTCCGTTGCAGCATGTCGGCGACGTTTTCCTCAATTATTTTCCGCACGGCTAGAAACACGTGATATGGCCTGTGGTGCACGATGGATCTGCCGTATGTCTCAATCCACTGCGCTGTAACGGAAGTCTGTCCCAATGTTAAAGAATGGATGTCAAACGAATATTCACGCTTTTTCTGCAAAGCAAGCAACTGTTGCATCTGCAAAGGCATCGGATCGGAACTGATGGTAGCTGCAAGAGTGGAGGAAGATGCAGAATGTCGAGCAAGAGCAATTTAAGCGGGAGCAGCTTCAAGGGAAACAACTCAGATAGAGGCTCTGAATCAGCAATGTAAGACAAAGTGGTGCCTGAAGGAATAATTTTCTCGGATGTCGCGTTCATTGCGGCGACAAGCGCAGAACCATTGGCAATTGTAACCAGCCCTGATGCAATGGCTATCCATTTTGTGAGGCAGCGTCCAGAAGGTAACATCAACGCATCACCATAGTCGATGACGTGGGACGTGATGGTAACAGTTTGCTGACGGCCAGTAGGTAACTTGGTATCTTCCACAGCGAGCAGGTGAAGCGGCGCGTCGCTCCATGGAGTGAATCGGCGGTGTCGTTCATGTGGATAACACGTTGCCGGCAGCAGGTAGAAGCGGAAGCAGCAGAAAGAAAATACCACCTCACGATGAGCTGACGAGCACACAAACTTAGCACAGCAAACGGTATATGGTGTAGGATGCCACTGATGAATATGTGAGCAGTGCAGAGCGCAGAAGGTTGGATGGCGCACCCTTGAGCTGCGAGTAGTGTAGGGCCATCGTAAGGGGTGGTAACATTCTGGAGGCGTGAACACGAATCACCATAAATAACAGACTGGCACCAGTGCCTATGCAAGGCTTCCTCGTCACACCTTCAATTATGGCAGACTACACATTAGATGGGCGCGCTTGAAGTATTTTCGTAACCAGCTTTTCCTCCGGGAACTGCATCGCTTAGTTTTCAGGACGACGGTCGGAGAGCTTTGAGGCAGGCCGAAGTGGTGATGTCCAACGGCGAAGGGATGAAGGTGAGTGGCGTCTGGCAGGGCGGTAGCTAGGAGGCGTCTCGGTAGATGCGGTTGGTGACGGAGAACGGAGGGAAAGTGGAGCATAAGGGCGGCATTCGTAAGTGGCCCAGCAGAAAGCTCATCCCGTTCGTACATGTCGTACCCACGACGCTCGTCTTGTTGACGCTTGCTGCAGAAACTTGAAATATGTCCGCGATATTCACAACAGCAGACCGGACGAGATGGACGCCATGGTGGCTCAGTGCGCTTGAGGAGAGCGTGACCAGGTGGGACGGCGAAGGTTCAGGAGGCATCGACTGTCTATAGTGTCCCTGTACATCATCCCACGTGTACTCAGTGCTCATTCTCTCCCTATTTTTCTCTTTCTAGTTCCCCTTTCCCTTACCCCTAGTGCAGGGTAGCAAACCGGATGCTCTTCTGGTTGACCTCCTTGCCTTTCCTCTCCTTGTTCTCTCTATATCTGGAGACACGGTATACGATCTGCGCGTATATGTGTAGAGTCCGAGGGGCTAGAAGATTCCCGTGCACGGCGCCAGTCATTGACGCCAACTCCTCATTGATGATGCCACGTAAAATGGTACCCTAAGATTGAGGAGAGACCGGAGGTACTGAGAAGCCAGAAGACTGTAGCTCATCTCATATTATCGCACACAACGAGGGATCGGCACTGGAGTAATTTGCAGTGATCTCCTCGTGCAACCGTACAGATTTGAGTTCGTCAAGGCGATGACACGTGGCGACGATATCAGCGACGGTAGCCGGGTTCTTGATAGCGAGTGCGTTGAAAGCGATGACCGCAATACCTTTGAGGATGTGGCAAACTCTGTTGAATTCGGTCATCGAAGCGTTCACGAGGCGACAAAGAGCAAGGACGTCCTCGATGTATGAGGTATAAGTCTAGCTGAGGTGCTGTTTGCGAGCGTCCAGGGTCTTTCTTTCTAAGGCGAAACGGACCGCCGTGGTGCAAATATCTACATAAGCTGCTGTTTCCGAAGTATTCCAGTCCCGGAAATAAACCTCGTGGTTGAAAGCCCAGGCCTTCACCACGCTCGTGTGATAGATGGAGACGTGACGTAGCTTGAGCAGGTCATCTCATCGGTTAGCAGAACTAACTCGGCCATAGTCGTCAAGTCAGGCCTCGACATCTCGACCATGAAGTCCAGCGAAAAGATGGGAATCACGCTGGTGACCGCTGACGATCCAAGAGGTTGCTGCTGCCGGGGCGCTAGACGTAAGTGTGCCGGTTTGCTTGTCCTGTGACATAGGGCACAAAGCTGCGATCTAAGCGAAGCTGCAGGAGGTAGAGCGGGCGGACAGAGGACGGAGGACCGAGCAGCAACTTTGGTGGTTGAATAGTATAGCATCTAATTTGCAAATATGGCATAGATAAACATATTGTGACGTGGCAGTTAGGGCGTCCTTTTATTGAACCCGAAAGAGATGGTGAAGGTCTCAGGCACAGTTCACACTTGTTCTTGTTCCATGGTGAAATACACTGGTCATGCGTCCCCACAGGCGATGAAAAACCAACGAATGACGATGATAATATATACAGATGAGGAAGAAATACATAATAAATTAACACAATATAGCTTACATATACATAAGTATATGCGGAACATTGTCACGACGGCGACGCCGACGGCGAAAATGCGCCTGGGGTGTCCATATAATTGCTGTCGCAATAAAGCTTCGTCAAATCAAATGACTGCTGCGCTGCATCACACAGCAAATCAAATAATTCGCAAACAACACTTATCCAGAATATTTCCAGCCTTTGCTTCCAGCCCAGCATACTATAGTAGCTCTACCTTCACCTCACAAAAGCGCAACGTACAAAACTCGATAACCTGTACAGGAAACTTGACCAAGATCACTCTAGGGCTCAGAAGATACACCCCAAATCACAAAGTAAAACCGACATACTTCCAAACCTTAGCAAACTCTTAGACATACACACAGAATCCCAAATCACTAGACTGAAATGATACAACCAGGGCCACGGGCTGCTTAGAGATCTCGGACATCCTCAAGACAACATGTCCCCAAATAACAATTCCACCCCCACCATGGAAAACACTTCACAATATTCACGTACCGCCCATTCCCCGGAACATGGACCCGCAGACAGACCAAGCAAGAAGACAAGCTCGCGCACACCAGACCAAACACGACCTCCCGGATGTAATTGTGGATTACACAGATGCATCCTCGGGTACGGACCCCACAACACACTGTACAACGACATACAGCGTCGTGGTCAATCCTTTGCCCAAGGCCTGCACACAGGCCTGCCAACGCAAACCACAGCTGAAATAGTAACAATAACAGAAGCAATCACAGCACCACGACACGCAAACATCCTCGTTCGCACGGACAGTTAAGCAGCATGCCGAGCTTTCCTCACAGGAAACTTGCCCAACTCCATTCACGAAACGCTATATCGATATACGACAAATAACCCGCTACACCACATCACTCTTCAGTGGGTACCTAGCGCCTCTAACATGGAAAGAAACGAAAAGGCACACACTCTATGCTGCGTAAACATTCCGGGACCTCCTCTCCACTGGACAGATCCACTGACTCCCACAGAATTAAAACAATAGCCTCAAACAGGCGACACCTAAAACTACTGCACTGGCATTAACAAAAAAAAAAAACAATTCTCCCAGCTCCACTGTACTCCACAACACGCAAGGTCGTTGCCAATTGGCACCAAGCACAAGCGCACTGCCTACCCACTAAAACCATCCTACACTACACAACAGCCATCACCGTCTGGTGCACTGGTGGTTCGGACGGACAAGTCGAACGATCTCTACAGGAGTCAGTCGACTGCGTTGTCACTCACATACAGGAAATGGGACTCAAACTCTCGAGGTCCAAATCTGAACTCCTCCTGTATCGCCCAACTAAAAGGGGTCCCAAACCAAAAAAATTGGAAGCCCTTAGACGAGATAGATATCAGACTACACACGGCAACTGGGCAAACGATCCCAAGGGTTGACTCTATCCGGGTTTTAGACATGATAATCGAGGCTAACGGGCACAACGGTCGCACAATCAACCGACTCACCTCACACGCGGAGGGAGTAATTAGACTAATCTCCAACAATAGAGGAGGGCTTAAAGAAGATAACCTCTTCAGGATTTACCACGCGTTCCTAATGAGTCATGTAAACTACGTTGCACCTATGCACAAATGGCAAGTTCACGAGAGAACCAAACTAAACACGCTAATTCGCAAGAGTATAAAGAGGGTCCTTGGCCTCCCGATGCGTACTAGCACCGAGAGCCTCGCGAGCCTAGGTATTCACAACACCCTAGAGGAAGCCATCGAAGCGGAGCAGACGGCGCAGCTTGCTGGACTTTCGTCCAACATCGCGGGGCGAAAAAATCCTTGAAGGCGTTAACATCAATCTGATTTTTGCAATGGAACGCAACACGCAGCTGCAAAATAACACGAGATCTTACATTAAGGTTTATCCACTGCCGAGGAACATACACCCACAACACAATACAGACAGAATGTTGGCTAGGGCCTCTGCACTCCTGACACACGCACACGCACACGCATCGGACGCATGTTTCATCCATGCCGCTCAATACGATTGTCCCGCTAGCAACACCTCCCGCTATGCGGTCGTCTCCGTTGACACCAAGGGCCGGGTACTTTCGGCCGCATCAATCATTACCTCGTCGCCCGGCAAGGCAGAACAGCTAGCCATAGCATTAGTGCTGTTAAATACAAGCAAAACTGAAGTCTACACAGACTCGAGATAGGCAGCCAGGGCATTCGCATCTGCGGCCGTCTGTAAGGAAGTCGCCAAGATACTCGAAGGAAACGTACTTGCTCATCACACCATCACCTGGTTCCCGGTCCACGTAGGGTCGAAAGTAGGGGGGCTTGTCAATGCCAACGAATTGGCCCATGCTCGGGCGCGAGGTCTCGCTTGCCGCGCCAGGCTCTCCGGGGCCGGTGCCCTGGGCGGGGTCCGCGACGGGTCTGGTCCGATGATGGCGGAGACGGAACCCTCGCCCCCCCCCCCTCCCCCCCGCTTAAGGGACATAAGGCTCAGTCGACAGTGGTCGCGCACCAAGTTGGTCGCAAATGGTCGCAAATGGTCGCTTTTCGCCAAAAGCGACCATTTTAGACCACTCGCTCACTGCTCGATTTTTCAGTCGCGCGACCGTGGTCGCAAAGCTGCTCAACCAATCAGCGCCGCGCCGAAAGTGATGTTATGTGTTTTTATCCGGCGTCATCCACGCCAAATGCAATCTCCACGCAACCGTATGTAGACTACAGGTGTATTGTGATGCTAGGACGCAGCAGTTGCAGCAACGAGTCGAATGTACGCGGTCGCATTCGCTGGAAGGTAAACAGCAGGAAAAGAAAGCACAGCACAAACCGTTTTTCCAGCTGCCGTTCGTTGGATGAGCACGCCACCCAAAGGTGAACAGCGGGTGAACAGCTTCGCTTTAATATTATGCACCTAATCCCACGCAATGCGAACTAGAAATTACAACTCGCTCTCGATAATACTCGTTGTCATGCGCACAAAGTTCGGGCAGGAGGCGGCTTGTGTGGCCGGCCACTTCACGCGAGCGTAGGCGCGGGCGCACCCACCAGCGTCGCGTTTTCTTCGGAGGCTTCCGCGCTGCCACAGCTGACACCACGGCAGAGCACATCAGCACAGGGACGACGTCTTCCTGTTAGTTCGAATCAAAATCCAGCCATCGCTCGCATCAAAATCCATGGCTGTTGCCGGAACGCGAAACCAATTTACACAGTGCCAGCGAAGTGCGCGCGAACATCGTAGATCCCTAGAATTCTCGCTGAAGAACGAGAATCTCCGGGATTGCGACTTCCAAGTCGCGCTCAGCCGGGCTTGCCGGTGTGAACATCAGTCGCCTTCGGTCACTTTTTACTCGCGAGTCGCAAATTGTCGCGCGACCTCCTCAAGTCGCCGGTGTGAATGAGCCTATACTCTCCACCTTTAATGAAGTCACAAACATTATCAACTTGCTCGGAGGGCATTTCCCTTGCCCCACCGAAACCTATCACGGCCGCAATCGGTTACGCTTAGGTTATTACAAACGCACTCGTATCCCAGCCTCTCGATCTATAGTCGTTTCGCGGAGGTCTCCCCTTCGTGTCCCGACTGCGGCGGATACAGCGATTTTAACCACATGCTCTGGGAGTGCCCCTCTTTACAGCACCACACGGATCAAGGGATATCGCAAGACACCTTTTATTCACTGATGAAGAGTCACTATTGGTTCCATCAACTCCAGGCAGTCCAGAAGGCCCACGATGCGGTGGTGAGGCTTAGACTTCCAATTCCCACGTGGGAGCGGCCCGCGGTCCTCCCTCCATAAAAATAGGGGGGGGGGGGGGGGTGAATTCTTCAGGACCTCAATGAAGTTTACTACATAAACCTACTACATAAACGGAGAAGACGGCTCCCCCAAGTGCAGCGAATGCGGGGTATACCCCAATACACCCCATACACTCTGGAATTGCCCGAGCAGTCAACACGCAGTTCAATCTATACTTAAGAAACTACCTAAAAGACTCAACACGCTTGAGGAGTGGCTGACGAACCCAACACCAGCTAATGACAGCGTTAATGGAGTTTACCACGGCCCTTGGGCACAATATATCAGAAAGAGTGGGCCAAGCTCAATCAAGAGTCGACGCCATCAACGTCGCACCCTCAAGCCCGTCTCTCGCCGCCTCTCGCCATCCCCCAACACCCAGTAGCCCCGTACAGGAGGCTGAACTGAAATAAATGTTTTTAAGGCGACAGCCTTAAGTGGCTCATATCCCCGATGGTCTTCAAAAAAAAAAAGGAAAAAAAAACGCGCCGTTCGGTCTAGTGGTACAAAAATTGTCATCAGCAATGGCTCTTACCCCCCTAAGCAAGCAAAGATGCAATGGCTCATCCCACTCGTAATGCAGAGGCTACAAGCAATCCGCAAAGTGAAGCGGATTGCTTCACGTTGCGCGTCCAGTCTAGTGGTACAAAAAAAAAAAAAAAACACGTGATCAAGCAAGAAATGCAATGGCTCATATGCTCATATACCCGTAAGGCTGAGGCTACAAGCGCTCAGAAAAGTGAAGCGAACTAGTGCATACTTTCATTGAAATCACCCATACAACACACAGAACAGCATACGTTTCAGTTGCTCTGATGAGAGGATGCAACGTAAAGTCGAAGGGAAACGTTGTTGGCGCGAGTCTTAACCCTCTATACGAGCGCGCGAAGCCACAGCTTAGCGTCGAAAATGAGTCCAAGAAGCCGAACTGCGAAACCAGCAAAGCGACGATGTGAGATGGCGCATTACCAAGTGTGCAGCAGGCTTTCACCTTCCCGTGTTACAGGAGTGTAACATGCTGCCGAACTTTTTCTGCCTTTGTAGGTGCCTGCTAGCAAAACACGATTTGTACGCATCGAAAGCGCAGTATTTTTTTTTTTCAGACCTTGGTTTTTGTTAGCACAGACACCATGTATAAGGCAAATGCAGTTACAGTAGGCGTCTAAAGTTTCGATGCCACTCCTCGAATGACAAGGGTCTGTCAGTGGCTACTATAGCGCAGTTCCTGTAGCGCGCGGTGTGTCTCGAATTCCAGGATATGGCGGTGTAGTGTCCGTCCGTCTATATCTCTGGGAGCTTGAAGCAACGAACGTTCCACGGGGGCCCCCGCATGTGATCCGACGATCGGCACCGTCTTGCCCGTAGTGGTTCCTAAAACTTTGGCGAGCACTTTACTTATTATAGAGTGCATTCGTAAAAACAAAATGAAGATAAAATTATGCACAAAGAAGACATAAACGTCCGCATACAGATTACACATAGAGTGAAACCAATTATATCTCCCGTTTTAGGCAGCATAACTGAAGGCATCATAAATCTTACCGACGTACCGCCTTCGTTTATTTCGTGCCGTATTTTTACCGCAGAAGCGGCTTACGGCTAGGTGCCCGCTGACTTCCTCTTCAGAATGGAGCCGAAACTATACGTCACGGCCCGGCATGGTGGCGCCAAGCCTGCCCACTAAAGGACAGACACAGGTGGCTATTTCCGACCCGATAGCCTCCTTCGTGCTGTTGTACACTTTTGGCTATCCCGTCCTCTCACCTCGGCATCACAGTCTGGGCGTTATCTCGGTGGTCTTGTGTTTGCTTCTCGATGTCGGGACATGAAGGCCTACCTTACGGTAACGCGCAGACGGCTTGCCATGTCACTGGCTTAAACTGGATTGGCTTCAGGCAGCATACGCTCTTCTAGGTTCATGGTAGCTTGCGTCTTGAGACGACTGAAACACTCACTAACGTACATATATTCACGAACGTGTCAGAACGGTTAATTTTAGTAGACGCAATGGGTGCGCAATAAACGCGAACAAATACAATAGAGTGTACACGACAAGGCACCTCAGGTGCTTGTGGTGGACATTCTATGCGTTCTTATGTCCTCGTTTATTTCACTCTATTTATTATGTTATAGATATGTACTAACTCGCCGAAGTCATTTCAAAACGCTCAAATAGGGAGGCATTAAAACCATTATCAATCCTGACCCTTCCAGCTCCCTTTTGCTCGCGGGAGCTCGCATCTTGAGACGACTGAAACGCTCATTGAAGTTCACAAATGCAAGAACGTGTCAGAACGCTTCTATAACTTTCGACACCTAAATAAATAAATAAATGTTACATAAATAGCCCAGAAAGCGGATGGGAAAACGGTTCCGCGGTAGCTCAATGGTGAGAGCATCGCACGCGTAATGCGAAGACGTGGGTTCGTTCCCCACCTGCGGACAGTTGTTTTTTCATCCGTTTTCATTTCCATTAATTTATCACTTTTCTTTATTTCAATTAGTGTGTGCAAGTAATTTCCCCATGTTGTTCTTGGTGTCGATGTTTGTTGGCTTCTTATGATATGATTAATAAAAATCGGGCCCCTCGGTTCCCTTTCTTCTCGTTCATTTCGACACCTAAACGCACACTTGGCGGTCGCCCCTGATCACGAGGGACTAAAGAAACCTTGCAGTTTCTGTTCATATTTCTGATTTTCACGCCGCAGGGAGGCACCTAATTTAGCGGTGTCTCACAACAACACGCCATACATCCGTCGAGAGGAAGCGCTGCGTCAACGAGAAAACGTTCTAGGGACTGAGTTTGGTAACACCGCCAGAGGAAGCGAAAGGACCTTCGAAACGAGCAAGAGACGCTGTTGCTGTAGTGGGAGTATCGCCAAGCAGGTGCTATTTGCACACCTCTATGCGATTACTTTTGTCGTTCCTCAGCGCTCACCAGCCTCAGCTTCTGCAGTCACCTGACTAGTTCAATTTAGAAATCAAATAGCCTTTTTTTTTGTTCAATTTGCTGTATGATTCCCACTTTGTGATGTTTTGTCGATGCGAGTTGCCTCATGTGACCTACATTTGGAATAGAAAACGAAACTAGCGCAGATAGGTGGCCATTGTGGCGACGGAAATCAAATCCGAGTTTTGCGGTTTAGTGCAGCAGTGTCTTAAAAATAGCGTTACACGCCGGCGAAGCGATAAATGAGGCAAGAAAAAAATTATATTTTTAGGTTTTATGTGCCAAAACCGCAATACGATTATGAGGCCCGCCTTGTGTGTTATATAAGAAACATGGTTGCAGTGCGTCGGTATAACCTACACTGAGTGTTGCAACTAATGACCTCGGGCGTAAGAAAATAAAGAAAATGAAAGAAATTACTGCATATTAAATGGACCATGTGTGAAGATTATTCCTACACCATAAAGTAGAACAGAAAAATTACCGCAGTGGAGGATCAAGACTGACCCTGTGCTCCTTTTAAACAGCACCGCTGGAGGCACATAGGAAAAGAACAATCACAAGCAGCGGCGATTCTCTAGAGTTGGTCTTCGCAGTATGTGCGAAAGGGCTGCAAACATATTTTCATTGCATGGAACACATAAAGCCTCTGAGCGATAGCGCAGTTCTGCCTTCGCAGCAGCGTGACTAGAAATTGGAGGAATCGCTGGCAGAGCAAATCATAACGTAAAATTCGTTGATTAACAGAATTGTCCCATTTGTATATACATATATATTGCTTATTAAGTTAGGGTGCATGCTCCAATTGCGGAGTTCAAGTCAGCGAGTTTTCTTGTAAGGTTGCGCCGTGCTGACGTAAAAAGATCATAACGGAAAAGATCTGTGAGACTCCGTATTGTGACTGCTTGGCAGTAGCAGTCAGGTCATCTTGCTCGCCAGTCGGCGCTGCGGCGTACACTGGCATAGTTCGCCAACAGCTCGCCCACGTGGACTGGAGCCAAGCTGTAAGAAAAGTGACATTTCCCCAGCATATTAGGTTTTTCTGAGTCACTCGCGTGGCCGCGAGCGTTTGCTATTTCCTGGCGCGTTTGTAAGCATGATTTACAGCGTGATGACGCAGCGCTTTACTCTTTACGGTTCTCTGCATCACGTTCCGTTCATCACAAGTTTGGCGTCTTCACGCATATAGGACGGGGTTGTGTGTGCTACGCGTATTTTAATGAGGGAATTTACGCGCAGCGTCGTCTTCGCCTCGCAGGCTAACGTGACCAGAATAAAAGTGCGAGTCGGAAGCGCTTTCCTTTTTATTGCTAGATCCAACGGCCGATGACATCGTGCTTTCTTGCTCGACTATATGTGCTGCTTTGGTTAAAAGGTGCTGTGCGCTGACCCAGTTTGCTGGGTTTGCTTATGCAACTTATTCACTCTTCTATATTTTACGCCCTCTTCGTTCATCACGGAGGTGCATGTGCGGGACGCGGCGCATGCTTGTCATTTTCGTTTTTTTTTCTCGCCCGCTTTTTGCCCGCACCTCCCCGACCTTTCCACTAGCTTGCTGCTTGCCATGAATACGAACGAGAAGCTGTCATAATACTCTTTCTACGGCGTAGGAAAGACCATCAGAGCTGTTTATTGAGGCATCTATGCAGCCTCCAGACACGTGCCACAAAAATGGGTGTTTTGCGAACTGTTGCAAGCGCAATGACGTCCTGCCCTTGGTTTAAAGGTCGGTGGGAAATGATTTGAACGAAATGCCGAAAAAAATATGGGTTACGTTAGGGCCAACAACTAAGCTAAACTAAAATAAAAGAAAGGTGGCAGACGAAGAATTTTTTTTGTTGTTTTTTATTCCAGCGGAAAATTTCTTCATCAGTGGAATTGTTTCGGAGCTCTACCAGCGGAAAAGCCGGCGCAGCCGCCGGCGTGATGTTCGAGGTCGGATCACCTAACAACGGCTCACCGCGTCCCTCACAGTATATAGGGCAAGTGGGAAAAAAAAAGACTTTGTCGTAAAACTGTAAAACTAAAACTGCTTAGTTGCCATGTTCTCCTTTCGTGACGTCGTTAATTATACGACTTACCTGTCAACTTCGGCGTTTGTATGAGTAGCACGAGGAATTTGTCTACAAACTCGTCCAGGATGATGGTTTACTGTTTAGTACAGTTATGTTCAATTTATGTTACAAAAGCCGGTGTAAGCTTTCACGAATATTCAAAAGAAAGGACGAAAAAAAAATACGAGGACACCTAAGCACTTCTTATGAGTTGTAATTGCGAAAGCATTAATCTCCACTTGAACGCCGCTGAGCGGTCCTTCAAGTTATGACCTCCTCGCAGGCAAGCGAGCGTGTTGAGACGCTCGGCGCGTCTTGATTTGGCCTTACCGAGGCGCAGTTAGAACGCAGGCGAGAGCTTGTGCGGACGAGGAACGCGCGTATAACACAGGCTACCCGGAGCGAGAACGAGGGTGAATTGGCGTCGCGGCGATGCCCTCTCCCCTCACGCAACTCCTGGCGCGCTACTGAGGCAGTAAGTGTTCCCTTTTGGCCACTTTGCTCCATCGAGGTGCTATCATGACGTGGTGGAGCAGCCAATGGGAATTTAGGTGCTGCTACAGACACGGTACGCTGGCTTTTTCGCTCAATGAGCCATTAGATGATTTCGCACAAAACAAAACCGTCATAGCCTTGTTACTCGAGCCGATAATTTCACCATTACCATTTGTGCAACCTCTCCCAAGAGAAATATTTTGCACACAAATTACGAGTCAACATGCTTCATGTGTAGCAGACGACGTAACCACTTGTGTACATGAACGTTGTTAAAGGTTGATAAAGAGTAAAGACTGATAAATATTAACAAATGAGGGTAAGAGGAGTTTATTAAACGAGGTATAATTATGAGAGAATCCTTGAGGCGCGGCCTCTCGATGTCACGAGCCCATTGAGAATCCTAGACTTCAAGCGGCAGCAAATCTATGGATAGCTGTTTTCGCTTATGAACGCAAGATACGTGATATGTGTAGTTTCTTGAAAGAAAAAAAGAAGAAAAACGACTGCAGATCCAACACCTTTCTTGGAACCTGCGTTAAGTAAATATTTCTTGGAACATTTCCCGTGCAACGAACTAATCACGTCGTTCAGCCATCGCAGAAGTGTTTTTTTTTTTTTTTGCTGTCCCGTGTGGTTTCACGGCGTCGTGCTTGTATTTTGCATTGCGTTTTGCAACATATGAAATACGTGTCTGCCCGGCAAGACGCAAATACGCGATTTGCTAATACTTGGTTCTTGGTCTTGAGAATGCGATTCGTTCCCATGACACAGGCGCAAATGTCACACACTCCCACAATACGGGTTTTTATATGTTCAGCGTCACCCACACTCTACCATCCAAGAGCTGGCGAGACGCGAGACCGCGAAGACCCCCGAAACGCGACCAATGTTACATACGCCCGTATGCGACCGCGGATTACACAGTCTCCGCGATTAGCCCATTTCTACTATTACATTTTCTCCGGAATCGGCTCACTTTGCTTGGCAATAAACCTACCGAACAGCAGACACACCAAACCCCGTGGTGAAAATGTTAACGAAACCTTCGCTTTAATAAATAATTATGCTCTCGAAGGGGAACATTTGTTGCAGTGCACTGCAACAAACAAGCCCCATGCAACACCTCATGAGGTTTTGCATGGGGCTTCTCAGTATCAGGAGCATTGACCCAGCGGCCTAGAGCTTGCTGGGTAGATAAGTGGAGAGGGACCGGGCAGACGGGGTGACGTAGAGCAAACGTAAGACATTTTTAACGTGAAACGCCTTTAATATCGGTCACATTTGCTAATACTTGCTGTTTCTGTACGCCCTCTGTGTGTCGAACACTTCGTTTTTTTTTCTTGCCTTTATCATTGCTCTTCAGGTCGTAAATTGGACGTCGCGCAGCGAGCCACTGGTGCTGACGTTCCAGACGCAATCCCTCTCAAAATATGTAGATATAGATCCTACGAGTCTTTCTGTGTCTGCCAGACTCGGCTTCTTTTTTTTTTTGCCCCTTTGCTTGATCGCCTTAAAAGCGGTGCGCTAGTTTGCCGAAGCACCGCATTGCTTGAAACGGTTTCTTTCTAATTTGTGTTCTTACCGTTACGTGGAGATACTGGGTACACGCCTACGCGCTGCACTCCTAGGGAGGCGCAGCTGCTAACATGTGAAACATCTTGGAGGCAGCGAGCACCCTTAGACCATCTGCCGCCTCCGATGACTACGCCTGAATTCGGTCCGCTGACAGGCCTATCAAGACGGATGTCAACCACAACGTCGAGTCCAACTCACGAGTTCCCGACACCGTTTCCTTCTGCTCCTGTAGTGCTCCACACGCAACGCACACCCAGGCCATTCCACAATGACGTTTTAAAGGATGTAGATGACAGGTTACACAGCTTCGATCCAGTGGCAACATTGAATGAATGGGTTGACAACCGTAAACTCTGAAACGTTAATTTTGCCCTCGAAGAATTAGCCAGAACGGCCAGGTGGGGCACATCTACAGCAGCCTCAAGCGGAGGAAAAAGGCCGAGCAGGCCCTACCGTGTAGAAATCGGCCAAATGAAAGTGTCACCAAATTCGCCCTGGCACCAACTTCGCAATAGCAGATCGAAGAAAGTCTGCTACTTATACAAACCGCGCAAAAACAGTTATTTTCTAGGCTAACGCGGAAACCTCCAACGAACGTTTCTTCAGTGTTCTTCAGTGAAGCGTCATTATGGAACGCGCACTTTGCAACTTCCCAGGTGTGACGCATCTTTTACTAGGACTTGACACAAAAAGCTTCTGCGATCTAGTGCGCGTCATTGTCCACGAAGAGTTTCAGAAAGTACGAGCAGTGGGGATCCCCAACCAACTGTGCCGGCTCCCACGGGTATCACCCGTGAAGGAGTCGTGTTATCCGAGGCTCGTGGTGGTGCCAGCGGCTATACCTGGCTGTATTGGTAGTATAGCCGCTGGCACCACGACCAAACCAAGGCTACTTCCCCCTTCTATTTTGCGCTGAAGCTCTGCGCGTCCAGAAAAGAAAAGCAAAGAAAAAAAAAACCGCGAGAGTTTGCTGTGGGGCGCGCAAGTTACAATCAACCACTTTGTTATCAGTGCAGCGAATAGATTCAGGTATACCATCAGTGCCCATACCACAGCATGTTTTTCTTTTTTTTTTTTGGAAATTGCATCCCAAGGTGCAAGACAACGAAACGTCAAAAAAAAAAGAAAAAAACGAAACGTCCAGTTGAAATGAAAGTTTGAAGGAATAAAATGCGCACGAATGTTTATTTTGCCGGTGCACAGCTAGTTTTCTAGTGAACACTTGCGCACAGAACCTGCTCATAACACTATCGCACCCTGGCATTTGAATCTAGGAAGGTCAGCTCTTTTTATTGCGATAGCAATTATACGGACACTTCAACCGGATTTCTGCCGTCGCCGTCGCCGTCGCCGTGAGGTTCCCCATAGATGAAATCTTCGCCGCGCGCCGTATGCCCGAGCGGAAGCGTGCGGGGACGCGCGCTATCACGGAGAGCGAACGCACTCAATCACCCACGCGCAAGCAAGGAAGCGGGAAGCCAGCGCCGGAGGGAGCGGGGGGGGGGGCACTTCTACTCTGCCAACAACCGCGCTCGTCGCTCGCTCGCCCGCACAGTCTCTTATCTCCACACGGCTCTGACCTTTATGCGCCGTGCATTCGCCGCTCAGTTTTCGTTGAAGCGATAGACTGCACGTACCTTCGCCCGCTGCGCGGCGTATGCGCTCGCTGCCAGCGTTTTGACAGTCGTTGGCTGCAGTCATTCAGTGTGATTTATTCATGTTTGTTTGTGCGCGCTCACACCACGCTTGTTCATTCAGTTAGTAATAGTCGGGCCACATTTTCCAACGCACGCTACACATGCAATGCTCCCCAGATCGGCAGTGCAGCACTACAGGTGTGTCCCTTCGCACGCGCTGCCCACGGTAAGAGCTTCTCATCAACACCACCGTTTCACACGCGCCTTCTCGTGGTCATCGAGTCTCTCTTCATGTCGGTCTACTTACGCAGCAGCACACCTGCTTACTTAATCAGCTCATGTTTACTACAATTCATATTGCTACCAAAGCCGCTCACCTTACTTCGTATGACATTGCTGTGTTGCTATCACATTCATTGCTTCGCCCTTAGGGCGAAACTGTGACATTTTTTTAGACGATGCTATCGATGGACAACTGACGCACTTATTTCTCATACGTGTAATTGCGGCAGCCTCGATAATTTCTCTAGCAAGGCTGGATTTGCTTCTAGATAGAATCTTCTAGATAGTTAGAATCTCGACAGGTTTGCACCCACAGTCGCGACAGTGCACACCTAGGTGACCTTGAATTGTGTTGTAAACATTGTTGTGGTGTTCCCTTAGCCGATCGTTGATGCATCGGCCGGTGGTGGTCAGTGGTCAAACAGGGAATGTCGGCTGCAGCCAACGTTTCGGCAAGCGAAATTATCTTCGCCAGGGCGGCAACTGCCCTCACGAAGACGAATGCCCTTGTCGAAACGTTGGCTTCAGCGACATTCCTGGTTCGCTGACTATTCATCACGATACAAAAAATTTTACACATGAAATTTCCGTACAGTTGAACAAAAAAAAAGTTACATAACAGAAAATTTGAAACAGAAAACAGAATTTTTTGCGTAAGACAAAGCAGATGACTGTCTTTAAGCATAAAATTTCTGTTCAAGTAACACTGAAAAACTTTTTAAATAACAGAAAAATCCAAAATAGAAAACAGCTTTACAGAAATTTTCTGGCAAGGCAGCTTCCAGAAAATTCCAGCTTTTTTAAGGAAATGTTTTTATGGTGCAGCACCGAGCGTATGCACTTAAATATATTCACTTCACTTCGGGAGTTTTTCATGTTGCTCTACAATTTTCTCATTTACACTTTTCTTCTGATTATAATATGAGAAGTTGATTTATCAATTAAAACTAATCATGCAATTAGGCGGAATGCAAAAAAATAATCTGAGTATCTCCAAGCGACGGCAAACAACGTTCTGGCCAGCTACGTGGCATTTGCATATTTTTAAATCTTGGTGCGTGATAGTTGGGACATCCTGTATACTTTCAGGCAGTCACTAAATGTAGCGAAGAAGGTAAAACAGCAAATAACACGACCTTTGTACTTGGGTGACAAGAGTATCAGACGGGAGCGTAGGGAATTTAAAGGTCCAGGGGGTAAATGTCCCAGGGACAACTTCGAATTTCATTCCGCGTCGGCGACCCAAAGAGCGCCTGCCACAAATGCCGCGAATCTTGGACGTGTAATGCTGTACCGAGCTGCAGCTCGCTTGAAACGAACGGCACTTCGTCGAGTCCCAGTGCACTAAACTCGCTTCGGCAGTTTCGCCGGAACAGGCTTTGGCTTGGCCCGAAGCATCCCCATTTGCATACGCCTGCTGGCGGCGACGATGCCCTAATGACTCTCGCAGGCACGTGGCCAATTAGGCAGCGCCCCGAGGCTCTTCCGACCGCCTCCCCTCTGGCACGCCAGATCATCCGCGGCGCAGCCAGCGTTGTCTCTGGCTGCCGAGAGCTTGCGCTGCCTGCTTCGTTCTGATTTCCAGCAAGAATGGAACGTTCCGCAGACTGGGCTGCCCCAGGAGCCCACGCCGCGCAAGATGTGGAAGCGAAGTTGTCTGCCGCTCAACCTCACAGCTGTCCCGCCCCACCACCTGCGGTTACTGATCCTTTCTGAAAACGTCTTTGCACCACTTGGTCAACTAAATATACCACACCTGAAGCTCGCACCAATGCTGAAATGGAAATGAATAGGTGCAGCGAATAGCCAGGGCTGTAGGGTCACTGATGGGCTACGTTGTGTGTGTTATTACATCAATCAATCAATTTAGGTAGCAAGGAACATTCTACAACAAGGTGGAAAAAGTTTATTTTGTAAACGATAAAAAAAGATATGACCTATTACTGTGAGCGAAAGCTTCACTTGAGTCTTATAAAGCAAAGCATTTAACTTCTCAGTTCTATAATACTAGCTGCAGATTTTAAAAGAAAGCTTGTTTACAAAAGATAACGTCTGCAGTTTCGTTTATGATAAGAATTTTGCAACAAATGTTAAAACGTGATCACAAAGTTTTGTTTTTCATTCTTTCATGTCTTAGGACTTCTTTTTAGTTTCTACAGTTTGCACTGCGGAATAAAGCGGGGGATGCATCTTATATACCGTGCTTTCTTTTTCTTAGTTTCGAACACATTTTGAAGAAATCGCGTGGAGCATATGGAAAAATTCGATCTGTTCAGTTGGACTACCTGAAGATGCGGACGTTACTTGCGCGACAAATCGCAATGTCCAGATGGCTAAATAAAGGTATGCAATAATTAACTTTTTATTTATTCAACTTAGGCAAGATGTCGCAATTTCGAAATTGAAGCTGAGCAATAGTAAAGCCATGTCGGCTTAGCAGAAATTCTAAGAGAAGTGCCACTTTGGGATATCCGTCTCCAAAATATGCTAAAAATGTGTTGGCGTTAAATTTAAGATCACCTCAAACTGCTTAACGCACGCTTTCGGTAAACTGAACGCCAATGTATTTCGCAGCACCACTTTATGGCCGGATATGTTCAAACGGGAGCTAGTGTTACGATTTATGCTGAGCAAACATGACTTCACTTCTGATCAGCTTCAATTTCGCTAGTGCATGATGTGCCCTAAAGCGAATAATTGAAAAGTAATTAGAGAATATTTTTCATTAACCACATTCCGGTTTGTCGCACAAGTAATGTCTACCTCTTCAGGTACCAAATTATGCTATCTGTGACAGGCAATCCTTAAAAAAAATTGTTTGAAGTAAAAACAAACGTGGCGTATACAGATAGCTGATTGTATTCAATAATGTTCAGCAGAGATTAATGGTGTGCGCCATAAATCCACTGACTGCAGACCGGTGGGCGGCATCGATGCAGCCCCACGTTAATTGTGGCGCCTCGATTCATCCGGAACATCATCACTAGAGGTTCGCTTTACCAAGCCTCGACCGGCTGCCTATGTCTTCGAAGGTCGAGGGCAGAACTGACAAGTCGTGCTGAAGGCCGGCCTTCGATCTGGAACCCATAAAGATGTTGTAGCTGGTGTCAGTGGCGCACCCACGTGACCCTTCTTAGCGAAACCTCGTTGTGGCGAGACAGAGAGCGCAGGAGGTATGTGTGAAGCGGCGACGGATATCGTTTCCCGAGTGCCACGTGAGCACTTGGTGCTGCGGGAAGAGCGATAAGGGATACGCGGCTGTGGCTCCCTCACTCGCTACGGCTACCTAATGTGTTCTAGCTAAGAAAAACAGTATATCATGTTATTCAAACAATGCACGGTAACGTAGACACTTCGGCATGCTGTTTGTCTGCGAAAGATCATGCGCTCAAGATCTTCCCGAGTCTTTCACCGTTTGGGTTGGATCAGTAGTAGACGATTAGTGTTGATGTTTCTCGTGGCAATAGGAGTCTTAAAGTGGTCAACGCGTCGTATAAGGCCTGTAGCTAAATTAGTGATTTTTGTTAATTATTAGATTATGCATTTCGATTTCTCGTGCAAGTAAAACACCCGTGTACTTAGATTTAGGAGCACGTTAAAGAACCCCAGGTGGTCCAAATTTCCGGAGTCCCCCACTACGGCGTGCCTCATAATCAGATCGTGGTTTTGGCACGTAAAACCCCATAATTTAATTTTTTTTAATGGCAGCCTGTTTGAGTATTTCTGTTCAAGGATAAGATTTGTGCTATCTGCCACAGGTGTGTTTTTTTAATTACTTAATGTCTTCATAGAAACACCCAGTACATATGCATTACGCCGTTCACAGACTATGCGAAATTGCAAGCACCAAATCAGGCGGATGCACAATGTGAGATAGCTACGCACTGATGTCAGGAGGACGAAGGCCATGTATGGCACTCCATGAAGCGGTACCCTCAGTGTTCCTCTCCGTCCGATCCCTCTTTTGTATCCCATGACCCCCTTTGCGCACAGAGGGAGTCCCAGTGCCAGCTTGGTCGCTTTGCGGATGAGTGCATTGGGACGAGCGATGCCTTGGTTTCTTAAGTTGGTATAAATGATACCTGAACCTCAACATCAAGTGCGCAGTGCCAAGGTGGAGTATATTTGGCTCCTTGTGGCCGCGGTTCTTGATAGATACTCGGTTCATCATTTTCAAGACCTGCTCACCCTGTTTGGAGCAGGTGCTATACCCTGGTGGCCGGACTTTCATATTTCTGCAGGTAAAGGGCTAAAACTTTAGTGCTGCTGGGTTGCGGCTTAGGTGTGCCTTCGCTGGTGACTGTGATTCTGGTTTGTTTCCATCTTATTTTGCGGAACAAAAGGAGCTACGGTTTCTCCGGGGCACAGCGAAGACCTATGTTGGGCCACTTCCTGTACGTTGTCTACACGTTGGAGTGCCTTGTACCTAGCCCAGCCAACCCTCGTTTATCCAGACAGCATAGATTGCGTATTTGATATAAGGGGTATTCTGCCATGTGCTCAGTGAACAGTGCACACGACAATGGCATATGACTTCGCACCCATATAGACAGAAATAGCTACCTACCCCATAATCTCATCGGTTACAGGAAACACATCTCACCCCAAGATGCACTGCTTCAAGTCCAGGAGGGCATCACCAGGGAACCAAATTCAGCTCAACTCAAAGCAATTCTCCATCGACCTCATGAAGGCCTTTCATAACTTACTTAGCGTGCGACGCCATTCTACGAAAGCTCAAAGTTACCCAATACACTTTCCGAAGGATTGGCCAGAAATGTACTCATACCCAGTGTCACATACGCAATGGCACATAACCAATGGTAAAATCAAAGAAAATTATACAAAGAAACTCGAAGAGACCGTTGAATATGATGGGCTCTTCCATTAGGAGAATGCGTGCGTTAGAGATACGTATGAACCGACATTATGTGTACAGACAGGTTTTATGTCGTTATTTAATGCTTTATTACGCAGGACACACGTGCGGTCACTGGGACTACATTTTTGTGCTCTACAGGGTTTTTTTAGCTCACTAAAATTTTAAAAATTGCACGTGGCAGATATCACAATTATAACACTTGATCTAAATTACGCGATGAGGCGGCCATTACTTCTACGAGAAATCAAAACGCTTAACTGAATTAATTAAATGAATTACCTTACGGTACATATTTCAATCTATGAATTGCAGCTAGTGAGAACGGGAGGCATATCGACTTAAAACGAATTCCCAGGACTACGCCAGTATCGAGATATTAATTTTCAGTGTCCGACGAAATGCATTAGTGTTCCATTTACTTTTGTGCTTCAATGCATAAAACAGCAAGTGGAACAACAGGTCATTTTTGCCTCAAATTTGGCGGCGCATATCTCGAAGCCGGTGCAATCCTCAGAATTCGCCTTGCGTACTCACTAGTTACAATTCGTAAATTGAAATATATGCCGTAATATAATAATTCATAAAGTGAATTTGTGTAAATGTGTTAATTATTCAAATAATCATTTTGATTTCTTGTAAAGGTAATGGCTGCTTCACCGACAAATTTATAGCAAGGGTTCGTTAGAATTACGCTATCTGCGAAAGACACTATTTAAAACTTGGTGCAGCTAAAACACACTCAAACACACACCCTGTTTAAGCCGGTTTGTTGTGTTCTGCTTGGTAAGACAGCACGGAAGGACGCGAAACCAAGGATAGCAGACAAAGAAAGCTTCGCTTTCAAAATAAAAAACCATACCTGCACTATTATCATGTCCCTAATGCGATGGTTAGGTAGCTGATTAGAAAAACTCAAGAAAAAAAGGAAAAAAAAATCATGACCCATTCCACTCTGTGAAGGTAGATGACTAGCGAAGCTGTTTAGCACACGACACGGAGGTGGCACAGAATGGCGAGGCCTCGTATAGTCCGGACTCCCGAGGAGCAACGCGCCTACGAAGAGCGACGGCAAAAACAGAGACGCGAGTGCACTTGTCGCCGGGAGTGCGCACTACACGTGGCCTCCCCCATACGACGAGAGAAGTGAATTTCAAAATGGAGGATGGCAACTCTTCTTATATACACGTGCGACGGTGCTATACCGCCCCGGGAGAGCAGCAGAACAGTAGGCACGCGAGCGCTTGGAACGCCGACAAAGAGAGGGCGCTGCAAACGTAGATGTGGCTCACCGGTATAGCTGCCGCCCCAGATTGCTACCTCGACTGTCATCTGCTGACGACGTCCGTCATTGTTGGGTCCTCTTTGGCCCTTTTTGTGACCTTGCCCCATCTGTGGACTCTCGGCTCCATATATGTAGTCTTACTCACTATTCCCTGCCTTCGTGTCCTCATTTAGTTGTTTCTTACCCTTCCCGTTTTTTTATGAACATGTGAATAAACCCCTCTGTTGTTACCCTTCTTCCTGGGAGCTATTTGGGCCCCAGGTGTGCCAAGGGTAGTTCAAGGGCGCGTTACAAGTCCCGGAGCCCACCACCTGGAGTCCACAGTGGTATGTGCCATTGCGCTTGGACCCTTTCTGTACTATCACCATGATCGTCCTACATTTTTCCACACGAACACAAAAAATGCATGGAAGCCTAGCCATAAACAGCTTCGCTGTAAAAGGCAGAAACCAAGAAAAAATCAGTTAATGTTTGAATTTCATTTGCCCGTATTTAAGAATTTGATGCCGCGACTCACTCGTATTCACTCTTCCTGTCGAAAATCAGAATTCTTCCAGACACCTCGGCGTATTCGTACTTGGCATTGAGATGGCGGGAGCCAGAGTTCTCGTGGCGAATGGTATGAAGAGTGCAGAAAGTAATGTTACGGAAATCATATGTCTTCGCACATTTACAAAGCTTGGCAGGAGAAAATTGATTGGTTTACGGAGTTTAACCTTGTAACACATCACTCGGGCTATAAGAGGTGCCTCAGTGGAGGGCGCCAGATTAACTGTGACCACCTGGATGCAATGAAGTTTTTGCATTCCGACACTATCATGAGGCGCTCGTCGCCTGCGAATGTTGCCGCCAGGTCACCGTGATGGATACAACCAGAAAATGAAACCGTGTTTTCATCATAGAAGGTGATTAAAACCAGCGTATTAAATAACACTAGGACAGTTGCCTTTCCTACATTTCCATATCTTCCAAGACGACAATACCTGATAATATCTCTGTAGGTCCAAGGACGCATTAAAGGTATAACAGTGGAAGGCAGCCTTCATTTTTTTCTCTGTCCTTAATTAGAGAATGCGAGCCAGTTCAGCCATGATCATGGCGCTTTAAGTTCGCCAACATCGCCAACTGCCAACATCGCCAACACTCTGAGTGCAGCGTCGCAAATGACGGGAGCTTTTAACGGCTCGGGGTTACAACTACTCTTAGGGAAGGAAAGCGGCTTCTGTTTAATTAATGAGGCGCTTCTCATTAGTTGTTCGCAACAGCGAAATTGAAACGAGGATATTCTTTTTTTTTCATTGCTAGCATTTTCAGAGAATTTAAAACAGCAATACCAATGGTGACCGGAAAGATTGCGTCCCCCCGTGACCGCGACACGACCCGGAGAGTACGCATACCAATATGCTGCGTGGTCGAATATATCCTTTCGCTGAATGACTCGCAAAACGAAACGAGGCCCGGAAGGAATCCGGCGGCTCATCCTCTCGAGGCCATCTCCTCGTCGTTGGCCGCTGTGTGCCCCCTTTCCTCAGGCCATGGGTGTGCGCTCGGTGTCGCCGAAGGGGAGGGCGGCGGCCGAAATCCCGGAGGA
This sequence comes from Dermacentor silvarum, assembly GCF_013339745.2. Classification (NCBI taxonomy): domain Eukaryota; kingdom Metazoa; phylum Arthropoda; class Arachnida; order Ixodida; family Ixodidae; genus Dermacentor; species Dermacentor silvarum. The sequence goes on from NC_051154.1 coordinate 112,884,721, forward strand.
TGGGCGCAAAGGAGCCGGCGCTGCGTCGGAAGGCGGATACAAATGAGGCGCTCATTCAACTCGATTGCCGGCACCACTTAGAGACGGCCTTAATTAGAAGCGCGATCGGGACGGCTGCACGCGTCTCTACCTCCCCGGGGGCCGCGCGTTGATGACTGCAGCCGGAATGGAAGCATATGCGCTATGGAAGCGCCTGTCCGGGCGACATTTAATGATGCTTATGCGAGCCCAAGCCGAACGCCGTCCGCCGGTGTGCGGCATGTGTGCGTGTTGATGTGACGCACTTAATTAACGGGCCTTACACAGCGTGCCGCTGGGTGGAGGGACAAACCCCGGGCTTCGCGCGGCCGCGCAATACGCGGGCAGGCCACGCTACCCCGCGCACGGCGTCAAACATACCACGAGGAGTGTAAAGGATCATCTGAAAGTAACGGAAAGGAAAAGGAAGTCCTGTGGACCGCGGGCGACGTGTGTGACGCCAGGTTGACGAAATCACTAATCCTCTCGCCGCCAGAAGGGGTACATCCTTGCCGAGGCTGCAATTCGTGTATTCGTACCCGCGTTCCTTCGCAATGTGACGCGTTTTGCTGATTTGTTTCAGTGAGTCAATGAGTGAGCGATGGAATGAGTGATTGAGTACGCAAGTGAGCGAGCGAACAAGACAGTGTGCGAGGCGTGCGCACAAAACGTGTCAAGTTTAGATGCCGCCACCTGAAGCCTGATGCTGCAGCGTACATCGTCCTTCCGATTTCAATTGTAAAGATTATCGCATATCTATTCTTGCTATTTTTCAGAGTCGAGAAAACAGTGAAATTAGGTTATTCAATTTCACATTCCAGTCCCAAAAACTATATGATCAGATAAACTTGAGCAGTTGCTGAGCACTATTGAGAAAAGTCACGCATTTACAGGTCTTTTTCGCAATGAATGAATGAATGAATGAGGTATGAAACGGTTGGCTGCATTGCTCCGGCACTCAGTGATCTATTGCAAGACTGAATATGACAGTGCTTTGTAGGACACCGAGGACAATGCACGAGTGCTCAAAGTTATTCGGTAAGTGGATGACTTCTGTGTTATATTGAGACGTGAGGACTCATAATATACACCGGTAGCGTGGCGTACGCGCTAGTAACCTTCAGCAGCACTTAAGCTCCTTGGGCTTTACCCATAATGCTTTTGCAAAAAACTCAGCCCATTTCCTCGATGTCCGAGGCTGTTCCTTTCCGAGTAACGTGTGTGTTAAAGGTATGAGATGCTGTTGAACTTTGCGGTATTAGACACGGACCCTTCTGCCCAACTCGTTGAACTATTGCAGACTCCCTAAACGGGAAGTAGCAAAGCTTTTCCTTACGACCGCACTGCAGAAATCATCCCACCATCATGCAAGGCAGTTTTGAGCACAGGTTAAGCAGTCTTCACTCTTCAGTAAGCTGTTAGGGGTTATACGCAGCTGCTTGCACAAATCTATGCACACGGTCGCCGAAGAAAGAGCGCCAAAAATGTCTTTATGTCTTTATTTCCATGGTCTTTCACATGGATTGGAACGAATGTCGGCAAGTCAGCTAAGTTAAACAAGTAGTTAAGTTTGCTAAGCATGAAAGGAAAGCCGTACGGCAGACACAAGTGACTGCTTTAAAGCACAGAAAACTACTCGTGGATTCTGCTGAAAGCATTGCGTGCGTCATCCGGAACAAAACAAAAAAATGCGGGAGTTATAGTCTCCGTGGACAAGGTCACAACACGCCCAAATAGGTGCAAGGGCACCTCTTGTAGGGACCCACTGCCGTGAGTGCAGTTGCCAACCTGTGCCCGTATTAAAAAAAATTGCGTAGCTTGCACTGGAGGCGCAATGCTAAAGAGACAGCGGAGCTGATGGGCACCTAGCTAGTCCTGGCTTTTGGGCTAGGCTAAGCACTACCAAGTCATCCCATAACTTTCCGAATTTTATTGATTATTGATCGATTATTGATTAGCAATTGATTGGCTATCGATTGGCTATCGCAACGTATTGGCCACGTATTTGGGCTAGGCTAAGCACTACCAAGTCATCCCCAGCATTTCACGGAATTTATTGATTATTGATCGATTATTGATTAGCTATTGATTGGCTTTGATTGACTATCGATGACTGACTAAGCTTAAATAGTCCCAACCATGCTTAGCTAGACTTAGCCAGGATCAGCTTCGCTAGTTCACAGGGGAATGTGCCATTGCGCGTGGACTCTTTCTGCAGTACCGCCAGGATCGGCCCACATTTTTTCCGACGCGCCACGGACTAACGGCCAGCTTAAACAGCTCCGCTGTTAAAACATCCATGCGCTAAAACTAAGAAAGCCGGCAGATCCCACGCCCTGTGGGAATCGATGTTATGCGAAGCAGTGTGCTGGGAGCCTACCAAGTTAACGAAACGACCATGAGAGCACCAAGACGTAGGCGGCTTTTTCATGACCTACATGACACGCATGTCGACCATGACATTCACGTCATGAGTCCTCAGGAGTCCCTTTAGCAACGCCTAGGAGACCTTAAGGCGAAAGCCTATAGCCATGCTCATGACTATGACTTCAACCAGTGACCTTTAGAGTTTTCTTTTACTTAGTACCACATCCGACCCCATTGCAGTGGTTTCGGACTGTTAATCTTTTTTTTTTTTGGCTGAGTTATTGTCATTTTTGCTAAGTCATGCTCATGACTATGACTTCTACCATTATCCTTTAGGGTTTCCTTCGCTTAGTACCCACATCAGAACCATTTCAGTGGCTTCTGAGTGTTAATCTTTTTTCGCTGGGCCATTGTCATTTTAGGCGGCTGTTTCATGACCTACATGACACGCATGTCATGACACTCATGTCATGACATTCATGTCATGACCTATCATTTATGTTCGTCATACACTGTTGTACTATGCCAATTTTGGTACCTACCAAGTTAAGGAAACGACCATGACAGCACCAAGACCTAGATAGCTGTTTCATGACCTACATGACACACATGTCATGATATTCATGTTGATATCCTTGTTCACTCCTAGCTGGGTCACTGGGCTTCTGCCGGATTTTATTAGCAGAGGTAGTCGGCCTATGGGCAAACAGCACTTACGAACGAAAAGCTTTGTGATTTCGGACCCTGATTTCTAATGCTGCGGGCTTATCGTGAGCTATCATAACCAAATAACTAAGTAAAATCTTGGAAACCGGCGAAATTATTCACTCGGAGAACCGCTGCGCGATTGCGACATCAATAGCATTACCACAAAAAGCGATAGTGTAGTACGGGTCTCGTTAATTCGTGTTGCGCTGTGGTTTCGGTTGCTTTCTTGAGTTGCTTATGTTTTGTGTCTTTCGTGATTTCTTTTGTGAAATAGCCGCCGCTTGGTATAATTTAGTGATTTTTGTTTTTATCCTTGTATCTTGCTCCCCAATATGGTAGAAAATGTACGTCACGTTCTTTCATGGGTGCAAAACCACGAAAATAGATTTTCACTGCCAATTTTCCCAAGCTATTGCTTCATTTCAGGCAGATCCACCCCTTATGTAATGCCCCCATGGGGCTTTTAAGGTAATATAATGAAAATGAAAATGAGATTTGGGTTCACTCTCTATTTGTTGAATGTTGACTCCACGGTCACTATTTGAAGGATACATTACGAGCGTTTAATCTAGCAGCTTATGCCTGCAACTAGAAACGCGCCACCATTTCTTCGTACCCGCAGGAGCCAGCTATCACATGGAATCATCCAAACCGAATCTGGAAAGAGAGCCTGTCGCTCCAGGTGTGGTTTCTCCTTTCGTGTGGCGACGTCATTCCATGCCGTCTCGATTGGCTGACGGGCCGTAGCTTGTCATTGTTCCGATATCTCTCAAGGCCGTCGCAGATGATGCACGTGCCCTGAGAACATGCATCATTGCCACGCGCCGTTTATGTATCGCGATGGGCAGTTTATGCCTCTGTCCGCCTCCTTCTCCAAGGTTAGCATCCTTTATTATTGCGATAGCAATTATATGGACACTTCAACCGGATTTCTGCCGTCGGCGTCGCCGTCGCCGTGAGGTTCCGTATAAAGTCCAAGATCGACAAAATCGTTGCAGCGCGCCAAATGCGCGAGCGAAAGCGCGCGGGCGACGCGCGCTATCATGGAGACCGAACGCACGGCGGAAAGCAAACGCGACCGCCGCGCGAAAGGCCGGGGGGGGTATGGGAGGGAGGGAGGCGGGGCGACGCTGTGCTTCGGTACCATAGGCGTATCTTGCAACCGGGTGCAAGGGGAACTTGCCACTCAATCTCCCACGCGAAAGCAAGAAAGCGGGAAGGCAGTGCGGGAGGGAGGGGGGGCGCAGATAGGAGACGGTGCGGTCTCTTATCTCCACACGGCTCTGACCTTTGTATGCGCCGTGAATTCGCCGCTCAGTTTCCGTTGAAGCGATAGACCGCACGAACCTTCGCCCGCTGCGGCCTTGCTGCCAGTGTTTTGACAGTCGTTGTCTGCGGCTCACGGTGTTAGGAGTAGCTGCGGCCATTCAGTGTGATCTATTCATGTTTGCTTGTGCGCGCTGACACCACGCTTGTTAATTCAGTTAGTAAGCGAATGTGTCCAAGTTTATGCAGCCGATAAAACTACTATCCCTACTCCGAATCGCTCTCTACTTATTTGCTATCGCAATTGATGCTTCGCCTTTCGGGCGAAACTGCGACATTTTTTTTTCTCCATGGATGATCTATCCAAGGTCAGAGCGAAAGCAATCGGGAAGGCCCTTGTTTTGCTACGCCAAACTTGCCATGCGAAACTCCTTCAATACAGCAAAATGACATCAATGAAGTATTCAACAGATTAACGATGTCTTAATATTCGAAAACACCTAACGTTTTCTACTTACAGAGTGGAGGAAGATTGAATGAGGTACTCACCTTAACTGTGAACGTTTCTTCATGACGCGTATAAACCGCAGAAAACGTTGAAGGAAAGTGAAATCGCCTTCAATCGCGGAAGCCGCGCGCGATTTCTCCACAGCGACTTCCGGAGCATCGCAGCACGAACGGGTAGGCAAAGATGCCATACATTGCATCACGTCAAGATGACGCGCGAGTGTTGCAAATTAGTTTGAAGGAGTGCCGTTTCTTAACCTCTTCGCAGCAGTACTTGAAAAAGCGCGCCCTGATTTCAGAAGCCGACATTGATGCATTGCGCTCTGCAACATTATTATGAAACGTTCTTGCACAGAATAGTTAAGTAATTGTCCGAAATGGATTATGTTGTTCACCGGAAAACCGAAAAAAAGAACCCACCCGACTCCTGTGACCCTTATTCCTTTAACTCAATATACTTCGAATGGCAGTTATGAGCCTCCGACTCCTTCATAAGTTTACAGACTGCCGTTGGAACTTGAGAAACCCTCTTGGAAACACCCATAGAGCTCCTGGAAATTCCTGGACCACGCTAAGGAGCTTCTCCGCAATCTGAAGAGTCATGCAGCTCGCATGCAGCAGCAGCCCAGCTGGCGAGCCTTCTGCGAAATAGCCATGAAAGAGTTGGTGTATTTGCATTACAATCCTGCGAATCTCGCAGATTACGAGCAGAGTAATCCGAACGCCGGTGGAGGAAAGAAAGAGGGCGGCGCAGCACTCGTGGCACAAACACTGCAGACACCATGTCTAGATGTGGTATGGTGCACGATGCGGAGAATCGCCAGTGTTTGTCAGCAGCCAATACATGTATTATTTGATTATGGTGCGAACAGCCAGGCGTAGAAATCACGGTAAAAAAAAGGAACAACAAGAACAACACAACCGGCGTTTGTGTAATCCTTTTGGTTATTCATTATTCCGTGTTTTAGCCTGTATGTTTCAAGCCATGAATCAACGTTAATAGTAACGTTGGCCATGAATCGCTACCAACTCGTTCCGCTTTCTGTTGTTCATCATTTATTATAAGTTTCTAATAACGTTTTCGCTTGCGCTAAGCGGCCGTTGCACCGGGTAGCGCCATGGTTAAAAGTCTATATAAGGCTTGAAACTACGCTGTTCTTGGTTCGATCTTAAGTATAACTGCGCGGATATCTTATTCATCATTAAAGTCGTGTGGCACCTTAAACATAGGGTGGCGAAGGAACAGGCCAATGTGATCATCGGCCCATTTTCTGTTTCATAAGTTTAGCTCACATAATAAAGAAAAGACAGTTTCGTGTAGACGATCTTCACCAGCACTGAAGGCTTTCAATCCCGTGAATCATCATCCATTTTTTTCTTCTAGATTTTTGGGTAATTCCTGCAGAAAACGAACACTCACTTTATATTTTCCAGCTTCGATCCCTTTTCTGGACCTTTCAATTCTCATGACTGTAGACAAAAAAAAATTATACTACTAAAAGGAGGCCAGGTGAAAGCGAGTAAAATGTGTGACTTCACTGAAAACTGCGGTAGAGCACTGTCTAACTGTACAAACCGGGCAGTGCTCACCTTTTAGAGCCAGCTACTTGTCTTTGAACAGGAGAGAGAAAAAGGAGAGTCATGGAGGTGAACCCGGATTGCGCCCCATTGTGGAGATGAAGACTTTTTCCACTGGCTCAATGCGTTAGCCTAATAACAAAGTATGGAAGGCACCACACGTGTTCAACATAAAAAGCAACGTTGCACGTTTCCTCTTTGTCGCATTGGGAATGGCGTTACAGCGCGAAAAGAAAGAAGAAAAAAACTAAACGCTGACGCTTATTCTTTCAGTCATACTTCGAATCATAGTTCACCGCGTTGTTTCCTGACCAGAGCCAAGTGGTCACCCGGCAGCGATGGTGCGTGTTCCCAGGAGGAAACGTGGAATCCCGTACAGCACGTGTTGAATAATAACGTACGCTAACGTACCGCTCTACGCAACGCGAGAAGCCTCATAGGATCCGTCGTCTCGTTTTTATTGTTCCTCTTTGGACTGGTGTCTTTCCTCCCACTTCTGACTGTGCACGAAGAGACCTGCAAGTACTGCGGTCGCTCGCTTTCGGCGTGCTTACACTCACAGGCTCCCAATCCAAAAACGTAAGCGAATTTGTGGTACTTTCTTAGTTACAAAACGCCCTAACGAGTGCCAAAAGCGAGTACGTTCAATGAGAGTATTTTCTTTAACAAATGTGCATCAAGCTGCAAAAAATGGAGTCAGGCAATAAGAAACAGATGAATAAAACTTCTTTTTCTTTAATACCGCTTGCATTCAACTGTCACTGTAAATGTAGGCCTGAATGCAGCTCGCGGTAAAGTAGGAGTGCAGAATAACTTTTACATTGGTTCATCTCTTCGTTATTATAGTCTTTCTTTCTTCGTATACTAAAGCTTAAAATATACCTTGGTAGGTTTTAATAAATCGACGCATCATCATGGGCTAGCAAAAGAATGTTTTATTACACATGGGGAGTTGAAAGTGTATCACTGAAATATTCTGTGCCAATTTGTTGCTTTCATAACAAACCTTAGTCTGGCAGACGGAGACGTGTTCGGGAGCCGCGCCCTATACCCCTAAATAGTTTATCAGTTCAGCGCATCAGAATATAAATGGTAACTCGAAAGCAATTAGGGAGCTGATCGTTATGTTTACATCCAACGGACAATTCTACGCATTTGTCTAACACATAAGTAGGTATTTACAAACATTGAAACTGCACGCACGCGCTACTGTTAGTGCGACTGTTTGAACTGCAGTGATCTGTTTACACACGTTCCGATTATGTGCTTGCTACCATCATGCTAATTCCACTCGCTCACGCCATGTATGTGGTCCTGTGGATATGAAGAGAGTCTATGCTGCAGCCCCTGTTCTATGCGTATTTGAATGTTACTTTCTCGCGTCATACTTCTTTATTTGTACGTGCGAATGAAAAAAAATTATCTGAGGCGCCATTGATACACAAGCAGCATTAAGTAATTCGCCATATTAATCAATAACGAAGCTATGTTTTATAGTTTGCTGTGCTGTGGCTAAATTGCTCTGCCTAAACTTGTATTCAGGCAAACGAAAGAAAATAAAGCTGCAGCTGAGGATATTCATTCGGTTCAACATACTGAGTTCCACACTACACTCCTTTTAACAATCATCTTGCGCTCGAGTTTTAGCTACAGCGGGGCTGGCGTGAGCCAGTCGTGAGCGTGATCACGCGAATGCCGTGCGCGATAGACGCCTCGTACCTTCGGGAGAGAGCGCAGTCTGCTTAATGTTGATTGGTGGTGGTTCAGTGGTAGTGAGACTCACTGTGTTGCCCAGTGGAGCATGGGGAACGGTGTTGTGGAGAGCCCCGGAATAAATTGAACACCTAGCCTGCTTTAACGAGATGTACGCCAAAGTACACGATCATTGTTACATGCCTCCTTCCACTTCCATCGAAATGCGGCCACTATGGCTGCGAATTCTACCAGTGACCTAAAATTCTACCGGCGGCCAAGAACACTTAACTTAAATTCACTTTTATTTCTTTAAGGACCCCTGAGTGTAGGGGTGGGATTTACGTATTACATAAACAATAAAAACACGAAGATAACAACAAAAAACATGCATGAAAATACACAAACATTGCAGAAATACACGTGTGGCCATGCTTCTTTTTGGCAAGCAATAAATATTGATGGCATCTGGTAACGAATACGAGCAGGTGATCTTTGCGTTGTGATGGGGCGGTCCGTTTTAGTCTATTGCTGTTAGAAAAAGTAGGCGGCAGGAAAAGTGATGGAAGGAGAGTGTGAGCTGTTGACTTGCAGTGGTTGTCCCGTGCGAAGCGAAAAGTGTGCAGGTGAGGATAATATGTACGGTGCACGAAGGGATTGCCTGTGATAAAACTTATCGAACAGACCCAAGCTGGCGATTCGGTGACGAGGCGAAGGGTGTACAGATTGGCTTGCGGTTTTAAAGATGAAACGCCAATTTTGTATGAGTATGAGGAATGAATGAATCTGATTGCATTCAAGTTTGGCTGATCTGCATTCAAATTTAGTTTGGGACGTATATATGTGTTCTATAAGCGAGCAGGTTAATGTGTTGTGGTCCATGTCGTAGATCACGTTTCAGAAAGCCCTGCGTTTTGTTAGCGGCGGAACTGATGTTCGTGATATGCCCCCGCCAATGTAGATTTCTGGAGAAGGTGATGTCCAGATACTTGAATGACTCGACTGATTCAAGAGGTCTGTTAGCAATACAGTAAGGAAAGGATAAGAGATTTTGGCGATGAGAGAAAGTCATTGTTGTACATTTAGTAGGATTTAGGGTGATCCATCAGGCCAGTCTTCACAGCAATCTTGTACATTGTTAAGGTCATCCTGCAGTGCATTTTGGTCACTGTTGGTGAGACTTGCTCGATGCATGCAGTCGTCTGCGAATATCTGGATTTGGGAACAACCATTTTATTTTTCATTCTTTTTTTTTATTTACACTTCGCACTCATAGTGGATGGAGTTGTCACCTCATTTTCTTCTTGCGCGTTTTCGCCATGGTGACCCTCCATGATTTGTCAGCAATCTTGCCGCCTTGACTCATGATAACACAACTTGTAGATATTTTTCTCTTGCAAGTCCATTTCTGACTGTAGTAAAAGTTGCACCAGCCCACAGTCGACCACAAATGGGCACATATCTGCGCCCATGACTTTGCTGGGCTATATAATTCGGGAATATAGCCCCGAATTCGGAATTTCAGTGTGTAACTCTATGGTGTAAGTTGCGCTGCTTAGGTAGCACACGTAGGGACACTAACACATAAACAAGATACGCAAACGCACCGTTTATTTGTCAGCGTCCCTGTGTGTGCTACCTTGGTAGTGCAATAATACACTATACAGTCATGCCATACCAACTAGCCACCCGTCGAATCACTTATGAATGTTATTAGGGTGCGCATTAGTCTTTGCGACCTACACAATGACATATTAAATTAGAAGCGCCTTGCCTTAACAGAGCAGAAATTCACGTTTGTCGTGGAACACGTGTCCCGTAAACGTTTGTGGCCAACTGGAGGTATTTTGCATGTCATGTTGTTACACTGCCATAAATTTCTAATATACTATATATAATTAATGATAAGAATCTTATTGGTGCCCTGTTTTGGTGGTCTACGTCACGGGCTTCGAAACCGAGAGCGTGTGAGCTTACGTATCATAGTGTCACGAAAACTTATTATGGCGCTAGCACTTAGCGACATTATGTTTCTCAAGGAGCACACCGGAAGTCGCCCTCAGGCGACCGGAAGTTGAGGCGTCTCCTAAACAGTGAGAATAATAAAAACCCATCCAAAAGGAGGTAATGGTTCAAGTTAAGAGTTGTATAGAATAAATATAATATAGGAGCACACGTTTAGTTAAGGACAGGGCCAATTAACCGTCAGGTCTTTCTCATCATTATGATGATTAACTATCATCATCAGCAATGGCGCGAGCGTCGTCGTCGTCTTCCACAGCTGGCTCCGTTGCCACTCATCATTCAAGTGTAGAATTTCACTTCTCTTTAGTCGTCGTAATGGGGAGGCCGCGTTTACGGGGGTATGATCCATTCATTGTTCATGTCCTAACGCGCGCTACGCCGGTGCGTTAGGACGCGTCTTCGGTTGCTCCACTGGGTGTGGTAGGAGAAGGACGTGCGTTAACCTAATGTCTAGGGGCTAGCGCCATTAAAGACACTTAAAGAGAACATTAAGGTCACCTATAGTTTTTAAGCATGAAATACTTTTAGCTCCCGTTGTCGGCGACCTTCAAGTGACCTTGAGCCAAAAGCCAGAGCCGTTATCCAGGCACTCAAACGAGAGCATCCGGGCACTCAAACGGGAACATTCAGGCATCGTTGCGAAAGCAAAACGAGATCATCCGGGCAACCAGTCAAAAGTTAAGAAAATGCGGTGTCTGGCCACCAACCCTTTGTACAGTACCGTATTACATGCGCTAGTTACTTCCCAAACAAGTTACAAAAATATTACTTACGATTTCGTTCTAACGTTTGTTCACAATATCATTCAAGCTTTAACTTCTAGTACGCTAAAGGTTTATTTGTAATTTCCAATATCGACGTTCAAAAACCCGATAGAGGGTACCATACATTTTTGGGCGCTGAGACAGGGTTGCTTGTGCTCTTTTGAACGCCAGTGGTCCGTGAGTCCTGAGCGGCCCGCGACTCGATAAAACAAGTAACGACAGGCGCTGAGCACGCTGCACTGTTGGATGAAGAAAAGCAGTTGAAGGTGGTAGCACCACAGGTAGCAAAAGACGCCATATCGTAGTCATTTCATGCGCACATCTACTCTCGATTACGGGACAGCCAGCATTTTTAAATTTTATTTCCTACGTGTTCAGTAATTGCAGACGGGACATGCACACGCATTGGACGGCTCATAGGTTTTGTGTAAAATATTCATTACTTGTAAATTCCTTTCCCACTCCCAGATGGACTTCTCTCCATGGTCAATCCTTATAGCGTTGACAGCTGTGGCAGCTACTGTTGCGATTATCTGGCTGCTGAAAAGAAAGTATGACCACAACTTCTTCCGGAGGCACGGAATTCCAGGGCCGGAGCCAGACCTTATCTTGGGCAACTATGGACAACTGGACAAAGATCGCATCAAGGTCATTAAAGTCATAACACGGCGCCTGATGATAGCAGTCTTGTCGGAGCTGTCACTGAATATGCACAACAGCAACCTGTCGCGCAGTCTTTTAGGCTAGTTGCTAAAACATAAAAGCAGGTTTAAAACAGCACAGGAATAGCCAAAAAGTCACAATACAAAAAATTTTAAAAAAGTAAGTAAGCAAAAGGCTAAGGACATTCTATTTTCTGAAACATCTGTATGTTGCTGTTCGCTATATGATGCTGTACGTGTTTGTTCACATATAGGGGTTACGTAATTAAAGTGAATATAACCTATGCTGGCGAGAGGCAACTTGCACATATGCTCTTGGAGGTGCACAGAGAATGATTATCGCTTGACATTTCTGATGATGGTCACGCATCTATATAAGAAATGGCAACATATTTCATAGACAAAAATACGTTGCGAACACTTATGTGTCATGAAGCTTCAAAATTTGTAGGTTCTGCGCAATAGTTCGGCTTAGCGCTGCTAAATAAATTAAAACCTGGTCAAAATATTTGAACCCATTAAAGACAAAATAAATAAATAAATAAATAAATAAATAAATAAATAAATAAATAAATAAATAAATAAATAAATAAATAAATAAATAAATAAATAAATAAATAAAAGAGCAGGAATCAGCCGCTTGACCTCGTCTCTTGTGTATATGCTGCGGGCATTTTTGGGATGTACTGCACACGGGTTGTTGTCTATGTAAACTCGTTTTTTAAGGTAGAGATTTATCTAAAAAACAGCTACCACGGCAGCAGGACATGCCAGCTGGACATAATACCCCATTTGCAACGCGCTCAGGTCGCGAGCACATTACTACCATCTGCGTAGCACTGCCACTGGTTTCCCTTGAGCGGGAGGCTATCGAGTTTCATGATGTCGCAATTTCCGCAATTAACGTATAGAACCAAAACAAAACAAAACAAAAAGGAAACCCCTCCATTTATGGACTCGTATTCATTAATGACAGTTGGCTACAGAGTTCGTTCACTAATGAAACCTCCATTTTCTTGAAAGCCATCAGCGACTTTGTGTGCCCCGGTCTCTCCGTCGCTTTATTCTCTTAAACGTTAACCTGAGAAGGTCAGCTCAGCGTTCCCACATCTCCATATAAGAGGTCCCTTCTTTGCTTTTGCTTGGCTCTTGCCTCTTTATATCTTCCTCTATAAAAATGTTTCTTTTTAATAAGCATAGAAAATGTCGCTAATGTTTCTTTAGTTTTGCATGCAACTAGTAAATGAAATGAACTTTCGTCAATCCGCTTCTATTTTGGAACTTGTATAGCAACAAAACGCGGACGGCAAAATTACCATTATCTTTTCAAGACATTTTTCGCCGTTTTATGCTCACGTGCGCTGCTGTTTTACGCAGGTGATGGATACCTGGGTGCAGAAGTATGGCAAAGTGTTCGGTTTCTACATGGCCGAGATTCCTTACGTGATCGTCAGTGACCTGGATATGATCAAAGAGTGCTTTGTCAAGCAAATGCAAATCTTCCACGAGAGGCCGCCGATGCTGATACCCGTGGAGCCTCTCTTGAGCAGCTTACTCTACGCCACAGGTGAGGTCGCTTGCATTCGAAGCAGAGAATAATGGCTGCAACCGCCGCTTTTCGAGCTGTGCTTAAACCTTGCCGCGTGACTATTTGTGCATCTCTAGGAATTGTGTCACATTTTAAAAAAACGGAGGGGGGGGGGGGGGGGTTTCGGCGACGTGTTTAATTTCTTTAACGTCCACCTAAATCTAAATACACCAACTTGCCCGGACTTTGCTCACCATGATTGCTGGATGCTGTTGCCTTGCCGAATAATTCAGCATATGACAGCATACATAAAACGAGTCGGCTTATACGTATATCCATCTGCATGGACCCCTACAGATGTGCCGGTGGCCGGCTTTGTTCTCTACGGAATTACGCAATGCAAACTAACGCTACTAAAATAACCTCATTGCAACAAATATACGCCTCCAAGAAGATCATTCCTTTATTCCTTTGACACTCTCTTCTGTTTTGTGGAGAGAGAGACTAAACCTTATTCAATAACTCTTGTCCGGGTTCGCCGAATGCTTTCGTGGAGGGAGGAGTTGCCTCAATCGCACCATGCGTCCATCAGTCGTCTCGCAGAAATGTGCGAAGAATGCGTGACACTTTCTTGCGCACTATCCGGGGTCCTTCCGGGAAGACTGACACGGTGACAATTGCCAGCAAGTCGGCTAGGCTAAACCCGCGTGTAGCAACATCACCACCTGAATCCCACGCTCTTGCCAACGCCAACAAGCTCTTTGAGACCCACGTGTTCTTGTGCGAGAGCTTTTCGGCGTCCGAAGGTTTAGATGCTGCAATGGCTGGCGGCGCTGTGTCCCCTTTCTCCGCCGCCTGGGCTGGCGGTCGCGGGGTGCGTTCATCGCCGAATCCCGCTGCGCGTCTCTCTTTGTCGAGATGCGCTGTTTCGTCTTTCCCGCTGACCGCAGTTTCACTTAGACCGACTCCCACGGAGAGTGGTATCTGCATGAATTTTTGACATCGAGGGTAGCAGTTTTCTTTTTTTAATGAGATTACCATTCTTAGATTGTTTCGCCCTCTTTGACATGCTGCTTCTGCCTGCTATCGAGCCCCTGAAACGTCGCTTTCGCTCGTGAAACAAAAATGGAAATTGCATGTCCGACTGATAAAAGTCAGAAGGCGTGCTGTTCTAGCTGACAATTCAAATTAAAGTTTTGCGCCTGAAAAATACGGCTATTCAATCGTGTCGTGGTTCATTCGACATCAGATATGCCGAACGCCAATTCTAAAGTGCCAGCGGGACAGAACTGACAGTGGTTGGGAAACCGCGTTTAGTGCAACTTTCTTTGTGGCATTCGATGGTGTGGCCCGTGGGTGTGGCCCGTGGGTGTATTATAGCGATTAGCTTTCTCAGCCTACTTCCCCGACTACAGGTTGCAAATTTATATAAAGATGTATTTAGCAATAATATGTAGTCGCTACATTGGTTCAATAGCAATCGCATTAACGTCAGCAGTCATCGTGGGATAGGTGCGGCCGGAATTTCTCTTTTTCGGTGAATATCTGGTTCACTAATTTTCTAGAAGCTGGAACGTGCTGTATAACTGCAGATCTCGCTCTACAACACTCTAGTTATGTCCAATACGTAGAATAAGAAAGTTTTAGAGGAATAGCTTACCAAGGATACAATGTCATAGGGCGATATGACTGTGCAGGAATTAAGAATGAGTGCACCTAATTAAGATTTGAGCGCAAATGGAGTGAAGCATTATTCATTATTTATTATGCGGGTAGAGCTCCAACGAATGGCATCGAAAAAAAAAGACTAAGTATGCATAGAAGCGACTATGGCTTACGAGCCGTTGGGGAAAAAGGAAAAAAAACTTTTAACATTAAAGGTCATAAACAGAACTGAACCTTTAAATATGATTTCTGTTACGCCGTCCGTGGCCTTAGACGCGTGACTTTCACATCGCCGTCGAATTCAAACAAGCAAGCGTGTGTGTCACTATTCATTTCTTTCTTCTCTATGTAGAACGCTTCCATTGATAAGCGGGCGCGCATTTCAGCTTTACTCGAGGATCCTTGATTTGTTAAACAGTGCCTCAGCATCCGATGAACACATGCATGCACCTTCGCTTTTAATAGTCAGGCCGTGTTTACAAAGCAGGTAATTGACGCACCTGCTCGACGGAACAATTATGATTTACGCAAGATAACGGTGTTTTCTATACCACCTCTCAAGTAGATGCAATGAAAAGGAGGAGCAATACGAAAATAACGCAAGCAGGAATAAGAACGAACGAGCAGGCCTGAGATGGCCTGAAATGCAGTGTGTAATCCTAAAAAGTGCTGTCACGTTCGACATCATATGTTGGAAAATATTGACCGGTTTGTCTGACTGAAGCTAGAGAAGTTGTTCGAAGATTCGAAGATAACTATTATGTTAACAATAGTTGTTGCTTTGGTGAACATGGCGGTGCCACTGGCAAGATATTACTTTCAGACAATATTGGTCACATCGCTGCCTCGTATGACAGCACCATCGAGGTACCGGTTCGGAGATGGGCCTCTAACATGCACAGATGCGACGCTGCAAGCCTGCTCAGTACCTCCATCGTGAAGGTGAAATTTAGCTTACTGGCCGAATTGCCTTGGCGCCGCACCTACGCAAGATAAAAACTATTTCAAGTACATCACGAGTACAGCAATCATCGCATATTTCTTCATCCAAATAAATTATTAATTCACCGCGGATGATTGTCCGTGTTGTATGCCACCCATCTGAAAGTTCGCGCGCTCAGACACAAAGAGCAGACAATGAAGGCCTCTCGAAAGGAGAGACTGCAAGTGTGAGCATGAATAGAAAAACATAGAGTAGTCAGTGATTTATAACAGGGAATTAGTAATGATTTGTCAGTACGTAACGTGAACTGCGCTGATCTGGCATTTTGCAGGAGTCCAATGGAAGAAAGTGCGGAGCGTGGTTAACCCCAGCTTCAGCTCCACCAAGATGAAACATTTGACTACAACCATAGTGAGCTGTTGCGAGAAGACACTAGAAGTCATCAACAGTCACGTGGATGATGGACAACCAGTAAACATGACCAAGTTATTCAAAGGCCTTTCCCTGGACGTCGTATCCAAGTGCGCCCTTGCATGGGAGGTAGGTTGTTCTATGTAGTGCTAAGTGAAAACACACACACACACAAACACACATACATTAGAAGACCTGCGCGAATATGAAAACTATAAGAAAGCAGGAAACGGATACGAGGGCTAAGTAGGGCTGCCACCTCCTGTGTGATTTGTACGCGTGATGAAATGTAATAATAATAATTAGTAAAGAAAAAAAAGGAAACTTGCATGCGTGGTTGCCATATCGATTATCGGGATACACATAAACTACAAGGAGGCTAGAATTGACGTTCCATTAGATAATGAAGGAGCGAGAGGAGGTGCAGGAATATACTGAACACGTTATTATTAGTAAAGTCACTCCACACTTCTCTGAAATATTTCAATCGGCAATTCTGGAGGGTGTAGACAAAGACACGAAAAGGTTTAAATGGTGTTGATGACCCAATAAAACTTCGTGTCCAATCAGGCACTTGTGTTAAATACGTGGTAAATATAACTTAACCTGAAATATTGCGAATATTACTGTATTGCTAATATTTCGCACTGTGGACGTGTGCTATTATTAAAAGTCCTGTAAGCATATACAAACACCACAAAGAGAAATAAAAGCGGGCTAGCAATATTCACCCACCCCCTTGCAGAGGAGAGAAATAAATAAAGATAAATAGAAGAAGGAGATAAACGAATAAATAAAAAGTGCGGCCAGCTTGACACTAGCGGTGCCAAGTCTGAAGAAACAGTGGAGCTGGGCGATGTTCCTTAGCAACTAGTTGATGTAGGCTTAACGTGGCTTAACTTGGCTTTTTCTAGGCAACGTTGGGCTATCAGGGCAACACTAGGCTAGCGTGACAAGGCTGGGCGTTGACGCTTGGCTTGATTCTCGCGTTCGCGGTATTCCGGATCGGCTCGGCGACGTCGCATATCGGCGGCTTTGTTGGCGAGGTAGGCTGGATCGGCACGATTCCTTTCCCGCATGGCTTGCAGGCGCTTCTCTTGTCGGGCAACCTCTCCTTCCGGCGTCAAGGTGCGCTTAAGTCGAGCCGTATCTCGGTAGAGCGGAGAAATGCCCGGGCGCCGCCGCGCGCACGCTTTCATTAGCGCGGTCACATGACTCTGCTGAACACGTGCTCGGTGCAGCTATGACGTCAATCTCCAGGCTCCTCCTCGCTCAACCAGTTTTAGCGTTGCACAGCGGAATTTTTCCAAGCTTAAACAGTTCCGCTGTTAAGAGAAAGAGAGAGCAAGAAACAACTCATCACACAGTCACACGCTAAGTATGAGCATTACAGAAGAGAGTCTATGCCTGTGGTTGACAAGAATTCCAGCACAGCTTTGAGAGTCGTATATCGAGTTGAAGTACGATAAATAAACAAAAATAAATCAAGGTGTGGTACGCATAGGTATCACATAGAGATGATATCACATGGATTGCTAGTGTACGGCGATGTCAAAGTGGCTTCTTGTTTTAGGGAGACGTTGACACCTTAATGTAGTGTTTGCTGCCTCATTACGGATTGTCTGGAAAAGGAAACGTAAGTAATCGTTATAAGAGTTATTCGATGTAAACACGTTATCGCTGGATGTTTCCAGCGTATTTTTTTTTTCTTTTACACGGAAAGCAGGTTATGAGTTCCTGCTAGTTTGGATTCCATCGCGTTTGGTACAGCGCGACACGTACGTACACAGGAAGATATTGTGACCGGATAAGTCTGAGAAACCACGGGCGGATTCGTGAGGATTTGCGCTCCTTGATCAGATGAAGTAAAATTAATCCAAAATTCATTCATCAGCAATGAAGGAGGAGGACATTGTAGACTGCAGGCGAATCTAGCCTTGCAACACATGCCGGCAATTGCTTCGCCCGAACGCCTGCTTTGAAAGAAAGTTCGTTGCTGTTCGTCACTGCCCCTGTTAACGCCATACTTATCACGCATGATAGTTTGGAGAATCTGTTAATAATATTGTTCTTCTGGTAACTTCCAAGTAGGTGAGGGACCCTAACGATATTATTTCCCCACCGCAGGTCGATTGCCAGGGGGACCCAAATGACCCGCTACTGAAAGTAGTCAGGAGCGTCGCCGAGGACACCGAGAGCACCTTGGTCGAAGGAGCGCTTAAGGTTCCCGCTTTCCGGGGCCTTTTGCGATGGGTGTTTCCATTCACCGAGATCTCCAGGATCTACTGTGACCTGCTGGAACGTTTGCGTCAGATAATAAAACTTCGCCGGCGTGGACACAGGCCCTCAACGCTGGACATGTTGCAGCTACTGCTTGATGCCCAAGAGGGCACGGAACGCAACGAATTTGAAGGCAGGAAACCGTATATCCCACTGATCACCGACGACGAGCTTCTGGGGAACTGTTTCGTCTTCCTGGTCGCGGGATACGAAACTACCGCAACAGCTATGTCTATCGCTATGTACGAACTAGCCATGCACCCCGACGAACAGGAAGACATCTACTGCGAAATGATGCAAGCGCTGGAACCAAGCGGTGAACTTACGTATGAAGTGATCCACCAGATGAAGCGTCTAGACATGTTCGTATGCGAGTGCCTCCGCATGTATCCTCCTATTGCTTTAATCACGTCCAGACAGTGCAACAAAGACACCGTAGTTCTCGGACAGCGTTTTCCGGCTGGCGTCAACGTGATGGCTCCAACGTGGCAGGTACACCACGATCCAGAAGTTTGGCCCAATCCATTCCGATTCGACTCGGAGAGATTCCGCGGTGGCGCCCGCGCCCACCATCCGGCGGCGTTCATTCCGTTTGGTCTTGGTCCCAGGGAGTGCCTGGGAAAGCGGTTTTCTATTCTAGAGATCAAAGCGGCTATTTGCACAACGCTAAGGAAGTGTAAAGTGCTTATTTGCGAGGAAACGGTCGTTCCTATGAAGCCGGTCGTAAGGTCCCTGTTTCTTCGGTCTGAAAGCGACATTATGCTGAAGTTCGGACTCAGAAGCTTTTCTTATGAAAAGGCATGATAGTCCAGGAATGTTCATCGGCCTGTTCTGTGTAAAGTACAAACATACAACACTAAAAACGATCTTGCTCATTTCAAATAATTCATACCTTTCATTCCTCACTGTTAAGGCAGCGGGCAGGTTCTTCATTTTATTTTATTTTTTTACGCACATTAGATTTCGTTGAAGTTTAAAAATAGAAAGACAGCGTCATATTTAGAAGAAGCGAGAAGGGGGGCAGGAACCGTTGGCTGTACATTACGAAAACAACAGAGGTTAACTATCAGCATCAGTTCAGACTGAATCTAGATGATACACTGCATGGAGAGATTACGTTAAGTGCGCAGACAAACTTTCAGGTTGAGTATCCACAACCTTAATATACTGGGTTCGTTTCTGCATTAGCACATTTGAGTGAATGCAGTTTTTACGAATGCAGTGAATTATGTAAGCTAAATAGTGGCCTATGCCGATGTTTATTTTAGTATATTGCAGCGTTAGTAGACACAGTAGAGATTGTATAGTGATCAGTAACTTTAATGAAGGCACTGTAGTTTAAATATAATTACATTGCGTGGATATTGCCTTCTTGAACCGTCACTTATAGCTAACAAGTGATATCGCGGTTTCTTTCAATATTGGGTAAGGCTGTTCAAGACAAGTAAACTAGTAATTCTACAAATGTGCTGGCAAAGCGCCATCGGCCTCTTATTCGGCCGGCCCTTGCGCAGTCAAGGCACTTCTTTCGCAACGACAGATGCTTGAGAAACCATTTCTCGTGGATTACCTCAGACTGCACCACCATGTCATTTATTACAAATCTTTTCTCTGAAATCTGTGTCAAACATTGCGATAAGCGCTAAAACAAAAATAAAAATAAGACATACAAAAGTTAGGTAGTTTAATCTGAAGGAAGAAGCTACAGTAGCAAGAACGAAAACGCATCGAGTGGCGCCAGTCGTACATTTTTGTTAACACTACACAAGGCAATTAGAGGGCTGTCTGCAAGAGACCAGATTCATTAGATGTGATTGCTTGCATGCGAGAACACGATCTTATAAATCTGAGTGGTAAGGTAATAATTGTAGAAATATATGCAGCCACCGCTGCCGGGGTTGAACGAGGTCGCTGTGTTTCATCCCGGCCGTGGCGGTCACATTCACAATGCAAGGACGCTTGTGTACCATGCATTTGGTGCGTGTTAGAGAAGCCCAGAGGGTCATAATTAATCCGGAGTCCCCACTATGGCGTGTGTCATATAGTCAGATCGTGGCTTTTGCACGTAAAACACGAGAATTTATTTTAAAACTTGAAGAAACGACGGGGAAAGAAGAAAAGAAAAAAAAGAGGCGACTTCTTCGCGCTTTTCTGGAAATACAACTCAGCGATATTCTCCTGCGCACGTCGCGTAGCACGAATATTACTCGAACCAGAGTTGCTCATGTACCAACTGTTGCGGTAACACATATTCCTGCTTACGTGAGAATTCCACTGGACCACGCCTACACCCGTGTATAGTCCATAGTATAGTGCATAGTACCTAACCAACCTAATACGGTCAAAGTCATCTAGCGAAACTTGCCAGCTAAAAATTATATATTGTTCTCCAAAGGGCGTGCCTCTGCTGAAACAGATCCGCACTCCACCTCTATCGCATTCAGTGGAGCACATGCTGAGCTTGTGTGCGTCGAAATATTGCCGGTAGTATTTATTGCACTGTCTCTCCCACAAATCGTCCGTGATGCGCTTGGAGCCGGGAGTAATTTGAGAGTTTACTGTGGCAAATGTAGGCACGATACATTTTTTTTCATCTGAAGGGCCTCATGCACAGGCATTGACAGCAACCAGCGTGCTCGGGATATCTACGAGACCATGGCCAGGTAATGACGGGCCGTCATGCGCCAACACACTTTAAGAGGAAGCTTTAGCTCGGGGTCAACTTCGATTTCCCTATTCAAATACCGTAAAACGCAGAAATATTTTTATGAGACAACCGGTGGATCGATGTAAATGAAATCTACTGCATTTAAGAGAGAAAGTTAAATTCTAGTGACTGTCAGCAACAAAATTTTGATTTACGACCTGAAATGGCTTGGAATAAATGCTGAAAATTGGCAAGTTTAAAAGACAAATTCAGGCAAGAAGTTTACGAACCCGTATCTCTTCACCAAAACAGATATCGCAGTTCAGTAAACTTCATCTGTTAAAACATCTAGAACAGACAAATGTGATATATACATTTACAAACATATGCTAGAATGTTAACGAGGGCTTTGCAAATTTCCTACTCACAAATTAGTGGTATACTTTAGAGCGGTGTATACATCAGTTTTGTACACTTTAGATGTATTATTAGGTTTAGATTACAGAAGTGTGATACATACATACATACATACATACATACATACATACACACACACACACACACACACACAACATACACATACATACATACATACATACATACATACATACATACATACATACATACATACATACATACATACATACATACATACATACATACATACATACATACATACATACATACATACATACATACATACATACGCCTTTATTTCAGCAGCTCACAACTTAATACACATTTCGTGCCCGCATAAGCGCAAGTCGCTTGTGGGCGGGTCACGGCAGACATGAGGTGCTAGCTCGCTACTTACAAGACAGAAGTACAACACATATTATACATGTGGCAACAGCTTCGAAAGAACACTAGATATTTTACTGTGTTAGTAGCGTGAAAAAAAAAACTAAAAAAATTCCCGGTATTTATTTGGGAAAATGGCAAAAAATGACAAATACACATATAGAAGAACACAATCTTTTTGTTTACAAGACAATCGTGAAAATAATGATAGGAACTGTTTAAAAAAACACGCACAGAATACGTGTCAAATATTTTGACGATGAAGTAACCATGCTTTAATTTGTTGTTTGGCTTCTTTTTGGGAATGCTGTTGAATTATTTCTTTCGGCAACTGGTTAAAATGAAAAGGAACGTAATATTCTCGACACTTTTTACCGTAGTTGGTATGTATACGCGGTAACTGATAAAGGTATGTTTTTCTTAGCGCTTTAGGTTTACTCTGTATTATTTTGTGACGATTTGAGAAAATATTACGAAGTAGTATCACTTGTACAAACAGATCCGAAAAGGACTCAACACCTGCTATATTACTTCTTGCGTCTTTGTCTGAACAGTCATGAGCAGTACCATACAGTATGCTCGCAGCTATCCTATGCAATAGCTTATCGACTCGATCTACTTTGGTTTGTGAGCAGGAACCAAAAACTGAAATACCATATCTGAGCACAGACTGACCTAGAGCCTTGAAAACTAACCTTCGAAATTTAACAGGCTTGTTAAATTAAAGCGTGTATAACCGAGCTGCTACCATTCGTAAACGCTTCATTATGTAGTCAATCTGAACATCCCACAGAATCCGGTCGTCAAAATGAAGACCAAGGTACTTAACAGTAGGTGATAGCGGTAGAGAAATGCAAGAACAGTTTAAACACTGAGAACCATGTAATTGAATGGACAGGTCTGGGCTAACAGTCTTATGAGGATTTCTAAAACATATTATGGTAGTTTTTTCTTTGTTTAAATATATTTGATTAGCATGTAACCAATCAATCACACGTATTGTGTCTTCTTGAAGTAGTTTTACGGCTTCAGAATACGATTCGTGTGATATAAGTAGTGCAGTGTCATCAGCATATTGAAATATTGCAGCATTCAGTTGTATGTTGGCAATATCATTGACGTAAATGTTAAATAAAAGAGGTCCCAGAACCTATCCTTGAGGTACACCATATCTAACTGATGTAAAATCACTATATGTATTTTTTATAGAGACTACATGCAAACGGTTGGAGAAATAATAAGAAAAGAATGTCGAATAAGGACCTCGGAAACCAATACTTTCTAGTTTGTATAACATGATGTTGTGTTCAATGGTTTCAAAAGCTCTTGTCAGATCTAAGAAAAGGCCAAGCACAATATTATTTTGATCAATATTTTTACATACGTAATCGTTACATTCTTCAAGCAGATACTGTACTTAACCTACGTCTAAAACCGTATTGGGATGGACTTATAATATCAAATTTATCACAAAGGGATATCATGCAAGTGTAAATAAATTTCTCCATTACATGTGCTAACACGTTCGTTATTGCAATTGGTCTATAATTATTTTTATCTAATTTACTACCTTTCTTATAAATTGGTCTAATTACTGAGGTCTTTAAACCCTGCGGGATTATACCTGTTTCGAAGCATCCGTTCAAGTTTAACAAGAGCACGTTTTGCAGATGACAGAAGTTGTACTTTATATCTCGCGCTCTTATTCGGTCATAACCTGCCGGTTTGTTGAGTGGAATAGCGTCAATCAAGTTCCACAGGTCACTTGCATTAATGGGTGCTAGGATAGCAGAGTTTGGAATTATCTGGCCTAGGTAATTTAAGTTCAGAGGTCTAGTAGACTGCTGTCTTAGTTTTGTTAGTGATAGTTCAAAGGCATCTTTAAAGGAGTTAGCAATGTCCAATGACTCTGCAGGCGAAAATGTTTTCAGCAAGCCATCATCTAGACTTTTACGTTCAGGTTTTCCCGCCAAGTCATTCAGCAAGCCCCATGTCTTTCTTACGTTACTGCGACACCGTAAAAATTTTTCAGCGTAGTATTCCCGTTTACTTATTCGTAACTGAGCAGTAAGCTTGTTACGTGCGGTTCGATATTCCTTCTGCAGATCTAGGTTTGTCGGGTAATTTTTACAAAGCCTCCATAACCTATCTTTTTGATAAGATAGTTCTACAATGGATGCTGTTGTCCATTTTTTCCTCGGATTTCTACGTTTCAATTTCACTTATTTTCGTGGCCAGTAAAAAGAACGTACTAAACTGATTTACCAATTGATTATACGTTATCACATGGTTGGTTGTGTCTAATGTCGTCCAGTCAAAGTTTCTGACTAGCATATCTACCTTTCTGTCGTCTATGAAATATCCCACGTGATTCACGCCATCTTCAGAAGCGATAGTATCTGTCACACGTAAGGCTGTGAAATAATGATCTGCCACTTTTTTATGTATAACTACAGCATCGGTTTCAAAGTGTGGGCATCTCGACGCTATATGATCAATACATGATCTCGTGAGCCGGGAAGCTACAAGTTCTTCACGGGTGAAATCATGTATTAGATATACCAAACCATGGGCTGAAAGTAAATCTACATAATCGGCGACTTCCTGTTTTCTTGGTTTGGCGATATCAATGTTTATATCTCCCGCTATAATTATGTTATGACGAGCATGTTTAGTGAGGAGTGTAGACAATTCAGATAAAAATACTTTCAGATCAGAATTAGGTGGCCTGTATACTGATAATACCAGGAAACAAGCTTTAGGCTTGCATATTGTAAAGAGAACGACTTCCGCTGTGGTAAAGTCGGCAGAAATTACTTCCATTATCCATTCGTTCCTAACAAAAACGTAGATGCCACCGCCCTTGCTCAGGTTACGACACTATGAATGTGACTGAAAACCTTCGAGAATATACGCTGCAGATTCGGACTGCGTTATATTTTTCTCTGTTAATATGAGGATGTCTAAGTATTGCAATGCTTCGCTCAAGTACACATTTAGTGAATCCCAGTGCTTTTTAATGCTTCTGACATTAGTGTGTACTAGCTCTAGAAATGGTGCCGTGCGGCCATAATTAAAGCGTAACCTTCTTTGTACCCATTCCGCGAATAAATTCAGCGCAGTGGACATGACTAATTCAGACCTAATAGATCAGCTTCGCTGACAATTTTCTTCGCGCCAGATTCTTCAGTTTTTCTCATGAAAACCATTCAATTCTTGGTCCACACAAACTTGAATGCCTTCACCTTTGCAACTTGCTTTGCCTGCCAGAGCAGTCTCCTTGTTTCAGCCGTCAAGTTCTCATTGATGAAAATGTTTTCCTTTATCAAGATTCTACGCTTGCTATATACCATGTGTCTCTTTGTACTCTTGAAGTAAATCTAACGATTATGGGCGGTATCCTTGTGCGGTATCCAGCGGCGGATCCACTTGTGATGTCATGTTTAATGCCGAGAGACAGCTGCAAACTTATGCTTGAGTTTTTTTCTGTTAATTTTCCCGTTGTCAGTAACTTTCAGAAAAAAGAAGTTGATGTTCTAAATAAAAAATACGCTTCCTACAGTCACTGAATTTTAACTTTTCCTTTTAAGTGCAACAAATCTAATCAAATTGAGTGCAGTGATTGCTGAGATTAAAATTTTTTTTGTTTCCATGTGTCTAGATAGGCGGTGCCGATATAAAGCTTCCTCTTTTCGTCTTGTGCGCATAAAGTTCTTTCATGTCTTACCAACATGCCCAAACAGTCACCTTAGGGAACTTCCTCTTCAGTTGCCCTGACAGCAAAGAAATTCATTATCTCCATGGTTGAGTGAAATGACGGTCATGTTCTCACTTTCCAAGGAATATTTCAAGTAAGTGTGACAGTGTGTAATGCGATAGCATTATAGGCGGACATCACCCACTTTGTAGGTTTCCATCTGATGAAAATTTATGGGACGATCCCGCGGGCAGTGCAGTTTAACATAGCGCATCAAAGCGCTGCATGTAACGAGAAAATAGTGTGAGTAACTGGCCCCAGGAAGGCATGCGTGGACTCGTGACCGTGGGCTGCTGTGCTGGAACACACAGCTAGGCTCGATCCCACCATTGGTCATGTATTTGGAGGACTTCACCCAATTCGGAAGTACTTAGCAGCAAATTCGAGGTGTGGTGCGTACGCGAGCGCATCACAGTGTGCACGATATGGCAAGTTCGTATGAGATACGAGGTATGAAAACGTCACTTTAATAAATGAGAGCGTGAAAGGTCGCCTGTGACGCGCCCGTGGGCTGCGGTCATGACGTCTCAATCATCACATTCTAAATATGATATTGAATACTTGGAGAGTTAGTGGGGCTATGTACTAGCCTATTTTCGTACAGTTGCGCTGTGTTTTTCTTGATTTTTCTTACTATCCTATTTTATTAAGCGTAAATATGGTCAATCCAAAAGGCCCCCATTTTTCGTTGAGTAAAGTCACACTTCCTGTTCCGGTTTTAGGCGTGAGCAGTTTGAACGAGTGCATTGGGGTTTCACTTCTGCATTTTTTTCTCATTACGCATTATTACTGCTGCATTCAATGCTCTACGCTAACTTGGTGCGTCTTTGGTTTTGTTCCAAGCTTCATTTTGACGCCTTTTAACGCGACGGCGTTAAGGGATACGTGTGCCAGAAAATCTGGTGTCGGTGTCGGCGTCGGCGACGTTGTCCGCTAGAGAAAAATCGTGCCGAACCACGCATCCAGAACCACGCAGGCCCTCCGCATGGCGCATAGGCGTTACTGAACTAAATGAATTTTATCGAATTAGTAAAATGCGTCATAAAATTCGCAAAGTACGACTTACACAGAACATACAGGCATGGTAGCGCCGGATTGTAATTTTCATATACGGGAAAACATAACTCTGTTACGCGGAAACTCAAACACAAACCCCTTTTTCAGCTGCCGTTTGAGGTATGTCTTAGTGGTAGCGGCGCACTCCGCTCGGTTCCATGCAACACCATTCAGATGGCGCTCGCCTCCGCGCATCCGCGGCAGCAGCGGATTCCGCCGTGCGGGGGAAAGAAAAAAAAAAGAAAAGACAGAAAGCTCGCCTTCGTGCATAGCGTTCGCCGCCAGCATTTGCTGGTAAACATCACGGTTACATAAGCTGCAGTTGCCGGGAAGCGTGAGAAGCAGGCCTCCAAGTTTTTTCGTTGGCCTACATGCACTAGAAGGCCTCAAATTGTTTACTTTACGATACGAAGGGCATGAGATACTCAAATCATACGAACCCCTAACCTATCTGAACACTCCAAAGATGACTTTGTCTGCGCACACACACGCACGCACACACAATATATATATATATATATATATATATATATATATATATATATATATACAGGGTGTTTCAGCGAACACTTTCAAAATTTATTTAAGGGTGCCTGTGGCAGATAGCCCCATTCTAGTTAATGAGTTGGTCTACTCGAAGAGGTAGACATTACTTGCACAAAATATTGAAATGCATAATCGATTAATTAACAAAAATTGAATAATTCAGTTTATAATTACCTGATGGCCCATATTGTAATTTACAAATTGTAGCCGTGGAGTTCGCAAGGCGGATCCATTTGAAATTATTTCTCAGGATGACACCAGTTTCGAGATATTAATTCCCGAACTTTGCGGAGAAATGCATTGGCGTTCCAGTTAATTGCATAAAGCAACGTTTTGTTAAGAAACTAACTTGAACGCCAATGCATTTCTCCGCAAAGTTCGGGAATTAAAATCTCGAAACCGGTGTCATCCTGAGAATTAATTCCAAATGGATCCGCCTTGCTAACTCCACGGCTACAATTTGTAAATTACAATATGCGCCATGAGGCAATTAGTTAAAAACCTAATTAGTGAATTTTTGTTAATTAGTCGATTATGCATTTCAATTTATTGTGCAAGTAATGTCCGCCTCTTCGAGTAGACCAGCTCATTAACTAGAATTGTGCTGTCTGCCACAGGCAACCTTTAAGAATTTTTGAAACCGTTCGCTGAAACACCGTGTATATATTATATATACAACTTGTAAGACGACGCCCGGGACGAAGGCAGAGCTCTTGTATTTTAACACAGCGCGAGACAGCCAATGAGCACCAACCCGACAAAATGATGATGATGATTATGACGATGGGTATATACAGATGAAGTCGATGATAAACTACACAGTTAGCGCTCACAATATATATATATATATATATACAGGGTGTTTCAGCGAACACTTTCAAAATTTATTTAAGGTTGCCTGTGGCAGATAGCGCAGTTCTAGTTAATGAGCTGGTCTACTCGAAGAGGCGGACATTACTTGCACAAGAGATTGAAATGCACAATCGACTAATTAACGAAAAATCATTAAGTTTTTATCTAATTACCTGATGGCCCGTATTGCAATTTACAAATTGTAGCCGTGGAGTTCGCAAGGCGGATCCACTTAGAATTAATTCTCAGGATGATTCCAGTTTCGAGATATTAATTCCCGAACATTACGGAGAAATGCATTGGCGTTCCAGTTAATTTTGTGCTTCAATGCATAAAGCGACGTTTTGTTAAGAACCTAACTGGAACGCCAATGCATTTCTCCGCAAAGTTCGGGAATTAATATCTCGAAACTGGTGTCATCCCGAGAATTCGTTCCAAGTTTATCCACCTTGCGAACTCCACGGCTACAATTTGTAAATCACAATATGGGCCATCAGGCAATTAGTTAAAAACTTAATTAGGGAATTTCTGTTAATTATTCGATTATGCATTGCAATTTCTTGGGCAAGTAATGTCCGCCTCTTCGAGTAGACCGGCTCATGAACTAGAATTGTGCTATCTGCCATAGGCAACCTTTAAGGATTTTTGAAAGAGTTCGCTGAAACACTCGGTATATATATATATATATATATATATAGGCGAGATATCGGGAGGTAGAAGCGACAAAAACAAAGAGTTGGGCGAAGAAAATCACCGCCAATTCACTCCTGTGAAGGTGGTTGGTCAGCGATGATGTGTATGTTGTGCCTAATGTATGGCAACTTGTCAAACACCGATCCCATGATGTGCGCCCATTACGCACATTGCTCTTCAAAGTGATATATGACACAAACACACGTTTCAATGCAGCTTACAAAAATCTTGATTTTATTTATTACCTTGAAATTACTGCTTATAACTGCTCTGTGGTCGCTATTGTACACACTCATGTTTTCTGTTCTTATTTGAGAAATTTTTTGTTCAAAGTTATATCGATGTATGACTCGTGTACGGTAGCTGGT
This sequence comes from Dermacentor silvarum, assembly GCF_013339745.2. Lineage (NCBI taxonomy): Eukaryota > Metazoa > Arthropoda > Arachnida > Ixodida > Ixodidae > Dermacentor > Dermacentor silvarum. The sequence goes on from NC_051154.1 coordinate 112,913,855, forward strand.
TGACTCGGATCGTTGAAGTAACCGAGGCCAAACACTTCCACGAAGTAGGTGAACCACTGCTTTGTTTCCGGTTTTGAGATGTCTACGTTAATGTCTCCGACAATGACGCACCGGCGAGGGATTGGCGGCAATGTACGTTGATCAACGTGGAAGTGCGCATGCCTCGTCATCAATCATGTGGTTTGACGGCGTTTTTTTATTTGTGTGTTTCTTATTGAAACGAAAGCTGTGCTATATGTTCGCTTCACGCTTCTGCCTTACGGGGGTAAGAGCCATTGCTGCTAGCCCTGCACTGCCGCCGGGATTGGCTCACGTGGGTTTTCTGTCAACGTGACGGACACGAAGAAAATCCCGGGATCCCAGGCATAGACAGCTTCGCTCTAAAATAGGAAATATCAGGATGCAGGAATGAAGTATTAAGGGTGTTTAATTTGTGGTGCGAAAGTTAGGCTGAACAGCTGTTTCTATTGTAATTTAAGACATTGCGCTTACTGCGGCGTTGTCAATGGCAGGATCAGCGCCACCCCATTTAATTAACATCAACTATTTCGTTAGTCCACCGATGTTGTTGCACGTCCAAATTTCATAATAGCACGATATAATACATAACACCCGCGCTATAAGATCGCCGCTCCTGCCATCCACAGAGCTGAGAGAGCTGAGGTATTGCCAGACACCAGCATCATCTTAAACGTCAAGTGTGCAGGCTCATAACGACCGTGACAGCCTCTTTATGAAGCAGCTGTGGCACGACACTACGGCTTTTGCTGACGCATGCTGCTACGCACACCGTTGTCGAGGTCCATTCACATTAGTCAGGAAGCTTGGCACGAAAAGCGCTTCAGAACATTTGTCAGCAACATCAACAATATAGTTGCGATTGAAATGGGAATAAGGGAGAGGGGGAAGCGTATAGAAATTATTTTCAATTTCAAGTTATAACGGGCTGCCCTATTCGTACAAAAGAAACTGACAGCAATAGGGAAGGTTTATGGCTCTGTGTAAGACGCAGTTGTGGTTATTAACAGCGGAGCTGTTTAAGCCGAGCGTTCCGATCCACCAGAAGCCTACCCTGTCTGACAGATGGCATGAGTGTCCACGACCCGCCATTTTCTTGGCGTATGGGGTTCTACGGAAGCTTCGCTTACCGCATACTTTGCCGATGTGGCTTAGTATGCCACATCGAGAAGGCAACAGATTTGTGGATCAACAGGTGTAAATATTTCAGTAGTTGTGGTTGTGTGGAGGTTGTATTCATGGTTCGTGTGTGCACCAAGTTCGTGTTCATATATGTTCAGACCTGTCCGTGGTGCGTGCGTTCATGTGCCGAAGGCAACAAAATATAATTGCGTAAGTCCAAACAATAGAAACCGTGAATAGAACACGTGTGCTACCGACGGGGTACTAACGTGGTTCTCTATGCAGACTAGTGTGCAGTAATTCAAGAGGGAAGCCATCAGAGCCTGCTATATTTTAAATTTTTACTTAGGCGACAGAAAGACCCGGCACTGCACAGTGCATTAGTCGCAGATCTAGCGACTTTGTTAATGTCGCTGTGTATGGGAAGCTCAAGGTATATCCGTCGCAAAACTAACACCAACTACATTTTTACTTGTGGACTATCTAAATGAGATAATCGTCCATTATTATTTGCTAATGCTAAACTGTGTCAGCGGGTTTCAATCGTGGTTTAATAAAATGGCTCTCGATTTCTTGATGCTGAATTTAAGGCTGTCCTTACATGACCAATGACAGATGTCGGAAACAGAATTTTAAGCCATTACCCTAGGTCTTTCCCGTCAATGCCGTACACAAACATGATAATGTCGTCTACATTCAGTACAATAGACAAATAATAGAGAGTTTTGGAATAAAGAGCTTTGCGGGTGTTAGCGCTGGGGCATGCAGGACTGAAGAGTTTTAGAATAGGGCTTTGTGTTTAGGAATAGCGTCTTGCGCTTGCAACGCCACTACGGTGTCAAAGAAAAACTATTATAAATATTAAAACAAACTGTACGATTTTATGATAAGAAGAGAAATTTTGAATTTCGTGTTCTTGCGTTTAATAAAAATTTAGCCCTTATTTATTAGCAGGAAGCGATTTGTTGCGCTTAATTTTGAGTAACCAACTTTAGGTGCCTTCACTAGCCAAGCTAATCCATGTTAGGTTTACGAGCCATGAAATAGACAATCGAATTCGGAGTCAGCTGCGTCCAATGAAGCAATCTTCATTACACACGTTAGTTGAGAGAAAGCGATAACCGCAGACACTTCTCTTAGCTTATGAACTTAACGTGTTACCACGAAACGAGCCCAGTTTGGCGCTCGGTGAGAGCCGTCGCTTCGATGGGTGCCGCCTTGTTTGTTGACGCAAAGCTTTTGGGGCAGCTTTTGGGGCTCCCGCTAAATCAGTGAAATAGCGTGCCCGACGCAAAACCCAAACGCAGTTCGCGTCTCGCGCATGGGCAGTGGCTTCGGCGCTATTTTTTGGGACCCCTATTCTAAAACTCTCTAATATCTAATGCCGGCTGTATCGTTAATCAAAGTATTAAAAATAAACAGTACTATGGCACGCTTTTAGGGCAAGATACTAACAATTTGCTTGAATAAAGACAAATTACTTCCCATAGCTTGAGGCTGTTTTCTATCATGAACATATGACTAACAGGGAATGGGCTACACCACCGTACTCTGTAAACATGCAATTTACTAATATAATAATTTAAACAATCGAATGCTTCGCAATAGTCAGCCTATAAGCTTGCATGTGGCTGAGCAGAAATGTAAAAACTAAATGAGTGGCAGAATGCCGGGAGAGTTGGAGAGTTGACGATCCAGGGAGATTACCAAAGTTCTGCAAAGCCGCACGGTCTGCTTGCTTCGCAGTGCACCCGACTGGAATGCCGCGTTTGATGCACGCCGTGACTCAGAACTGCTCGCCAAGGGCTGACTCAAATAAAATTTGCGCGGATTGCGAATTGCGTGACGTCAACGCTGCGAGTGGGGCTCAACCCACGAGAGGATGTACTCGTGGTCACTGCAGCGCTCTGTCGGGGACGCGATGAGACGACGCGGGGGACGGGCATCGCTCGAGACAGGGAGAGGCGGTGGATCCCGGTTCCGTTGTTTAGATCTCGTTTGCATGAATTGGATTAGGCACGCCGAAGCGCCTTCCTTCCCGATCGAAGCTCGCTCTCCGCACGTTCGGGACGCTGGAATGCTCCTTCCTCGGGGTGTCAGAGCTGTTAACGTGATATTGTCTCCTAGGTAGCATATAGACACGTTACAACTCTTTAAGCACTTGTGGACAGCTTAGTGTTGCTTAGTGTTGCTTTCGCTTTTCGTTGGTGCAGTTTAACAACACGATTTCGCTCACATTTCGCTGTAACTTTCAATTCAGTCTCTACAGTACATGCCTTGGTGCTCCAAACCCGCTTTCGGTGTTAAGCCACGCTTCTACTCCTGCGTGCCTCCTTCGGTGTCTGGATAACACCAGCAGGCATTGCATAATACTGTTCAAGAAATCTCCACTCATGTGCTCGCCTCGCGAACGTTGCGAAAAGGAGAAGGGGAGCGACAACATTCCGGCAGCGTTGCCGGCGAGCAGGCAGTCTTCCACGCTCAAGTGGAGCACCTGCGTCGCTCCTCTTGAGGCAGCGTCAAGCACCGATCGAAGTGCGTCGTATGTGGCGGCGAAGAACCCCTTTTCAGAGTTGCTCGAATGAACGGGGCATCCGAGGAACCCGTGATCCTACTCGGAATGCTGGCTGCGTCTTCGTCAAAAGTTTAGAGTCTGTGGTAGGCCCGCGGCCCACATGAAGTCATTGTTTCCAAAATAAGACGAAAGGCCACTGATACGAGCTTGTGGCGCGTCTATCTTGAGCTAGCACTGGACTAAACTTGCTTCGAAACTGTGGTTAATGTTTGACATGTTTTTTGACATGTCAAGAAAGAAATTCGTTTATGATGTCAACAGACAGAAATGTTACGCAATTACATTTCCCACCTTGAACTGTAGTTTCAAACAAGCTTTCAGTGAAAGATAAAGAGGTTTAGTATCCTTCCCCACCTGAAAACCAAGCAGTGCACTTTAGTATATTAACACGACAGCGTTAAGGGCCCCATGTCACACAAAATCTGGCATCGGTGCCGGTGTTGGTGTGGGTGTCGGCGTGGGCGCCGGCGTCAGTGGCGGAGAAAATCATCCCCGAACCACCCTGACCACGCCGGCCCTCCGCATTGCGCAGAGGCGTTAGTGAAATAATTGAATTTCTTAAAGTAAAATCCGTCAGAAAAACCGTAAAGTATGGCTTAACCACAACCTACAGGCGTGATAGCGTCGGATTGTAATTTGGATATACATGAAAACGTAATTCTATTACCAGGAAACTCAAACACAAACCCCTTTTCCTGAACTTCTACTATTCATACAGCGGCGCGCCCGGGTAGTTCACTTGCAGAAACACCATCCAGATGGCGCTCACCTCCTCGGCAGCGTAAAACGGCAGCGGCGCGCAGAGGCGAAGGTGGCGAAAAGAGAAAGCTGCAGTTGCCGGGAAGCCTGACGAGCATTCGGGGATATTTGAATGCTCTCGCATTCCACTATTAAAGGCGAAGCTTAAGCGTCTTCCAAATTGTTGTACATATGCAGGGCCGTTAAAGTTAAAATATAGGGAAGCTTAAACAAAGGCTATGTTACTTACGAAAATCTTTGCACAGGTGGTTTATGCGCTTTGGCAAACACTATTTACGCGAACAAGTAAGTTTCCAAATATATAATCACCAAGGACATGTTAATTAACGTTCTAATTTAATGACTAGGATATACCCTTATATTATAAAATTTTATTTATTTATCTAGAACATGCTGCAGTCTGTAGACCAAGCAGGGGTGGCATAATACAATGAAAACTAACAAATAAATTCAAACAATATACAAAAATAGAAGTAGTGAAAACATGGTTAAAAGTCATGCAACACAGCAAAGCACTAGTCACATATATTCATATGCAACGTGATATTGACAGCCATCATAGTTTGAATCTTGTGGTCATGAAGAAAAACATACATAATTTTCGGATTCAGGATTATCCATTTCCAAAAAGGCTTCAGATGGTAAAGCGTTCCATTCATTGATAGACCGGGGAAAAAAGGAATACATGAAAAAAGATCAGTGCGCGCAAAGTTATGGTTCAAAGATTTGAGCATGCGTATGTCTAGTTTGCCTAGAATTTCAGCATCTTAAGTAGGTTTCAGGACTAATATTAAATTTACGGAAGTAAAGTGAGTGGAGAAACTTTAGTCTTGTAATCGTTCTTCGGTACCGTAAGACAGGAATGTTGTTAGTGCCATGAGTGTTGTTGGTAAATGATTCCTCTGGTAAGCGTTGAAGATGAAACGAACCGCTTTTCGTTGCACCATTTCAAGTTTCTTAATGTATTTATTCAGATGTTGGTACCAGACTTTCATACTCTAATTTTGGTTGTATGAAAGCATTCTAGATCAATAGTTGGATATCTGATGGTGCTGTTTTTAGCTTGTGCCGCAAGAAACCGAGCTTTTTCGACGCAGATGAGTAGATTTTATTAATATGGCTGGACCGTGTCAGGCGATTTGTAATTGTAATACCTAAATATTTGTAGTCATCGACCTCAGTGAAAGTACAATTGTTAAGGAAATACGTATGATTAAGAGGACATTTCGTATTTGCTATATGCACGAAAACGGATTTGTCACTGTTTAATTTCATAGACCAGTCTTCGCACCACTTGGAAGCAGCATGCAAGTAAGTTTGGAGCCATTGCTGGTCCATCGCAGAAATAATGCTTTTAAAAAGTATTTACTGCAAAAAGTCGTATATTTACTTCTGATGTATCTATTGATGTAACCATCTCATTTACATAAACAAAAAAAGGACAGGTCACAGAACACTGCCCTGAGGGACTCCCAATGATACGGGCGGTATGCCGGACATGCAGTTATTTACTTGAACATACTGTTGTCGATTGTTAAAATAAGAACAAATCCGGTTAATGAGGTTAATTGGAAGCCCTATGCTATGTAATATAGAAATCAGTTTGCTGTGCGTAACAAGGTCAAAGGCCTTACTAAAATCTAAGTAAATAGCATCAGTTTGATTGGTCTTATAAAGAGACGAAGCAAACTAGTGGATTATTGTGACCAGTTGTGTCGTTGTTGATACTTTTTTTCCAAAAGCTATGTTGCAATGGTGACAGCAAGCTGCTTTCTTCAGGAAACGAGGTGATATAATGTGTGACTACATGTTCTGAGAGTTTACATGACGTGCAAGTTAGATATATGCCTGTAGTTGGCAATGTTTAGACGATCGCCCTTTTTAAACACTGGTACGTGCCGTACGCCAGTCGTCAGGAATTACAGAGCTATCGAAAGAAAGACGGAACACTTCTGTTGAAATATGTGCAATGGTTTCAGCATACCTGCGCAAGAATGCGTTTGGGATATGTATCTGGACCGGCTGAGGATTTAGTTTTCAGGTGAAGCTGTAAAGAAAATATTCCTTCATACGTTATAAAATCGGGGGATATAGTTCTGGAAGAGCGTTATCAGGCGTTGATTCATGCTCGGAAGTGGTAAATAAGGAGGACAAGGAACGATTAAACCAAAGAGGAACATATAGGCAAATAGCGGACACCTCCGTAGCGCCCTGCGGCCGAGCTATTGCACTGCCGCCAGCGCCCCCAGCGGCTGGTGAGACCGCTAATTTTGTCTTCCGAGATTTTGGACGCGTGGTTTAGCTCCACTTTGGTTTCGGTTTCGATAGCAAAGCTTTCTATTCTGGTTTAACTCTAACTATTAAAATGTTCAACTACGTCGTCTATAGTGGAGCACAAGCAAGCAGTAGTTCCATAAAAAAAAAAGTTTATTTTTCTTGTTTACATTCGGAATTGCACACAAAAATACTGGATCACACACTTAATCAAGACACAAACCACAACAATAATGTTTTAGCCATGACAAGCCAGGGGTCAAGTAAAACTGGCACTTGCGAACTGGCCCATGCGCATGCATCGTGCATATACTGTAAGGGAAACAGCCTTCACAAAACGATCTGAAATGAGCATTACACTGTTCGAGCCGCGCCAAATAAAACGTATGTGTGATGGGGAGCCACAGGTGGCAAATTTTGTGCTTTATACCCAAGATGTTGCGAGTGACTTTTGGAAAATTACGTGCTGGAAGAAATGCACATGCTCATCCGGAAAAGACGGGTGCAAAAACAAACAGGTGGCTGCACGGTAAACGTGGCGCCACGGCTCATATTCTATGCTACGCGTGCAAAATAGCTCAACGAGCACAGCAAACGTCTTTCTAGCAATGTCCTTAATGCAAGAAACAGCAAAATTATTTCTGCAGACGAAAGGAAACACCTTATCACAAAAGCGAGGCGACGCGTAGAAAAGCGCGATGAGCGGCACATAACCGGCGCCGCATCAACGTCTCTATGGAAACGGGACGCGTGGACGCAACCCAGTGTATGTATGATAAACTGTTTACCTTTGAGGTGAAGTGGAAGCGGACAGAGCTACGCCGCCTGGTGGGTGGTGAGACCCTTACGTGCTCGGCCGCCAAACGGCTCGAGTGGCCGTTCCTTGCGTAGGTACGCGTATTTATTGTACCCTCAAGACCGAGGTATTACAGAGCGGAGTGGGTAAAAAAAGAAAAAAAAAAACATACATAAGTAACTAACAAAGCAGCAAAAGTTGTTTAGTTAACACAGCAAAATTCATTAGTTAATTGTATCAGGGAGCGATGATGTCAGATATGGCCGAACGAAACTTTGAGTTGTCCTTGATTGCAACAACTGCGCCGGGAAGGTGGTTCCATTCTTGAGAGATCCTGGTAATAAATGATTCCTGACAGGTTCTGGTGTGGCAATGAATTATTCCAACCTTATGGCTATGATCAAAGCGAGAGGAAATGTATGTAGGAGATGATATAAGATTATCGCGCAGGTAGGAATTGTGGAAATATAGTTTATGAAATAAAGCAAGGCGAAAGCACTTACGTCGGGCTGAGAGCAGAGGAAGTAGCAAGGAGTTTTTCATGGAAGTTACGCTTGAAGTTGGACTATAATTACTATAAATGAAACGCGCGGCATTGTTTTGGATTAGTTCAAGTGATTGAATAAGGGTTTCAAGGTGCAGGTGGATGAGGCGTACTCCATTGAGGCGTACTCCAGGAGCGTTTCTCTATGATTAAACTGCTTAACAATTTGAGATGCGTCATTGACAAGACACCCGTCAATGGAAATTTGACGCGGTACAGTACTTGTGTCCTCTAAATAACGCCAGAATTTTTCGGGGCTTTTTATCAACAAGTTAGGGAGCGATTCAGTGAAGTATCTAGTTCTGACATCGGAAAATGACAATAGTATTCCAAAATAGCTTCAGTTTATTTTATACTTCTATAGAGCGGTTGGTTTCCGAGAATTTCATCATCAAAGTTCATCCTCTGCACGCTAATTTGACATTCACTGAATTAGTCAACCCTCTCGACAGACAAAAAAAGAAAAATGAATAAATGAAGAGGCAGAAGGGGATACCCGCGTAGTCTGGCAAGTACTCGAATGCTACGAGAGCGCGCGAGATGGCCAGCGCTGTCACGTGACTGGGGCACCATAAGAACATGGAGGAAGGAAGATGCTAGGAGGGAGCGTCCCGTGACAAAATTGGAGCTTGAAAAAGTCGGCTGAGCACTGCATCATGCCACATTATGCTTTAGTATCTTTCATGACGGCGCTCAGCGCACGCTGCTGGGGAAACACAACGGGCGCGTCAACAACGTGCGGCTGCCGCACTCGGGTGCACGCTGCTAGGCGGCAATAAATTAGATTTTATTTTATTTTGTGCATACTGCAGCCTATTGGGAGCATAGCAGGAGTGGGCAACAAAAAAGGCGACTGGCGAATAAAGTAACAGTACTGAAAGTGTGCACTAACACGTTAATTGGACACAGCAGAACTTCGACAGGCAATGAATTCCAACGTTCAATCATGATGAGAAAAAGTCTGGAATTGAAGGTATTTGTGTGCGGGTAGTCAAAGCACAATAACCACTAGTTTAAGTTTTATGGGTAGGCGTTAGAGGGGTAGCAGAGGGAGCTGAGGGAATTAATCAAAAAATACAGAATCTTCAAGTACTCGACGTGTCACCGTTCTGAAAGAAACTGGAGGTTTAGCTCATGGCGGGGGCAATCTTAGGTGAAAAATCGCGGTCAAAGCTACATAAAGTAAGGCGGACAGCTTTTCTTTGCACAGCCCCAAGGGCACTGATTTCCCACTGTTTATATGGATTCCAAACGGAGGATACATATTGAAGCACAGGCCATATTAACGTTTTGTATGACACTCCCTTGGTGTTTCTCGGAGCTGACAGGCGCAGCCAAGGTAACAAAGTTTTTTTCAGTGCTTTTTCAGTGCAGAAACTCTGGATAAGAATGGTCAAACGGACGTCATATTCCTCGATTTTAGTAAGGAATTTGACATAGTAAGGAATTTGACATTCATCACAAACTAATTATGAAACTTAAGGAAATTCATCTTCCAGATATATTTATTGCATGCATTGAAGACTACTTGACAGAACGTGTCCAGTTTGTTTCAGTAGATGGGAGGAATTCGAGCTTTCTTCATGTAACATCAAGCGTGCCACAGGGCAGTGTCCTGGGGCCATTGTTGTTTTTACTTTATGTAAATGACATTGTTAACGCAGTATTACCAGGAACTTAAATCGGACTGTTCGCGGATGATTGTGTGCTTTTTCATCAAGTTACTTGTACTAATGATCAACAGAATTTGAATTTGAGCCTTAATAACATATTGAGCTGGTCTAATGAACATTATATATCTATAAACGCACAAAAACTCTTAATCTTTGTGTAACTCGTACAAAAACACCTCTTGATTTTACGTATAACTTTGGCTCATCATCACTCCAACAGGTAACCAACTACAAATACGCCTATATCGGCGTAACAATAACTAATGACCTGTCTTGGAACCTACACATAGACAACATTTGTTCTGCCGCCTTCCGTAAGTTGTGTTTTCTAAAACATAAGCTTAGAAATTCTCCTTCTAACTATAAACTACTTAGTTACGTACTTTACGTATATAAGACCTAAACTAGAATACTCTTGTGTTTTATGGGACCCCTTCACTAAAGCTAACATAACAAAAAAACTTGAATCTGTGTAAAGAATGGCTGTTAGGTTTTTTTTATTCTAAATTTAAAATTACAGACTCACGTACGCCTGAACTCGTGGCTGCTAACAACATTGAAAAACTTGAACTACGAAGAAAAAAGGACCGCCTCAATTTTCTTTACCTACTTCTTAATCATAAGTTAGTCCTTGACCAACATGCATATTTATCGCTTCTGTCCACTTGGCATACACGACATCATCAAGTCCTTTCTTTAACCCCGTATTTTCCTAAAACTAACGCTTTTCAGATTTCCTTTTTCCCGCGTACTGTATTGGAATGAAACCGTCTAACTGATTTTAGCCAATTTTCTCTAACTTAGAGTATTGATACGTACTGTTAATTGGTTTTGTTTGCATTTGCGTAATTTTTCCCATGTTAGGTACTATTAATTGGTGATACATACTATTAATTGGTGCTTCCATTTTGCGTAATGTTGTTATCTTCTGTGTTTGTGCTTTTATCCTGACTCGTATACCTGCCCTGCTTGGACCAATTCTTAGTCTGCAGTATGAAATAAATAAATAAAAAATGTGCCATGCAGCTTGCTGATAAAACAAATTCAGTGCTGTCGCGATTAATGTCAATCACGGAACTTCACCCTTGCATGGTTGCAGTTGCGCCAGGATATACCATTCTGCTTAGAAGAAATGAATGAGCGCAGATAGTTGGTGCCCGGGTGCCTTTACTCTGTCATCGTCTTTGTTCCGCCCCGTTTACGTTATCCGTTAGAGCAACAAACCAACTAGCCTAGTCTAAAGTTCTGGTGGCGCACATGTTGGCCACGAATTTTCTTCTTCTGTCATCTTTCTTGTCCCATGAGTAAATAGTTGCCCTCTTTTACTCTATCCTCTCCGCTATAGTCTCTCTCTGTCCTTTTACTTCCCTGTCCCCATCATCCCCACTGCTGACCGCCATTAAGGCGTCAGGAACCACAGCTAAACGCTTGCCAGTGTGGTCATAAGTAATTTCTATTTTTATTTTATACTATTTTTAATAATTGAAATATATACAAATAATATATACATTATAAATAATAACATAGAAGACATAGCGCGCGCGCCTGCATCCTTACTAGAGAGTCCGATATTTATTCTCTTTGAAGCCAGCCTCTAAACACGATGTGGCCTAAAAACGCGGCTTCTCACGATGAATCACGCTTGTGTCATAAGTATTTACAAGTGCATATGAAAACGGAAATGTCGGAGCTTTCTTTTTTTTTATTCTCTAGTTCGCTACTCGTTCTTACTGTAGCGTTAGTCCTATCTGAAACTACGCATGAGAGACAGAGCTGCGGTCAACGCACTGGAAACACTCCTAATTGTGGGCCACTATCTGCAGGAAGCGAACTAGGATGTTGATGTTGGCCTCGCGGAATAACCTCATCTCTTCGGTATCCTGTTTGGAGCGTTAGGGGCGCCTTTCCTCTGGGGTCACTGTGCATCCGCTTTGCGTCTTCATACAAGCCTATGAAAATTCAGCCGTAAGCAACGTGGTATAAAAATGAGATGCTAGAGCTAGATAGGCCCCCGAACGGGGGGCACCGGCTTCAAAGCCGAGCCCTGCAGCCGCGAAGCTCATTAGTACATTATCGACAGTCTCAATCGTCCCTTTTTAAGCAGAGCAATCAAACCTCACTCGCCAAAGTGCCATGTTGCTTTGTTTCAGTGGCACGGGCGCTGGCTGTGTTGACTATCGCAGCTGTATTAACGATGTGCAGCGCACTTTCCTGCCCCAATGAACGCTCTCTCCGTTTGCACACTGCCGACGTGGTTGACATGTGGACAGTCGCAATCTTTTTGAGGGTGAACACGGGAGCGCGTGACTTTCTATATCACTAGCGCCGTCAGACGGCAGCCACAATATCTGCGCGCATGCTCGGGGGGGGGGGGGGGGGGGGTTAGACTCCTTTCGTGCGCATTACGTCATCGTAGCGTGCGTGTGTCGTCTGCTAGCAGTTTCTTCCCCTCAATAGAAACCAAATTATGACAGAAACCACGATTTTGATGCTTTTAATTGAGAACGTTGTGCTTCTTATGCTTGGCGTTATTGTAATTACTTCAACTTTTCACTTTGTTTAGTTGTCCTTCTGCTGTGTTCTTATCGTACAACGAACAGGCAAAGGAACACAAACATCCGAACTTTTATTTGGTGCAAGTTCAACAAAAGATTGATCCGTTTAGAAGTAGTATTAGTAAGAAGGAATAATTTTCTCTTTGATGATGCTAGTATTTTGTCATACAACCCTTTGCGGAAACAACTGCTGCCATCCTAGAGGGCAGTGACGCGTACAGCGCTGGCACAAAGTCATGATGCGCTCAAAGGTCCTCCCATTATTGTCGAACGGCTGCCCACAGCTCGTCCCCAGTCGTCGGGTGGACAGGTTTTCGCACCATGGCTGCTTTGATGTACCCCCATATATTTTCGCAGATGTTCATGTCAGCGCCTTTGGCCGGCCAGGAAAGCATGCCGATTCTGTGATTTTATATATGTTCCTTGACAACTTTTGCCGTGTGAACCGGCGCCAGGTCATCTTGAAACATAAAGTCGGCATCGGGAAAGACGCTGTAGGCGTAGGGCAGCAACACATGGTCCAAACTTTCTGTGCAGTATCGCTGCGATGTAAGGGCACCTTCTATGCGATGCAGAGGCCCGAGACCATGTCTTGACACCGCGCCCGACACGTTCACGCAGTTTCGGCTACTTTCGGCGACTCCCTGCACATTGGCTGGCTCGTAACTGCATGTAAATCGTATTTTTGACCATCCTTCGCAAAATCAAACGTGCATTAAGAAAAGTTTCTTACCGTGTGCCTCTGGTTCGCCAAACTCACTCGCATCCGTTGGTCTTGGCGAGTTGTAAAAGTCGACTCATCCGAGAAGATCACTCGGCCCCAGTCATCTGCCATCCATGAGGCGTGTGCTTCGGCAAACTGGAGACGTGACTTCTTGTTCGAAGCAGTGACGACTAACTTTCGTGCAGTTACAGAATTTCGCAGTCCAGCACTTCGGAGGCGTCGCCGGACCGTAGCAAGGGAAGCGTCCACATCTAGCTGCTCCCGCACTTGCCTCGCGGACTGGAACGGGTTCTAGACGACAGCAGCTACCATAAGCGCGTATTCATCCTCCGTCGTTGCCTTTGGTCGACGCCTGTGTGGGGCATCACAGAGTCTGCCTTCCTTGCTGAATGCCGGAATAATCCTGTTGATGGTCTTAACCGGCCTGTGCACGGGAGCACCAATGGAGTGCTGTGAATATCCCTTGAGCGAATATTGTACGATTTTCCACCTCTCTTCTTCGGGAACGCGGGCCATGCTGAAATTCAGTTGCTGCTCTGACAGATGCGGTAATGTGCAAGAATATATATACGCTCCTCAAAGACGGAAGCTGCTTTTTAAGTACGCCCACAAGTGTCATGAGCATTCGTGGCCTGGCTACAGATCAACAATGATCTTGAGAACACCCACAAAACATTACATATATTTTCAAGTTTATTGATGCATCGTGGGGAGCGTAATGAGAAGTTCAACATCGTCACCAATCCCGAACCGTACAACTACCTCATTGCGGTACGTGCGCAGCAGACGACACGCACTTGCTTGCGTGACGCAATGCGCGCGGCGGGAGAACTTGCGCACCCCGGACACACTACGCATGAGCAATGCTTCTCGTTGCCGCCGCTGAACCGCGCTGTGAGCTCAGAAGGCCACGCGTTCCCGTGTTCACCCTCAAAAAGATTGCGACTGTACATGTTTTCTCGAGCTATGACACAGTGACATACGTACATGGGAAAGCGTCGTCATAAGGGCCGGTTCCTGTTGTTACAGCGTGATTCGTTGTTACCATATAATTTTCGCACAGTAACAGGAACGTATTCTAACTCACCTGGTTTTCTATTCAAGGTTTCATTCATCTCGGCTTCGCATGTGCCCTTAACAGGTCAGCATAATTTACCTACCTATTTTCCTATAATTATCATAATAATTGAACTTTGGTATATGGCTCGTTGGCGTTCACGCTGACATATTCGCATTTTTTTCATTACATTTCCATCTTTGTACTAATCAATGTCGTGGGGCCTTATCGTCCCTTTATTCAAGTATCCCACCATCAAGTGATATGCACACCCTAGATAGAAGGTATAAAGTAGACACTGAAAAAAAAAACGTTTATTTTTTTATTTTTGAAGTTTCTTAGTCACGAACAGTCAGCTTTACACCTCCCTTATACAAACATGTGATAAGCTTTAAATACGCCTGCCGCTCACTTTATTTGGCATGACAAAATTTGATGGATGTAAATATTATCACAGGAAAAATTACTGTGCTTCGATCAGTATTTTTCATTAAGTATTATTTATGTTTGTGATCGCCGTCCATTTTACCTGTGGCTATGTTTAATGCCTATCAAGTATTTTTCATCACTTAAGCTAAAATATTCGCTTATTCCACACACTTTGAGTGACCCAGTGAGACACCCTAGTCTCGCGATAACTAAAATATAGCCCATTTATAAGTATTAAGTCGTACATTAATTAATTAATTAATTAATTTATTTATTTATTAATTTATTTATTTATTTATTTATTTATACTGATTACATGATTGAATGGAAGTTGCTGAGTGCATGAGTACAATTTCCAGAACTGATAGCTACCAAAAGTGCCCTATCACCAAGCTATATATAGCTGACACAAAACGACGACAATCGCTATGAAATCCCAATGTCGATTTCCGCTGGGCACTGTATTCAGCGCTACTAAATAGATGACGTCCAGTGCACATCTTATTTTCCAGTTCCCACAGGTGACGTTACGATCACTTTCGTCCTAATAGAACACATCCGTCTTTGAAGGAGAATTTATATTACCATAATGTTTTTAGGAGTTACAAGCAACCACTACTGACGGAATGTAGCACGCACACCCTTGCAAAGGCACATTTGGGCTGTCGCCGTGTGATCGAGCATTCTGGCGTTGAAACCAAAAGAAGGTGAGCTCCGGTGGCAGCTCTGGCCACGAACATCTTTGCCTTTGTCGTTGCCGTTCTTTTGCTCGTTTGTTTTCAAGTCAACCACACCGGCGGACGCGTACACAGACATAATTGAAAGAAATATTTTCCGCTAGAAGGACACCCATAAAAAGAAATATTTTCAGTAATGTCTTTCAAGAAATACCAACAAGGCCAAGAAGCACTTCTTATGGCAAACATAGCTGCTTTAATTTGCTCCGTAGCTTGTATGCCGCAGTTTCCTTACTCTGCTAACAATCGCCCGCGTAGTGCCAATTTTCCGCATAGACTGTTCACCTTGGCTAAATCTGTAAAGAACAATGAGCAAAATATTGCGAACTGTGAGCTATTCAGAAATGTAATTTGATTCTAGGCACTTGCTTTTTTTTTTAACAGAGAGAGAGAGAGAGAGGAAAAGGAGAGGAAAGGCAGGGTGGTCAATCATGCGAGCGTCCGGTTTGCTACCCTACCTGTAGGTAAGGAAAAGTCGGAATAGAAAGACGAAAGGGGGCGAAATTGAGGCGCTTCGCTGCGCACAGTGCAGCATGCTTCTTTTTTAAGAACTGTCTGAAAATCTTATAGCTCCGAGGAAAGACGATTGAGGCCCACAGTATGACTTGATTTTAATATTTTAACCAGGTACGATGTTCCCATGACTGAGGAGGGTAAGTTCTGCATAAAGCATGCAGGTTATAAAATATATGCCTCGAAATATATCTTCGACAGTAACTCGCAATACACGAAAGCTAAAACATACCGCGATACTCTATCCTCAGAACATCGCTCGACAGCAACCATCTCATTCGATCCACAAGTACCCCCACCAACAGCTGTCTCGTACTCCAGTAGCTAACATTATACTGAAGAATTAAAGTTGCCTGCGGTGCGTACATATAACTTTTAGAGCATTTTATTAGCTCGTATTGTATACTATGGTGTTCCGTTATTGCAGCCACTACCATCCATAATACCGATTGCCAGAAAGGTATTACTAAAAAATAAATTTAAAAAGATGTACATAAGATAATCTTCCTGAGGAGCATCAATGTTTTCGCGGTATTATTATACAAGCCACACGATTTAAAGTGATGCCGATAATATGGGCCCTTCAGGAAGAAAGCTATTCGTTCTGAAACTAGCGACATGATCTTCATTAATGTGCTGAAATTTACACGGTGTCTCCTACAACATCAGCTTTCAGGTGCTCAGCGACGGTATCACCAGGGTTTTTGCTCACACTTTTTTAAAATTATTTTCACCGAAGAAAACGTTCGAGAACCATACCTTATTGTGCTACTTTCGCCGGAAAAAAAGGAAAGGCAATGAAAAGCAGAAGGCACGTCTTCAGGAAACCACCGATTGGCCCCGCCGTGTTTTGTTCTTGTCTTGGTTTTTGCGCGGTTCCAATTAACAACTATTACCAACTTATCGAGTATGCTGTTCTGCTAAAGAAGAAAAAAAATGAGAACACAGTGTGCAATGGAATTCAATATGAACAACACTTCTGCTCTCGCGAGTCCTCCTTGGATGGCAACCGTAGCAAATGGTTCGAAGAGCATGGCAGGCGGGTGGCACCTTTGTTCCTGCAAAGGGTGCTCTGCCGCATTAACTCTCTTACTTAGGCAGAGCCGCACTCGCAAGAGTTGCTCCCGCCGCCGTTTCTTGTCGACAGCTTCGCTACCAGCTGGGGAATTCCTGGCTACGTAGAGATAGGTAACACGCCGAGGCTTGGAAAAAAAAAAGCGTGCCTGTTGTCGAACACGCACTAGTGCAACTATTGGAAGAGCGCCGTGAGCCTCCCCGCGCCACTGCTGTATCTCCGGAGGACAGAGCGGGGCTTTTTAAATGACTCGAATCCACTGGGAGCGCATCGAGTGAGTGGTCGTGTCTGCTCCACCACCGCCTCCCACGCTGGGTCGGTTCCGGCGGGACACGCTGGGAAATGAGCGCGCTTGCCTTTTTCGCGGCACCAAAGTGATGCTGCGGGATGGCGGCGCGTGCACCGTAGCCCTTTCGCAGCGTGCCGCTGCGACGACATTTGTCTAAGAGAACGGGACAAGGCAACAACCAGCCTCGACTGATGATTGCTCTCCAAGCCAGGCTCTGTTACGTGGGCACCGAGGCACCACTTGCAACTACTTCACGCAACACTGACGCCGACAGTGTTTGCTGGCAAGCCCAAGTAGAACGTCATTCGAGTGAATTACTCTCGGGCGAGGACAGAATACTTGGAAAAAGGGAAGCAAGGAAAGTTGCTAAAAACAACTTTTTTTTTGGAAATTTGTCCCTCTAGCAGCCTTGTTGTTAAACTAGGACATTCGATGTCAAAAACGAGCTCTACAAGAGGGAAAATAAGGCAGGCTATCGAATCGCCAGCTGATGCTTTAGTCTACAGTTGATGTGCGTAGTTCGTCATCATCAGGCGGGTAAAAGTAGGATCTAAAAATCGCATCTGCAACGAAAGCAAAAAAAAAAAAAATACAGTAAAGATATAAAAATGCTACAGAATATTAGGGCTCCCCACTGATAACTATATATTTGTACATTATTTTATTGTACAAACTGATGAAATGCTTACGATTAAGTGTCTTACAGTGATTTTCGGACCGGAAGTTAAATATAAGCAGTGTACGGTGAATGTAACAAATGGCGAAAATTTGGGGGGGGGGGGGGGGGGGGTAGAAACTTCAGGTTTCTCCTGAAGTTCTTAAGGGATGTGGACTTACATTGTGCTTGATAACGCTTAGTAAGCTCATGTGAGGGCGTTATGTCTGGGAAGTGGCCGGGCCGACGCGGCATCGTGCGCTGCATGGCTCACAAGTTGCATGCTTGCGTCTTGTTCCGCCTCGCTATTCACCCGTCTCGCTCTGAACTTTTGAATGATGACGCACTGAACGACCTAACTGCATAATTTGCTTAAAAGAACTTTCTGTGGGCCTAGTTGGTGCAAAAAAAATAAATCATGCATAATTTACATTTCTCAAGCTTCCCCGAAAGCCGCTGCACAGGCGGAGCAATTAACCGAATGTATAGGGCATTTATGCTCCCGCTTCATCTTTTTTAGCAATGTCTGTGTTCGTCTATGTGTGTGGCATGCATGAGTGTTCCGCTCTGTCCTATTGTGCTCTTCCAATAGATCACATAATACGCTGCTTCATAAATATAAATACATATGGGGTGTAACATTGCTGTGGTGTTGAATATTTATAAATGCCCTTCGTACTTCGTCGAAACGAGGGATGTTAAACATCCATGTTTAATTGCTAGTGATGGGCTAACGGTTGTTACAAATGTGTCAAAGTGTTTGCTGTATATGCTGCTGTCAAGTGAAAAAAAAAAAAACGCAGATCCAACGATGTAGGTGAGTCAGCGGCAAGGGTTGACTGTTGTTATTTTCCCCGTTTCATTCCTCCGTCCGTGGCCTAACGGATGCGCGCGCACATGATCTCGCGCGAACGTGCTACGCGACGCAGCAGCCACGATTAAGAAAGTCTGGGAAGTTTCGCTGAGAAAGTGCTTTATAATTGCAGTTTTGGTCGTCACGCGAAGCAGTGACGCAATAGCTGACGAAATATAATGAGTAGTGAGGCTTACACTGTTTCGTGCGGTGTTTGTTGGAGTCATCATTCGCAGATGCGAGCGAGCAATCTGCTTGCAGATTGCTCGCTCGAAGTAAAAGAAGTATGATATTATATTTGTTTGCGGAAGTTGCGCCCCCCAGTGGTGAAGTGGAAAGACTTGGCTTTTCTTCCTCTTCTTACTATTTGGACTTAGTCTCTTGTTTTCACTGAAATGATCCTTTAGACTCTTACTGGAGGATCAGTTCGGCTCCTTTGAAATTTATATTTAGGCTACCACCTTAATACGCCTGATGTAGACACGGCACTCTCAAGCACTTCTGCCACGCCCTCCTGAGAAAAACGCGGTCAGTACATCAAGTACCCCTCCACCACGACGCGTGTATTGCAGTGAGCATGCACTGCTATAGTCAATGGCGCCATACGAAGAAGGGAGCGAAATTCAATCTTCTTTTCTCTCCTAAAACGAAAATTACTCGGGTGAAGGCTTCGGAAAAAAAAATATTGTTAGGTGCCTTTCCATAAAATATACGCAACTTCTTTATATTTTTAGGTGAACCTCCTCAATGCGGATTATACAGCTGGAAACGCGACACAAATTCAACTTTTGCATTTTTGCGATCATTTTTCTTCAATATTTCGCGAATTTCGCATGACTAATTATTTCACGCAATAATATTGACACAGAACCGCCAGAAATAGGTAACAAATTTAACTGCGGATAAACTAATGTTGTTATAAAAAGCCAATAAATGACCAAAATTCGCCTTTTTTGCCCGCATTAAAAATATATGAAAAATAAACTCGGGCCGTACAACGCCGAGTGGATAGCAAAATACATGCTTTCTGACGTATTGAGGCAAAATTTCAGCTTTTTCTGAATTATTATTCACATTTTGCAATTTATTCTTGTACATTGAAATTGATATTGAATTTTATTTCGCGTACATCATGGGCGCTATAACGTAAAATGATTCCAAACTGTTTTGATTCCAATTTCTGCAATCAGCCTCCACGATTGGTCAAAACATTTTCGGGCCACTCCAAATTTCGCCTCCCTGTCACGCGACGTCACGAAACCCGCGATAGCTCGCCATCTGATATAACGTGTACACACTGATTATGCATGATTTAACCGGACAAAAGAAAAATAATCATTCCTGATTCGACGCTTTTTCACCATTAGGCCCTCTGCTATTGGTCCAATGTTTTCTGGCTACGCCCACTTCGCCTGTGTCTCACGCGACGTCACAAATCTGCGAAAACTCACCGCGTCAAAGTGACGTGTACGCGAAAAAAATGCATTAATATGCCGAACAAAACTGAAAATTTTTCTGAATAGCCTCAGACTGCCCCGTTCCGAAAGGAATAAAAGATGGCTGCCCGCCGATCGCTCAGGCCTTCGCTACTCGCACCTGCCGGTGAGCGTGTATTTATTTGCGCATGATAAACCTTTTTGCGTGGCAATAAAACGTTATCGAGCCCTTTCGGCATGCATACAACATCGCTCCGCCAACTCTTCCTTGCTGAGGATCCGTTTTAGCGGCATTCTTATCCTTCCGTTGCACGCCGCCGCCATTTTCGACTAGCCATCGCAAGCTAAGTAAGGAGAAGGGGACCAATCGGAGAAGCCGGCACCACCCTCTTCACACGGTTATCTATTTTCACTGTGCTGGCTTGGCCCCAACGAAACCCTCTCCACTAGAGCGTGCTTCTCGTCTCTTGTCAGCTAATTAGATAAGAAAAACCGCGGAGTGTAGACAATTTTATTGGTTTCGAAAGTGAACAAATGTGACCTCCTGTAAACGAGGAGAGCGTTTGATTGGGTTGTTCAGACAACGCTGCGGGTCACCGCCCGATGCTTGCGTCGGTGGTTACGTAAATTTGACGTCAGGAGTTTGAGAACAGTTTTGAGAACAGTTTGGAATCATTTTACGTTATAACGCCCCATGTTTTACTTTTAAGGGTAGAATTCGTATGGCGTTCAGGCAGACAGTTTTTTTTTTTTATACAAAATATTTTGAGAATGGATTTCCTTAAACCAAATAAATGCGCACAATATTTTAAAATAAAGCTGTGAGGGCCACATTTTCGGTTCGTGTGTTTGGCGAGGAATGGCCCAGTTACAATTAAGGCTCTTTAACCTCTGCCATCGCTTTTAGAGGGCATTCATACGTAATAGCCTCTGAGATTTGGCAGAGCGTGTGGCTTGCCTTACGCGAGGCCAAATCTTAGAGGCCATGTGCAGCTATGTACGGCCTCTTTCGTTAAGCCTAAAGTGCCGAAAAACTCAAAACGAATATCACAAATAGCGCACAATTGCCACAACTGTGGAAGCATCTTGACACAAATCTAAAACTTGACACAAGCATCAGTGGGCCAAACAGTGCAGGACGACGACCTGATAGATCCGAAGCCAGTGTCACCCACTTCTACGAGCGCCGCCTTATTGTAAGTCCACTTACGCAGGGCTCCCCTATTGTTGAAAGCTAAATACCGAAAGTAGCGTACGCAAGCAAGAGCCCCAGCGTCACTTACGTATTGGTCATGCAATGCTAACGCCAAGCACTTGCGTTTGCTGCTATCGTTTCTCTAGTATGTTACAAATGTGCTCTCATACCTGGTGATGGTACATTTCCTTGTTATTCAAGCGCAACGTTTAACCCCCATAACGCATTAATTTTTCATGTACGTGTCGAACCGGTTCCTTTCCTTCTTGGTGTTGTTAGCATCACGGTTTTTCACACTACCGTCTCGTCCGCCGACGTATGTGCCGTGCAGTTTGGCAGCACTGTAGCCGCATACACAGCTCTTACGAGTTTATATTCATGTTTATCAGCTGGTGGCTCAGGCGGAAAGCGTCAGTCTCAAGAATCGCAGGTTGAGGGTCTGATTCCCACTAAAATTTTCATCACTTTATTGATTCATTACGTGATCAGGCCACGAAGGCAGAGATGAGTAAAAAAAAAAACTTAAATTATGGTGTTTTACGTGTCCAAACCACGATCTGATTATGAGGCACGCCGTAGTGGGGGACTTCGAAAATGTAGACCCCTTGGGGTTCTTTAACGTGCACCTAAATCTAAGTACACGGGTGTTTTCGCATTTCGCCCCCATCGAAATGCGGCCGCCGTGGCCGGGATTCGATCCCGCGACCTCGTGCAGGCAGAGATGAGTACCGGCTGCCTTGCCCATCTCGCAATGCATTCGACAGGACGTCCGCGTAAATGTTCCAGCGACATGTCGCTCCTATACAAGGGTCTCTTCTGCCACTCGCCTCCTTTCTTTGCGCATGCTCTCTCGGTTTTCTTTCTCCGCTAAGTGTTAGCGCTTTATCTGCAGCCGTTGTGCGTGCTTAGAAGCAAGAAAAGAAAAATGAGAAAAGGACTTGCGTGTGAAAATAAACGGTGTCCGATGGCCAGTCGGGCCGTGCCGACATCACTAAATCCAGCGCAATGCGCGCGAAACGCATGTCATCGAAGCGTGTCAACCCGTTATCTCCAGTGCGGTACCGAGAGCTCGCGGTGTTGTCGGCGCTGCGAGAGGGCACAGTCGGTCGCGCTGCGCGGCCTGTTTCTACCGTAGCAATAAATTTCAATGCCACGTATATGCTTGGTTAGGGTGGCTAGAATTGGCAGGTGTGAAAAGCGGCCGCGGAAACCGGTCCCCAAAGCGCGCCGGTGCCGCAAGGGGCGCTGTATGCGGGGGCGCCGTACGCTATATAGAAGAGCGTAAAGAGGCATCTAGGGCTCATCGAGAAGCCAAAAAGTTGGGATTACAAGAAGAAGAGGTGCTCCTTAGATGGAATACATACCGAGAAAAGAAAAGGGTTGCGAGTGAGCTCGTGCAAGAGAAAATTAAATGCGCAAGTGACCGTTGGGTGCATAACAATCACAAAAGAGACAAGGGCGCTCCAAAAAGATTCTGGAACCATATAAAAGCACTCGGAGCTCCAACTAAAAACTCGCAAACGGCTATAAGGGATGAAGACGGTAACATCTACATAGGAGATGATGCGATGCGGTACATCACAGACGTTATTAGGGATAACTTCGGCACGAGAAAAAGCGTAGTTCAGACAACAGATCCAGCAACAGCAGAGAGGCCAGAGAGATCAAAATTTAGCATATAAAGCTTTTATTGGAAAAAGGCAGCAGAAAATGTCCCTAGCAACACAGCAGCAGGACCCGATGAAATGCCAATACAGCTAATCAAAAACATCGGTCCAAAAAGCAAGGCACTGCTGACTAATGCCCTAGAGCAAGTGATTAGAACAAAGAAAATTCCCGTTGGATGGCGTGAAAGCAAGATGAATCTCATCTACAAAGGCAAAGGAGATAATGATATGACGAGCTCGTACAGGACAGTTACAGTAACGTCGGTGATATATAGAATGGCAATGCAAGCCATAAAATTAGAACTGTCGAAGTGGGTGGAGGAAAACTATGTATTGGGGGAACTACAGAATGGGTTCAGGCCAGGCAGACGCTTAGAAGACAATATGTATGTACTAACTCAGTGCATAGAGATTTCAGTAGCTCAGAAAAGACCTTTATGGATAGCATTTCTAGATATTAAAGGAGCTTATGACAACGTAGACAGGGAATTGTTGTGGGATATTCTTCAATACGAAGGCATAGATGATAATTTCGTAGAGCTGCTGAGGGAGATATATAGAGACAACCAAGTACAAGTGGTATGGGAAGGTAGAAAAGGAAATGAAATGGTGGGAATTCACCAAGGATTGAAGCAAGGATGCCCTCTGTCACCATTGTTGTTCACGCTTTACGTCAAGGGTATAGAAAGACGACTGGGAAACAGCGAATTAGGTTTTGATTTATCCTACATGCGTAATGGACAAATGGTGCAACAGAAGGTCCCTGGACTGATGTACGCAGACGACATTGTGCTACTAGCGGACAATAAAAGAGATTCACAGATACTTGCGAATATCTGTGGGAATGCAGCGACAAATTTAGGCCTTAAGTTTAGCACAGAGAAATCAGGAATTATGATCTTTAATGAACACACGAGTAACTTCGTGGTGTCAATTCAACAGCAAGTAATACCCATAGTGAAGCAATATAAGTACCTCGGCGTACACATAAACGAAGGAAAGAATTACTCAAGCAACCACCAAGATAATCAGAAAATAAAGGGGAAGCGGAATGCCGCAATAATCAAACACAGAGCACTGTGGGGCCACAATAAGTATGAGGTGGTGCGTGGAATCTGGAAAGGAGTAATGGTGCCAGCCAATATTCGCAAATGCCATTATATGCTTAAAATCGGACATATTGGCGGGTTTGGAAGTTAACGAAAGATCAGTAGGCCGGTTGGCTTTGGGAGCCCACGGTAATACCACAAATGAGGCAGTGCAGGGTGACATGGGTTGGGCCTCTCTTGAAGTCAGAGAAGCACAGAGCAAAATTAGTTTTGAAGAAAGGCTCAGGAACATGGATGAAAATAAATGGGTGGCTAAAGTGCACAAGTATCTCTACATAAAAAGCGTGGACACAGAATGGAGGAAGAGGTCAAGGAAGTTGACAACCAAGTACACGATAATCGAAACGGTAAATAGACAACCAGGAGTCATCAGAAAGAAAGTGAGAGAAATAAAGACCGTGTATTGGATGCAAAGAATTAAAAAAAGGACGTTGGAGATTTACAAGAATGAGAAGAAAGAAATTAGAAGGAAAATCTGTACGATAACACAAAGGGCAGTGCCTTGCTATTTCAGGCTCGAGCCGGTTGCCTAAGGACCAAAACATACCGGAACAAATATTCGGAACTAGTTGAGGCATGTGTATGCTGCAGTAAAGATCCAGAAACCACTCAGCACATCCTGATGGAATGCGACGAGATCCACCAAGCGAGAACCGTAGGTAACGTGCAACTCCCAGAAGCGCTCGGGTTTAAAGCGGAAGGAAACATAAAACAGATCAGCCGTAGACATCAGCAAGAGACGATTAGAGTACTGGTGGAAAAAAAGCAGGGAAAAGATGGATACGACCTGATCTCTTAAAATCATAGGCAGCGGTACAAGGTAAATCTTTGAAAATAAATAATAATGAGAGGTATACAAAAATGCTAGATAAAGAGCAGGTATAGTATACCTGATTAAATCAAGCAGGCTAGGTGACGATTTGTCGCCGCCCCGTTTCAAATGGGATGCCAATAAATCATCATCATCATCATCATCATCATCATCATCATCATCATCATCACCGTAAAAGAGTGGACCAGACGGCGTACTGCCATAAAATAAAGAACCAACGCTGCTCGCGCCCGAGGAATCTAGAGCACTGCACGGGCCGATTTTTGCGGCCCGGGCCCGGCCCGGGCCCGTTTTTACATTGGGCGGCCCGCCCGAGCCCGATCAAAACTTTTCATGGCGAGACCCGGGCCCGGCCCAGGCCCGGAAATAATCTACGTTACCCGCCCGGCCCGGCCCGCCACCCCTTTACCCTAAGCCCGAGCCCGGCCCGAGCCCGACTCCAAACCGGCCCGAAACCGGCCCGAGACCGAAAAATACATATTTTTCAGAGCTGAGAAGCCCGAGAATAACTTGCAGAAAGCCCGAGCCCGGCCCGGGCCCGCGTCAAAAAACCCGAGCCCGGCCCGGGCCCGGGTCAAAAAGCACACGCCATGCCCGAGCCCGGCCCGAGCCCGTGAAAAAACTCCTCTACCCGGCCCGGCCCGGCCCACGGGCCGGGCCGGGCCCGGGCTTTCGGGTAAGCCCGAGCCCGTGCAGTGCTCTAGAGGAATCTCGCTCGTGCTACTTTGCGCGCACCAGTTCTGAGTAATAAGTTGTTGTTTTTTTCTGAGCTTCTGCACTAACATATGGCACACTCTAATAGTGCAGCTTGTTCTTCTTCTGAGATGCCCGTGAACGCATGTGTGTCGAGAGGGGATGGAGTGAGACTTGGCGCGCACCAACGAGAAACTGGATTTGATGATGCGGTTCGACACGGCACAGGAGCCCCTGATTTAGAAGCGAAAGTGTATCACAGAGCTACACATTCATTCAGATCGGGTTAGGCTCCTCCTTTCAGGTGCAGAAATGTCAGGACACGGATCTTTCTTTACATCCCGCAATGTAAACATTTATCCAAGGGTTGAATGCACCACTTTTATTTTTTCTTTGCGGAAACGTTCCGCTGAAAAAAGAATAACTGATCAATAGTGCAAATGAAAGGATATATTAGCTTATGCATTATATAGTTACAGCTATAGAGAAATTAACCAAACTTTTACCTCAGGAAAAAGCTTTATTCCAGACTCTTTTTTTTTCAGAACTTTTCCAGATAGCAACTTAGCATTAATTTTATTTCCAATGTACTTTAGTGTCATGCCGTTTTCCCCATTACAATTATGAATCGCTGCAACTAATTCAAACCATGTTTTCAATGCTTATTCCCATTTCTTAAGTGCTTGCCTGCTCCTTTGCAGAAACATGTATTTAGACCCGTTACATGCCACTGGTCTCAAAATTGTGTGTACATTTTCTCTGCACAAAGGAAAATTGAATTAAAAGAAATCCAGAGCCCTTCCACTATTGTGAAGATGGAAGCCAGCGAAGCTGTGGCTATGGTGGGTCTGTTGTAGTGAATATTGCAATAGTGAATTTATATGTTATCATTTTTGATTATGTTGTTACGGGGAAAAAAGACGCAAGCAATATATTTAAAGAATATTTACAATAACTGTAGGGGCTGACAAGATTGTAGTTGTTGGTGTCGCCTAGCTCGCGAAGTTAAGAGCATCGTCTTCGTTGGAGTAATCGTACACGTCTTCTTCATCAGCAAGTCACAATATTGAGCGTCTTCGGCGTGTTCGTCAAAGAGCAAGTACACAGGTGCCTTGTTTTCGCCCGGCGCGATGGCCAAGTAGTGCGTTTGCTGCGTCAAGTCTGCCCGCTCCTCCTCTCAGCGGCCCACATATCCAACGCGGGTATATGAGCCACACGTGATTGTATTATCGTTAATCATGACGTAACTGACGAGCATGTGATGTTATTGATGTCTTGACCTATCAGCCATGCTATAAAGCTATAGAGCTTCGCACGTGACCTCCATAGCCCTGCACCTGTATTTTTGTCGCATAGGAAAGCAAGCACAGGACGCGCGATACGCACAAATTGTGAAACGCTGCCGCGGTGGCGCCGGCCGGGATTCGTAGGGTGATGATGATGAAGATGATTTATTGACATCCCCTTTGAAACGGGGCGGCGACAAATAGTCACCTAGCCTGCTTGATTTAATCAGGTATACTATACATGTGCTTTATCTAGCATTTTTGTGTACCTCTCATTATTCTTTTTCTTTTTCAAAAATTTACCTTGTGCTGCTACCTATGATGTTAAGAGATCAGGTCGTATCCATCTTTTCCCTGCTTTTTTTTCCACCAGTACTCTAATCGTCTCTTGCTTATCTCTACTGCTGATCTGTTGATGTTTCCTTCCACTTTAAACCCAAGCGCTTCTGGGAGTTGCACGTTACCTACGGTTCTCGCTGGGTGGATCTCGTCGCATTCCATCAGGATGTGCTGAGTGGTTTCTGGATCTTTACTGCAGCATACACATGCCTCATCTAGTTCCGAATATTTGTTCCGGTATGTTTTGGTCCTTAGGCAACCGGCTCGAGCCTGAAATAGCAAGGCACTGCCCTTTGTGTTATCGTACAGATTTTCCTTCTAATTTCTTTCTTCTCATTCTTGTAAATCTCCAACGTGCCTTTTTTTTAATTCTTTGCATCCAATTCACGGTCTTTATTTCTCTCACTTTCTTTCTGATGACTCCTGGTTGTCTATTTACAGTTTCGATTATCCTGTACTTGGTTGCCAACTTCCTTGACCTCTTCCTCCATTCTGTGTCCACGCTTTTCATGTAGAGATACTTCTGCACTTTAGCCGCCCATTTATTTTCATCCATGTTCCTGAGCCTTTCTTCAAAACTAATTTTGCTCTGTGCTCTCTGACTTAAAAAGAGGCCCAACCTATGTCACCCTGCACTGCCTCAATTGTCGTATTACCGTGGGCTCCCAAAGCCAACCGGCCTACTGATCTTTGGTTAACTTCCAAACCCAACAAGATATCCGATTTTAAGCATAGAATGGCATTTATTGCGAATGTTAGCGCTGGCACCATTGCTCCTTTCCAGGAGTAATATTGGTACCGCGTCCCCTGCAGCAGCGCCCCTAGCGGCAGCGGCGCGCCGAGGGACCCTGTCTGGCAAGAGAAACGCGCCGCACTTTTCACACCTCCCAATTATTAAAAAAATTATGGGGTTTTACGTGCCAAAACCACGATCTGATTATGAGGCACGCCGTAGTGGGGGACTCCGGAGATTTGGACCACCTGGGGTTCTTTAACGCGCACCTCAATCTAAGTACACGGGTGTTTTCGCCTTTCGCCCCCATCGAAATGCGGCCGCCGTGGCCGGGATTCGATCCCGCGACCTCGTGCACACCTCCCAATTCTAGCCGCCCTAGTTTGGTCAATGAAGCTTGAATCGGCAGGACCCTATTTGGATGGCCTAATCTGACCAATCGCTATTCCAGTCTACCTTATTTCGTGGTTGTGGCTAGGGGCTCATTTTATTAGCTGCTTCATTATAGTTGTGGCTTCCGTCATTCAATAGTAGGCAAAACCAGACAACGTAACCGTCTACCGGACTCGACTGCGCTTTACTTCTCGTTGCACCCCTTCGTTTGCTCCAAGTTACGTCCTTCACGCTTTACACGTACGGCCTGCCCAAGTCCAGTTCTTTTACGTAATCTTAACAAAAACGCCACCAAATCGCTTTGGTGTCCGATTCATACATTTGTCTCGTTTTCCTGTTTCCTCTACTTACAGCTATCATTTTCTGTTTTGTATATCAAGTAACAAACATTTGAAGCCAACTGACAATGAGGCTAAGGATAATGTGAGAAATCAAATCTTTTTTTCACATTTGTAATATCGAATTAATTGTGAATGAGGATTGAAGTTTTTATTACATTCATATTCTTACTGAAGGGAACTAGTTATGAAAATGAAAGCCTACTTTGCCGTTGGTGGCAGCCTACCTACAACATCTGCATGACGCCTGCGGTGCTCTACAAATTCCACTTTTTTTTTTTTACTATTTGTGTACACCTTTTTTTTTCTCGTGCGTTTGCTTTTCTTCACAGCTATTCTTTCCGTCTTTCTTTCCTCGCTTACTCCTCTCCCAAGTGTAGGGTAGCAAACCAGAAGTCTCTCCTCCGGTTAACCTCCCTGCTTTTCCCTTCGCAATGCTATTTCTCTCTGTGTGTACAGGTATACGCGCTGCCTGCCCTTTGGAATATCATCCGGCGCCGCTTCCGCAATCTGTCTATACCAGCTCCACGTATCCTTTCAGACGCCGGCGTCACGTAGTACTTGATCTTGGGAGCACAGCAACTGGCCATTAAACCTTCCTGTGCTACCTTGAGGCATCAAAGGCTGCCACAGTAGCAAGAGGAATAACGGGAACAAAGGGGTTGATGTTTATGCGAGTAACAACTATATGGTTTATTTATTTATTTATTTATTTATTTATTTATTTATTTATTTATTTATTTATTTATTTGATGAGGTTGGAAATGGTGACAACTTTCGGCTTTTCCGCAAAACTTAAGTGTCACAATAATACACTGTGCGGTTAGTTGGGTATAGTGGTCACAGACGGACACACGTGTGCGTGTGTGCGTCTGTGTGTGTGCGTGTGTGGGGTGAAGCAATATTCTTGCAAGAATGTCTTCGTGATTGCAAAAACAACGTAGAAAGCACGCATGCAGTGATAGCATAGTCGATTATGTCATCGGTTGCTACATCAAGGCGCGTCGGCCGCCTCCTGCACTGTGTTCTGCGCACGGACCGAACAGCGAGCGAACGACTGCGCACCGCGCTCCATCGGCGTATCGGCGGGCACAACGAAGCGGAGGCGCTGCCGTTCGTTCCCCACGCCGCCGAGCACCGCCTTCCGGCGGCCCGAGCGAAGTTTGTGCGCCAAAGCGAGGTGCGCTCCCTGCGTCGACGAAGCGGCCGCTGCGAGGGGTCGCCGGAGCACGTGCTGCCGCTGCGACCCACCCTACACGAGCGGCGCCCGTCCGCTGTTCCTGGCTCTGTGGTGCCGCTGGTGCACTGCCCGAAACGTTTATTGGTGCGCGCGCACGGGATAGAGCCAGCGTCCCGACCTCGGCGTCAGTTTCGACTCTTTTTCATGTGCTTTTCAGAATTCTGCAAGAGTGCTATGAAGGACCGTTGGTCTCTGGTGTGACGTGCGGGCGTGTTTTGTCCGTTGGAAAGGAGCTAGTTTCTCTCTGCAATGTGCCAAATTGCGAAAAAGTCAATCGATGACTCTGCTGTGTGATGCAAAAGTGACATTCTCGAGAGTGGTCCTTAAGTCGCTGTGACAACGCGGACGGAAGGGATGTCGCTGAGAAACTAGTCGTACTTATTTTTTGGTACCGACCGACGGCGTTAACGGCATCACAGTGCCTGCCACCAGCCCTTTAGAAAAGCGGCTTCGCCTTCTACTCGAACTTCCTCACACTGCACCTGTTAATCATCAGAAGGCCTTTAGTATCAGTTCTCCGCTCAAATTTTGCAAGATACCTGCTTACATGGTATAGAGGTCCACCTTGCCTCCTGGTTATTAACTGACAACGCCGTTCTTTCGGGGAAAACAAACTTTGTCGAAGTGTTTGACAAGATGCCGTGGGCGACGTTGCTTACTGTCCCCAGAGGAAATAATATTTTAATCACTCTGACGGCCCCTTTCAATCGAGTGAACAGCAACCAGGGATTTATAGCATTACGCACGCAACTATAGTATACGACGTTGAACTCTGGTGGTCTGCAGTGATTTTGTGACTGGCAGCAGCTGAGCATTGACATGGAAAAAGAAAGCAGCATCGTGCTCCTCGAGGGAGAACTGAAGCACCGAGACATGCGCAAGGTAAGAGAAGATTCCGAGAGGAGAGTGGAGAGACGGTGGTTTCCACCTTCTCTATAAGGTGGAAACCAACTTATGGAGAAGGTGGTTTGAAGATTTCGTTAACCTTTAGGCTTGTTCACTATAGTAAGCAATTTGGTGTTGGTGTAAAACAAAAAAGTATACTATGCATAGCTTTTGTAGAGATACAGAACCTTGTTTAGAGAATTTAAGCAGTTGCGATTGTGGAATGTGTTGGAAGTTCTGTAATTTGTCGGAGTTTGCGAGAAAACTATTTATTACGTATAATGACTTGTCGACCACGGCTGATTATGGACAGAAAAATGTGTACCTCCGGAATTTATGTATTAAAGGTAGTAAAGAGTAAGTACGCTCTTGGCGAAGGAACGGGTAAAATAATGTACGTGCCTACTGACTCACTCTAGAGTCCCAAATTTAAAAGTTTATTTGCAGACCTCCTCTTTGTAAGGATGTTTTTCTACTGCATCGAACGGGGTAGTATGTAAACGTCTTTGGTAAGAGAGTATTAAAAAAAATCTATCTGCAGCCTAAAGACAAAACAGTGCTAGTCATTTGACCTTATAAGAGGCCTGTGCAGCGTGTAGAAAGAGCTGGAGCACAGGCAATACCGCGGAAACGGATTTTATTGCAGTGTAAAAGAGCCCTTGCATCGTGAAAAAACGATCGTAAACTACGCGGCGCGGCTTATAGCTAATAAATACCCGGAATCGCCTTAACTCCCTCTCTCCCTTGGTATTCCCAGAACCTTTCCTAATCGGCGCCGAAAAAGTAAAGTGTTTAACGGGGGATGACATAACACTCTTCTGGGATTACGACCGTTTAGAGATAATCGGCAAGACCTCAAGCGGTCCCACGAAATGCCATTAATTATGGCAAAGTATTCAGGTAATCTGAGGCGTGATGCTGTTCACACACTGCTGCGATGAATATCGCATATCTTTGGGCTATTTGGCAGCACGACCACCAGGTCCTTGCTATGCTTTGCGTTATTGCACTTCTATTTTCCTTCACTTTGTACGGTTTGTGAGGACATTTGTTTTACATTTTCTTTTCTACTTCGGCGGATTTTCCATCGCGATTTTATATCTCCACGGCGGTCTGTTTATAATCTTAGATTCTCTCCTGGAACAGCCGGCGCATTTGGCACATTTGCTTGGAATAAAAGCTGCAGCGAGAACCTCTTAAGAAGGACGTGTTCCGTTTACTTCTAATAACTTCAGAATAGGCGCTACACCACCAGCCCCATATTTCACAAGAGCGGTACTGTTTCTCGGTGCCAAAAGCCCGTTCTAAATTGTCTATTAAGTTCGAAGTATGGACAGCCGAAATTTGGAGGCGTTCTTGCGCCGTGAAAGGTGATTTGCGAGGAAACTGCTGGTGTTGAGTGCTCTTTAGGGGTTTTATTAACTTAATTCAAGGACTCTGCTTTCATCTCTCCGTAACTACGCGTCTTTAAAAAAATCAAGAAATGGTTCCAAATTTTAAATTTTAAAACAGTCGCAAAATCAAGTCCAAAAGGATACATATCAGGCTGTTGGTAAGCCATGGATATATGTTTGGTCGGTCAGTGGCCGATTGCGTTTTATGAACGGAGATCAAATTCGTTGATGAGTTTAACTTGAATTCGATGGTTCGATTTCGGCGTGCAGTACATGTTTTTACTTATTGGCTGCACATGGTGCGCTCCCTTGTGTACGTCGTCGCGGAAATTTCGCATATTAATGTTGCAGGGGCACCGCGTGAATGTAGAGACACCAAGCTCCGAACTATATGTCCCTAAATATTGTTTATTTTCATGGTTATGTATGTAGAGCCCTTGTCATTTCCGTCTAGAGCAATCGAAAGCTGTGCTGCCGAGCTAAGATTGTTTTCGAGAGAAGCTTTAGGGTTCTTGAGAGATAGTGATATAGGCTCAAACAAAGCCACGCGAACTTGCAAACCACGTATTCTTGAGTATCGTGTCTTGAATGCAGAGAGTGTTGTGAGATCATGCTTTCTTTACGGCACAAATACACAGTGCTCTTGACAGCCGTGACGGAGACTGTACCACGCAATATGGCACGCTACGCATTATATAGTCATACTGCGCCGCTGAGTTGCCCTCATACATGTATATTTAAACTTCTGAACTTCACACCTTTTTCTAGTACGAGTGAAACTTTGCTAACGAGGTGACTGCACAATGAGAAAATTAGCGAGAATACGTGCGAAAGCTCGGAAGCGTTTCTACGTTTTAGTTCTAAAGATTCCCATATTGTTTCCTTTGGTACGAGCGCCTAAAGGTAGATGTGTGAATCTCTACGTGTGCTTTAAATCACGACCAGAAACACGTTGTTCAGGATACTATATACATTCCGGTCGATGAAATGTCACTATTTCTTTCACTACCTAATCTTCACAGCGCCCTGTGACTTCCTGCGCTGAGAATTTGCACATGGGCCACAGGCAAATCGCGAGGGGCCGTGACTCGGCGCGCATCTTGAAATGAAAACTGTGAAGGAATGCCGTAGTGACACGAAGCGTCGAGAAGCAGGCACGCTTCTTCAGAGCCTACAGAAAAAAACATTCTTCCGCATGCGCGTTTGCAATACTTGGTACTTTCAAGAACATTCCATAATAATTGACTCTAAACTGGCGCAAGAATTTACTATATGAGTATGAACATTCGGCAGTAACTATTAAACAACTATACCATAACTGTGCATTGTTAAGCGACTATTAATCATAGCACGTCAGGCAGTTTCACGTCTCCCTATGTATTCCTAAATTACACTCATTTACTGGACGTCTGGTGACGTGCCTCGGGGAGGTTAGAAAAGACGCTTAAACGGAGTAATTGCCGGACCCGGTCGCCAGGTTAATCCACACTCTATAGCCACCTCCAATACCTGCCCCAGCACCACACGAAGCCAGTGCTTTGATATGTTCTCATGGAAAAAAGAGATTTATGCATTTTTACTCCTTTCTCCACTTTTCTTTTTCTTTTGTACTTTCTAGTGGCGCACACGATGGGCCGTGTTGACCAAGCAGTCACCAGTGTCAGGTAAGTTTCGGCTTGTCGTGTTTGCTTCATTTAAGAACGCTTTACATGCTATGTTACATGAGATCTGCTGAAAGAATGAAGGCCTCTGTTTCCGCCGGTTTCAAGTCACATGGCATGCAAACAACAATGCCGCGTAAGGACTGCCACACGGAAGGTATACGACTTGACCAAGATCCAACTTTGCAACTCGGGGGCAGCTGGTGTGAACTATATTCCATTACTTGTCTATCGCTGCATTTGGCGTAAATATTCATAACCATAAAACCAGGACATTAGGCCAATCATGTAGTGTAGTGCCGGGGGACATATTGGCAGGTCGTAATAATTGATTCATATTATTAAAATTTTCTAAATTCATTAGGTAATTTATTCACCTATGAAACCAGTTTTCTCGTATGTAAAAAAAAAAAAAAAAAGAAAAAGCGACGAGCTGATAAACTCACCAAGAGAAGAAGTGCATGGTTATTCAATCGTCGCCACAAATGGAGGAAAAAGAGGGGGGGGGGGGGGGGGGGGGGGGAAGAAAAAGCTACTATGACGCTTACTGACGCCGTAGACAAGACATATCTGTAACTGAGCGCTTTGTTCGAGTCATAACCCGCGAGAGGTTTTCGAGGCATATAGAGCGAGGATGTAGAAACAATGCGGCCTTTCAAGAATTAGAATATGTGGCTGATGACGCGAAGCAACAAACAGCATGTCCAGCATGATGTTTCAGCGTCACCGCTACATCAGAGTAACAAAATTAACGCACCTCTGCTAAGTGCAATATCAAGGCGTCACAATCTGTAAGCAGGCGCGGCACGCGCAGGTATCTATTACAGCACAACCGGATAGCACTTCAGATCTCCGTAGAAAAAGAAACAAAAGAAGAAAAAGACGGAACGCGGTGACGCTCAACTACAAGGGCGCTACACGGCACCTGCCCATGAGGGGGCAGCGGTCAGTTGGACGGCGTTTTCTGCGAAAACGAGGAGAGCGCAGCCCGCCATTGATCGACCACACGAAGCGTACGGGCTGCAGCGAGGCACCGACACAGCCTTTGGCCCCTCGCGGATGACGCCTTCACCTGGGCGCCGACACGTCGCCCTGACTCACGGTCGGCGATTGCGACAACGCGGCGCCGACGTTGGGCGGGGGGCTTGCTACCACATCATTTTTTTTTTTCAGCGCCGAGCACCTGGTATCGCCGCCCCGCTGCTCACACACAACCACCTCCTCCCTGCTTTGGCGAGCTCTGAATAACGCGAGCGGGGGAAATGGAGAGACTGGGAAATTGCGAAGGCGCGGCGGCGCTGCTGCGAGCTGCGCGTGGCCGTGAAATGGATGATACGCGCATGGTCATAAGACAACGAGCGTCTCTGTGCCCCTGGTTGACCGCAAATAACCGCGGTGCATGGTTGCGCCGCCGGCTGTGCCACTACTGATCGGACGCGTTCTCCACCCACGCGCACTGTCTTGGTTTAATTGTGCCACTACACAGTTCAACTTTGAAGAACCTTACGTCGGTCACGTTATTAGGTTGTCCGACAAGCACTTCCATAGAACCCTGTGTATGTTTATCATTTCTAAAGGCCTACACGCTGGTTTAGTCATCATGTCGTATCACCGCGGCACTTAAATATTTAGGCAAGAACGCTATTCTGGGAAATCTACAATACGGGGGAGAGATATGGGCACACCCACTTCAGCCTTGTTCCCGTCCATTATGTCTATCAATAAAGTCGTCTTCATACGTACACGCAACTTGCATCCTGTCATCCTTGTCTCTTTTTCTACATAAACGCGATGCGCTATCAGCGATCGGCGCCAACGTATAGCTCCCCAATAGCTTCCTCATAGTGTAGAGGGAAGAAAAAACAAAATGCGCCTAAGAGAAGGAGAGAGTGAAATGATCGGTCCGTGCATGAGATGGCTATAAAGGAGGGGGGAGGGGGGTCCACTGTTCTGTATTATGAACGATAGGTGCGGGCGTGTTTGCAGTCCGTGGGGCGCCCACTGCGTGCGCGTTTCACCCCGGGGCAGGGCACCCGATGACATCCGTGCTCTTCTACCGCTGCAGGGCGTGTTGCGATCTGTAGATTGAGCCTGTCTCTCGGGGTTCCAGCGATCATCAGTGAGCTGGTGCGAACCAAAAAGAAAATAAAAAGAAAAGAAAGAGGTGTCCCCGAAAGCCAGTCGGGTATGATCAGTGCCTCATGGTTCACATTTGTACAGCAAGGTTCGTAATGAGCCGCTGCCCCTTTCGCTCTGCTATAGCCACTAGCAAGCTTGTATTTCTGCCGTTGGGTGCTGACACAATCGTTGCATATATTTTTTTTTGAGTTAGTGATTTAAGTCTCACCATCTAGTTTTCCTGTCTGGATTTTGCGTACAGATGTCATGGGCAGGAACGCTAGCCCTGTTGCGACGTGATACACATCGTTAAGTTGATGCAGGAACAATTTTCCAGTTTTCGAGATGTTTTACTGCGATAGCAATTATATGGACACTCCAAAGCGGATTTCTGCCGTCGTCCTCGCCGTCGCCGATGAGGTTCCGTATGATGTCAACGGCGATGAAATCGTCGCCGCGCTCTGGACGCTGTATGTGGGAGTGAAAGGGCGCGAGGGACGCGCGCTTTCTCGGGGAGCGAACGCACGTCGGAGAGCAAACGCGCGTTCTGCGCCGTGCTCCCTGAAGGGCTGCAGAATTAAGCGTCTCTTTCCTCCTTTACAATCGCCATATATAGAGAGCAAACGCGACTTCTTCCGTCGCTCGAAACGCCGTTGGGGGAAGAGAGGGAGGGGAGGCGACGTTTAGCTGCGGCACCAAATGCGTATTTATACAAAAACGTTGCGAGGTGAGAAGTTGGGTAAGATTTCCGACGCCGCTCGACGAGTGTCCCATCCTGATCTCGTCGAAAACCTCCGAGCCGCCCCCAGAGGCACCGGCAACAGTCACCAATGCCGCGCGCGTTCGGTGCGAACGCGGGCAAAACGCCGACGGCGTCGACAACTGTTCTGCGCGTTGCTGGAGCTGCTGCATGTCCCAGTTTATACAGCTGATAAAACTACTATCCTTACTCGGTATAGCTCTCTACTAATTTGCTATCGCAATTGATGCTTCGCTTTTCGGGGGAAACTGCGACAATTTTTTTTTTCAGATTTGCCGTATCCTTACTCTTTTCGTCATTCTATAAGCCATATGCTCCATGCGCCGCAGAATCTGCCACAAGGGCGTTAAAATGTTCTAAGCCTTTCTCGCAAATGAGTGAATGAATGATGGCATAAAAGGTATTTCTACGACCTTGTCAATTGGCCAGGGAAGAGGTGAAATTGTTATTCAGAGCCGTCTACTGAGCGCTTTGGCGCGAACATAGTTCTACAATAAGCATACAGCTGGCAGCATGTTCGAGTTTTGGAGCGGAAGATGACAGGGTGCAAGAAGCAGCTGTTAGAAGTGGCCGTGGTTTTAAGCCTGTTTAACCGTTAGGAAAAATTTAGGCAGACTGAACTCCAGTTGACATTTATGTAATGCCAAGCGCTCATGGTTTGGTAAAGATTAGGAATCCTAGAACTGTTCTACAGCGAACTGTTAATGTTTTGCGGCGTGTTGCGAACTGATGCGGAGTGCAGCGCATGGTGTCGTTTTTGTTGTTGTGCTACCCAGTTAACCAAGCTGGCGTCAAAGAGGTTCATTGAAGAGCCGCATATACCCAGTGCCACATACCCAATTAAAGAGGTTTATTGAAGAGCGCAACATAGGCATTGGCATATACCCTGTGACCCATGGGGCGCATCCCTAGTGACCCCAGGACCCAGGGGAACATTCCTAGTGCCCTTCGGGATCGGCCCACATTTTTAGACTGCATTATCTCCGGGTTGGGCCCACGGAAAGGGCCAGATAGTTGCCTGAGGGTCGCCAGATAGTGAAATTTCAAATTAAATTCCTAAGTTTTACGTGGCAAAACCACAATATAATTATGAGGCATGCCGTAGTGGGGTACTCCGGAATAATTTCGATCACCTAGAGTTCTTTAACGGGCTCTGAATGCAAGGTACACGGGCGTTCGTGTATTTCGCTCCCACCAAAATGCGGTCGCCGCTGCTGGGATTCAATCCGGCGCCTTCAGGCTTAGCAGCGCAACGCCATAGACACTGCACCACCGCGGCGGGCGCCAGATAGTCGTTACAGAAAGCTGGGTTGAACTCGCGAAGAGGCTTCCTATTAAAACAAGGAATCATGTTCACAAAGACGTTTGTAGGCTAGAGCACCTTGAAAAATACAGGCGGCGGCCAAAAGTGATAGCCATCGAATATAATATTAGCGAATGTGGCGGGCCCAGTGGGAAATAGTTATTACGAACAAAAACCTTTGTGAATTGCTTCCAGCTTTCGTACTACTTTTATAAGCAAACTTCCGTCAAAACTTCGTTATGTAAGCAAATAATGATACCACTGTCGTGCATTTCGTCGCTTTTACGCGCCTGACACTCAATTGTCTGCAAGAGATTTAAAAAACATTGGAAAGCGATTCAACCTCCAGTTGAAGTCGATGAAAGACAGTCTTCCTGGGCGAGTTGGGAGCGACATAGGGGCAGAGTTACTGCGTGCCACACTTTATCGCGTCACTCCTCACGCGTGGGGAGGAGGAGGAGCATCGGACTCAATTTTTGTTTTACTTCATTATCTTCTGGATCGGCGCAAATTTTGATGTATAATTACGCGTTTAAAATTTTAAATAATTTCCGGGATTTGCCATGTCAAACTACGAGCCGATTATGAGGCACCAGGTTATGGGGGGCGAACGTCCGTGGCGTAATGGTTACAGTGACGAGCGTCTGTGCTAGAGGTCCTCTGTTTGAATCCCACAGTTGGGCAATTTTATTGATTGATTTATTTAAAAAATAGCAATTTCACCGAAAGGAAGAAACAATGAGTGCATTAGCAACATGTTAGAATATTACACGAAGTAAGAATCGTATCTTTAGTAGCAGTATAAATTGCAGTAAACGTTAGCTGGCTAAGTAAACACGCGTGGCGTCACGTGCCCAGAACACACATGAACAGAGAGAATACGATGACCGCGAGCAGCATCGGCTAGAACTTCACGGCGACCAGTGGTGCCAGAGGCCCATATAGGCCCACATTTTTAAGCTGCACAATCTCTGGGATCGGTCCACGATACGAGGCTAGAAAACATACCTGCTCCGAAAAAGTTGTAGAAACTCTCTAAGACTTTCTCTTAAAAAAAACGAAAAAAAAACGCAGTTACTTTTGGCGCTATCTATCTAACCCGATATTTTTTTCTATTGCTACTGCCCAGCAGGTCACTTGTGATGATTATTCTTCAGACAGCGAACGTAGTATAATGTATTTAACGTAGATTAACGGGTTACATCAATTTTATATGAAATGCTGGAACTGCGGCAATAATCCACAAGCGTAGCGAACGAAAGCGTATATTTGTAAATATAGATGATAATCAGTAGCGCAAACTATAAAGGGAGCTTAGCGTTATAGAGAACAAGGCTGGCATGTTGTAGCAATGCCTTTCCGGTGCTAATGCCTTTTCGCGCTTATCGCGCTTTGTCAGTGGTCAGAGCGACGGTCCGCTACCGTTATCAACGGGATCAGCCGGCCGTGAGTGGTGGATGATAAGACTAGTATAGAATAAGTCATAAGGCGTCGCTACAAAATACCGGCCCAGCTGTGTAATTGCGCTGTAGGGAGCATATAAATGTGAAATGAACACTGAATTGGGGGCCTGTGAGGATTACTTTCCACCTTTATTTTCATTTCTTGTCATCCGTTCAGTCTAATGGTCAATCACGAAAAAAAATTGAAAAGACGAGAAAAAAAGCAAAGAAATGAGACAAAATTAATAATGAATACAAATTTAGCCCCAGATGTTTCCGGTGATTTCACAGTTGAGAAGAGAGGCCATAATTTCTTTTTTTTCGCGGGGTTTGATTGTAAGTAAGGTAAGATCACTTAGCTTAGTTTAGGCGTTCCTTAAGAGGAACTTCAATGTGTAATATCCCGGTCACACCAGTAACCTGCACCTAGCAACAAGAAAGTATTAACAAGCAAACATAAAAGAAAAAGAGACGAGAAAAGAAGCAAGAAAGAATGGAACGTCGCGTAGTAAGTATTGAACAAGAAACGTGCTGCACAAAATAAAAGAAGGACGGAAAGAAAATAGGAGTTGTATTTTGCGCAGTACGCTACTCGTTCGGTATGAACCAACAAGTCCGCAACAGAGTACTCCTGTGTAGTAAGTAGGCTGTACCACATCCTGTGAGCACAGCCCCAATAATTTGCAGTAATTGAAACGAAAAAAAAAATATCTTAGGTCCGATGCTTAGTAGTAACACCTAGTAATGGTTAACTGCTAAAACGACGCGGCTACATGGCCGAGGTTTATCTGGGCAAATGAAGTAGTTTATGAGTGTTGCATAAAAGAAAACCTAAATTTTATGTCCTCCAGTACACTTGAAGATCCTGAGCCGAAAACACTGCATCATTGTCCTCAGAACATTGAAGAGTGAAGGCAATGCAATAGGATGAACAAAAATAGCAACACTAATTCAGTTCGCCCGTATACGCGCCTACCGGTAATTTTCTGCAGGAGCCACGCGATTCAGATCTGCAGTAACACTCGACAAGGAGTATGCTTTTCCACAGCCCAATTAGCACGAAATGAAGCCAGTCCTTCCAGTTAAAGCTGCCCATCTCGCGCCTAGCGGTCACTGACAAGCTCCACAACACCCTGTTTCTCGAGGGTGGCGCATATTGTGCGTAACGCGTTTGTGAGCTGCTACGTTTTCCTATAAGCGTGATCGCCTGTCAAACGGGTTGCATGTACACGGAAGGTGTTCGCCTGGGCGCATGAGAATTCGCTTACGAGTTCTCATAGAGTTCGTGTTTCATATAGTATTAGGCAATTCATTGTGTGGGTTTCCTGAATGCATTCGTGGAGATGTTCGGCGCTTATAATACCTGAAATCAATACATGGCAACTTTTGAAATAAGTCAGGTTTTCGCGCTCTGTCTCAAACTTTTTTTGCTTTAGAGTTGCCTCGTTAGCTGTGGTTTTCATATAGCCTGTATATATTTGCATCCAGATACTGATGGCGCGTCGCAGCAAGTGAACGACAGGAACAATAATAAACAGGCATCGTTTCACACAGAAAACATTTGTTACCAGGACCGCGGCGCTGTCGCCAAAGCACTTTTTATACAGAGTTCACCTCTGATTAATGCCCTTGCCTGAATCCATCACACGTAGTATTGTGATGTACCGATGCACCACCAAAGACTTTATGTAAGCTCACCCTGAGGCAAGTCATTTACTACGGATTACCGCATTTAGCGTGCGCTTATGACTCTCTGTACCCAAGAGTACACGCCGATGATTCCCATTTAATTCAGCTCTAACGGGATGTTTTTTTAGGGGGAGGGGATTGTGCGAGCGTATTATAAAACCAAGATGGGCACAAGGCAGCGTGGTATGACAAAACAATGCCGGCACAATGTGACGATCTCTGTCGCTCAATTCTGTTCCTTTCATGTCATCCTCCGCACATGACTGGCCGATCCGGCTGATAACATCGGCGGAGCGCCACTCCGTCCACTGATAAAGGGCGGGAAGAAAATGAATTGTAATTTAACCGATCTGGGTATTCCCTACCCAGATCGAGCAGGCATTCAGCTTCGCACGTGTTACAAGCATGGAACTTGTCTTACTTGGCGAGATCCATCAGATGTCTGACAAATAAGAAAATCGCCGGCCATCACTCCAAGTGTCATTTGGCCGAAATGGCCACACTGCTATGCAGTTTACTCAAGGAATTTTATGACGGAGCGTTCGTTCGTACAGCGCCAGGGATAGATTTTGTTGACTCTGAACACGCGACACCTCATTGCACTTCTGCAAGTGGCGGTCATATATCGGCAGGCCAGCTGCCATCGCACATAGTACAAACCTTTTCGCCCACACAGAAATCACTCTTTCGTTAAGGAATACAGCTTAATTTGTACGTTTTAATTCTTTGTCATTTTGCCTAACATAATTCAAGCAGTTCCTATTTAACCACACTGAATGCCTCGAGCTCACGACATCGAATTCTGGCTACGGCGGCCGCATTTCGATGTGGGCGAAATGCGAAACCACTCGTGTACTTTGGCACGTGAAACCCAATAATTAATTTTTTTTAATTCCCGAGCTCTCACTTGCAGTGAGTTTTTTGCTGATCATAGCGACCTGCAGCAGTTTAAGTGGCGGCCATCATGACTCATGAGTCGTGCTCTTGCCCAATTTCCGAAGCTAATATACATTAACAACCAGCACACTACGAGTGTTCAAAGTGCAATGTAGTCGATACACTGTGTGCAGTGCTGGCATCCATAAAGTAGAGGAATGCTCCACAGGCCGCCGCCATTTAGGGCACAGAAGATGCATAATCGGCTCCACCGATTGTCAGCACAGAAGATGGTGGGCTTCCGTCGGACAACTGCACGTTCGAATGATTTCACACTGCACCGTGTTTTTGTTTTTGCGCATGTGTTCTGCTTTTCCTGATGGTGTTGTACTCGCGCTCTTCCTCTGTCTTTTGTCCTGTCTTTTCCACTACCCCATCGCAGTGCAGCAAACTGGATATTGCGATCTGGCTAACGTATACCTGCCTTTATTTATATATATATATATATATATATATATATATATATATATATATATATATCAGAACGTATGAACTATCACATAGATATATGCTCCCAGTGTGGTTGTACTAATAGAAGCGTGGTAAAAAGAGGCTTCTGCTGGTCATTCTTCTTTTAACTACAGACTACGTAGTCAGTAGTGGCGTTGTTGTGACTCCGATTCTCGTCTTTGCCGGAGTTGCGCTGTCGACAGAAAGCGCCGGGACACGGGAGCAATGCCTGTAAATGGCATCGTGTGTGCCGTTCCGCTGCAACCGCAGAGATACGTGCTGCACCTGCCAGGATGCTCACTCTTTATAGTTTGCTTTCATTTCTTTATTTTTTTTTCCCCGAACGATTCCTCTTCCTCTATCGTTGCGCGCTCGTTTCAGCCTCGGCATGATCATCGAGAACTGCGAAGACTGCCTTTATTTCACCTCTGTCACGCGTGCTCGGTAGCTCCCGCACTTGGAGCTCGGAAGTCCCGCCCGCGCGAGCCCCAGCCACCGCTGTGGCATGCATTAGGTGGCGTCAAAATACACTCCAGCGGCGACGCTTTCTGTTTTGTTTTTTTTCTCCCCCATCTGGGGCGCCTTGTGATTCGGCCTCGCTTTGTCTCTGGAAACACGGCGGCGACGACGACGACAACAACAAACCGCCGCCGAGTCGGCGGCTCTTTCTTCCCCGCGCTTGTCTTGCACGCCCCTCTCGGCTTTTGTTTCGCTCGCGCGCTATTCAGACCACTGCGCACGCCGGCAGCAGAAGCAGCATGCGGCCGCGGTGACGGCTTGGCCGCGTCGCTTGAGTTAATTGCGCCAGTGCGAATGTTGGGGTTTGTTCTTCGCCGCCCCGCTCTCCCTCCAGTTCCGCCGCCCAGCGCGCGCGCGCGCGCTCGGCTCGGTTGATTCGAGCTTAATTAGCGGCCGCGAGGAGCGCCGCCGCGTGGATTCGCGGCTGTCTAACGGAGCGCGAAATGGAGCAGCTTGTGTTTGCCACGTGACGCCGCCAGATCCGTCCCACTGACTGTGCCATGGTCTCCCTCCGGTGTGCGGCGCCTTTTGGGCCCAATGAACCCGTCTATGTGGGGACGGGTGCACATGAGGAAAGGGCGGATGGGCTTCT
Source organism: Dermacentor silvarum (assembly GCF_013339745.2). NCBI lineage: Eukaryota > Metazoa > Arthropoda > Arachnida > Ixodida > Ixodidae > Dermacentor > Dermacentor silvarum. The sequence continues at coordinate 112,957,513 of NC_051154.1, forward strand.
GCCTGGCGCTGCTGTGCTTCCTCCAACTCGCGTCGCACAATACATTTCATGCAACGATACTAACAGTACACACACTGACTGCGGTGCGAAAATATTTGCTGCTGAAGGGCTCTGTTCGTGAAGGCATCTAGTTTCTTTGCATTGTCTGGGGAACCTTGGCAATAGTTTCGCCTCTAATCATGCAACGCGTGCCGAGTTTCCATTGTAACAGTTCTCGTGAAAATGAAGCGGACAGCTTACTAAAAATACTATAGGTGATCTACAAAACAAGAAAGTTTGGTGAACTTGTATGGCCTCATAGTTGACAAACCAGCACAAGAAATAAATAAATAAGTAAAAGTTAGAAACGAAAAGGCGTAAACACGAGGAAAAAGGACAGCGCTTGGGCAGTATACTTATTGTCTTTCGTTTTCGTCATTTCTTGTGCTCTTTGATAGTCGGCCATAGATGGCGCGGACATTCGCTACACGATCATGTAACCTTCAAGTGTATATACCGTGCTAATGAGCAAGAGTTCAGCAAAGAAGTATTACTAACAAATGGGGGGTACATTGTCGTAACTTGCTGATTAAGCGACACCCGGGAGTGTTGCCTCGTAGGCGCTATTTGACTACTGCCGCTACGCACCACTTGGCAGACCACTACCTGGCTTGAGAAGTCAACATCAGCGTGAGGCGCACATGCATCACTCTGCGTTAGTCCCCGACGAGAAAGCAACGGGCTAGGAACTGGAAATTCCTTTCATTTGTTGTCTTTCTTTTTCTCAATAAGCGCATTTTACAACTACCCAGTGACTAGCCAGTGATGATAAATCCACGGTCTTCTGAAGTTTTTTCGAAGCAGCCATGTTCACCATTTTCTTCGTTACGCGATGAGAATACAATATGTTGTTAGCGTTAACTGGACAAATTCTTCGTTACAGCGAACGTTAAAATTTATGAGCCACTGCGACCAGTTAGCGGCATACGCGGGCGGAATATGTGGAATGCGAGTCCCACTGGTGGTGTAGCTCAGTGGCCACAATGTTCCTTTTTTTTTTTTAAACACGGGTTCTAGATTGAAATCTATCCGGTCGAGGACATCATTCGTTAGTGATTTAGCCCGGCCATCTGTGCCAGACTACAACGTCATGAACGGTCGGTCTTGCCAAAGTCCCTATACGAGTCCATCGCCCGCAATTACAGGGACCGGATGCACAACGCGTCTAAAGTTAATCGGGGTGGAGGCTCCATGGTGGAGGCACCATGGTGGAGGCTCCACTAGCGGACCGTAATGAAAGGCTAAAAAGAAAAAAAAAAGAAGAAAAGAAAAAAAAGGAAACTTGTATAACTCGTGATTACTGGAAGGTGTAAGTGCAGTTGCTCTGCGCAGCCGTCCCCTAAACATTTTGTATCACCCAAAATCGGCATCCGAACGGGGAATCACGCCAGTGCAACACATCTTTGAGGCAGTAGAAAAAAATTCGCAGTTTCGTCTGAAAAGCGAAGCATCGATTCCGAGAGGAAATTACAAAGTAGGGATAGTAGTTTTATCACCCGTATAAACTTGTAAGCACTCGCTTACTAACTAAATAACCTTTTTTTTCGGGCTTCGTTCCGCTCTGTTAGTACGTGTCAACAAGATATTGAGTTATGCAAAAATTTTTATAGCCTTATCCTTGTATCGCAGGCTATAGCTCTAATTTGAAGACTATCTCAACATATGGGCAGCGAAGGGATAGTGATGATGACTCACACAAACGAATTCGAGAATTTATTCACCCGCTATGCTATACCTCCGTAGTATGTTGCAGTTTGAGCGCTCAAAAGTATACCTTTATGCATAATACTAGTAAAAACATTTGAAGCTAGCCTGCAGTACAATGTATTCTACAGAAAGTCTGAGAATTGTCTACTAATGCGTAAGAATTCCTTGGCTCGGGTGCTACTTCGCTTTTGCTTGCTTATTTAGCTAGCTTATGCACGTCTACCCATACATCGTTACGTCGCCGTCGACGCGGCGACGGCGACGTAACGAGTTTTTTGTGTGTGGGTCACACAGACATCTGTCTGCCAAAAGCTGCCGTCCATGGTTCGAATCCCAGTCAGAAGTATTTTTTTCCTAACGCTACCAATAATCTACTATTACACTATTATAACGATTACATGTGTTAACTTGACCAATTATGCATTTATTTTGCAGATATAAGGCGTGTCGGGACGGAGATTTTGCTGGGGTACTCGCCGAAGAATGCTTACGCATTAAAATAACAGTAAAATCTCGGGGAACGAAGCTCGGGACATTTTGCCCGGATTGTTAACCACCTAAACCTTCCGCGTCTTTTTTTATTTTTTTTAATATATTCTTACCACAAGAAAAGCCATAATACAACTTGCCTCAAATGGTTCAGTATATAATGGAACAATAAAAATGCATCCGTTGCATTTTTCTACCAAGAAAGAAAGCTAAGTGTGTTCTGTTTTCCGTATTCAACTTCAATTACAACTGCCGAATTAGTAGCCATTAAAATAGCGCTGAAATAGATGCCTTGCTCTTGCCAAACTGTTCTTAGCTACTTTCTGGAGCGTGCAGCCAGCGACTGGTAGCTGAGACTAGCAGCCCGATGCTGCACTGCATTGACTCCACCTGCACGCATCAGAAGTTGTACCCTTGAAGGTTAACTTAACCAGACTGTGCATTCTTTCACATGTGGGTATTGCTGCACGTGACAAAAGAAAAATGGCTAAGCAAGTGTTTTATGATGCTGTGTGGTTAATTCGGAAGTTTAGTGCTGATGCCCGCCTGCGGATCCTTTGCCATTTCCTGATCATCAAGTCATCAAAACCAGATCGTTCCCTATTCCAGTTGTGGGAGCGCACAACCTTGTTGCCTTATTGCAATGCTAATTGTGTTAGACGTAAGCTGCGTAATGGTTTTCCAGTGCTACCACCAGCAACGAAGGGCTTTAAGTCAGTCCTCTGTTTCTTGCGGGGTCACAAAAACGATCCGTTATTTACCTAATATTAGATTTTCCTTGGTTATGGGCGCAATGAGCTGCTACTTTAAGAACTACTGGTTAACTTATCCACCATGTGTGTCACTGGAAGACATCTTTGTGTTCTCCGCTAAAGCACTGCATGCTCTCCGGCCTCACAATCTCGAAAGCGACATACTTAGTCTGGTTGTCATTTAAACCCTGTTGCTCAAGTTCTGTGAATACAGAGGAATGACCATCTGGCTTGTCCTGCTCACGAGTGCGCTTTCTAGTATTGGCGAATGTGTGACTGAAATACTGCCCTCCTCTTTTGTGTGGCGCTCATTTATGGACCATTCTCTGAACAACGAGCGCTTTGTTGTTACTGGGCACATGGATGCTTCCAAATCGTCTTCACTATATCACACACTTGTGCAATTTTCTGTTGTTTGCAACTGCGTGAGTGTCTATCAGTGTGCCACTAGCATAGAATATTTTTTATTTGTTTATTCACTCAACTTCTCGTCCTTAAATCATCTCTTCTCTCTCCTTATTCTTCTTGCCCATTTTGCTCACTAAGCACGCTGGGGTTCTGCGCTTTCTTAATTGGTGACTATCGTTTGCAGAACTTTTCCTGGTTTCCCCTTTCCCTGTAACTCCTTTTCATGTTTGCACGAATGCCAGTTTATATTCTTCTCCTATTTTTGCCATCGTTTGACCTTTTATTGCACTTGAAGATATCTAGTTTAATACCACTGCAAGACAGAAAGAAGCGTAATTTCGATTGTGAAGATGAATGTTGGCATCGCAACCAGGACATTAGCTACTACATACACTGGCCATGAGGAAAGCCTACAGCAAAACACTGATATGAATCCGATGCAAATCCGATGCGTATATCTATGTCCAGCACAAGTGCAGATACACTGCAGCCCCGTCCTCCCTGAACTTTATCCACGATCCCTCTCTCATTAATGCAGCTAGACCATGTCTAGACTGCAGTATTCAACGGTAACCATTGGTATATCTTTAAAATGTTTCTTATAATGCGCGGATATTTCCGATTTCTCATAACGAACGATACGCTTAGTTAACAGCTAGACCACATCTGGACTATAGGATTCAACAGTCAACCATTGAAGTGTTTCTTTGAAGCATTTCTTAGAATGTGCTGAGGTTGCCAATTGCTGATAACGACACACTAAGTTTATTTATGGGATCTTGAAACTACGTATACATGACATGTACAGGCGAGTGAACAAACGCTGCTTGTGTGCACATGTTGACTAGATCATAGTACAAGTGTTTGAGCCATGTTATGTACATACTTTTGCGTATTTGACTTAAGGAATATGCGAATATATGCATTTCCATGTGCATAGAAGCAAAAAACACCATGAGATACTCAGAAAGCTTGCTTTTCCAAAGAACGTGCTTCTTTCCTAACCGCACTGGGAGAAATTGGATACAGACTGATATTGTTTTATGATCAGTGCACGTATTCCACTAGAAAGAGAGAAGAAAGGTAAAGGAAAAACAGGGAGGTTAACCAGAGGGTATCTCCGGTTGGCTACCTTGTACCGGGGGAGGGGTAAAGGGATGCGAAAGGATGCGAACTTTAACAAAATGATATAGCTGGTAAAAATAGATCGGCATTTCAGTGAACAGAATTATGATTGCACTGACAACATTTTCTGGTAGCTTTCAAAATGTTTAATCTTCCTTTATATATTTTTGCTCTCTCTCACAAACTGGAATTAGTTTTGTTTAGGCGTTTCATTGCATGGCCAGAGAAAGTGCAGTTGTATTTTTTTTTCGCCACAATGAAGATGGAGGTGGGGGGAGGGGGGTGCTAAATTAATGCTGTCATTTACTGCCCTTTCTCTTTGAAATACTCAGCGTTAGATCATCGCATAGTCGCCAGAGCCACAGTTTCCGCTTATATCAACGGAGCTGCCATATCTTACGTGTCTGAGTGCGCCGGCTCCCACAGAGCAGTGAAAGGCAAGTGTCGAAAGGCTGTCATCGCAGAAACGGCATCGCCGCTTCCTCTCGACCTTCGGCCGTTGTAATGAACGATCTTAACCGGAGCAAGTGCTGGCAGGCACCGCGATGCAAGTGGAGCCTACGTCGGGCGATCGGCGGAACGCTGTGGGCCTCCTCCACGGGTAGCGTGTCGCGGTCTGTAACCGAATAGCGCGGCCTCTGTCCGTCGAGATGTTATTGATGGCGTTCGGTCGCGAGGTCTCTGTCGTCTGGGATACATTCGGAACGCTTTATTAAGATTGGTATCGGCCGGTGATTCATCGGACTTTGTCGGCCGTTTGTTACGGCACCGCCCGAGGAGGGCTCCTCCGCGCTTCATCCAGAAATAGGTAAATAAAAGAAGGCTTCAGAGCCGAGGAGCTTCCTTCCGGTTTCCGGACGCATCATTTAGTCCAAGGGCTTCCTGCATCATCCGCATCTCCAGGCGCTGCCGTGAAAAGGTACGCTTGCGCCTGCCATTCTTAGCTCGAACAGAGCGTGGCGGAAGCATGCGATATTTCTCGCGCCAGTAAAAAAAGGCATAACACACACACACACACACGCACACGGAGAAGAGGGGGATTCTGAAATACATGCCAACTTGTGTTATAGTTGATTTCACACTCTTAAGGCTTAACTTATGTTGACCGTGTTTATTTATTGAGTTATATTTACATTTTTGTGGTTTACATTTTTACATCAGCTGCCTAATACAGTGAAAGCTCGTTAATTCGACCCCCGTTAATTCGGAAAGTCGGTTATTGCAACCTGCACGCGTGGTCTCTACAATTATATACAGGAGTCTATGGAGCGGAACTCTCGTTAATTCAGCCAAACTTTAGCGCGTAACGGGTAATTCTACCAAGCGTCGCAGCCTGCGAGCTCGCCCAGTCGATGCGAAGAAAGCAAGAAAAAAAAAAAAAAAACTGCCAAGAGCAACGCTACTGTACAGCCGAAAAAAAAAATAAATGCCGCATAGGTCAACCGTACGGTCATCGGCAGCATCCGAAACGGGTAGATGTATATGTATAGGCTGGGTGCCATCGCAAATTGCTTCCGGCATAGCGGATTTGTGCAACCGAACTGTTGCGCAGAGGAACTGCCAATCGAAACAGCAGTACTATACAGGGTGCTTTTTTTTTTTAGACAATACAGATTTTCTACTAAAAAATCTATAAGCACAGCCAACGTGGTGTTTTTGCAGAAGATCGAGTTCCTGGGCGAGGCGGACATACTTTGCCGCTAATAACGTGAGCTTCAGAAGACAAATTAAGAAAACTTTATTAATTAAATTTTTTATTGGTGTCTTACGGGCAGTTGTTTAAATGGCGCATTTGAAGGCAGTCACATTTTAATGCACCCTCACTAAATATATATATATATCCAGGCAACCAAGCGCCGCCAGAGCGCGGACAAGGCGGCCCCGCTATCACATCAGAGAGAAACGCCCCGTGACGAGAAGCGCGAGAAAGTTGGAAACCCAACCAGTCGCAGCCGCTACTGATACTTTGCTCGCAGGCATGTGCGCCTGTATGTCAGGTCAGGATTTGCCGCGGCTTGCAATCATTGAAACTTCACCCCACGTTTCTTCCCGGGGCGTTGCCATCTAACGCGCACCGAGACGCGCTCAGTCTTGATAGTGCCTCTATTAATCTGGGGAATTCGATGATGATTATATACAATTAAGTGCGATGATATTCAAGATTAAAAAAGAATTTGGTGTGAATTAAAATGTGGCTGCCTCTAAATCGGCCATTTAGACCTACGTCCCTACGTCACTAGTATAAAAGTTAATGAATGAATTTTTGTTAATTATCTACTGAAGCTCACGTTATTAGCGGCAAAGTATGTCCGCCTCCTATAGGAACTCGTCTGCAAAGATGAAACGTTGGTTGCGCTTATAGTTTTTTTTTTTTGTTATAAAAAATATGTATTGTCTAAAAAAAAAAAAAAAACAGACTGTCTACAGGAATTGAATCTGCTACTCATTCGCAACTTATTGTATTGCGCCTCCCGACTGTGACAAAGGACGCTTGACCACCATGGCCTGTTTAGTAATCTCCCTGCCCACAAGCTATAGTCATGGAGCGCGTTGTTCTGGAGAACGGGTGCCGGTGCAGGAAGCTTGAACGGAGGCGCAAGGTGCGACGCGGCGTCGCAGCCTCGAGTGACGGAGAGAGAGCTAATCTCGACAGGCTGAGCGCGGAACCGCCAGACAAGTCGCGTCGGCGTCTCGCGCGCGGATGTCGTATAGTTCGGCAAGGGACCACTTGGCGATGTTCTTCTGGGGTGTGCTGGATTAATGGAGCCGTCAAGTTTTGCCTGCTGCCGCCACGCCTCCGAGCGAGAAAACGCGCATAAGTCCTCATTAGGCGGCGCTTATTAATTACGTGGCGGCTGCTGCTGCTCTGCGGGCACCCGTTGTGCGCGCCGCAGGAAGAGGAGCTGCGGTGTCTCCACGACTCCCAGTGTTGAGACGTGCGCACTATAACTCTGCAGGGGCTGCTGCGATGACTCAGGGATAATGACAGCTTTCTTTTCCGAAAGGAGCTTCGGGCTCTCTCTCGCGGCGGCAGCCGCTCTCGTACGGACACCGAGAGAGGAGCAGTCCTCCAGTCCGACTCGGGTTGTGCGCGCCTGTTCCGGCCCGGGGTTCCCCCGCGCCGCTGCTCCTCTCGGGCGCGCGTCTGGGCTTGATAATCACAGTAATAACGCGGACATGCCGGCATCCGAGCGCTTTGTGGAGGAACCCCGCGCACGGTGACTTGCGCGCTCTTTGTGCATCTGACGGCCGCCTGCAAATGGCGGAGCGCTCCCTGCGCGATCATCATCGAGGGCCCTGCGACTGATCGGCGGGGGGATAAAGGGGCGCCGTTTTGCTCCCCCGCGCGCACGCCTTCCTCCCTCTTCGGCGGAGGAGTCGCACGGAAATGACACGTCTGCAGCCGCCCCTGCTCGCCGCCCCGTGGCTGCGGGACTCGCGCGCTGATTCATGGCCCGGCCTCATCCGCCGCTGACCCAGGCTCGACTGGCGCGTGCTCTTCCGCCTAATTGTTCGCCCGGGGCCGCGTGCCGGACGTCGCGCTTCCTCACCGGGGCGGAAACAGCGCGCGAGCGAGTCGGCGGCGCGCGCGCCTGTTCCCATGGCAGCCGCTGGGACGCCATCAAATCGCAAATTAAGACCTTCACATAATTAAAGTGCCGGCGCAACTCAACTGCGCGCCAACAGTGCGGCCCCCTCCGCCATCGATCGTCGACTTCTTTTCTTAGTTTAATCTTGGCTCATATTTATTCCCGGCAGCGATTATTCCGGGTCAGCTGACAAGTGACAATGCCCGCTGCTTAATTTGCGTGAAAATTCCACAATTTTCGGCTTCTCTCAAAAGTAGAGTTGGGTTGTTATAATAATATCCTTCGATCCTTTAATCTTACTTTGCTGAGTCATCGGAATATAATTACACAGAACAAATATTTTCATTTATCTAACACAAAAGTTTAGGTGAGAAGTAACGACAACAATACGGATAAACTTTGTGTTTCAGTTTGTACAAATTCCTTGCAAAAGCCTTCGCCATTGTTGTAGTATTATGTGAGGCTCCGGTGCCTGTAACGAAGGAAGAAATCGAACGTCTGTAATGTGGTTCTTGCGCTGAAAAGTATATGTACGCAGTGCAGAAGTCGTACCACACAAAATAAAATGCCAAAGAAGTTTAATGAGCAATGAAAAACGCTCTCAAGGCAGTGAACAGAGGCAGACATTTGCAATATGAAAAGCAGAGAACCCCCATAGAATTCAGACAAACGGAAAGGCATGGATGTCAACCTGCATGGCGCTAGGCGGCGGCAGTTCGCACTGCGGCAGAAAAACAGTAAATAGAGAGAAGCTAGCTTCTGATGGGCTATTTAGTGAACGCGGTGCAATAATGAATACTTTGGCTATGCAGAAGTTTTACACAGTCGGCTCTATCCCCCTTTTTGCTTTGTCTTGAGCTCCCAGCTACGCGGCGAAAAAAGTGCCTCTCCAAGCTATTTCACAACTGGTTACATATTTTAACGCACCTGCGCAAGGGGCGCGTGAATGTTTATCAACGCAGTAGTAGTTCTTCACAGAGACGAGGTGCTTTTAGGAACTAGTAGCTCTAGTAGCTCTCAGCGCGCATGACGTCCCAGGCCAGGATTCAATAGCTCCGGCGAAGTTTTTTGCCGATTGTAAAAAAACATCCGTCAGAAAATGGGGGATCTGAATCACAAGTAGTAACAGATAAGCAGGTTATTCATTGTAAAGGTGACGATCCCGAGCGTGCCTCGTCAGCAAAGATGTTTGCTCAGCTGACTGCCTCGTACGCTGATAGCGGCGGCGAAGCAGGAAGTGGCGACCCTCTTAGTTCTGCTTAGGCGCGTCAACTAACCGTTGTTTCATTGTTCGTAGTAAGCAGGGAACTGATCTTCCAGCGTTCGAAAAACCACTGTGTCGTGTGCTTGGGAGCGTTCCTCCCTTTGTTCTATCCTCGTAGTTTTCTTTCATCACCTTTTTTTCTCTCGCTTCGCTATCCGTCAATACATGCTGTCTCTACAGGTTTCTGTTCTCTCTCTGATTCTCTTTCTGCTATTAAAAAATTCCCGCTCCTCCCCGTGTATGAATATGAAAAGCATGACAAATGTTCTGCAAAGCGCGATATCTTTAACCGCATGCAGAGGTGAACATGGTATAACTTTAATATTGCACTTGAAATATAAAAGTACATTTTGAATACCAGTAGAGCTTGTATGTCTAAGGAGTCTAAATATGTCAGCAACTGGCCTATAGCACGACGACCTGGGGAGAAGTTAAGGGAAGTACGCATTTTAAACAAGTTAAACGTCATAGTGCCATCAAATTACACACTTTTGTCGTATTTTCACCGACGAAGAACACTTTCTTTCGAACAGAAAAATCTGACAGGTTTGAGCGCAGCAATTTCATTTAACTCGAAGGTTATTATGTCTTTGTGCGACACAAAATTTGGGGACAGCGAAAGAACAAAAAACACATTCTTGGGGAATGTGGGGCAAAGCTAAGTGCGACACCAATTAATTTTGTGACAGTTTGAAGACTAATATCCGGAAACTATTGCTAATCTCTAGATTCCTACAACGTGGACATGTCTCGAGTACTCTCCCGTTTTCGTTTCGCAATTCTGGCAAGACCTTAATGTAATAAATAGGATTTTAATGAGTAAATTGTCATTGTATTTGTTAATCAGGTGTTATCACACATTTAAGGACGCTCGCCGCTATACTAATGGATTACCAAAAAAAAAAAAAAAGAATGGTAACGTCCGCTCTGCACTGTCTTTATAAAATTTTACCCCTCCCATATGAAGCAGGCGGTATAATGCGTCCTCCGGTTGTTTAGTTAATTAGTTAATTGATAAAGCCACGCACTGAGCAAGAGTATCACATTTCCTCCTCTTATTTTCGTCAAAACAACACTGTTAGCAGCTGTGCCAAGTTGTATCAGATTGGGGATAAGTAAGTGATTTTATTTTTCAGAACCTCATCCAACGGCCGCGTCATCATGCGCATAGTTAAATGTTTTGCGAAAGCCCGTATATGCAGTCCACGGGGAATGAAGGCGTGTACATCTTTTTCGGAGGAGTGTCGGTGGTCGAGCGATTGAGTGCCACCATGCGCAAGTCAGTGCGAATAAGCACCCCGTCCCCACATTTTCTTCCTTTCTTTCTTTCTTTCTTTCTTTCTTTCATTTCGTTCCTTTCTTTCTGTCCTTTCTTTTCTATCTTGCTTTTCGTTCTTTCCTTTCTTTCACAGTAAGGCTCCCGGACACTGTCCGGAGAGAGCGCATCATGGCCGCAGCCCGGCGTGTCTGCTGTAGCGGCTAAGCGATGCTCACGTCTCGGTGTGTCACAGGGGTGCAGCGCGGCCATCACCGCAGCAGCGGCGGACAGCAGCGCAGGACGACCCCGCCCCTTTCAGATCGCGTGTGTCCCCAGGAGAGGGGCTCTTCGGCCGGCACGCGCGGCACCAGAGCCACGCACACACAGGCGCACGCGCGCACGGCTGGCAACCACGTACACAGCACACTACGCGCCGCTGTGCGCTCATTCTGATTCCCGCTGCCGAGCTGTATGCAAATGACGGCCGCCTCCGGAGCGAGGAGACACCTACGCAGTTACCGCAGCGCCTCTTGCCCAACGGGCCACGGCGACCGCACGCGAAGAGGTCCCCGCACAAAGGACGGTTGTGCGAGCCGTGGCTTTACGGATTTGGCCAAGCTCAGCGCCGCGGCGGCGACGTCCCTTCGACTGCTGCAGCCTAGCGCCCGCACGAGGAAAATGTCATTTACACATTCGCGGCAAAGAGCCGCTACACCCGCAGTCGCCTATTCTTTCGTGTATAGCGGGTGAACCCTTTCATCCGGTGTTTCAATAACTGCTGCACTGGCGCCCGCTGTTTATTTTTGCATTTTCTTTTCTTCTCCCATCGACAAGGAGCACACTGTAGAAGAGCACGAAACGTATGCGGGCAATAAAAATTGTGTCATACTTTTTTTACTTGTATCTGTTCTCACCTTCCGACCTTAAATTAAAATCACTTTTCTGTTTCCACTTGTATATGAGACTTCTACGAAGGCGCGTGTTTTAACTAGGGCAAGCAAACCCACGACCTTGGTAATCAAAAACGCAAAATACAAACGACAGCGTCGAGAGCTCAGATATGATTCTTTGACGCTTTTCGAAACATGGTTTATGAAGCCCTTGCATGGGTCAAACGCTGGCGAAATTAGGATCGCTTTCTATGAACATAGGCATACACTTGGGTGTAACAAATCTTTAGAACATCATGCAAGAGTTGGGTGGGCATAGTTTGGCACAAATGGTTACTATTATCAAACGAACGTCAGAAAAGACAAAGAACCGCAGTGACTCAAACTAATCCATTACAGTGCGTATCTCCCGCGCATTTTTTTTTTAAATCCGATATAACTCACGGCTTACATTTAATGTCGCGGCATTCTGTGTAAATAAATGATTTAGCTCTGAATTTTTATCGTCCGTTGGACGTGTAGGCAAGGTCTTGAAGGGTTGAAAAAGCACGAACACATTACCCAATGCTGTTCGCGGCTGTTCCTGAGAATACTATACACTATAATACAGACAGGTATTCGGGCTTGTGAGTACAGAATAACTTTTCAGACAGCTCCAGACGAGCGTATACTCGTAGATACGCACCAATCGTTGCGATCTCCTACACACACAAGAGAGAGAACAGCTTCGTGAATTCGCGTTGTGATTAGCTGTTGCCGGCAGCTCTAGCTTCGTAACGGCGCGCGATTTCATTAGAATAGAGGGCAGCCGTTTCGCCGGTATAATAAATGGCTCAGAATTTAGTCCGCCCGCCCGACTGTTTCTTCTTTCAGCGAGACGAACCGTATACAAAACCCGTAAAGTCAGCCCCTGGCTTGGGATTGACCCGTGGTGTTGGCGCTTCGCGCTCTCTCTTCCTCGCACGTCGCAGCTCGGGAAGAAGAAGGCTGTCTCCTCGAGCGGGCGTTTCGGGCCCCGGTGCCGGCCGAGGGGAGGGCCGCCCCCCCGCAGCGCCACCATCGTCGGCCCATCATCGCGCGGGGATCGAGCGCGAGGCGCTGCTGGGGCGGCCGCGTCCCGGGCGCCGATAAGAGCGCGTTCTGCGGCCGGGGACGACTGCGGCGTCGGAACGCTTTTGTCTAGTCGCCTGCCTTTGTCTTGGTGCTCTTTGTACGCGCGATGGATGTCGTCCTGGCGAGGCGGCGCGCCAAGCGGCCCGGAAGCGACGCGATAACGATAATGGCCCAGAGATGCCGTCCCCCCCAACGTCCTCGCACCGACCGTCGCGGAAAACGTGCCCCCGACGTAGAAATGTCGCCTTCGCGCGACTCTTGTCCTCTCTTTTGCTTTTCTCCGCGGCCTTGTTGTCAACAGTCTCCAAAGAACCAAATTTTGTCCATCGCCAAAACGCGCAATGAGACACAAAAGCAGTGTGTTTCGAATACGGGGGAAAAAGAAACAAAAAAAGAAAACAACACTAAAGCGCCAGCGGTGAACGGTAATGCAAATGAGGGGCAGGGCCCTCCCTTTAGTCTCTTAGCTAACGTAAAGCACAAGAAAGTGTGTATGCACGTTGTCGACTAATAACGCCTCGTGGTGACTTTATCAATGCTGTGGGTATAGTGGAAAGTGGTGTGATCGGACCTTTAGCTCTCGCCTTGATATTTTGCCTCAATAACAGCAGTGTAAGTCCCCAAGGGATAAGAAAATGGGCGTCCTTTCTTAGGAGACTAGTGTCTTTTCCTGGCCAACATGGGGTTTAGTTTAATGTGTGCCAAGATGTAGAGAAATTACTACAGATGTGCTCATCGAGGTGTATCATAATGCACTTTCTTACCCTATACTTCAAAATGCCGCGTGTTCAAAATTAAGCTTTACGGAATTTTTTTAAATCGCCTGTGGCAGGTATTATAATTCTTATGATTGAGCTGGGTTATTCGAAATTTTTTTTAATTAATAACAACCGGTATATTATTTCGTTAACATAAAAGACCATCGTTAGCTTTTGCTTCTGTACATATACAAATATCGATATTCAGCATCCAGTTTACCCATATAGTATTAAAGCCTTAAGTAACTCGTTGCAATGGTTCATACCCCAAAAAAGCGGCGTGACGTGTCCAGTGATGCAAAAAAAAATATTATCAGAAATGGCCCATTTCCCGTACGCAAGCAAAGATGCAATGACTGAATATGAACGAAGAAATGAAAAAAAAAACAAAGAAAGGAAAGAAAGAAAGAACGAACGAAAAGACAAAGGTAAAATGAACAAAGTGATGCAAAAATATCATCATCAGGAATGGCTCATTCCCCCGTAATCAAGCAAAGATGCAATGGCTGAATATGAAAGAAACGAAAGAAAGAAAGAACGAAGTAACGAAAGAAAGAAAGAACGAAATGACAAAGAAAGAAATAACAAAGAAAGAAAGAAACACGGAAAGAAAGAAAGAACGAAAGAAAGAACCTTTAGGTAGTGCATTAGGTACACGCATGTATCGTTGAGGAGGTCGACCAACAGCGCTATAGGTTTACTTCACACTGCGGCTCGTTATGTCTTCAAAGAAGTGTGACCCCTCCGATCGCCTAACTTAATGCATTACACCGTGTGCAGCAGGCTTTCGCCTTCACATGTTACAGGTGTGTAACATGCTGCCGACAATTCGTTAACTCAAACTAACGGGTGACCTGTATAGTGTCTCACAACCTTGTGGCCTGGTATAGTCGTGAATTCGTGACGTACACGTGATCTATTTATGTATTTATGTCATTGTACTGTAGTTTTGCTCACTCGCTTCACTGTCCTTATTCCCCAATGAATATATTAGTAACTGTAAGAAGTTTTTATGGAAGGGTGCGGAAGTTTCTTCCGGAGGGTGCTAAATATTCTCAATAAGCAGATGCTCTCTCTCTCTCTCTCTCTTAGTTTATTGAAATAGAATATGTTGGCGACATCGAACGCTGTTGGTGAATGCAAAATGCAAACATCGTAAAAACATATAGGAGAAAAAAAAATTAATCGACGCAGAGAGAGATAGAGAAAACAAAAAAAAAAAGGAGGCGAAAACTGGGCAAAAGAGAGAGAGAGAGAGAACAAACTCCCGAGACATCGACGGCAACGCAATTTGCCGCGTTCCTGATTGAAATCTACCAGTGTTCCTGAAACCTGACCCGCGTGCTCTGGCTGCGAGGTTTCCCATCAGGGGGACCATGTTTGCATAACGGAAGCGGATCGTCTGGCTTCGTTTATCGCACCGCGGGACCCGCGCCGCGCGTGATAGTTTTCTGCTTGGACGTCTGTACGAGGACCGCATTCACCGACCTTCCGTCTCGAAGCGCTGCTTGCAGACTTCTCAAAAGGTCACTGGCACCAATATTTCAGTGATTGCCGCGTACCAGGCCCGCGCTTAAGCCCCCCGTCTTAGACGCGGAGCAGATGCGGCGCGAGACTTGAAGTGATGGGCTGTACGACAAGTTTGCGCTGCGCGGTCACGTGATCGGCGCACATCACCCGACCAATATTGTCCGAAGGAGTCCGGAAAAAGTTGTTTATCCTTTTCTTTCCTGTTTTTTTTTTTTTTTTTCACGTTGTTGTGTTTTAAGTCAAGCCTGAACGCGCCTGTGTGCTTAATAAAGCGTGACGAATGTTACGATAGGGAAGTAAGATTTACAATTGGGCCTTCCAGTCATGCGGAGTTTATTTTTAGCTATACTAAGCGCGGCGGACTCGCTTCAGGGTTTACTTGCTTTGCGAATGCCGGCGTGTTTCAGTGTGATGCCCGTTGGCAGCTTTAAAAAGCTTTGGAAGGCTACCGTCGAACCCCGTCGTCCAAGTGACGCTTCTGGCGGCATTTCTCGTAAAGGTGTATTAACATCGTAACATGATACGAGCGCAAGAATGGAAGCGAACTGACCGACCGTTCAGTTTTTGATGTAAGGGATTAACTGAGATGTAAACTATAGCATAAAAAATCCGCATGCTAAAGAGAAACAGAAGGTGTGCTGTTAGAGGGCGATAAACATAGTTTAAAAAAATGACAAAAACTTTTAATTTTTTTTACTCATGTTGAATAATAGATACGCATATAGTTTTCTCTGTCTCTGGAAAGCGACTAGCATTAAAGGGACTGTCTGCGTACGAATAGTCTCATGTGATTACGGCGCTGATTGAAGGACCATCTCTCAAAATAATAGAAACTAGTACAGATTTATTCTTTACACTAAGATAATTTTTGATTTGCTGGCCAACATAACGGAATGAGTCCAGGGGTCGACACACAGCGGCGAAACATCTGAGCAAAATATATTGTCGTCATACGTGACGTCAGATATGCACGCCTTAGCCGCCGTCGAGGATATGCTCTGTTGTCAATAAAATATTATGTCACTGCAGATTTATTTATCGCCACACCGTCTACTATGCGCTCGCTTGTTGCCCGTTATTGCCTGTACGTTAAACTTCAGCTGCCACGTTTCCCTTGCTTTCTTTCTGCTTTTTTCTGCTTGTTCATTTAGTGTCATGCTTATTTATTTTATATAGGGAGTATAATACGAGGATACTGGTTCCGCCTTCCGGCTAGCCCACCCCCCGCCCTTCTTATATTAAGGCGCAGGTGGCTGTAGGGCAGCATTTGAATGGATACAAATGGGAAAAAAAGAAGAGAAGAAAAAACACGCCTTGATATTGAATTATAAGTCTTGAAGAAGCTTGTCAAAGTTTGTCCAAATTTCTGAAATGTTTTTGATAGTTAAAGTTGAGGTTTATTACACGCACACAAATGCCCAAGAAAGCAGACCGAGGGACTGCCGTCGACATAGCTCAATTCGTATATCGCTTCGCAGGCGTCATGAGGAGGTTTCGGGACATTTTTATTTTGTTCCCCTTTCATTTTCTTCTTCCTTTATTCATCATATGAAGCTTATCACGAATTTAACCATCACTCATAATTCATTATACATTGCACTGAAAAAGAAAAAAAAGAGAGAAAGAAACAAAATTCTGTTACGCTTTTCTTGGTTTCGTTGTCAGTTCACTTCACATGGTGTATACTGTAGTACAAATTGCATGTGAAGCTTTAAATAGGCGGGAAGCAGTGCGCAAACGTATTGCTCGCTTGCTTCGTTCTCCAAATTATACTCTACGTGTTTATATACCATGTGTCCAAGCTAATTATAAGGCCAACAGTGTTCGGACGTCAGACGTCTGACGACCGAACACCGAAGCTCTTAAAATTGCATCTTGCACCATCTGTTCTTAATTCTTCTTTTCGTTGAACAGTTCGGCTATCGTAACTATAGGACACTCTATATAAACAACTTTTACGCTGAGCTGATTAGCTTCTTTCTGAAATTATTGAGTTGTTGCGTTATTGCTTACCCGCCGCGGTGGCTCAGTTAGCTAAGGAGTTGCGCTGCTGATCACGAGGTCGCGGAATCGAATCCCGGCCATGGCGGCCGCATTTCGATGGATGCGAAATGCAAGGACGCCCGCGCTTGCGTTGTAGTGCACGTTAAAGAACCCCAGGTGGTAAAAATTATTCCGGAGCCCTCCGCTATGGCGTGCCTCATAATCAGAACTGATTTTGGCACGTAAAACCCCAGAAAGAAGAAGAAGCGACATTGCTTGTGAAAACAATGGACATTCCTAAAAGCGTACACGAAATAACCAGTGAGCTGCATTAAAAAAAAAAGTCATAGAAATAAAAAACCTGCGCTGTTACGTTTTTGAGGTTTGTCCTGCCTAGCACCAAAAAATGCTACAGAATTTCTGAGAATTGTCTACTAATGAGTAAGTATTCTTTGGCTCGGCTGCTACTTCGCTATTGCTTAGTTATTTAGCTAGCTTATGCATGTCTACCCATCGCTACCAATCATCTACTATTACACTATTATAACGAATAAATGTGTTAACTTGATCAATTATGCATTCATTTTGATGATTTAAAGCGTCACGGAACTAACATATTTTGCTGGGGTAATCGCCAAAGAATGTTTGCGCAATAAAACGCCGTTGTTTCATGCGCTACAACCGAAGTCCGATAACTAGCGCGCTATTGCCGTGAAGGTACGCTTACATGCGCGGTAAAGTGGGGTACTCGTGAAGTATGCGAGCAAGCGCCGATATCGGAACGTGCCGTCACAACAACAAGGAAATACATGATCTGTGAGCATTAATTATTCAGCTGGCTACACCGCCCTACAGGGACTGCCACGGTGCGAAAGCGCGCGCACTTCTCGCCTGCCGATAAAGCACCGATGAGAGGAGGGAAGCTCCTGTTTGAGCGCTTTGTGCCCCGCAGCCAATGGGGCGTACGAAAAGGGCAAGACGCTTCAACTATACTTACGACCACTCGCATTATTTGCACAAGTATGAGTAGCAGACAAAAGAAGAAAATAAGGCCAGGGCTACAAAGGAGCCCTATCGCGGAGCCGTAGGGGATCTGTCAAACAGGCGCTGCGCATCGAGCCTTGCTGGAACGTCACATCCCCGACTTGGCAACACTTCCCCTCATTTCCCCGAACTCAGCGTCGGAATGTTTGTCCTCCGGCAGCCCTGCACCAATCTGGCCCAAGAGCAAACGCTCGCCCTGTAGCTCCGGGTACAAGGTGTTTGCATTATTCATCGCTCATTTCGAACCGGGGTTCGCTTGGAGCTGCAGTTGGGCCGACTGCTGGACCACTTCCGATAACTTCTCGGGTGCTGCTCGGCGAAGGTGAGGGACGCCGCTGCTGCGAGCACAGTGGGGTCTCGAGAGTAGGCCCGAGGGCAGAATGCGGATTACGCATTAGCAGCGGGTGACCCCTCAGGATTAAAGAGCTATAATCCGTGGAACAGCTCCACGGACGCCAACAGGGACCGGGAACCCCCTTGCTATCGGGACTATCAGGCCGCTAGCAGATGGCACCAATTTCAGGGGGAGGCTGAGGGTCACCGATAATACGCAGACTGGGACGCCTTTTGTTTTGGCCGTCATTACTTTTCTGTACTCTTCAGGCCCCGTATAATATCATTTATTTCTGTTCATTCTGGCAAGTGCTTCATTGGAAACTCGATAATTCGCTATAATCTATTATTGTGTTTCAAAGCTCTAGAGATAAACCGGATGGGGAGCTTGACTTTCTTGGTAGTATATTCTATTTTCTTTGGACCTTGTTCCGTCGAAGTATGCGTTGTACATGACGGGGCGACCTGTAAGGCTTACGACAGTACTACGTGTAGCTATCCAAAGCGACATCGCGAAAATAATCTGCACTACTTACACAGATTAGTTGAAAATGACAATGGAGTAAAACCCACGCGTGCATTATGTATACCAAGAGATATAAGGATTGAGATAGATTATTTATATACTTTTGTAGACTACGGGGTGATCATTTTTAAGCTTTAGATTATTTTTAAGAATTACCTGGGGCAGAAAGCATAATTCTTGTCTTTGAGCTGTATTACTCGCACATTACTAGCACGAGAAATCAAAACACATATTCGACTAATTTACGCAAAATTACCAATTAACTTTTTAATTAATTACATTGAGGTACATATCGCAATTTACAAATTGTAGCTGGTGGGATTGCAAGACGTATCCACTTGAATTAAATTGCCAGGATTACACCAGTTTGTGGCACGAAATACATAGGCGTTACAGTTACGTTTGTGCTTCAGTGCGTAACAGAGTGTTTTGTTAAAGTCGTAAGTGGAACAACAATGCATTTTTATGGTGATTTTGATGGCGCATAATCTCCAAGCTGGTGTCCATTCCTGCAAACTCACCGGCTGCAATTCGTGAATTGTCATTGGGCCGTGAAGTAATTAATTAAGAAGTTAATCAGTCAATGTTTGTTCATTAGTTGAATATGTGCTTACGATTTCTCATGTAAGTAATGTCCGCCTCTCTGTATAATCCAGCTCAAGGACCACAATTCTTTACCTGCAAGAAGCGATTTTTAAAAAAAATTCAGTAGAACTTAAAAATGATCCCCCCGTATACTGCAATGGGCAGAAATTGTCGCTTTATTCGAAGTACGAAACATCAAATGTTTAGTAATCTGCATGCATAACGACGGACACAGACTGAAACCATCTCAGAGCGAAAGACAGCGGAGTTAGAAGGATGAAATTTCGAGATTGAAGGTTGACCAGCTCTACAATGGGGGGGGGGAAATGAAAAATAAGAAGAGGGAAAGGGAGGAGAAGCACAGCCGTCCCTGATACTTCGGAAAAACAAGCAACAAAAATGAAGTTATGCTGAAGCCTTGCAGCCGTTCGGCTGATCTAATGTGTATGACAGCCAAAATCAGGGTATTTCATTTAACTTCTACACCCTTCTTTCTTTTACTTCATAGTAAAAACTGGCTGTCTTTGCACACTGTTTTTCTTTTTTTTTTTTCGAAGCAGGAACTATCGCAAGTGAAGCTGCCGTCCATCCAGATGCGTAAAACATTAGGCTTTCACAAGCAGGGAGAGGCCTTCGCCCTGCAGTGGACATAAATATACGCTGATGATGATGATGATGAGGCCACTTGACCATATTGTATAAAACTACAGCGTTTTCAATTCATATCTTTTATTTATTTCCATCCTAAGGACTTGAAGGCATGACATAAAGGAGGGCTCAATTACATATAAAAACAATAACTGCAAAACCTTTATAAAGAAAAAAAAACAAGTGCTATGAGTCGCTTGGAATTGTAAATAACAACGATCATGGTGTTCACAATATTGGGCGGGAAGAACGTAAATTGCAGTGAGGAAACACAAAAGCCATAAAAGAGCAAAGCTAACTGTCAGAAAAGTGTGCAGAAGTTGCTGCTACAGCTGGAACGGCGAAGAACAAGAAACGAGACATGTTTGACTGGTCAGTACTGTAATTCAGTAAAATAAATAAAACGGCTTTTGTTTGGTTTGGTCCGAAGAACCATGTGGTTAGTGGGGTGGATTGTTATTTCTTTGCAGAATTATATGCGATCTGAACGTCTCACAATGCTGTTGGGTAATCTATTGCTTATGGCATATGAAAAACAAACCGTCAACCGTTCCACTGGGGTGGAGATGGAAGACCAGCGAAGCTGTACTATGGTGGGAATTATGTATTTCCAATTATGATTATTAAGATGTGTTGGTGTAATTGGTTATTTGAACTATTAAATAATGAGAAATATATATGATCCGGCGGTTTTAATTTATTTAGTGACCACAGGGACCATGGCCTTATGGTCGCTACGGGTATACACCGCGATAGGGTGTAGGGCAATAGTTGGCACGTTCTTCATAAACACGTCACCAACGCCGCGCGCGTTCGGTGCGAACGCGGGCAAAACACCACTGCCGTCGACAACAGTTGTGCACGTTGTTTGTGTGACCGCACACAACCGCTGTCAAAACGCTGGCTACGTGACGGAACGGCTAAACGAGAGCCCAGAGAGAGTCGGTGGCATAGGTCGGCAGGGCTGCACGCATGCGCCGCAGTGGAAGAGTGGGCACGCACACGCACAGTCTAGGGTGCCTCAATGCCCTCCTCGCCCACCGCTCCCCTTCCACTGGGAAGTCGCGTTTGCTCTCCGCCGTGCGTTCGCTCCCCGTGAAAGCGTGCGTCCCTCGCCCTCGCGCGCTTTCACTCGCACATAAGTCGCGTTTGCTCTCCGCCGTGCGGTCGCTCCCCGTGAAAGTACGCGTCCCTCGCCCTCGCGCGCTTTAACTAGCACATACAGCATACGGCCAATGAGAGTTTTTTTCTATTGCCGGACGCGACCATCGAAGAGTGAGCCCTTAACAGCTTCGCTGTAAAAGTCGCAGTTTCGCCCGAAAGGCGAAGCATCAATTGCGATAGCAAATTAGTGGACAGCTATACGACGTAAGGATAGTAGTTTTATCGGCCGTACAAACTTGTAAACATAGGCACACTAACTAAGTTAACAAGCATAGTGTCACGCGCGCACAAGCAAACATGAACACGTCTCACTCGATAAGCGCGGAAACTTGCTGTCAAAACGCTGGAGTGAGGAAGCGCGGTTGCACCAGCCAGCAAAATGATCTTTGTGGTGCCTCTCGCATCAACGCAAACTAAGCCACGAAAACACAGCGCGCGGAGGAGTCTGGCCCCGTCGCAGATATCTTTCAAGATATGGCGGACCCGCCTTACGCAGCCACAGCTGGAATAAAACGCCCCCCCCCCCCCCCATCCCTCCCCTCCCCGCGGCGCCGTGCGCACGACGGAAGACAGCGCGCTTTCTCCCCGCTTTCCTCCCTTGCGTGCGCGAGATTTATCGGGGATCGCCGGCTCACCCTCGCACGCTTTCATTCGCACGTAGAGCGTATGGCGCGCGGCGACGATTTTATCGCCCTTGGACTTTATACGGAACCTCACGGTGACGGCGACACTGACGGTGACGGCAGAAATGCGCCTGGTGTGACCATATAATTGCTATCGCAATAAAAATTACTTTTGCGTGGTAGACCTACCAGAGATGGCAATAACCTCGACCGTCTACTAACATCCTGTCCGGATCATATCGAAAGTATTGTCGCACTACCCGGCATCAGCGACCACGAAATTCTTCACGTCTGTATTTGATTACAGCTGAAATAGAAATCATCTCCACAAAACTATATTAAATTATAACAGACTAAATTTTTATTTCATTAAAAAAGAACTTAGACACTTCTACACCGACTTCAATGACACTTACCTAAGCCGCTCTGTTAACTACAACTGTATGTTATATAATGAAGTCGCACTTTCGCCTGAAAGACGAATCATAGATAGCGATAGCTAAGTATTAGACAACTAGGCGGAGTAAGGTTCGCAGTTTTAACCGTCGTATAAATTACAGTAAACATTGGCTTACTAATTAAATTAATAAGCACGTCGTCACGTGCGCACAGAAAAAGATGAACAGATGTCACTCGATCAACTCGAGCACTTGCTGTCTAAACGCTTACGTGAAGTGCGCCGGCAGCGGGGTGCGAATACTTCGTGCTGCCTCTCGTTTCAACGCGACTCCGAAAGTTGAAATTACGCGACCTCCAACACTAGGCACGCAGAAAGAAAGCGCGCATGAAGCCACCAGCCAACGCGACTCGCTCTAATGATTTGCACCTACTGCAGATCACCTCCAAGATGCGGCGCGCGGACAGCCATGCGCAGCCCCGACCGGTCAGTCCCGGCCTTACGCGTACTTGAACACATTGTCTCCAACGTTGGGCGCTCGGGCAAACTGGGCGCATTAAGCCACCATCCTTCTCAGCTCACTCTATCCCACTTTCTTTCGCATCCGCTTCATGCGGGGCGCGGGCACTTGGCCTTTATACGGAACATCACGGCGTCGGCGACAGCGATGGCGACGACTACGGCGAAACTTTGCTTTGGGTGTCCATATAATTTCTGTCGCAATAAAAGTAAGCAATAGCGCACGCGTACGCGTATTAACGAATGGATAATCCTTAAAATGTAATAAATAGAAGCCGCCGCTGTAGCTCAGGGGCCGTGGCGTTCTGCTGAAAAGCACGAAGTGTCGGAATCAGTTCCCGGCTACGGCGGCCACTTTTTGATGAGGGCGAAATGCGAAAACGTTCGTGTGCTTAGTCAAATTTAGTCACACGTCAAAGAACCGCAGATGATCTCTGATATCCCCAGAATTACTTTAGGACGTTAAATCCCACGAATCAATCAATCAAGCAAGAAAAAAAATCACAAATCCCTCCCCTACCGGGAACAGGAGGGCACGCGAAGCTTGTCCTGTGAAGCCGTAAAATGTTGGGTTGTGGTTGGTCAAGGGTTGGGCATTTGGTTTGTTGTCGTCCCGCTTCAGCTTCGGCTTGTCGAACTCCTCCATCGGTCCGGCGTTGGCGTTTCGCTTCTGCTTCCGCTTGTCGAACTCGTTCATCGGTCCGGTGTTGTCGTTTCGGTTCCGCTCGCCGACACAGGATTACTTCGGCGAGCTTGCGCACGTTCACGGGCCCGCTCCCATTGTCATTCTTTAAAGGCTGCTTCCTCTTCGGCGGGGCGGACCAAGTGCGGCCTTCCCATAGTGCAGCTGGCCTTGCACTGGCGAGAAACGGCGCGCGCGGAGGCGCCAGCCGTGGGTGAGGAGGAGAACCTGTCAAGCGCCGGCGCGCAACTGTGGAGTTTTCGCGTACGACGACAGCCACACCGACGGCGACACGAGTCAGACAATGCAAGCTTCGTTTGAAAAGGGCGCGCGCGGAGCGGGTTAGGAGGAGAACCTGTCAAGCAGCTGTGAGTGAGGAGGGTTTCCGGCCGCCAGGTGCAGGTGTGGAGTACTTGGTTTTTCACGTACGATGACAGCATACATCGACGGCGCGAGTCCGGCAATACAAGCTTCGCTTGAAAAGACGCATTTTCATTGAAATTTGCGCTGCTGTATATATACCCCATTTCACTCTCGCAGTAACGCCATACCGCGCGCCTAATAGGAGCGGGCATTGGCATTACTTAAATGAAATTGGCCGGCCATCGTTGTGTATAGCCTGTTGAACGGGTTGATGGTTCTGTTACCTTGGTTATATCTTTCGTGGGGTCACGTCTTACTTGCGTACGCATTAAAGCAACGCATTTCCGCGTAGCAGACTCCGCAACCAGAACTTTTACGTGGAACGTATCTGAAAGCGCATGACGACGCGCTTTCACAGCTGTGTCAACGGCCAGTTACCAGAGCGATAACGAAACGCCGAGACGAGTAAGAACAAATGCTGACGACAGACCCTTTTCTCAGCGTACCTTGTGAACCACTGGAAGCGACCTGTCGCATGTGTTCGGCACCTAAGAAAATTTTGCCCTTTGTCCAGGAGTCGGCATACATATATGTTCTTGAAATGACGAGATATAAGAAACATTCCCCGCACCTCGAGCTCATACATGTACAGCCTTCCAGATTTTTAATAATATCGCGCGAGCGTCGACCACAAGCCATGTCAGCGCGTTATGATGGCGACAAGCGGCGAGATCGAATATGGTACCCGAAAGCACGCAAAGCACTGTCCAATGCGAGAAACGTCTGCGACGCTGCTCACTGCCGCAGTGCACGCTTCCTGCGTTTGTTGTTCGCGAAGCCCCGTCGTGCACCGCCACAAATAGTGAGGCCATGCAGCTGCAAGTCTGTGTACAGCCATCCCTTATGCTTTTTTATGACAATGTACCTCGCTGCCGGTGATAAATTGCCTTTCTCCATCTTTATCTTCATTTATTTTTATTCTATTTTTACACACTGCAACCCTATATTTAGGCTATGGTAGGAGTGGAGAAATAAACAAATATGTAAATACACAAGGCATAAGTTCTACAAATATATGCAGTAGAAAATAAATCAGCAAAACAGAATTCAAATTACATACACAGATAATAATACTAAACAACAGATCATTAAAGTTCAACATCATGCAGGAAATCACGCAATGGAAGAGAAAGAATGGTTCCAGGCAACAGGTTCAAAAATTAAGTACTTAGAGGGAAAGAACTGTGTTTAAATGCGTCAGTCCTCGCCGATAGGGTACGATATTAAGATGGTGATACCTTTTAGGTGAGGAAGGTTGCGCGAATTTTATGTATGTGCTAAGGGAAGAAGAGTACGAGGAATTTATTAAGGCGCGCAAGAGCTTTAGGGATTCTATGTTACGACGGGGACTGAGGGTAGTCAAATTTAAAGCAGGCAGTTTAGAAGACAGATAAAGGTTCATATCGTAACGACGGTAGATAAGTCGTTTTGCCTTTTCCTAAATTATTTCTCCCTTTCAGCATCTGATTTTTTTTTTATGAGTTTGATATCCCACAGGCATGCTCCCAGAGTGGCGGGATAACTGATTTATAAGTGACTGATTTGATGTTCAAAGAAGCTGTGCGCAATGTACGCCACGAATATCCAAGCTCTTTAAGTGATTTGCTTCAAACAGAATTAATGTGATGAGACCATGACATGTTGCTAGTAAAAAAAAAAAATCTAGATATGTATGTTCGGACACATTTTGTTGCGCAGAACCATTAGATGCATGAGGAAACGTGAATGGAAACAAACGTCTTTAAGATTATTTGTATGCGGTTGCCCTGAAATTCATCGTCATTTGCCAGGTTTTGCACCATTGACACAATTTATGAAAATAATCATTAAGAATGTAATCATTTGGCGAGTTTATCGTTTGGTGAGATACGTATAGTCGTCCGCGTATAAACGTATGCATTGGCAAATGCATACCTTAGAAAGCAAATCGCAAGTATTCAGTAAAAAGAGTAACGGCTCCAGGACTGAGCCCTGCGGTACACCGGATGCATAAACAGTAGAAGAGTATGGCCGGTCAAAGAACTAGTCATACAGTTAACAAGAGACGAATTGGTAAATATTGTGTCAAGCTTGAGCAAAAGTTTGGAGTGAGTGATCGTATCGAAAGCTCTGGAGAAGTCGATAAAGCTAGCATCAATGTCATAACGTATGTCAATTGCGAAAATTGTGTCGTCACTAAATTCTATGAATTGAGTAGTAGCAGTACTGCAACCGCGACGAAAACCGTGTTGACAATTGAGTAAGATGTTGTTACCATCAAGGCGCTCTTGTGCCTGTGTATTACGTGCTCCAACATTTTGCACGATATTAATTCAACAGTGATTGTCTGCTACCTTATTTATGTAAAGGTTGCTGTTTGTAAAGGTCACTATTACTGTTTTCCATGACGGAGGAACTATACTTGTCGACAACCATTTCTTGAATATAAGCGTTAAGTAGCGACTACACCAAAATGAATAACGATGCGGAAACGTATTCAGGAATCTCGTCTGTACCCTAAGTCTTTTGAGTGTCAAGGTTCAGGATCATATGAAAAACACCTTGCTCAAAGGCAAAGACGTCTTGAATAGAAGAATACGCAAAACTGTTGTAAGGAGGAATTTCGCGGTTATCTACTGTGAAAAAGGTGGATTGAAAGTGTGCAACAAGTGTTTTGGTGCGTTAACAAATGGGTGCGTTATTAAGAAGAAAATTATCACTAGAACTACGTTAGGAAAAAGTGTGCTTCAAAACTTTCCGCGATTACTGCGCAATAACTTATGTAAGGTAACATTATAAGAAAAATCTCACGTAATTAGTTTTAACATGAAGTTCCTCCTTAAAATCAATCTGCACTGTAACCTAGACGTCAGCAGCGTTCTATAGGCGTCTCAGTCTGGAAATACGACGAGACAAGTGCAGTAATTATCCAGTCCTCTAAGGAAACATTGGACTTATTTTCTTAGTTTTTAGAATAACGAAATTTCGAGTGCGCCTAAGGACAAGATATTGAAAAAACTGCTAAGGTGTTAACATCGCGGGGCACACTAAGCTGTTCAAATTGCTCGAAATGATTTCATAAGGCATCGGTAATTGAGTGGTCATCAGCCCGACCGAAACCATGAAAAGTAGAATACATTATTCTCGATGAAGGGACAATCAAGTAAATTGACACCAGTACAGCTTTGTGGTCCGGCAGTCTGTCTGCAACTTCACCTTCATATTCGTCCCCAGGAAGGCACGCACTGAAGAACACGAGGTCTAAAACGGCTGCCCCCCGACTCAAGTGTTAGATTCAACGATCTGCTTCATGCAAAGTGAAAGTGAGAGGTCGACTACCTCTTTGCATAACAGGACATCGTGGCCAAATATAGATAAACTTGGCCAACGTATACAAGGTGCATTGAAGTCCCCCAATAATATGAATTCAGAACAAGGAGCGTTATGCTCGTTCATGGAATTTCTTACTAGTTGGATATCAGTAATGGGCGATCTGTGATGGGCGAAACACCATTTTAACGAGTTTGCTTAAATTTACACAAAACTGTCTCAATATTCTCGGTGCCTTCGAGCATCGAAATCTTGAGACTTCACCTCCGCTTTGTCCACCTCTGCGGTGACTTCTAACCGTGGTAAAACCGGTGGTGATATTTCGGATCACAGATTTCATCACGCAACCATGATTCGGTGAATCCAATAATCTGAGGCGATAAAGGTTTCGCTAATAAAATGAATTCAGAAAATGTGTTTATTAAACTTCTAGCAGTAGTATAAAAAAGCCTCAGGTTATCCTAATAATTGCGACATAGTTAGTGGAAACCAGCATTTGAGTCATTCTCAGTAGCGGTTCTTTAACTGTTTGCGAAAGTTCTCGCGCTCCAGGTGTATTTCTTATTTTGTCAATAAAGGCATGATCATAGCGCAAATGAACTGCGTGACCATTATTTTATTAGGAAGCGGTATACCGTCCCACAGATTGTTTTTGATGGAACGTACATGATTAGAGAAATCTTAAGCAATATGAATATCTGTACCTTTCAGCTTAAATACATATTTAGTACACCCAATTTGTTTGGATGTTCCAGAAGCTTTATGGTGATAGGACGAAGTAAACTGGCCATTTCTAATGTCTATCCATTGACAGTGTTCAATTTGGGGGCATTGAATCATTACCTGTCCAGTAAATAACTGTGAGACGCATGCCAGCAAAGGTTCGTTAGTGTCTTCTGTATGTTCAGGAACACCCTGAAAAATAAGGTTATTCCTATAGGCGAGCGGTGTCCAGATCGTCGTTACAAGACACAATTTTGTTTACTGTGTCTTTCGGCGACTGAATCTGTTTGTGAAGAGTTATGACTGGAATTATGGGTTTAGAATTGGAAGGGAGTGACTGAAAATCGGATACCCGTTTTGCAAGCGCATCGAAACGAGAGTTGATCGACTGTTAAAACCGCGTAATGTCGCTGATATTTTCGGTCATTCTTTTTTGTCCTTCTTCAAGCAACTGAACAAGTATGTTTTCTAATAGAATATCTATATCTTAATTGGCTGGCACATGCGTGGGCTTCAGTAGTACGAAAGGAAATGGAAAGTATTTCGCAGAGGACACATCTTAGTCGTGCTATCGCGCTCAGTATGAGCAACAACGCGCGTGCGCGTGGCAAAGCGGTCACGTGTTGGAGCTCATACTGAGCGCGATAGTACGTGCGTTGTCATGCCCCTTTTCTTTGCCTTTTTCGTTTCTTTTCTTTTGTAAACGATATTGCGAATATAAACTTGGTAGGTCACGTGTCCTCCTGAAGGGATCGAACAGTGTAACAGATAATGCTCGCGATGAAGTGCTTCATCCTTGCGCATATGCTACCGCCGGTATTGTCGCTTGTCGTAGTGGTAAGGTGCCGAAATGGAGCGGGTTCGATGCTCGCTCGATATTATTAAAGACGTTTTCTTATTTTTCATTTATATAATTACTTTAAATAAATGATCCATTATTTGGTTTTTATAGTAATTTTTATTATTACATATCATTAAAAGTGAATATTATTGAAAAACGCTTCTTGTGTATTTCGTTAAAACTTTGTTCATAAAACGACGAGTTAACTGAAAAGCAAGTCTGATAGCAGCTACAGGGCACTCTGCATCAGCAAGCTATTGCAAGTTCGTATTCCAATCATTGCCCGATAAATTTAGCGGCTTGTCCCAAAGGGCGAAATTGGAAGTCTCTTGGAACGTGTACCTGTGGGTTCTATATGAAACAAATGAAATAGATGGAGGCAGGAGCACTGGAGCAGTGTCCTTGTCAGCACTGAGTGAATCTCATCCTCAGTACTATCCGTGAAGGTTGTGCCCAGTGGCCGTGACGTGGTGCAGCGGTGTTGCGGTCGACTGTGGGTTCCGGCACTGCCAACACGAGTTCGGGACAAGCGCGAACTGTGAACGAACTCTTTCTCGCGTCTCCTGCGCTTTGTCGCGCGCAGCAAATACCGTGCAGTATTTGGAGCGCCGGATGAAAAGAAAGGATAAAATCGAAGGAAAAGAACAATCTCAAAATAGGGACCTCCTCCTGTCAACGTAGAGAGCGCAGATAGCAAAATGAACGCGAACGGGTGCCCGCTCGTGTCTGTCAAATCCTGGTCGAGACTGCTTGCCTATACGGAGGCGGAGAAAGACCGCTGAATAGAACTGATTAACCACTTCGCATTGTTTGATTTTCACCATACGCAATGTATATTGCATATTTTGCATCTTGCCATTCATGTAGGTTATTTCAGAAACATAGTCATTTCTACTTACATTGAAAAGAGCGCAAAGGAGTACCTGAACCTGGACGAAGCAACTTACGACCCTATCATTCGCAAAAAAAAAAAAGAAGAAAAAAAAAACGCGATATCTAACATTTCACAATTACACCTGTTTGAGCGCCTAAATCATGCAGTCTGCCTAAGGTAGGCAAATTGATCTTCAGTCGGGAGAATCTGCTGAAGCGGACAACGCGCGAGGCGGAGCGCTGAAGTTCTACAAGCTATAGTGCATTTACACCATTATGAACCGCTCGAGACTTGATGCCCGCCTGCTCCTGCACATGATATGTTAATGTAAGCAACAGTGGGCGCGGCGGCGCTGGAAGCGTGGTAATACCTGAATTGCTATAAATATCATAAATAGCCCCCATTTGTCTTTGTTGTCCTTCTCGCTATTCTTTCGTTGGCTATACTGTCTATTATTCTGTCCACTTTTGCCCCATTACCCCTCACAGCTGCTGGCAAATGTTAACATGTCAGTCACATAAAGTTAATAATGAAGGTAACCTGAACACCATTTGCGCCTATCGGCTGCGTTTTCCAGCACGGGGAGCTGGCGAACTTGGTCCCAGTGATGTTGAAGGTAGATAAATAGTTTATAAAAGCAACCGAGGAAACCGGTGGCCAGTGCCTCTTGTGCGGCCTGAAATAAGATTTATCCTTCCTTGTTTGTTTTTCGAAGTAAGCCATAATTAAAATTGCTATAAAACATTATTTGGTCCTTTATACACTAGTAGTTAAACTGCATGAAAACAAGCCGCGCGCTGTATTTTCATCCTGTCATCCTAGCCCCGTTATACGGCTTCGTATATCCTACGCACAAAGTCGGTTTCGTGACAGCGCTATCAATGCCGCCTAAGAAACTCTCTCGGGCGCGTCCTCTGGACACTTGCGACTAGCTTCGTGATGATCACGGAACATGAAGGCACTACAACTTGCCCAAGGCACCTTAGGGCACCCTTTGTGTGTGCAGTCAGTGTCATATATGTGCAAGTGCTGCAGCTTCGACAGGCGTCAGAGCTGCAGGTCCTTTTCTTGAGCCCCGCGTGCAGCGTCTGTCTCGGCAGCGAGATTTGTGCGCACGGGCGCCTAACAGCCCTCGTCGCTCAGCCGAGCAAGCACAATGGGCCAGACGTCGCGGGGCTTCGTGCCACCTTGACGGTCGCATCCGCAAACGTTTCGGCGCCTGCTGCTGCTCCTGGGGTGCGGCCGCCGGCGGTGCCGAACCCAGCTTCTCGAACCGTTTGTCACCCGGAAAATGGTCGCGATAATGGTGGCACTGCTCCATTCCAATGCTGACAGGAGCTGAATGAAGAATGATTGGAACCAAAGAGTGGAGAACAGAGGTCGGTTCTGTCTTGGTTCCGCACTCAGGCTCACTCTGGCTTTGTGCGCTCCTTTCTTTCGAGTCGTTCCGGAACGCTTGTCACTTCCTCCTGTCTTCCACCTGCTTTCGATATATTCTATCTACCTCTCTCGACATTCTGAATGCGGATTTGCCTGTGCTCGTGACGGCTGTATTGTGAAGGGGAAAAATGTTTAAGACAGAAATGGCACTGAAATAAGTAGAGGAAAGTCAGAAGAGCGGTTATTTAGTGTGTTAGGAACAATAGCTGCCGCCGGCACATATTCGCTCTTCATGGACCCAGCAACTGAATTTCTGGTGGCAGTACAATCCGAGGGTGTACTCTCTTGTTGGCTTTCTCGATGTGTGAAAGAAAAGAAGACGAGATCTGACGTCGGAGATACTTTGCGCTCGAACCGTCGCCGACTTTCGTCGCCTCGGGCAATGACGAAAATCAAGAGCTATAGTAAAAAACGATCGCAGCCTGCAGCGGTCCTGGTTGATTTTCGGCGCGGAACAAACCCGAAGGAGAACGACTCGCGCGCTATTTATGAATCGTTTGATTCAACTACGACGAGATAAAAGTCGCGGGCCTACTTCGGATGAGCCTCGTTATCACATTAGCCGGCGCGTCCGTCTGAGACCTTGCAGAAACCGATGGCAAAGAGGGGCCAGTGGCGCAAATGCGCCACCGCCGCCGCATTCATCGCGCCCGGCGGCGCATTAGTCGCGCATCAGCGTCGCCCCCGGCGAACACGTCTCTCGCGCCTCTCGCGTCGTGTCGAAGGGGGGGACTCATGCCGGGGGGACTCGCGCCGCGCGCGCGCGCGCGCATCGGGGAGAGTGCCTGCGCCCGATAGCGATCTCGCGCGGGGGCCGCGCAGCCGTGGCAAACTCTGCAATTAGCGGATCGCGGGTGCCCTGTCGGCCTCCATTACCGGCTCGCGACGTCGACGCGGCCGCCGCCGGCCCGCGTGTGCCCGCGCTCGTGGGTTGCTCTTGTCGCTTCAAATGTATAACAACGTCTCGGTGCGCGCGGGACGCTTGCAGTTCAGCTTGGAAACCGGGGAGACATGCGCGGAGCGTTTGAAGCTTGATACATGAACTCCTGCTGCTACTGCTGTCGCTCCAGTGACGCCTGCGCCCCCCCCCCCCCCCTCCTCTCTCTATTGCGCACTGTTTGTTGTGCCTGGGTAACGCTTTCTCCGCCTCCTCCGTTCTTTTGTTTTTTCTCTGCTTTCCTTTTGAATATTTCGCATACGTGGGCTGGAAAAGTTTGGCGAGACGAGCGGGATTTGGGAACCCCGGCGGTTAACAGTTCATTCGCGAGAGTGAGAGCGCATGGAGCTAGCGGTCGTTAATAACTCCAACACCCCGCTACACACGCCGTGTACTCACTGTCGTGGAGTCAGGGAAACGAAAATAAGGAAGCTAACCTTTAATTTGCGCTTGACAATGAAGTCCCGAATAACTTCCAGTTTTCGCATAGATACGTGCACTGGCGAACTATTTGGTCCTATCAACGAGGTTCATAATTTAGGAGCGGTACATAGAGTCGATATTTAATGTATGAGAAAGGCAGAATCGATGTAAGGGCAGTAGAAAAGCCTGCAGTACATTGACAGCATTCAGCGCTACCAGTTATCCCAATAGTTTTGTTATCACTGTAGTGATTGATTCATCCTGCCCAGTAGCACGCCCTTCGGTGAAGAAAAAGCTCAAGATATACTTTTGTGCGTCGGCACTGGGCCTTCGTGTGATGTAACACATCAAGAGAAGAAGAAAAAAAGGAAGAGTTGTAAAAAAAAAAAAGACTTTCAAAGGACAATGATGACTGCAATCGGCGATTGCAGCATCAAGATGTTCAAAGAGAAAACGCGGGCAATCTAGCGGTAAAAGAGACTAGGCAGATTACTGGGGCGACACTACGGAAATGGAATGGGCGCTTCCTCCGTTGTGTGTTTTTGCACTAGCCGTAGCCGGGTCGCGTTGATTAGCCTCTACAGCGTCCGCTTACCCCTCCCGATCTCATTGGAAGGAAGTACAAAAACCCTGCTCCTTTTCACTCGCTCCCCTTTCACCCCGAAGCAACGTCTAATCCCACCCGAATACAGTGCGAAATGCAGCTTCGCTTCGTATACTGAACGTCGTTCTTTTGTTGGTTGTAGTCTTACCAGATGTGCCACGCGGCAGAAGGTTCATTCAGAGCTGATTAACTACGTTTCCTGTGATCGCTGTGCTTGCAGTCTAGACCGCTCTGTATTTTTCTTGCCGTTGCGGGTGCACCATATAGCATGCTTTGTTTATTGTTGAAGCTAATAATACGCATTCCTCCTTAGTCTACCGCTGATTGATGGATTCGCTAACAGAGTCTTTCTGTGTTTATATGCATGCGTACGCCTCTGCTCGCCGTTGTTAATTATCTCACCGTAATTATATGCGAGTGATGGTTCTAGATATGAGCACTGATAATCAACTCTCATAGTCGGTTGAATTAAGGATACAGAACGAAACTGCAAGAGCAGAGCTGATTAAAGGCTTCCATGCGCGGGCATAGCTAGGCCTCAATATGATAAACATCACTCGCTTGATTGATAGAGCCGATAATCTTACCTTCATTGTTAAAAACAATTAGTTACGACATTTTTTCTAAAGCTCATACAGATTTCTTTAAAACACTCTTTTTTATTTCAGGTTTTGATATTTTGAAACGATTACGAAGCGACACTTTCGGACTTCAAACTTCATCATTAACTATAAACCTACTCGCAGTTTCAGAACCGAGGAACACTAGTGGTACCTCAGTGTTTCACACGGTAAGGTTTGCGACCTCGCCGCTATTATGTCCATCTATATTTGAACAAATTATCCGCCGATCACGGCACTATTATGTCCATATATAGTTTAATAAATTACCCCCCAGTGTTTTTTTGTGACAAAAGTTATCTTTTCGCCTACTTTCATTTCCATTTACGTTAATATTTCGACATTTCAATTAAGCATAAAAATTAACTTTCACTATTCTTTCCGTGGTTTTATTGTCTTTTACTTCGTATAGTACCGAATAACAAAATATCGAGGACCTCGGGTTCTATTATGATTCTCGCTTTAGCGCTTGAGTCGTTATCTTTCAATGAGGGCGAGCTGTATGCATTTGTTAGGATGGTAACGAAGTACTGCCGTGATACCTGTAAACGGTGGAATATTAGAAGTTTGTACATTATGCCTACACATTTTCTGCCCTCCCATGAAATTTTCTGAATAACTTACAATTTGCTTGCTACCTGCTATGGGTGCCGTTCAACACCCCTGCGATGTATACTACGGTGCCATAAAATGAAGCTTCGCCATATCGCGCGATAAAGCCCTTGCTGCTGCAGTGACTGCGCGTCCAATCTGGAATTGCGTGAAATTCTAATCGCAATCAGCTCGTGGGAAGAGGGAAGTGCGACGGCAGCTTCATTTTACGCCACACTTCTACGTCACAGGGCGGTTGGACAGAGAGCCGTGCTTCGAGGTACCGCGTGCGTAATCAGGTTAATTGAACGAATAATTTCACGTCAATTATTTCGGTCTGAAATGGCCATATTGAAATGTAGAAACACCTACTCATAATTTTATGACGATCTCCTTAAACTTTCAAATATAAACATGTGCCGTAAAGTTTGTAATTAAGAAATTAATTATTGTAAGTAGCTTAATTAGTGAATGAATTGCTTTAGTTTTTCTTCCAAATGACGTCTGTCCGGGCAGACAATTCATTTATAGAGACGTAATTCGAGTAAATTATGTAGGCGTTTGAAAAACACTGTATATATATATATATATATATATATATATATATATATATATATATATATATAAATTATCGGCGACACTTCACATGCTATTTGGTCACTGTGCGAGTAAAAACACTGTGAGAGCATCTGCGCCTTAGCATTGGTGTAGTGCAGCAAGTGCAGAAATTATCCCTACTTCATCGTTTTTTTTCAGCCACAACGATCGAGTGCTATCAAGTGTACTTTATGGTGTAAGTACACCACGTACTTATACGCCGTGTTATTAGTGGTACGTTTCCAGTCTCGCGCGATTGGAGGCCTTCTTTTCGTCGTTCCGCATTTTATCGAACCAAACGCGAGACCGTGTTGTCTCAAGGATGGACTGCTTGGCGCAGCGTATTATGAAAAGTGAGAAGAATGACATGAAATGAAATTGTGAGGTTTAACGTCTCGAAACTGCGAAACTGCACCGTGTGTCATGGTGGACGCAGTAGTGGCGGGACCCCCTCTTGATTTTCACCTTCTGGGGTTCTTTAACGTGCACTCCATGCACGGTATACACGGGCATTCTTGCACTCCGCCGCCATCGGAATACGACCGCCGAGGCCCGGATCGAACCTGCGATCTCGTTCTTATTATTAATAGTCTTGAATCGCAAATGAATGTCTTCGCGGCATACTTCGCATACATGTGCGGAGTAATGAGAACGAAAGGCTTTAATGAATTGTGATGCTCTGGTCAAATATGTCGCCGTCCCATTACAGCTGCACCCTCTGCACTAGCTCCGGATTGCTCGCTGCCCGAATAGTGCAACTCGGCGGTTCACGACGCGCTAAAATGACCTTTCGCAAACAACAATCGATTCTCCCTTACGAAGAAGCTATATCTTTGCGATACTGCGTTGCGGGACAAGAGAGTGCGCCGGGTCACAGCCGTTCCCGACGGCTCACACGGCGCGCCCACTCTGTCGACGCTGTAAGACCTCTGGCAAGTGTGCTCGACTAAACGCCGGCGCGCGCCCGTATGCAGATAGGCCGCGCGATACGCAGAGACTCTGTCGGATGTGCTTGCCTCTGGGGCCCACTGGCCCGCTTTGCTACTGGGCCGCATCATTTGCATGTGGTAATGCCGCTTGCAGCCAAGGAGACAGCGGTCCCTTCCGAATATAAAGCTCGGGTGGAGAGGCGCACGCTGGTCACCGCTGTATCTGCGCAGCGCGGACTCCTTTTGGTGCTTGCTTGCTTGCGCAAGCAATCGGCCGCGGCTGAACCGAGAGGGAGCGCGCGCGCTGAAAACGCCGACAAAAATGACGTTCTCGCGCTGAGCCTTTGAACGTTATAACGGCGACGTTGAGAGCAAGTTACGTCAGCGCAAGGGGAAGGAAATTTGCAATAACGTTTTCTTGCTCGCGCTTCCGTCATCGTACCCGTTTATAAGCGCCTTCTTTATTTTTGCTTTCCGTCTAAACCGGATCAATGAAGACAAGAAGTCAGGAGAAGATTGAGCGTTTATTTATTTTCGTCGCACACGTATCAAGCTGAGCGCTTTTGAATGCATGTTGATGCCGATTTTCTTTTTTTTTTTCTTTGTTTTTTTTTTTTACATATCGAGTCAGGATCTACAAAAAGAGTGCCAAAGGCGTTAACGTTTGAAGAAGGCCTGCAAGAAAAATTGACCACATCGCATGCGCACGATTTTCATCATCTGACATCTCATGTGGAAAAAAACAATTCTGAAATATGCGCCTTCTGGCAGGCGCCGACATTCGTACTTCGCACCAAGAGATAACGGTGG
This sequence comes from Dermacentor silvarum, assembly GCF_013339745.2. NCBI lineage: Eukaryota > Metazoa > Arthropoda > Arachnida > Ixodida > Ixodidae > Dermacentor > Dermacentor silvarum. The sequence continues at coordinate 112,994,061 of NC_051154.1, forward strand.
TGGGCAGCTATTGTAAAAAGCTGACTTGACAGCACATATATGGCTCAGAAAAGGAGGAACCAATTTTCGTAATGGCCTAAAGGCCATTTCTTGACATGCGCCTTTCTGAGGACGTTTGACGGCAGTTTTTCCCATCTACGCGTTTTCATAAAATGGCCTCGCAAAATTGCAAACTATCCCTGCTGACATTCTTGCAGCAAAATTAATTTGTATGCATTTGGACTCCCATGAAGCTTAAATATACAGCTTTAAGGGCAGTGGAAACACAAGTACGTATAACGTACAGCTCCAAGCAAAGCTCCTGATGCGATGTTTTGCTGGTTGGTTACTGGAGCTCTGCCTTTATCGAAGCCGAAGCGAGTGCGCACGTTGCCTGCATCCCAGAACCTACGCAACCCGTTTATGTTGACTATTAGAAAAAGCCCATGCCAAGAATGATGTCACTTTCGCATTACTCTTCATAGGTTGTAAATGGCTGACAAGGACATCTCCGTAGCTGAAGTTGGATACAAAGAGAGCAGTATTTGGAAACATGCAAGATTTAGGAGGCAGCAAAAGGAGCTTCAAAACTGTCGTGTATCAGCCGTATATATCTGGCTGGCCACCAGTGCTCTGACAGGTTTCGTTGCAATAGAACCGTCACACACACTGCTTCTGCTGCATGCAGCTGTCAATCAGTGACAGCTCTGGAAAGCGTTTCGTGCGGTGATGGAAGTACGGCTCCTTCCGAATCGGTTGCTTATTTCCGAATCTGGTCTGGTCAAGTCTGTTTGCTTGTGTGAAGGATTAGACCGCGGCACAGACAAGCACCAATTAAGATGTCCTTTCATCATCATCATCCGATTTTTATGTCCACTTCAGGACAAAGGCCTCTCCCTGCGACCTTTAAGATGTCCTTTACGACAAGGTACAGCGATTAAAGAATACCTGGCTCTGGGGAGGGCTACAGCGCACCCAGGCATCTCGCGGGTGCGCACATGAAACATAATTTGATGCGCGGCCACACAGAGGCCCGTATTTCAGACATTGTTCAGAAAGAAAATGATGACAAGCACCGGTTATTCATTATTGCACAGCCTCATATTCTGAACGGGCCTGCAGGTGCAGTAGCAGCTTCAAACGATGATTGCTTGTTCCTGGTGTGCATTGCAGCTGGAGAACATCGACATGCTCAGTAATGCGATAAATGGGACTAGTTGACGAATACCCATATTTTAGAAAGTACCGATACAGCTTTAAGTTGCTCAATACGCGCTACGTAGAAGAGTTTTTGCAAGCGTGAAAGAAGCCCGCGAATACATGCAAAGTGCCTCGAGGCAATTTTGCGTGTATTCGCGGGCTTCTTTCACGCTCAGAAAAACACTTTTATGTAGCACGTATTGAGCAACAGAAAAATGTATCCGCAGTTTCTCATGTTGCTCTACAACTTTCTCATTGACACTTTTTATCTAATTATAATAACTGAGAAGTTGATTAATTATTAAGACTAATTATCTAATTAGGCGGGATGAAAAAAATATTCTGAGTATCTCCAAGCGACGGCAAACAACATTACCTTGGTTCTGTTAAGCTACGTAGCATTTGCATATTTTTAAAGTTTGGCCCATGTTAACTGAAACACCCTGTACGAGTATTTCTATTTTGCTGAAAGAACAAATTATGCCGCGTTTAAAGTTTTTTCTGTGTTTATTTGTGTACATATATAGACGTTTTCGTGCGTAACAAATAGACGCCTAGAAGTAAACAAAGAAAAGACTTAAGCACTGCATCTTTTTCAGCAATACAGGTTGCGAATGGAAAATTGTAGCAATATGTGGAGCAACAGCCGAAGCGACAAAAACTTTTCTATTTGATAATGGCTTTTCCTAGAACACATAAGCCAAAAAAATCCTTTAAGGAAGCTCTATGCGATAGTTGGTCCGCTGTAGTATGTAAAATACCTAACTACGAAAGCTAAAATGTTGGTATATAAACGCTTATATTACTCGGCCCCATCAACTAATTCTGTCTCGCCTGGTGCACAATTTCTGCAACAAATAGTTTCTCCTACACCAGATTACAATTATTTGCTATATTTGTAATCTGACGTGAATTTCCTTCGACGCCTTTGGTAAAAAAAGCTCGACGTAAATAAGATTCCCAACTTTTTTATTCGTAAAGACTAGTTAGCTTTGACTGTTAACAAAGAATGCAAGCAATATATCAGGCAAAGTATCAAGGCGTACCAAACTAGCAAGCGTAATAACAGGCCCAGAAAAAAGCTCACTCCTCTACTCGTGCACAAGAATGCTTTCACAAACGACATACTCAACAATAGGGACACACGAATATTCCAAATTTCGAATACGAATCCGACTGGTTTCGGCTCTTCGATTCATACATGCGATTCGAGAATTCTTTATTAAAAATTGTCGAATATTCCTTTCTTTCGAATGTAAGGGATAGCAATACTTAGAGTCTCAAATGAGAGAGAGGTTGGTGCAATTGAGGACTGTTCCGAATAATTCTGCGGCATTAGAGCTGCGGTTACTGCGCAGGGTAACCAAGAATTTCTAAGCGAATGCACGGTGCAAAACACCTCTGCTCAATAATTACCAGTACTTCAACAGAACGGCTCTCTTTCCGGCTGCATATTATATATGCTGCCTAAATATATGTAGCCTATATACGTATATGCTGTCTATATATGTAGGGGTGGTCGGGCGCAGTCGGCGACCGGAACGTAGCTCAAGGTAAGGCAGGAACGTAGGAGGGCGTCGGGATCTTGACGCGCCTCCACCGCTTTGAAAGACGGAAGACGGCCAGGACAGGCAGCGCTAGCAGACTCGTTTCTGCCGCAGGCACGGCCCCTAGGCTCAATCACGAAGAAGAAGAACAGGGATGATGATGGATATATACACATGAGAACGATGAAGTACGTTAAATGTGCTTACAATATATATATATATATATATATATATATATATATATATATACGCATTTGCTGTCTCGGTTTGTTATTTGTCCAGTCTCTGTTGAGTACGAGAATTCTTTTAAATTCGAAGCATTTCTTGGCGAATATTTGCCACTTTGACAGTTGACAGTAGCTATCTAACTATCTATCTTGCCGCCTACGTCGTTTCGTTAACTTGATAAGTACCACAATTGACATAGTATGACAAGAGTGTATGACGAACATAAATGATGGGTCATTACATAAATATCATGACATGTGTGTCATGTACGTCATGAAACAGCCGCCAACATCTTGGTGCTCTCATAGTCATTTCGTTACCTTGGTAGGTACCAAAATTGGCATAGCATGACAAAAGTGTATGACGAGCATAAATGATAGGTCATGACAAATGTCATGAGATGTGTGTCATATAGGTCATGAACAGCCGCCTACGTCTTGTTGCTCTCATGGTCGTTTCGTTAACTTGGTATGTAACTCGAATGAATTTGGACATGGGTACTAAGTGAAGAAAACACTAATGGATGATGGTAGAAGTCATTGTCATGAGCATGACTCAGCAAAAATGACAATGACTCAACAAAAAATTAATAACACTCAAAAACCCCTGGAATGGGTTCAGACGGGGGCACTAAGTAAGGGAAACACTAATGGATGATGGTAGAAGTCGTAGTCATGAGCATGCCTAAGCAAAAATGGCAATGACTCAGCGAAAAAAGATTAACACTCAAAAAACACTGAAATGGGTTCGGACATAAATGATAGGTCATGAAACAGCCGCCTACGCCTCGGTGCTCCTATGGTAGTTTCGTTAACTTGGTAGGTTAACTTGGCCCGCACACTGCTTCGCATAACATCGATTCCCGCAGGGCGTGGGATCTGCCGACTTTTTATTCCCCAGGGCGTTGGAACTTTTGGCATACCGCCGGAACTCTTTTAGACAACCTCTAGTCAGAATGGTGGTCGTATCCAACGTAGCCAGTATACCTCTGATATACACCGTACGCGCACAAGCGGCTGTCAGCGTTTCGAACCGACAGACCAAGCCGATACGCACCACTTCATTGTTATCGCTTTCATGAGTTGTATATCGTCTTTAACGTACCGCATTGGCAACCAAAGGAAGAGAGATGGAAATATGGTATTCGACGCTTGCCGATATGCGGCAGTATATAGAAATACGCCTATCACTGGAATTTAATTGGGAAAGAAGTGGACATTGCATTTGCGCGCGTTTTGCAGCTAGCTTTCGCAGCTACCAAAATCAACACCATACGATGCTATTGCGCTCAAGCGTAGCTGGGGCCGAACTCACAAAGCTTTACGTTCAAAGTGCTGTTTACCATTGGTTGGTCTCGTTCGCTAATAATATGTACAACATTATGGTTGGCTGGCACCTGCGCTTACGAACAGTTCCAGTGTAAGAAAATTTCTGTTGAACTGTTCGTAAGATTCTAGTCTAAGAACCATTTCTGTATTTATCTCAATCACTCCACAGTAACCCCTGTTTATAATAGAATGGAACAGAACATTTCTGCAAGTGTACAGGGCCTGGTTCTTTCCCTACGTTCAACTGGCTTGGGCCGATGGTTTGCATCTTTGATCGTTGTCATCAATGCTGTTTTTCTCGCTACTACTTAATTTGGCTGTTTATCGTACTCCATCATGTTTCGCACGCTCTGAACGAAGCAGCGCGATTTCTCAGGGCCATGCGCTTTCGCTGTTGAGCTCACACGGTAGAAAGCAGGACTTTGGATCGAAAAATCAAGGGTTCGATTTTGGCTCGACCAATAGTGCAGGCTGAATTTTCATTGCTTTATCCTATTACCTGGTGACCGGCTCTGACCAGTGATAGGCAAGACTCAACAAGATGGGCGAGACAATGCTAGTTTGGAGAGAAGGGCAATAGTTTTTGAGAATTTCGAAAGCCTGACTACGAAAGCCTGACTTAAAACTGGCTGGCGCTGCCCATACGCATTACAAGGGAAGCTTCCTCCCCTGAAGAGTGGAACGGCTCGTACTGGAAATGGTCAGGGTTAGGCCACGGTTGTCTAGGCTCGATAGGGTTTCAGAGACGTGTTTGCTTAGCGAACCCGAGGCAGGCAGGAATGTCCATTACGCTGACCGAGCATGCGGAGCGGAACCCTGTCGAGATCTTTTCAGTCAGGTGGCACGAGTGGACTGCCTCGCTGGACATTGCTCAACGCATTAGCATCCCCTCGGACAGCGTGAATTCTTTAGGGTGGCCGATGGAACGCGGCTACAATCCTGCCGAAGGTGTCAGCGCAGTGTCCTTTATCGCGCACTGAATCACGCTCAGTATTTCGCTAAAGCAGTCACTGCACGCTGCGGCGCCGATGTCCCGGAACTCGTGAAACAAAGTTGGGTCTATTCCCTGCTTCTAGAAGGAAGCACGCACAAGGGCCTTAAAAAAATGAGAAAAGCAGTCTCGCGGGCGCGTCTATCTGTCCGCGCTTGTGCTCTCGACAGACGATCGGAAGCTGCGAAACTTGCGGCAGCGCACGCTGCATTTTGAACAGGGCTCCCAAAAACCGATAACGCGGCTCGCGTAAATCACGCTCCTTCGCCCCACTTGCCTGTTTCTCTCTTCATATTTTTTTTTTTTTGTCGAGCAGTTCTTGAGAGAGAACACCAACGAAGGGGCAAAACCTACCCTGCAGCTTACATGAAGATGGCACTCCCAGCAGCAGCGTGTCGTGCAAATAAAAAAGAAAATTAACAAAAAAGAGCACTGACGTGAACAGCTTATAACGGCGGCCCTGGCCGTCAGGTGACTGGTTGTAAGCAGCGTAGCATTTTTAGCTCATGTGATGCATTGCGCCTACCGTTCTTTTTCTTTCTTTCTTTTTATTTTCGAGCAGCCATAGAAAACATGCGGAAGAGAATCCGCTTTGCTAGAGGTGTGACAGCAGCCCATCCAAGGCCTCGAGCGCACGTCGCACTTTACGTGACCGTTCAAGTACAACTGCTTCTGAGCTTGCCTGAAATTGGCAGAATTAGAGGCGATTCTTATGGAGATGGTACGACGTTATGCCGTTAGCTTGTCTGCGAACGGTGCAGGACTGCGTCCGCGGCACCTTTGAAGCGGCGACAACTCTATATTCCTTTGCTTGCTCAAGCAGTCGTTGCGAGCTTACGTTTTCTCTTCTGTTTATTAGCGCCGTAAGTTGTATCTCTATAAGAATGCATCGTACAACCAGTGCTAAAGATTACTTTTTTTTGTCTTCTGCACTTCCGTATAGTATGTAACGAACAACAGGCAAAGATCCGCAGCAGCGTAGACAGCTAACGTTATAAACAACGATCGTGTTCCGTGTACGATCGAGTTTAATTTTCTTTCTTTTCTTCTCTTTATGGACAAGCATTCGGGCGAGGTTTTTTTAGATACAGCGCACTTGTATAGGATTTCTCGGATGTAAGAAAATATTTCACTCAGATATGTGATTCCTTGCTACCTCAAAGTAAAAGTGAGGGATCCCGAGTCTACGTACAGAGAAATGAAAAATATATTTGCAGCGATGGCTCATGAAATACGCTGAGACTTCCCGAGGGGTTGGATGTCTGTCGGGCCTAGAAATCTTGTATTCTGCGACGCACCTTCTAGGTGGGCTGCGTGCGTTGGAAAGAGCCGTTGAAGAAGTGGTTTCGTTGGAAGCGTTATTCGACATGTTCTTTCCGATCGCGTCGAGAGCACTTACCCAGAAGGATAAACAATGAACAAGTGCGGAGGCACTTTGTCGGTTCCTCAACACCACCGTCGTTCTCTGCCTCTTTCTTCTGTAACGGTGCGGTATCGTTCATCCGTAAAGCTTCTGATTTTGTTGCCTTGCTTCGCCTTGACACTGCAACGAATTTCACTGCTCGCGGTGTGCCCCTTTTTTTAAAGCCTGAACGCATACATTGCAAAAAAAAAAAGGTAAATTTTTTAAAAGTTTGTATTACCGTTGGGTTTCAGTCACAAAACGAATACTGCCAATTGTTACTGGCAGTATTTCAGAAGACTAGTTGTTACTTCGGAAACGCTATAGAGAGAGAGAGAGAAAGGAAAAGAAAGACAAGGAGGTTAGTCAGTGTAAATACCGGCTTGCTACCCTGTACTGGGGAAAGGGGTAAAGGGAATTAAAAGGTGATAGAAGAAACAAAAAAAATTGAAGTAAGAAAATTCGCGCAATAACGCGACCCTACGCACTACAACGTTCAAAGCCGGTCGCACAATACACAAGCCCGTAAGAACTTCAGCAGAGCCCTTAAGGCCTTGAGTGCCGAAGCCCGTCTAGACCAGTGTCCCAAACTTTTTCCTCTGTGAAGGGGCGATTGTCCAGTTTTTCAAGCGCAGTCGCGAGCACTTTTCTTGATACATTGTAGCGGGGACAGTCACAGAGGAGGTGCTTGATTGTCTCCTCGCAGCCACAGTTGTCGCAAGCAGGGCTGTCGGCCATTCCAATGCGGAAGGAATAGGCGTTCGTGAATGCCACGCCGAGCCACAGGCGGCACAGAAGTGTTGCTTCCGCTCGTGGTAACCCTGGTGGAAGACGGAGTTGCAGATGTGGATCCAATCTGTGGAGGCTTGCGTTGCAGAAGTCACTGGTGTTCCACAGAGTCTGCGTAAGCTCGCGTGCGAGGGAACGAAGTTTTGTGGCTGCGTCTGTTCTCGACAGTGGTATCGATACAATAGGGGCACCATCGTGGACCGATCGGGCAGCGTCATCAGCACTGTGATTTCCCGAAATTCCGCAGTGACCCGGTATCCACAGGTAGATGATGTTGTGCCCCTTGTCGGTTGCGTGATGGTGAAGTAGTCGGATGTCTGCGACTAATTGTGCGTTAGGTCCGTGGTTGAAAGGGGACAGCAGGCACTGGAGAGCTGCCTTCGAGTCACAAAAGATGGACCATGACTGTGCTGATTTGGGACCAATAAATTCCAGAGCAGCACGGATAGCTGCGAGTTCTGCAGCCGTCGATGATGTAATGTGAGACGTCTTGAATTGGATGGTGACAGATTTCACGGGAATTACCACTGCTCCGGCTGAACTTTTGGAGGAGACAGAACCGTCCGTGCAAACGTGGGTGCGTTCTCTGTGCTTTTCATGCATGAATGAAAGCAAGGTTTGTTTGAGGGCGAATGACGACATTTCCGTTTTCTTTTTGATACCGGGAATTACAAGAAGGGCTTGGATTGGATGCAGGCACCACAGTGGTAGAGATGGTCATGCTGCAGGCGTGAAGTTCGACGGTAAAGTTCCATGGATGGTGGCAATAGTCCTGCTAAACGCTGAACGAGGTCGAGCGGCAGGAAGGGAGGCGAGATGATGCGATGGAAGTCGGGCGAAGTGCCTGATGTGCATCATTAAAGCGTCGACTTGGATGTACGTATTGATGGGGTGGTCATGCGCGATGGCTATTGTTGCTGCCGTGGATGCACACCTGGGAAGGCCAAGACATATCCTCAGAGCTTGAGCTTGCACAGACTGGAGGGCACGGAGGTTGGTCTTACCGGTCCCACTGCTTACAGGTAAGCTATAGCGTAGGATGAGTGCGATATAGAGTTGGAGCATCGCCCTCACAGATGCACCCTATGACTTTCCCGCGAGAAATACTGAGACATGTGGTTACCATGGCCAGCTTCTTTTTTAGGTAGGAGATATGAGGACTCCAGGAGAGGTCTCGATCGATTGTCACTCTTAGAAAACGGTGCGTCTTCTCGTAGATGATTGGCTGTCCATTAATTTTGACAACATACGGTCTCATTGTTTTGCGCGTGAAAGCGACCATAGAGCACTTCTCTGATGACACCTCCAGACCTCGTACTCGAAAATAACCTGATGTAATTGTGGCCGCTTTTTGGAGTCTGGCGCGCACCTGGGGACGCGTAACTCCTGATGATCAAATGCATATATCGTCCGCATAGACTGACACATGGACGGATTGCGGAAGGGAATGAACCAGGTCGATGAGCACTAGATTAAATAGAGTGGGGCTCAAGACTCCACCTTGCGGTACGCCACGGTAGGTGTTGTGCTGTGATGTTACATCATCCTCTGTTTGCACAAAGAATGACCTGTCCTTCAAATAGCTGAGTATCCATCGAAAAACAAGGCCACCCAGGCCGACATCGCCCAAAGCGTCCAGGATGGCTCGAAGAGTTATGTTGTCATAAGCGCCTTTAACGTCCAGGAACATCGCCGCTGACAGTCTCTTTAGGGTTTTTTCGTGCTGAACCGACGAGGCAAGATCTATGACGTTGTCTATAGAAGAACGTCCGCGTCGGAAGCCTTCCATTTTCAGAAAAGGGGCAGTAGCGCAGATGGTGTTCTATGTATATACATTGGCGTATACTCAGTGACCCAAGTTGGTCCGATGGTTGGTTTCGAATCCTGTGTTACCTCAGCACAGCAGCACGATGTGCTAACCATTCGACCATGGATTTCCCTGTGACCCAGGTTGGCAGGAAAACGGTTAGATACAAACATACATACAAACAAAGATAGATAGATAGATAGATAGATAGATAGATAGATAGATAGATAGATAGATAGATAGATAGATAGATAGATAGATAGATAGATAGATAGATAGATAGATAGATAGCCTTCGGAAAGTGCGTGAAGTACCCTAAGAATGCTAACGCATTAAAAAGTTAGCGTCGCCGATGATGCGAAGCAGTGACGTCGTAGTTGGCGCAATATTATGCGCAGCAAGCCTTGCTCTGTTTCGGGCTCTATCAGTTGGAGTGAACAATCGCAGCAGCGTGTGGGCGATTTCAAGAAGAAGAAAACTTTAGTCAGCGATGCCAGCAGTCCAAGTCGTCTTCGTTTGTGCAGGTGCATATCAATTTGTTTCGCAATATATCGATGTTAAAAAAAGACCAAAAACATGAAAATGCGCCCATCCGCCAAGGGGTACTATAGTGGGGGGGCCGAGAGGGGGGTCGAGATGTTTCGACTAGCAGTTAGAGTTGCCTTGCGATAGAGCGGGCAAGGAGTTCGCTCGTCCCATTCCTGCAGCGGGGCGCACATTTTCACCGCGTCGCTAAACAGTTCGGCAGTGCGTCGCACACACTGATCTACGTCAATGCCCGAGTCATAACAGGACTTTGTAAAACTGAGCCTAATAGTAGTGAAAATGGTGGTGCGATCGGTGGTGACTAGAGCGGGCGAACTAAATTGGGTGTCCATAACTTCTAAACAGCTAATTGGCAAGACATTGTTTGAAGCGAGGACGGAGCCAAACACAGTGGTGGTCAGTGAAGCTGTGGTATACACTGTAAGCTTTACTTAACATTCACTCTATCCGATTGCAGCGAATTCAGATGCTCACGAAGAAGAAATTAGGTGAGCTTTGAAATGGGCCCGGCGCGCTCCCAGTTCGATATGTCCAATATCGGCTTTGGTATACGCAAATTAATTTAACGATAACAACATTCCCACATTCGCGTTTATTCAATATTGGGCAACACGTAGAACATATACATGGTGGACTGTCTGAATTTCAGCCTTTAAGTAGGCGTACTCGAAAATGTGCAGATTATATTAGAAATTGTGCAGCGTAGAATGAGATCGGTTGACGCGCATGCAGGACCGCTGTAATTAGGAGATCTCAGAAGGAGACCTTTGGACTGAAGTGATCATAAAATCAGCTGATAATTATGAATATAGGGAACAACTTTTGATACTATCCGGTGTTCACAAGTGACCTAATCAATTTAGAAGTTATAGTATAGCAAAGTTTGTAATTGGCACCTGACGTAAGCTTTTCGCTATATACTTTTTACGTTGTTATATTCTTTATCTAAAAATTGAGCTTTTCACGCATAGTTTCTCCAACGTGAGTTGAGAAAAGCAATAACAAAAGATATTTCTGTAGGTTAATGTTAACTGTCTTAGCTTGTGTTGTCAAAACAAGAGACTTGCTTGAGTAACAAGCGGAAGAACATCTCGCACACCGCAGATCTCGCTGACTTTCTTTTGCGTTTCGCAATATCCTTAAGATAATCTGATTAATCAGCTTATGGGCTTACGCCCGTTCCTTATCGTTCACCAGGACAACTGTGAGGAAAGAACCAACGGTGGACAGCGGGAAAGCAAAAGAAACAAGCCTTCCTACAGACAGGGGAAACAATAGCGACTGGGCAAATCTTTCAACATGTCCAGCGGCATAAGCGCACGAATCAAAGGGAGGGAACTTCTGCAAGGGTCTCACCATGTCTGCTGTCCACACTGTTCCGAGAACAAAGATCGCGCCGCGAAGGCGCACCCGGATTATTGGCTGACAGCCGCGAGCGTGGGGAGCTGCTCATGACTTTTGCGCTGGGTAAGGTCGCTACGGGCGCGTAGGCCACCCGTGATCTTTTGTCGTCGGGGGGCCTTGTTCTCGAATGACGCCAGGACTCGGCTCCCCTGACAGATGTCGCTCCCCTAGCGCCCAGCTGATGAGCCGACAGGAGTGTTCGTCTACTGGCTCGCAATGGACATACAAGAAGAGCAGCGGGTGAGGGCTTGGCTTTCTTCGAGCGACAGCACCGTTTCTAGGGCGTCGTCTTTCGCTGACCAGAGTGATGAGTAACCAATGACCATGAGAACTTTTTTCTGCCTGTATTTTTGGAATATGGAACTACGATTGCTGGTTTTGATGGGAGGCAGTGTTTCGCAACCGCCTCAAGATGCTAATTCAAGCAATTTTCATATCAGCTTATCGCACTGCTTAGTGCATGGTGTTATGAGCGAACGCGATATATATGGCAGTTAGATTGAAAGGAATTATTCTCCAGCGTGATCTTTGCTTTCAGCTATTTTTGCGTTTGTGTGCGTGTATGCGTGTCGCTGCACTTGCTTTGAGCGATCTAATTGCGCTCACCTCGACTGCCCTGAAAAACGGTCCAGAGGACGCAACGTCTGAGTGTTTTCAGACCACCGGGAGAGGTTCCAGCGATATCAGAAGCCTTGTAAAGCGTCACGCCAATCTTACCGTCCTGCCGTAAACGACATATCCACAAGAATACAAAAAATACATTCGGATGTCGGAGGTGTCAATGCCTCCATTAAAGTTATTAGTTTGTCCCCTATATAGAAGTAGACATGCTTAGGAAAGCGCAAAGGGAGAAATACGACTGGTTCAAAGACGGAAAGACGAGCTCTTGTCCTGTGTTCTTCAGTCGCCTTTGTCGCTTCGCCGCTCTCATTCCCATAAAACTGCACCAACTCTCCCAGTTCGCCATTTTACACACAGAGGTGCACGCATGAATTCTTTAATCATGCAAAATCCATCACCTTAAATGATATATACAACGTCGCCGATCACGGCATAGCTTCCATATATGTGTGCGCATCAAGGTGCCTACATCACCGTGTTCACGCGGGAGACAGTCGAGGCTGCAGCCGTGTACGCATCCCGCATGTCATCAGGCGCGCTCGGCTAAGTGACCTACGCGAACACATGGAGCCGTAAGTATTGTGGCGTTGTAGAGACTTGGGTTTCTTTGTAGGCGCGAATCATATCCCATGGTATTTTTTTTTTGGGGGGGGGGGGGGGGGGGTGAGATCCTGAAACTTCTACGTCTCTGTTAGCACACTATGTGCTTCCGTTGCACATTCAGCGCCATCTAACACCACCGCCAGAAAGCCTGTGCGTGGTCTCTGAAATGCATGGCGTGCCGGTGTGCGAACGCTGAGAAATGCGCCATGCGGCAACCGGGCTCCTCTCTCGCGCTTCTTTCGGGACACGCGGCGGCCTCCAGTGGCGCTGCCGAGAAGTCCGCGTGCGACCTCCGATGCGAGAAGCGTGGCAGGACGGTGTGATTCCGCTCAGCATCGGATAAATTTAAGGGATCTTCTTGGTCATTGTAGAGCGACACATTCCCAGTGGCGCATACGTAGTTACCCAAACTGGCGTCGAAGACGTTCATTGAAGAGCGGCGCGCACCTACTGGCACATACCGAGGGACCCAAGTTGGCATCAAAGAGGTTCATCGAACACCAGCACAGACCGAGGGGCACATACCTAGTGCTCAAAGTTGGCGTCAAAGAGTTTATTCGAACAGTGGTACCTACCCAATCCCGCATCTACAGTGACCTATGTTGGCGGTAAAGAGGTTCGTTGAAGAGTGGCCCAAGTGAGCACATTTGTTCCGATAGATAATTTCGAATCCTGTTCCCTCAGTGCGTTACCCATTCGACCATGGACTACCCAGGACTACACACACACACACACACACACACACACACACACACACACACACACACACACACACACACACACACACACACACACACACACACACACACACACACACACACACACACACACACACACACACACACACACACGCACGCACTCACGCACGCACGCACGCACGCACGCACGCACGCACGCACGCACGCACGCACACACACACACACACGCACGCACACACACACACGCACGCACGCACACACACACACACACACACACACACACACACGCACGCACGCACACGCACACACACAACATTGAATCCTTGTGTGCATCCATCGAATCCCGTGCTGTGCGCTTTATATTTTGTGATTACTCGCGTCATTCTAGCATCACGTCACCGTGAAGTCGAGCTCAGTTAGAAAGCTTATCACATCGTCCGAAAATCGCGCGTCTTTTATTCTTTCGCATGCTTTATCACCATTCAATTCTTCACGATGATTTTTTTCCCTTCTCCTGAAGCCATTCTTCCGCGTCGCAATCATCCGTGCAAAGTTAAGCGCACAACATGCCACTCCCATCTTTTTCATGTTCATTCATACAACGCACTATAGTGGATTGGAATAAACTGCCCTCGCACGTAGCTACTGAAACTAACAAAAGCAAGTTCCAGGAGCTACTGCACACTGAGCATGCGGACTGACATTTATTTTTCTCCTTCTTTTCTTTTTTCACCATTTGTATTCACCGAAATTCATGTTGATTCTCTTTAGCAATAGCTTACGGTTTCTACCTATTCTTCGGGTTATTCCGTTTTGTGATCCTTGATAATATAAAGGAAGTTCATTTTTAAGTTTTACGGAATTTTTAAAAATCGTCTGTGGCAGGTAGCCTAATTCTTATTGTTGAGCTAGGTTATTCGAAGAGGTGGACATTAGTAGCACGAGAAATAAAAACACATATTCAACTAATTAACAAAATTGACTAATGAACTTCTTAGTTAATTACTTTACGACACATATTGCAGTTTACGAATTGTAGCCGGTGAGTTTCAAGATGCATCCACTTGAAATGAATTTCCAAGATGACACCAGTTTCGAGATATAGGCCATCAAACTTGCCGTGAAAATGCACTGTTGTTTCGCGTACTTTTTTACCAAAATGCTGTTTTATACATTGAAGCACAAACGTAACTGAAACGCCCATGTATTTCATCCCACACTTTGGGAAGTAATATCTCGAAACTGGTGTCATCCTGAAATTCATTTCAAGTGGATGCGTCTTGCAAACTCACCAGCTACAATTCATAAATTGCAATATGTGTCGTAAAGTAATTAACTATAAAGTTCATTAGTCAATTTTTGTTAATTAGTTGAATATGTGTTTTTATTTCTCGTGCTACTAATGTCCACCTCTTCGAATAACCTAGCTCAACAATAAGAATTATGCTACCTGCCACAGACGATTTTTAAAAATTCCGTAAAATTTAAAAATGAAACCCTATATATGCTCTGTAATAATTTTCAATGTATTTTAACTTGAATTCAGTACACCTGTATTGTATAATTTGTTTACTTATGTTCTGTTAAGCCTGCAGAATGCTTTTCTTGGTAAACGTTTTTTTCATTTTTTTATTATTGAATATTCACGAAGTTTATAATAGTGTTACGATTTCACTATAATATGTTTAATAATTGTTGTAATACTCACGCATTGTATTAGGCCCACCCTCTATGTAATACCCCCTCTGAGGACCTTTACGGGTATTAAAAACATACATACATACATAATCTTCATCATCATCCTATAGTCATGTCCACTGCAGGATGAAGGCCTCTCCCTGTGATCTCCAATTACCCCTGTCTTGCGCATACATACATACATGCATACATACATACATACATACATACATACATACATACATACATACATACATACATACATACATACATACATACATACATACATACATACATACATACATACATAGTTGGCCTCCTGAAAGTGCGTGATACCTTAAAAATACTAGCGCAGTTAAAAGTTCGACCACACGAGTTTCCGAGCTGCTACTCTACACTAGGGATTAGGGAAAGATGTAACAGAAAGAGGAAAATACGTAAGGGAGCACTGCATACACGACGGAAGATGCACAGAAGTATTATAATGGACACTGAAGCCGGTGTAATTCAAGAATTATCATCATCATCATCATCGCCTATATTTATGTCCACTGCAGGACGAAGCCCTCTCCCGGCGATCTCCAATTAACCAGCGATGAAGTCAAGAGTTGTAGTGGTGCACAAATAGGTTTTTGTGCCAGCGATAAATGTGACCACGGTTCAAACATTTTTAATGCGTTACTATTCTTAGGAGACTTGGACTACACATTGACTTGCCAACCTGGGTCAATGTGTAGTCCATGATGGAATGATTAGAGAATTTGGTTACTGTGTTGACAGAACAGGGTTCCGAAACGAACAGTCGGCCCCACTTG